>NC_087552.1:4038761-4706736 GCF_036250125.1 Pseudopipra pipra
GAAAAAAAATTAAAGAAAAAAGAAAGGAAAAAAAGAAAATAAGGAAAAAGAAAGGAAAAAGTAAAGGAGAAAGGAAGAAAATAGAAAAAGAAAAAAAAAGATAAAAAATAAGGAAAAAAGAAAACTTGGAAAAAGGAAAGAAAAAGGAAGAAAAAAGAAAAGAAAAAGAACAAGAAAAAAGAAAAAGGAATGGAGAAAATGAAAGAAAAAGCAAGAAAAAGATAAAAAAGAAGAAGGGAAGGGAAGGAAGAAGGGAAGGAAAAAGGGAAGGGAAGCAAAAGCAAGCTATCTCACTCGCTCCAGACTCACAATGGGCAGCAGGCGGGGGTAGAAGAAGAGCTGGGTGTCAGCCACCCCCATGGCCATGACCAGCTGGCGGTGGAAGGCTCTCTCATCCGTTGGGATTTCGGCTCTGCCCACCAGCACACAGCTCTTCAGCAGGCAGTTCATGTACACGGGCAGCACCTTCATCGTGTCCGGCAGGATCAGCTGAGAAAACAGACACCAAGTATTTGCCACATAAACCCTTGTCTTAGCTGCTCTTAGCTCCCTGTAACCCCTGCCTGTTTTTCGGCATTAAATTAAAGGGGAATTCTCTGAAAAATTAAGGAGAGAAATAAAGGTTCACAATAAGTGGTTCTGGTTTTGTTTCTGACAGATTCGGGCCTCACTAACAATGAACGATTCATTGCCCACACTTGTGATTACTGCTGGCACTGCATGGGATGTAAAAGCCTGTGTCTTCCGTGAAGTTAAATCACCAGGACATGAGTGAATAATTTAAAAGGAAACAAATCAGTCAGTCTTACTTGTCAAAAATTAGAATACTACAAACATCTTCAACAACAATTAAAAATGAAGGCTTTGTGAGTCAGAGTGTAATTCTACCCTGGCTGGCTGAGCCCCTTTGTGTGAATATGGGCATCAGTGTCCTCAATGGCATTGCCTTTTGTTCCAGAACAACAGCTTCCAGGTGCTCTAAGTGCAAACATTAATCTCACCTGTCATTAATTATACTTGAAAGAAAAGCACAAATCTGCCCTGAGATGTTCCTTTCTGTCAGCACTAATGGTGCAGGGATGGGGTTCACCTGAGGCAGAGCCTGGCTGGGGAGGACAGTGTGGGTTTTACCTGGCTGACAGTGGCAGGGCTGGCACAGTTCTTCTTGTAGCAGGCCAGCATGTGAGCGGTTTGGTTCACCAGGATGTCCCGCACCGTCTTCAGGGGTTGGCTCAGAATGGCTTTAAAAGCTACAAACACAGAAGAGCTTGGTACATGGAGATGGACACAGCCTCTCAAAGTATCTATTATCTGCTATAGCTTCTGATTTTAATGACCTGAGGGTGGCTGGTTTTTAGCCCCTCCTACAGACAACCAAACCCCCAACACTGTGGTAGGATGTCCATTGGCACTACTGTGCCTGCACAGTTCTGTGCATTACCTACACACCAGCATTGCTTCTATGGCAGTTTGTCTGCAATAGGAACTTATTTCTCTTTGGAAAGTTTCAGACTTCAAGAGTTGCTCAGACTTGGAGCAGCAAGGTACAAAACATGGTTTCCCACTAGGTAATCACTTCAGCCCCTTTCCTTCCCCGTCCTCCACCCAAATTGAAAAAGGAAACCAAACTGGTCTGTTGTAACTTTACCTGACTTAGCAAAGAAGTTGATGAGTGCATCAGTCTCACAAGTCCTGTAGACATCAGCCAGCTGGGCACTGCAGTTCAAGCCTATGTTGTGGATGCGGATGCGCCGCTGCCCGCTCACCGTTGTGTAAAGGAGAGCACACTGCAACACACACACAAACCACCACCATTTGCTTCTTATTGCAAAACAAAAGGCTGCTGTCAGGCAAGAACCACCCACTCGGTGCATCAAAGGCATAAAATGCCTTCTGGAGCCAGCACAGCCTGGCAGTATTGCTGGCAGCTACATACCTGTAGTTCTTATGGAAGTAGATTAAAAATTATAAAAGTTATTAAAGTTATAAAAAGGTCCTACAGTAACATTGGAAGTGATGTTTAGCAATAGAGGACTGCTCTTGAACAGAAAGATCACAATGAGTGCCACAGCAATAACAACTGCCATATAAGTAGCAATGAATCTTGTACTCCAAATAAACTTACTTATAATAAAATGGAAAAAATAAACAGGTGATGAGGTCTCAATGAGTGTTTAGAAAGCATAGTGGTGTCCTTGAATAGAACATGTAGCACAGAGGTAGGGGAACACACCTTTTATTAGTGGTGGTATGGCAAGTTGTGCCTTGCTCCCATTAGTCCTACACCATCACTTCTTTTCTGCTATGACTGCAGAAGTTCTTGCTCACCATTACATGACATTATAATTAAACTTTTTTACCTGAATCAAGGCTCCAGTGTCTTCATTCAGTTTGTCATCATGTTTGAACTCCACTGTCACTGCCTTGTCACAATCAACCGCTGCCATCTCTACATCTGTAGTGTTGTTCATGTAAATGGCTCCCAAGAATTCCGTAGCCCTGAATCCTACAGCCAGATTAAAATGGGGCATTTTATTTAAAAAAATGGTACATAAAATTGACATTACTTGCTGAAGCAGGAACCATTTTGTCTCAAGGCTTTGCAGCCTCAGTGGGTGCCACCAGCTGTTGTTGCTGATGGCATTAGTGACAGCTGGGTGAGAAGGAAAAGCTGTGACAGACAGTGCAGACCTTCTGCACTGTTGGCTTGGCCTGTGTGTGTGTTTGCATTTGAGGTAAGCATGAATGAAAGGATGCTTGGAAAGTAGACACAGTAATGTCACTAGTGTGAAAATAAGGAACATGTAACTGTCCAGAAGCAACACCTTTTTATACAACTTACTTGCATTCCGTGATGTGTGCACAGTGATCAGAAGCTTTCCTCAGATTGGATAAGCAGTTGTTAAGGAGGAATATACAGGATGTGTGTGTGTGTGTATATGTACATATATATATGTATATATATATATACACACATATATATATGAAAATATATATACACATATCCATGCATTTTATCAGTCTATTCAATTGCTTTTGAAGCAGTACATAATGAAGTTGAAGCAGCCTTATCTTACACATGATGTGCACAGCACTGTATTTAACATTCATGCTTATTCCCATGGGTCCCATTACCTGTACTTGTCCGAACCCTCATCGTGGCATCAAATCCCATCTTTTTTTCCATATCCCTCCTGAGGTCACTTAGGAACTGGGGGCTGTCGCCATCGAGCTGTGAGTGCAGAGCAGGAGGAGAAGCTGCAGTTCAGCAGTGAGCCAGCACCCTCCCTGCGACCCTCCCCAGCAAATCTGTTCACATTTACCAGCTCTCAAGTCCTCTGAAAGATTTCAAACGTTGCCTGTTGTTATCAGAATCATACATACACAGGTGTGCACCACTCACCACTAGGCCTGCACATCCAGAATTTCTGTTCAACCAAACGAGCTCCAGTAACATCCACTCTTGCACTTAATCCCACAGCCTAGGCAGGATTTTAAGATGCCAACCAGCTTATTACTGTTTTGAGACACAAACTTGAGCCTGATCTGTCATTTCTAAGTTTGAATTTTATCCCCTGGAGTTGATGACCAACTTTTCCAGACTCTGCTTTTATGTTAAATGTCCAAGCACACATTGAACTGAGATGGAAAGCAACAACTCCCCCCCAGGTGTTACTATCCGAAAGGCAGGAAGATGTGCACCACTTACCTGGAAATTGTTGTACTTGTACAGTGTTCCTCCAGTGTACATTGTGACAAGGCCCACAGAGGCTACGTCCACGTACTGATTTGGGAAGAGGAACAAATTCACACAGCAGCCATTGGCCACACAATCCCTGGCTAAGGCCTCATAACAATTCCCCTGGGGCTGGAAGAGCATCTGCACAGGAATAAAAAATACAGGTGTCATCACATTAGGTACTAACCACAACCAAAATGGCCACGTGAAGATAAAAGGATGAAGAGGAAGTCTGAAGTGAGTCATGGCTATGATCAACACATGTTGCCCTTGCCCATGTTTGCAGGGAACCACCTCAGTACGTTCTTGGAGAACTAATCACTAAAGAGGCATCAATGAACAAAGATCAATGCCCTATTAGAGAAAATCAGTGTAACAGTAGTCCCCTGGTAGCTCAGAGTAGAAAATACCTTTTCCTTATCTGTATTGAGTAGTTTTTTGTCATCTCTGTTCTTCAGCTTCCCTGGTGCTTCTGCAGTTGGCAATGAAGAATGGAAGATAAACAATTTCCCAGCACGTTCTGCAGCCTGTTTCAAAGATACCATATTGGCATGTTTGTTACTGCAATTTTAACAAGCCTAATATTCATACATTGGGGTCTCTCAGAGAACACTGTAAATTTTCTGTGAGTTCCTCAGAGCTAGATAAATCACTTAGAATGAAATGATAAAAACTGGATGGAAGTAAGTTCCCAGACAAACTGGGGCTTTTCTGTCAGTAAATATCTTACTCCAGCACACAGGTATGTTGCCTGATATGTTCTTACAGTACTTTCTACAAAGGAATCCAAAATCTTGATGGGCAGAACTGGGAGTACCTCTCTCAGAGATTTTCCAATTGGATACAAGCATTATGCAATGAGCAACAAGTATCAAAAATTACAAATACTAAAATCAGATAAAATGAAAAGAAAATGTAGTTTAACGGGAAAATTGTTTCTTTCAGTTCAGTTCAATATGGTTTTATAGATGAGTCACAATTGCATTCCTGTACACAGGTATATGCAGATGCTTAATTCCCAGTGAAAATCCTTACAAATTATAACTTAAAAATACTGAGCTAAATAAAAAGCTTAATTAAGAGCCCTTAAGTTTGTTTTGTAGAAGTCAAGTATTAGGGGAAAGCATTCAGACACGTATCTGCTGGCAGTATGAATAAATAACAAGAAAATAGGTATTAAATTAGTATTTAAGAAACAGATTTGAGAATCTGCTCAAAGTTCATGCTTTACTCATACAAAGCTGACAGATAAATCAAGTACTTTAAACCAGCACTGTTCTGCCCCTACAAATCCTGTGGTGACCCAGGGTGGTGTGTGTTTATTGGCAGTGCTCCAGGGAAATGTCAGCACTTCAGGGGGTGTCCTGGACATACAGAAAAGGACTGGGCAGCATCCTGGAGTCACTGCCAGCTGTATCCAAGCTGTGAGAACTTGTCAAACAGAAACCCTCCAATCCCACCTAGTTCAGCCACAGTCATAAATATCCTGTTTTGCACAAGAAGTTTTGCAGAAGCAGGAGAAGGAGCAGAGCAAAATTGTATCTTATACTGACTTTCCTGCCCTTCACACATGCAGAGACTGGGTACCTGTGCAAACACCCAGAATATGGATTGGTTCTGCTGCAGTGACTAAACACTTCTTTATTTCTCCCAAATACTCAACAACAAACTGACTCCTGCTCCTCATCTTCTCCTAAACATCCCTTCGGTGTAGAATAGATTCTAGGGACTGGTTTCCCTCAATAAGAAAATCTGGGAACAGATGTTATGCTTGCCAGTGTTTTCATTTTGACTAAAGCTAGAATTGTTAGAATAACAGATCAGTGCTGGAAACAATGACTTTTTTCCCTAATTTCCCATTGTAATGGGACTGGCTTTTAGCAAACCCAATTTGGAGCTGGTTCTCTTCCCGAGAGGAGTGTTCCAACCTTTAGTGCCTCCATGCCAGCCTGGATAACAGGAGCGAAGATGGTCTCACTCTCATTGGTGTCTGCAAACAACTCTGGAATCTGGTCCAACAAGCTACAAAAGAGAAAGGATCAATGTCTCAACTCGGCAGTGTATTTAGGATCATCCCCAAACACACCTTGTAACATACCAAGTCTTCACAGAGGAAGACATTTTCCATGCAAATGTATATTACAAAAATAATACGAGTTTTGATGGCTATCACTATTTCTTTGCCTCAGAGGTAGAAATAAAGCCCTTGAAGCATCTGCTGTTTTCTGAAGTATTGCCACAGATACATGTATGCCCCTAACCCCAGCTGACTAAAAGGCATAATGCATATCATGAAGCATTCACATCTTAGTCTCAAAAGGAATGATTATACTTTACTTGGTAATAACTGATCGCGATTCCTCAAAGTCAACGAGGAAACCATCCAGCAAAGGAACAAAAACTTCTGAAACATCTGTGACCACCATCATCTGAGGCTGAGCTAAGCTGCTTTTTACATTGAAGAAGTGGAGGACCTTGTTATAAGTCACAAAACCAACTCGAATTGCTGAGGATTCTTCTTGCTCTTCTCTGTAAGAAAAACAAAACCCAAGTGGTTACAATTCTGAAATTCTGACCTCCCAATAAAAGCATTCCTTCCACATGCAAGGCACTCTCTGATCATTATCTGTGCTGGGAGCAACAAAGCAAACAACAACCAAGCAGATGTAATGGCCTTAGTCTTTGCCTTGGGTCAAATTCAAACACCCTGATAAAATCAACTGCTCTATTGTTTATTTTTAAAGAAATATATATTTACATCAATGGTGCATCCTGCTCAAACAGTTAAAAGTCCCTAAGATAAAGAATAAACCATGTTGTCATCAAAACATGGAAAAAAGAGGACAATTAGTTACAAGATATGATGAGAAAACAGTCTTTATTTAGGACACATTGTAGTTCAGTGCCACTGATGCTTGATGCCCAATCAGAGCAGAACCAGGCTTGAATAATATCTGGTGACTTTGGTGGGTGGTTTGGTGGAGATGACTCCTGAGAGCACCAGCCCGTTCTGCCATCAGTAGCAGCACCACCAATCAGTCCCAGTTAGCCCTTTACCAGGTTTGCAGTCCTCACTTCAGTGAGCATTCATTAAAAGGCAATCCTTGTCAAAAACTGGTCTCAATTACTAATAAAACAGCACCTTTTTCTAGCAGGGTTTCTCTTGCAAACACCAAACTAACCCTTTACCACAAAAACCTCCACTGGCAGTTTCACAGCCTTATCTAAAACTTTGCCCTTGGCAGAGAAATAATTTTACTCTTCTACAAACCACCTCTGCCATCAGTCTACAATGTTAATCTGCCATTTGCATTTTATGGGAACACAGCTGGATGAGAAAGGGGCTACTTTGACCCAAAATGAATCAATATTCTCTATTGAGCACACTGCATAAAGAAGCATTTTAAGTAATTCCTCCAAGATACAGTAACTCAAACAGATGCATCACTTCTGGATGTAAATTCCAAATCATTCTCAGCAATCAGGCACTGCCTTCTTAGTAACGGGATTGGTGGAGAGCATCCCAGAGCCTGAGGAGGACAAAGTACTATTACATTTCTATACATACAGCACTCTCCTTTGTCAAAGGGAAGCATCCACATCATCCTAGTCCCAAAGGTGTTACACAGCAGGTGTTTGGGACCTTTCTTCCAGATAACTGCTCTTACCCATGTCTGCACTGCCACACTTCATCCAAGATCTATCACCATTTAAAGACCAGCAGACAATTGCCTGTGGAGCTCACACAGCATTTAGTTCTTTTTAAAGTCTGACAAGGAATCATATGTACAGAAAAGCATTCAAATGTTGTTTTAGTCATGCACCTTAAAATCATAGTTGCACAACTCATTATGGTGATTTTCTGAGCTCATAAGCACAATTTCTATAAACACATTTCTCTGGATTTCTCTTGTGTTCTGGCTTGGAACACATTTTGAACATGTCTGCTCTAAAATTTGAGCAAGCAAGACCTTTTTATGACACAGATCACTTCCCTACCCTAAGTCCTTCCTTTGAATGAACACAGTGACGTTTGTGCCTCAGCACAAAGTCTTACCACAAATTTTGGTGGAATGCCTTATGTTGGTCTTTTTTAAATTAATATTGTTTAGGACAACAGACAAGTCTGAGGAAACTAAAGGGCCTGGCTGTCTTTTCTTTTTAATTGCTTTTTTCAGTGGACATGAAAACTTTGGCCCACATTATTTGGCAGCAGATCTCTGCAGAGTGCCAGTGAGGAGAAAGGTAAATGTTTCTCTTTTGTGATGTAGATACACTTGCTTTCATTCTTCCTCAACTTTCCCTATTCAAGCCTAGGTGTTTGTAAACTGCCAGCTGCTTTTTGTTACTCCACTCAGGCCTCTTATTATCTTCAGAGTCATAACTGATCGTGATGGAAAGCTCTGAGATGTTCAGGATAATACCGAATACTTGTGTCTCCAGTGTAATCTTCAACGAAAAAGTACTTGAGGATGGCCTTACATGGGCATCTGACAAACGAACCCCCCCGCCCTGGACTGGAATTGCATATCCCAGATTATCCCAAGGACCTTATCTCACACCCTTCCTCACACTGCTCTCTCCATTTCTTAAGTGTGTTCTCCCTCTGCAAGTATTGTCACTTCGAATATATTTTCTTTTTGGAAGTTCTTTTTTATATGCAGACAAGAAACACCTTGTCTACATCACTTTTGAGTCTTTCACTGCTCTCATTTCACTACTTAATCTTTATTAAAGTCTTTATTATAAAATCTTTATTAAACAGTCATCACTGTTTAATCTTTATTGAAAAGTATATCTATACACTAAAACCCATACTACACTGGACTAAAATAATACCCTGTCAATAATACTGATCAGCAGCAAGACTGCTACATGTGTGTTTCATTCTCATAAAGCACATGTGCTGTATTTCATAAGATGTTTGCTGCCCACAAGAGTTGTTCTCCTCTCAGGTACCAACCAGGACAAGAAAGTCTTGCAGTGCTGCAAGATGCTTTAAATGTTTTGCTTATTAACTGTAAGAGCTAAAGATACAAGGCACCAACACTATGGCTCTAAGAGAGTGGCCACTCTCAAGTACTCTGGTTTGGGTATTTCCCTGTTTAATTTAATGAGAAAAGCAGCACTGCAGTAAACACAACTGCAGCAAGTAAAGTCAAAACTATGAGCTGTGACTGAGCTGAAAACACCACTAGAGTTCACTGCAAGAAAGGAAAAGAATGCAAGCTACATGTGCAGTTGGTATGGCAGAGTCTTCCTGTTCATACAGTAAACCCAGACATCAAGGTCTAACAACTGCCAGCAGAGCTAAAAACTAACATTTTGTCACTATCACCCCAAAAATGCCTGTACTGTAAATTCTGACATTTTCTATAGCTTGGTTTTGCCTTTCAACATGCCGAGCTGCTTCATGAGAAGTGCAGTGTAGTGAGTTAAACAAAGCACACTTCTGTTTCTTTACCTTGGAAGTTTATCTAGCAGAGTCTTTAGCTCATCACATATGAGTTTAACTAGGCCACTCTTTATGTTTCTGTAGGATACATCAATCATGAAGATATAAGCTGGTGGATTTGGAGGCTTCTTGTCCTACACAAAAAAAAAAAACATTCACAGGGAAAATTAGACAGTGTCTTGTTATGAGGAAAATTGTACAGGTGGTACCATAAAAAGCAATGTAAATACAGTGTTGTTTGGAAAACGCTGTGAATCATAACCAGGGACTATTGCAGAAAGCTGACACGAATTGGGTAAAGTCCAGCCCTGGAATAAAACATTGTCATTGGAAAACAGCATCCTAATGGAACAAAATATCTAAAGGATAACAGCTTATTAGATAAGATGTGACACAAACATTTTCTGCTGGAATTCAAGTGTTTAAACAAATTTGCCTTTTGGCAAACCCATATGGTTTTGCATTCCCTATAGCAAGATGGAATATAATTTTGTTAATGCTGAAATTCAGCTTTTCTTAGCATTTTTCCTCTAACAGCTGTTTAAGGGATTTCTAACCAATCGGGAAACAGAAAGCACAACTTAGGTACTGAACAGAATTAAAACATCTCAGTTCTCTGCAGCACTCAGTGGTGATTGGCTGCATCCTGTCTCTGCCTTGCTGTCTCACACTCCAACACACTGTGGACAGCAAAGTGTACCTTCAGGAGTAAGCTGATTTCTGTAAGACAATCAAAGCATGGGAGTGGAACATTCCATGTATGTAACTGCTGCACACACAGCAGCATGGGGCTGGGGCTGGTATGGATTCCTTTGGGAGTTCCTCTTATCCACAGTGTAAGGGGCACACAGATCATGCACACAGTACTGACACAGGTTTCTGTAAGGAAGAAAGAGTAAGAGGAAGGGGGTTTTGTTTTAAAAGAAAAAAAGGAGCGCTTAGAGGTGTACCTAGGGAGATCATATAAAGTGAACACAGCAACAGTAATCATCACAGTCCCTAAAATGAGTTTTCCTAATTCCCATTAAGAGGGCAGTGCTCATTACTTGGTGTCAAATTCAGAACAGCTTTTTCATTATATGGTTTCATTGCCTTCATACAGAGTTCTGACTACTTAAGCAAATTATACTTGTTAAAGTAAACCTCAGAAAACTCCATCTAAGAAAAATTCATCTAACCCTTGAATTATGACTTATCCTTAGTCCCTGGCACACTTTAGACTAAACTAAACATTATACCCTTGATTGCACTCATTTGACTCGTGTAAATCAGGATTAATTCCTGTGAACTGAAACCAGGCAGCATTTTTCAAAGCTGTTCTGTTTACTTGAATCCTAAAGTTTCAGAAACTGCACCAAACATTGCTTCTAAACTCTTGTATCAGATCACCATTCATAAAGAATCTCTGCCTAATTTCTGACAAATATATGGTAGAAACAAGGGCTCGTGCTCTCGGCACATCCACTAAGCAGGAGTGCAATAATGCAAACCAGCTGGGATTTGTTAACATTTTTTGTGGCTGTTCATCCTTGTCATTTGATAAGCACAAAAGGAAATGACTTCTCAGTTCTGGTCTTGAACTGGATTTATAAAATATTTAAACCTCTACAACTCGGAGCCAAATGAAAAGTGAATTATAAAATAATGGTAACTTCTGTAACATTTAATGACTTGGCATTTCCAGTGTAACTGTTAATTCCATAGGAGATTTCATTTTTGTAACATTCCAGTAAGTCTATGGATGGGTCTTTGCAACAAGCTGGCAGAGAAAAAGAAGGGTGGAAATGGCACAGAGCCGTTCAGCACACAAGAGGTTTCAGAATTTGATGGAGCTACACTGGATGCACACTGAGCATCCCCCACTGTGTTTCTGTAATGCCTCACCACCACAGTTCTCTTCTGTTCTGTGGTTTAACCCAGGTTTCAATCCAATCTTTATAGGTTATCCCAGGGATTTCACTGGATTTGGAGCAGTGCCCTAGTCAAAAAGGAGAATTAAACCTGTCCATTTTCTTCATACCAGCAATAATCTGATGGTCTGAGGAAGTTACTGGTAGCTCCTTCAAGACTTCGTAGGGCCCAGTTGCCTTTCCTAACCTTACCATGACCTCAACGCCACTCCCAGGGAGAAAATTCTGCCTGATTTCAGCAAGAACAGAAAAATATGTCCGTGCTGTGGTCAGATGAAATCACACTTGCAGTTTTGTAAACTGAGCTAAAGTTTGAAAAATTTAAGTAATTTATGATCCCAGAACTATCAAATTCAGTTCTCTAATAAAACTAACTACAAATATTTACAGAGACTTGAGTGGGCTTTGGATTGAGTCCTTCAGTGAATCAGTATTAGGAGAGAGAACTCATTCCATTGTAACTTACTGGTAAGAACACCAAAACTACTCTTGCCGGGAAAAGATTACAAGGTCAAATTCCCTTACTAAGGTTTTCAGTATTGGGAAGGCAATTTATGTGTGTGCCTGTCTTCAGAATCCATAGAAGACATACACCTAAAATGCAACAATTCATCAGAATCTCAAATATATCCCCTAAACAATGCAATACACCAGCTAGTACCAAATGAATGCCCCATTAAATACTGGTGATCCATGGCTTTGCTGTGCTGTTTGTTATTATTACTTGTTTGTCTCCCACTCTGCAGCACAAAAGAACAAAACATTACATTCTCCACATGTATCTACATTTTCTAGAACGTTCCTGGACTCTGATGCTCACAAGTGCATTTACTCAACTGTAAGTATTTAAAGGAGCTTGTTTGCCTTGACATAACGTTGGTTTGCATACTGGAAATACTCACTCTGCAATAGTCCAAAGTAGCAACATATTCATAAGATCCCAGGGACAGCTCAGGCCTTTCATAGTGGTCTATCCGTCGGCCCATGTGGTCCAGGTGTTGAAAGAAGAATGAAGGGACTACAAGCCAACAAAAGAACCAGGGAAAAGACATTTACAATTTGGAAAGGAGGGGAACAACACAACAAATTCTTTCAGCAGATGTGAGGTACTAATGTAGGCTCCTCTTTTTCTGATCAAAGGAAGAGTTTAAACACTTCTCCAGTAAAACTGACCCAGGTCGTTCCCACTGGGAGGAGCCTCTTTCCCACAGGATACAGACTTAACAGTGACTATTTTGTTAGCAGATACAGTCTAGCATCAGATTGATTCAAATCACCACAGCCAGAGCTCTGCAGAGGGACAGCAATAAAACTTTTCCTAAAGCCTGTCCTGCTTTATCCAAAAATACCACTGCACTGGAAATAGCACTACAAGGTTCACAGCCCTGGCCTAGTGTACGAGAGCATCAGGTCCATTATATTGGGAACCTTCTGCAGGTACAGGTAAAAAGTAGGAAATCAAGTGGGTTTGCCATCAACAATTTAACAGAGCCAGTCTAAGGCTTAGAGTCACTTCGGGGAAGAGTCACCTCTGGGGTTTAGCTCCTTGTTCCTCAATGAATACATATTCAGAATGCTTATTTTTCACATTTTTGCCTGTAAAAGTGCAAGTGTGTGAGGAGAATATCAACCTTGTTTCCATTTTTAGTCCTCATCAAAGTTGTTTTTTTTTTTAATAAGCGCTTTCTGACTTGGACAAAAGACACTGTAGTAATACAAAGCATGATTTAAAATGACACTGCAACATAAATGTCTTTCTTAAAGTGTTCCCAGTGCTTTTATATTTCCCTTTATGAGAGTTAACAAACTATGAAATTTATTATCTGCTAGGCTTGCACAAACATCAGAGCTCGAGGCAGAAACACGGTTGGAGCGAGTCTGTGGAGGTTCACGTGTCAGAGTTGAAAAGATGACTGTATTAGGGAAAGCACTATCCCCCTGTGATCCAGCTGGGCAAATCCAACTTGATACAAATGTCTAGAAAGGCTAGTTCTGGCAAAGATTTGGGATTTAGCCAAGAGCACAAGAACAGTTATGAGTCACATGCAGCACACTTGAACAAATATGGCATGGTATCTTCTGTGAACACCAACACTTGTCACAGTAAGATTAATGGCTCAGTTAACCATTGCAACCACAGTCATGGACAGGACAAGGCTAACATGGTTCTACATATCTGCTTCTTGCTGGACATTTACATTTCCTAAAGAAATTAACGTTTTCCACACAGAAGTTGCTTTCAGTTAACACAAGCAGCTTTGTATCCTGGGCTGACGTAAAATTTTAAAATAAAGTTTTGATCATACCAGACTGGGCTTCATGACTCAGCACTGTTTTCCATACATATTTTTTTTTTTTTTTTAAATCAGACTGAACAAATGTTTTATTCTTTATCCTGTATTATTCTTGGGAAGTAATTTTTTTCATTTGTGAAATAAGCCCAGTTACTGCATCTCCCTAAACTATTTTCTCAGCAAGTCAGCAAGTGAAGAAAATCATTGTAGCGATACAGTTTCTTTATAGTGTTATGGAATTCGGATGAATCACAGGTCAGAGAAATACCACTTACCATCATTTATACAGTTACAAAATCCACACTGGTATCTTCTCCCACCTTCAATGAACTGCATGAAGGGACACATGTAAGCTTTGCACCGGTTGCATCGGATCGGTCCAGTCTCCCCATGGTTGACAAGATAAAGGGGTGTCTACATGAAGAGGGACAGAGAGCTCAATGCAAACTTGAAATCAAATTGAGCTAGAAAGGGTTAAGTCAGATTTAACTCTTGTTGGAGATCGTTGCTTAAGAGTTCATTCATCATTCAGTGTTCACCCAAAATCTGTGGTAGGGTTGGCTCAACCCCAGGGATCTCCCCAGGGGCTAAATTTACAAGTTCACAGGCCGTATTCTGATATTTGTCAAAAAAAGAGAAGGATTCAGACCAAAAGCCTACAAAGTTTTGAAAGCATTGAAAGTTTAGGGCTCCAGGCTGATTTTTTTCCAGCAAAGGGTAATTTTTACAGCTCACTAAGAGAAATCTGTTGGAGTCAGGTCTTTTTGCCTTCTCTGTCAGACTGAACGTTTCCTGAAGAGATCTACTGCAAATCTATTGCAAATGGGTATTTGCTACGGAACCTGCTCATATTTTGTCCTAAATGCTGCCCCCCTGCTGTCATGTCACATGCTACACTCATGTTTAAATGATGTCAGGGGCACAGCTGGAGCAGGAGATTTAGGAGAAATACTAATATTTATTGAAGGCAAATACATACAGCAAACAAGTCCAGCACCTCAAGCACTTGGCAGTTTAATTGCACTGACCACGCTTGCTTAGAGCCTCTGCCAAAACCCACAGCTAATGGAAGACATTTTCCAGGTGCCCCTTTCCCTAATAACTGCAGCAACTCTAAGATTCCTGTGATTATTCTTAATGTTAGAAAAGTCAGACTTGAAGCCACTACAAAAATGGAAGTTTGCTCCGTTATTTGTGAAACTCTACGGTTTTTATTTTTCTTTCTTTTTCTCACTCCTTTCAATCCCAACTAAAAATCTCTGAACACAAGCATAAGAAATGTCAAGAGTATGGACACAGAACAGACCCCTAGAAGAAAAAAAAGTGCTGACAATGCCTTTTAATGCTAAAACATCACACTAGCACTTTTTTAATTATTCTGTCTCTTCTTGAGGAATGGATATATTTCATCTATCACACACATTTTCTTACACACATTATTATATTATTGGAGTCTTTGGACACCTAGAAATTCACTCCTGTCTTCTAGCATTAACTACTTACATAGATTCTATAGTTTGTTTATACTTTACAGGGACTATTTTACTCATTTATTTCTCCAAAGGGTTTAATGCATTTTGCCAAGGATTTTCTACAGACGAGTGCATTTTTACTACATGGGTTCTAAGTGCTCCCTCCTGCTCCACTGAGATATTATTTTACTGTGTTCTTTCCTCTATGAAAATTGAGTTTGCCCCAAATTAACCCATAATGCCAGCTGGCAAACTCTCAGGGTTGTTTTTCAGACATGAAAGCCTTGGCTATAAACCCTGCTCATCAGCTACAATCGCTTAATAAGGTTTAAAAGTTCTGGGGTTTGGTCATTACTTGGCAATTTTCTGATTAGCATTCTGCTGTATTAGTTTAATGAGACCTGGATCTGGTTTGCAGTTAATATTATTAGCTTATATGACCTGGTAGGGGAAAAAAACAAGACTAAACCAACTTCTGATATATTTATATACGTTGATTCAGTAATTTTAAACCTTAGTTTGATACATTTAACGTTATCCAAGAGCTAAGAAAAATTACCCCCAAATGTTTATATTTTGAAATACCACAATTAAGACCTTTACAGAAAAAGCATGAACAAAAACAATAAAAAAATAAATGCCATGAAGTTCAGAGCCCAGGTGTCTATACTCTTACACATACCTAATAAATTACCTCTTAAAGACAAAAAAAGGGGAAAAAAATAAACTGACAAAGTAAACCAAGCAAAAATGTATGAGACAGAATTAAGGATTCTGTCTAACAAAGAAAAATTCTGCAAAAAAGCTCTGTGTGTACCCTTATTGATTTATTAACTAATTAAATGGAATTTACATCTTAGTATTTTCTTCAAATCATGTAAATCATTACCTCAATAATGAACACATCTAATGATAAAGCTATCTGTGATAATTTCAGAATAAGCACTGACCAAAAGCACCAAAAACCCACTTCTTGATGAAAACAACACAGTTGTGAAAGAAAACTTATTTCAAAAAAGGTGAAATCTTTCAGTGCATTTCACTGTAGAACCAGACAGTTTACCCATCAAGAGAAAGGAATTTGTGCTTGGGTGTGTAAACTGCATTTCCAAATGTCAAAGTCATTTCTGTCAGGGTAAAAGAAAAAAAAGGGTGTGTTTCTATGGGAATGTACAAAGACAAGTAATACTGTACATGCATTAAAATGCAAAAAATCATGAGTTTCAAGTAATGATACATAAAAACAAAACAGTCAAAAAAGAGATGTGGCACTAAATGGGAAAGTGTTGTTTGCTGTGCTCCACTCTGTAGATGTCACTGTACACCAGAAGAAAAAGCAGAGGGATCTCTTTATGGTGCCATGGAAGTCAGTGGCAAAATCACGGGAGCAGGGGAATGAGAGAAAATTAAAAAATACCTTTTTTCATTTTGTTTTTGGTTGGTTTTGGTTTTTTAAGCAAATGCAATAGTCCTGGGGGTTTTCCCTTTCTACCTGTAAAGTATCAGCATTTTCTTTCCTCTTTCATCTCTACCACTGATAAGTGAATCAAGTGAGATCTCTACCACAACTATTCGGACATTTGCCGGACACGTGGACTTCTCTTCCCCCTCATCTCTTCACAAACCTTTGACCACCAAAGAGAGAACAGACATGGACCTCACAAAAAGGAACACTTGGGTATTGATTGTTGGCATTCCAGCACTATTAAATGTAAATATTTCTCAAAACCAGTGACTAAACAAATACTTGCTAAATCTGAACAGGACACACAAAGGGGATTCCTGTTTTGTAAACTGGGAGAGTAGAGAGGCACAATGAGTCAGCTGTGCTGGGAGGTAGAACACTGTCATTTTAGGTTACAGTAAAGGAGGATTGGGCAGCAGAGATGGAAAATGCTGTAAGAGACCTGCACAAACTTTTTCTTCCATGGAACCTTGAGGCCCCCCTGAAGCACAAGCCCTGAAAGCTGATCTGATAAACCATAACTTAACCCCAAATAGAGCTGTGATAGCAGGAGTTTTATTTTGGAAATATTTCAGCAAGAACTCTCAGAAGTCAGAACAGTATCACAAAGCAATAGATAGACTTTGATGGCACAGCTCCAAGATGAAACACATCCATAAAAATTTCCAAAGGGACTGTAACCTGCACTTCCAAGTCTGAGAAAGCTGAATTACTATTGCTTGCTATAAAAATGAAGTCCTGACACACTCCTGAGGGTTTCCTGTGATGCCTGCAAAGTATCACTGGGGCCACAGCTGGAAATTTTAAGTGTAGGAGTAAAGGACTGTGATGAAGCTCAAGATCATCATAGCACATCTCTGGAAAGGCATTCTACAGAGAAAAATCCTAAGAGAGAGATCCTCTGGAGAACAAGAAAGGCACATGCAAATACTGAAGAAAATGAGCCATTTATCAGACAACAAAACAAACAGTTAGATCGGTGTCCCTACAACACCTTTACTCATGCCCAGAAGAGGAACTTGCAACAGCTCCATAAGCTTTGAAGAGTATTAACACTGGAAAACATGGAGCATCACTCTATGCTGTGTAATATTGCATGTTACATGAGACAAGTTGTCTTTTCAAATGCAAATTATCTCAGAGGGAAACAACTCTGTTGTGTTTAATTAGTACAGTAAAAAGCTGAGGAAAAACTCCTCTGAATAATCGAAGAGAATTTTGAAATGTAACACTGATGTTTTTGGAAAGAAACTAGGTCATGAACCGAAGTGTCTCTGTTTCCTAGCACTGTTGAAGGGGTTTGTTTTCTTTTATTCTATCATCATAGATTGCTTTCGAGAAAGATTAACCAGTCTACAAATAATCCCTTGGTTTTGACTTGTTTTACTGATTCGCATTAAAATGTCAAGAAAGCATTTCCTTTTGTGATATTCCCACTGTCTTTTATCAGAAGCCATTCCCTCCAAAGGCAGAAATTGTTTGCCTATTCCTGGTTTTCAGATGTTGAACATGATCAGCCTCCTCAGCTGATGACTCGAGCCAATTTGGACTATCTCCTCCGGAAGGTTCACAGCAGGTTCAAGTACTTTCCATAACACAGTCCTTTTCCATCTATATTTCCCTGTTTGCTTGCAAGACCGCAGCATAGCTAAAGCATCAGCCACATGATGCAGGATCTCTTGGCTCTATCCTGGTTTTTACAGATCACATAAAAATGCACAAAGCATGTTCAAATCTGCTTGCTCAAAACCCCTCCAGACCCAGGCTGAACACTGACCTGCACACACAGCATTGCAAAACAAACCATGGCAGGACAGGGGAATTGCAAGTGGACACTGCACATAGGATATGATCCAGGGTGTAGTAAAATAAACAGAAAACTAGTTACTGATTTCAGTGGATCATACCTCAGAGTATCCTTGAAATCCTTACTCAGCATTCCCTTTTTAAGAGGAATATTGCAATTAATTGAATAGAGTTGGCAGTCTGAAGAGTGCAAATCCAAGCTACTCTACTCAACATAAGAAGGAGAATTTTTAAAAGTTTGAGGATGGGGGAAAATGCATGTAATAATGAAAAAAATTTGATATAAAGAAATACTAAAATTAGCTAGTTCCTCAGAATTTCCATATCATATGGGTGAAAGAAGGGGGGGGGTGGAAAAATGAAAAAGTTCACTCAGTGCTTGAGAGCAGCACCACAAGTTCTGCTGGTCATGATCCCAGAGCGGGAATACCAAGTGTTAACAAGTCAGAGCTCTCCAGCACCTCTCAGCTCTGTAGTGCTGACTGTTACTTGGATGTAGGACATGCTGTATCTCAAGTGAAGGTCAGCAGCCAGGATTAACTGGTGATATAAGCAGGAGCGTGAAATTGGATAATCAAGAAACGGTGCTGAACAACAGACTTCCAAACTGTTAGCACTTAAACAATCAGATCTCAGCAAGACCTGCCTCAGCCAGTGCACATTCACCCCAGCAAGAGAGGAGCTGGTGCAGAGGCACAGGCACAGGAGGAGAACAAGGGAAGGTCTCAGAGGCAGACCAAACTTCCCCAGGACAGCGCTGTCATTCCCATGTTGTCTCCCCCCCACCCCAAGGGTGACAAGCACATGTTAAATCACAGGGGAGGACTGAGGTTCACACCTGAGCCGATCCACAGCTCCACTTCCCACGTATCAGTGTCACAGAGGTTCCAGAACCGCAGCCCTTGTTTGAGATTTTCAGGCAAGATTCTCACATTGGCTGTAAAACCATTGAAAAATAAGGCAGGCAAGTTTTAGAAAGCTTCCCTACAGAAATGGTAAGGAATAATTAGCAGGGAGGTAGTCCAGGCTCCCCTGATCACAGGACTTTCACATTAAAATCAGAAGTTTCATTTTCAGTGGTTTGTTCTCCATCTGGCTCGTTTTACAGAAGCAATCAGAACTCTAAAAGACACCTCATGCTGGCATCATTTATATTTTTTGCAAATCACTGGAGGACAACTCTAGAGGATCTTCAAAATAGTAGACTGAATTTGGGCATAAAATACTATTACTACTGACTTCATGACAGGCCCAGTCCCTTACTGTATTGTCATATCAAGGTAAGTTTATCCTCTCATGAATTTTTTAAGAACGCTAAGAAAATGATAAACCTGACAGCACAGTTTATAAGACAGGCACAGCCTGTACCATACAAAGATAATGGGCACATTGGGATATCCATTCTGTTTTAGAAGGCCAAGCAGCACCTAATGCAAACAAAGCTGTGACCATTTCTAACATGCTCTAGAACATCCTTAGGACAGGCAATAACGTAACACTCCAAAGAGCACTCATGGAATATGCAGCTTGGGGTTTAGAGAACAAATATTTATGTATAAATTCAAATGTAGTGTAGTGACCTCAGAAGCAACACTTCTCAGAGATGAAATTCTAAATCAGAAGAACATTATCAATGTTATTCACAGCTTTCTAGCAAGAACAAAAACAAAACCCCACTTTGGATTGCGGGTCCATTCTCGTCTGCTGGGGCTTTATCAACTTTAGAGATCAAATATATGGGTTTTTTCCTTTTTATGCACACACATATATAGGTGGCTAGACAGATGTGTGCACAAATACATAATATATAATATTTTTCATAGGAGAGAAAAGCAATTGCTGACTTAGGGATCATGCATGAAAGTCTAATGAGTGCAGAGTCTCCCTCCTTCTTGAAAACCTGGAGCTGTTTCTCTTTTGAGGCATTACTGTGACTTTTTAAACTGTCTACTCATGTTTGCATTCCTCAGAACTTTCACAACAGCAACTGTCTTGCTCCTATTTTTGCACAGCTAAATATACTAAAGAAAGAAACTTGAATTAGAAAAAAAAGCACAGGAACATTTAGGAGTGTTTTAATTGGAGATGGATAAAACAGTTCTGCTTATCTGCAGGCTTTCTTGGACACTGTTTATTAGTAAACATGCCTCTAAGGCTAATTAATTTTTTTTTCACTGAAATCAGAAAGAACTGGGCATAGTTAAAGTGCTTTGCTGCATTCCCAAGCCAACTAGAGCCAATTGCCACAGGAGTACTTGGAAAGCACAAGGAGACCTTTTGTGATGTGAACAAAAAGCAGCACTGAATAACTTCACCTCTGTAGCACAGAGACCTGGGATGGGTTTAATGCCCTTTATAAAAGTCAAGTCCTTTTTACAATGACAGTTTTGAAGGTCAACAGAAAATTATGACTTCACAAATACCACATCAGATAGGGATGTTCCTGCTCTGAGTCTCTCTTCCCTGAATACTTTTGCTACTATGGTAGCTGGCATGCTTCAAGCAGACTCCAGAACCATCAACCATCCAGAATATTTGTATGCAACCACCCTCCCCTCTTTTGTTCACACTGAGCTACAGCTGTCCCAAGTGAGGGGCAGTGTGGAACTGAGTTATGAGGTGTGCTGCTTTGGCTGGGGCACAGTTAACTTTCTCATTGGGGCTGGTGTGGGGCTGTGTTTTAGATTTGTACTGAATACAGGGGTGATGAAAAAGAGATGCTTTTGCTATTGCTGGGCAGGGCTCACACAGAGCCAAGGCCTTTTCTGCTTTCTGTAGTGCCACACTGGGGAGGAGACTGGGGTTGCCTGGGAGGAGACACAGCTGGGACAGGTGACCCCAACTGACCAAAGGGACATTCCAGACCATGTGACATCATGCTCAGGATATAAAGTAGGGGGCATTTGGAATGATGGCATTTGCCTTCCCCAGTCACACATGATGGGGCCCTGCACTCCTGGAGACAGCTGAACAGCTGCCAGCAGTGGGTACAGTGGGTACAACCTGAACACCGTGGCAAGCAGCAAATTCATTCCTTGTTTCGCTTGGATGACATGCACGGGTTTTGCTTCCCCTATTGAACTTTATCTCAACCCACAAGTTTTCCAGCTGTCAGCCTTCTGATTCTCTCCCTGACCCCCCTGGTGGGGGAGTGAGGGAGTGGCTGTGTGGAGCTTGGCTGCTGCTGGGGTTACACCATGACCTGAGCTAAGGACATGCAGATCCTCACTGCTCTGATCTGCACTCTAGGGCTGAGGTCATCTATGCCTGTACCTAGCAAGCATGGGCTGGTAACTGTAATGTAATAACACACTTTACATGGTGGCATCCAAAATACAACCTTGCAGTAATATGCATAGATAAGTAAAATACATGTAAACTGAAAAGACAGTAACAACTCCAGTTAAAAGAGCAAAATATAAACCTTTCCTCCTGAAGCCCTAAAGTCGCTCCTAAATAGGAGCGTGTTCTGACTGTGAAGTTTCCAAGGTAACTGAGTAACATCTCTGACAGCTTAAGGGTAGAGCTTGCACAGTCTTACAATATTTAATTTGCTGCTGTTGGTACAATCAGCTTTGGCCAGTGCCTAACATGAGACAAACTCCATCTCAGGAGTGCAGTCTAGAGAGGACAATGCACACACAGAATGGCGAATGCCATTCAAGCAGCCATTTGCAGTTAGAGAGCAATAGGCAAAGTAATTTTGTGCTTGCGTGTCATCTTTGTTGGCAAAATAAATTATCAGTATTGTTGGCCAGCTAAGTGTATATAACTGTTACCTTTTATTTTTTACTTCTATATGTACTGTTGCTTAGTCAGTTTTTTCTTCCGCCACAATTGCACAGGACAGTCACAGCATCCAACTTAGCACAAACCAATTACAACATCCTTATAAAGGCATTTCCCAGTCTCAATTTCAAATTTGTATAAAATTAGTCAGGAACTTTAATTACAATATGAATAAGGTTTATATAAATGTCTGATTTTCAAGTCACTGTCCTCATCTCTTTCAGAATTACATCCTTATCATACCAACAGTGGTGCATGGACCAACATCATGCACAAGTATTTTAGAGAGTACATTTTAAGACTATTTTTCAATGTACACTAAAACCAAAAAGGTAGAAAAAAGTAAATCATAAAATTTACTTCAATTAGGAAGAGTTCCACTGCAAAAGCCATTTCTAAACCTGGCTCTGAATGTTCATTCTAGTTACAGAGAGTAGTTACAGCCCAACAGGGCAACAAAAATCTTTCTGCTCCATGATGAAGTCTGGGGAAGCAATCCAATTCCAAATTATTTACTACCAAATGCAGACTAGCACAGGCATACTCCATAAAAAAAGCCTCATCTAATGCAGGATTTGTGCACCTCTAAATTAGGCACTGTGAAACCAAGCTTACAGGCACTGGCCTTCAGGGTGGTATAAGACTTTCTGGGTGAGCACCTGGAGATGCTTGAGAGTTCTGGGTTCTCCATCCCATGGATGACAGTCTGGCACCCCAGGGGAGCTAAACAAAACCCCCAAACATGAACCTGGCACCAGCTAGTGGAGAAATTAAAGTAAAATAGCATCAGCAGAGCAACAGAGATTGTCAAATACCTGTCCTGCTCCATACTCCAGGTTGACTCAGAGCTATGAGCCCAAACATGAACCTGGCACCAGCTAGTGGAGAAATTAAAGTAAAATAGCATCAGCAGAGCAACAGAGATTGTCAAATACCTGTCCTGCTCCATACTCCAGGTTGACTCAGAGCTATGAGCCCAAAGCCTTACAGCTCTCTCCCAAATGAGGACACCAACAAGGATGCTTTGGAAGTTGTTTTATTTTAGTAACTGGCAGATGTGTGCTTAGGCTCACACCTACCACCACGACATACAGCAACACGTATGAAGGTGTGTCACGTGTGCAGGACTTCTACTCTCACCGTGGACCAGCACAGAGGACCTTGACAGTGTGCCCCAAAGACATGGACAAAATCATTCTCTGCTGGATCTTGGACAATCCAGAGACCAGAATATGCAACACAATTAATACAGAGAGCAGGACAGACGTGTCACGAGTCACGCTTTTAGAAACTTCTCTTCAAAAAATTTCCTTAAAACTATCATCATTTGATAGTTTTAAAAAGCTTACTGGTAGTATGGACAGTTTTACTGTCTAACAGACTCAGTGTGAAACTGCTGAGCTGTACATAAAACCAATTGCTTAACTTAGCTGCAGTGCCCAAAAGGAAGGAAGGCAGCAATGGAAAAAGAAACTTTGCAAAGAAATTCTGGGTGATCCCAGAGCTACAGACCAGCAAGTCTTACCTCCACAGAGGGTAAACAGGCAGATACTGCAATGGAGGAGAATATAAAAAGGCACACAGATAAAGAGGATACACAGAGGAAGAGCTGATGTGGCTCTTGTGAAGGGATGTCATGAAGAGATCTACTGAACTCTGTCAAGAGTTGGCCATCATGGCAATAAGCATGACCAAGTTGATATAATATAATCCTTTTGAAAAAAGAGTCTTTTGATAGAATCCCTCATCAAAAACCCTTAAATTAGCTAAGCTCTCCTGTTATACAGGATAATGGCCTCCTGTGAATAAGTAACCAAATAAAAGTCAGAAATCAAAGGGTAAAATTCCAATGATGGCTTTTTATGGTGGGTAGATGTTATCAGTAAGCACCTCAAGAGTCTGTTCTCCAGTGTGAGCTTTTTAACACATTCCTAATAGAAAGGAGCCACCAGTAAAATGTTTAGTCGGAATCACTTTGTAAGCATTTCTCACTCTCCTCAAACCATAACTGCACATAACTGCTAATAAATGTGTGTGTCTATATAAACATGTGCTTCAAACTAAGGCTACAGCCTGCTCATCCTTCTCACTGGCCACAGAAGAGGGACAGCAGAACCTCAGTCCCACCGAGCCCAAGGTGGATTGCAGGAGGTGGGGATTCCCCTAACTCTTCACATTTGTTTAATGTACGAATGTCTGAGTTAAAACCAAAGAAGGAGATGGGGGGATCGAAATGAAAAGTCACCAAGTCACTTGACTTTGTTCCTGAAACAAAATAAGACGTTTATAACATTGCATCACATGCTAGTTATTCACCTCAGACAATTTTTAGCTGCTGCTAACCGTGCAACTCTATCTAGGAAACCATACTATCACCCCTGGGAAAACCAGGGCTTTCCAAACAGCTCAGCTGCACTGCTCCTCATCAAAGACCACTATTCTGAAAAGGTTCAACGGCTTTTAGCTCAGGAACAACAGCATTTCTGAGAAGTAGTTAATGAACTGAAAAGTGAAATATTAGATTACCATCAACAACTATTTCTAAAAAAATAGATTCAAATAAATAGGAAAGAACATGGCAGAGAATGATGACACAAAACTAGTAAGGAGCAAAGGCGGTGGCAGTTTAGATATTTAAATATTTCAAGCTAAAGATAATTATTTGGAGTTGTTTATATTTGATTTTACAACATGAAATACTCTTTTAACTAACTTTTTTTTAGCAAGTAGTATTAAATGTTAAATCAAGATCACATGGTTTATTCAGGTTCTGGAAACATTCATACATCTCCAAAACAAATTCATGTAGGGCTTGGTCTATGATGATAACTGTGAGAGCTGGTTTATTTTTATAGACTGTTGCTAAAGCACTGGTGGACTAAAAATAAGTTCTGTCAAACAATGATAGTGTATTCTCCATCTATAACAAACAAATACTTTCCATAGATCATCCAAATCAGGAGAGTGAAAATGGACTGTTATTGCTGAGAAATAATAAATAAGGACTTGGTAAAGATAAGATTCTGAAATGTCTGGTGCTGTCAAGACACTGGGCAGGGGAGGTAAGGCACAAATGTCTTAACAGCCTCTGTCTCTTAATGATATATAGTGCATGGGTAATATTCACTAGTTAAGAATTTCCTAGATTGGCTCAGGTTCTTTGCAGCAAACTCTGTATGCCCTCCATGGATTTTGCCCCTCTAACTTCCAGCTTGAGGGATTTCCTGAATTAATTCCTTTCACTTTGTCTTCTGAAGCTCAGTGCCTACGTGTCAAGTGCTGGTAGCTTACCTGTTCTTGGGATCTAAACACAACCCTACAGCCATCTCCAATTCATGGTCACCACTTACGTCTTAAATTCACTCTCACATGCAATTAAACATTTCTGAATTAAAGCCTCATTTGCGACCTCTCCTTCAGCTAATATCTGAATTTTGACGCTGGCTTTTCTATCACGTTTTCATTGTGCAGTGTTACCAGGTTATGATTCTGCATCTTAGCAGCATTAGAACTTTCTTACTCTTGCAACCACAACTTGTGGAGTTGATCTCTCCTCTCTTGATGTGAAGGCTGGTACTGCAGCCTACTTGGACAGGTACATTTTTATGTCTTCCCTTGCATTCACTTATGTTGGCCTTGTGTCCCCTCAACTTAAGAAGCTCATTTTAAGAAATCCACCACACTTCTAGATGCTGTCACACTTCTCAGACACGATATTACTCCATCGGGTCTCAGCTGCCAGGAGAGTTTTTAGCAGGGTATAAAGCAACAGCATCTTCATCTTTTTGTTCCACTACATTTCCGAAATTTTGAATTTATTTTATCTCTCAGCAGGGGCAAACCCTCCTTGTCTTGGGGTTCTCCCCAGAAACATTACACTTATTCAAAACATGCATGAGATCTTTCATTTAACATCCTCATCTAGCACCATGATGAATTTACTTGCTGTTCTTATTTTCTCTCAGAGATAATTTGCATCCCATTCTTTAATAAAAATGGAGATATCTGGTCTACACCTCTTTGGACGTCCCTGTTAAAGTTTGTGTATCTCTCAGCTCCTGACAGTTTTTTCCCAGATTTTAGTTTAAAAAAAAAAAAAACAAACCCCAAATCACTTTGTATGCTAATATTCACACTCCACTTTTGGAGACAGGATACCAGTCTCTGTGTGCAGACATCCCACTTGGCCGATGTCCTAATTACAGGGTGAAAAGAACCCACAGTGACTAAGGAGCTTAAATCCGCCTTTCGGACTTGCTGAAACCCCAAACTACCTTTTCCAGTTTGGACCTTCAAACTGAAAGTGTATTTCTGAGGAAAGTACTAATGAGCTACTAGACCTAAAACTTCTATTTGAAAGTTCCCAGGATCTTTTATGTCCATCCCCCTGTGTTTTTAGGCATTGGAAGCAAATCCTCGGAGCTCAATTTCCAGTTGACTACTGTTACTATGCATGCAATGGACAGCTTATTTAAAAAAAAATAAAAATCATTACAGCCATTAATTCCAAAACTTCAGGAAGTGTTGCAGCCTCTGTCAGCTGGAGCACTATTGATTCTTCAGAGTAACATCTGAACAGAGTCAAATAAACAGTATCTAATTGACAGAAGAAAATGCTAAATGCTGCTGTGCTCTCCCCCTCATGTACATATCTCATTTTATCAGTGTCAATAGACTCAGCTATTTCTCTTTTTTTTTTTTCTAAATTTTTGCTGCAGTTCAGATTACACAGTGTCAAGCAAAGCATGGATAGGAGTGGATAGCATGGATCTGCAGTTTTCTTGGTATTATTTACACAACAAATGCTACATACATCAAAGCCAAAAACTCAATCCTCATAGGAAATGGGAACAAGGTAAGGTTTCTCCTTTGTTTCTGTTTTAGTACAGTAATGGCATAAAGAAAAAATAAAATACATACAGACATGAATCTATGGCAACAGACCACTGAAAATTCAAATGTATTTTATATACTACTTTCAATTCATCCTCATCTCTAAGTGATGATCAATTGTATTTATAGAACACTCATAAATCTGTCACTTGAATGACCCCACTAGCTCATAGCTTTTTCAGTATGGCTTTAGCAACCCAGAAAGGCACAGTGTGTAATATGCATGATAATGGATTATGTCTACTCAAGTCCTGCTCAAGTCCTCACAGTTCAAGTGAGATGGGTCAGTGTCTCAGCTGTTCCCACCCATATCAGCAGCTGCACAAAGCATTTGTGGCCATTTCCCACCCATGGTCCACCAAACCCTTGTAGCCATTGCTTTTCTTCCTCCTCTTTGAAAAGAAACAGAACTGAAATTCTCTGGGGGAGAATTTCACCCCAATACTGAGTATGTCAGAAACAGTAGAAAAAAAGACATATCTGCAGCTGAAGCTGCAACCAACATGAATAAAGGGAAACTATTCAACAAAAGGCAAGAAGATAAAACTACATTATTTTAAGATTATGTACAATACACTCTTTATCAAGAAATAAAGAAGTCAGCAGATTTCCACTTTGTAGCCCTGTAACATGTGATGAGCATCACCTGTAGACATTGTTAAAAGGTACTATGCATAAGACAGGCTAGATACTCTGAAACAAAGAACATTCTGTGCCTTGCAGTCACTAGTTTCAGGCAGGACACACCATACTAGGAAGTTCAGAAACACAAGTAAGCCCCTGAATGTATTTTATCTCTATAAAAAGCCCAGTTCTTTCAAATTAAGTGGCTTTTCAGAATTAAAGTAGTTATAAATCCCATATGGAAGACCATTTTTATTAGAAGAACTTAAGAGCAAGATCTTATTTTGGCAGCAACAGTGAAGACAAAGGGCACAGGCAAGCCTTGGAAAAACTGCCTCAGCTAAGGCTGCCCAGCGCTTCTTACTCTAATGCTATCTCCTTAGTTCTTATACTTTACCCAGCTATAATTGTTCTGACTAAAATTTTCCACACTGGGCTTTTGCCAATTTTGAGAGGCATTTTTCAGAGCTTTCTTAGCCTCCTCCAAGAAAAAGGTTAGGGAAAAAACACACTGCTCTTTACAGATTAATGAGCCCCACTGACCTTTCCAACAGCCTGTGAGCACTGACACTTCAGAACGGGTGGGTCACCCAGCACATCTTTTTGCCAGCCCCAGGAAAACCCCCCTGAACTTGGCCAAGCACAAGTGTTTGGACATCCTGCAAATTTATGTATGCAGCAGAGAGTCAGATTTTAGAAGCTCATTGTTCATCCTGTCCAAACACAATGCAGAGACAAGGGAGCCATGAGTGGGGGACAGAAAGGACTAGAGGCAGACTCCAAGTGAAAGATGAACAAACGAAGAGCCAACACCAAAGTGGACTTGGTAAGTGCCACCTGGGCACAGAAACTGGGATAAAGGGTGGTAAAGAGTAAAGGTTGGCTGATAAAGTGAAGGGGTGGAGAAGCAACAGCAGGAGTTTCATCTAGGAGAAAATGCAGAGGGCAACAAGCCAAGTCTGCACATTCCCCTCCAGAACTGGAATGAAACCCAAAGTTGCTGTCTAGCAGACAAATGGTGAGACTCTGTATCTGCAATACCGTGAGTAATACATCCTATTTCCCTGTGGACCACAGAGAAGATAACTACATATTGCCCTGCTAAAATAATACTCTTAATTCAAACTACAGAGGTCTGTTGGATTGGAAGTTATCCATCCTGATAAAGAGCAACATCTGCTTTTACCGACGTATATTTAAAAAAATCCAAATCACTAAGAATTTACAGGTGATAAAACGAAGTTAGAGAAAAATCAAAGACTGCAAAAGCAAGCACTGAAGGTCTTAGCAATTTTAATTAGGCTTTTCTGTGCATGCATTCTGTGAGGAGTTTTTGAAGATGCAATCGCATACTACAGCTTCATGAAATCCCTCAGGTTTTTTCCCAGTAAACAGCACTCTGCAAGTAAATCAGGAAAGGAAATGCATTCTGCAGACCTTGCAGAGTTTAGAAGCTGTGCAACAGAGGAGGCAGGAGTTGAAGAACAAGAAAGATGATCCCACATGATGCAGTGAAATGCATTGATAAAACACTTTGGGGGTGCCAGCAAACCTGGGTAATTGTCTTAAGACCCCCAAATACTGCCACCCTGCAGAAATACTTTGCAGAAGAACTAGGGGTATGTTTAGAATATCAAAGGCCATAAGAGATGGTCATGTAAGAAAAGAACTGATGAGGTTAGTGCCTCCAAATGAGTGCCAAAAATGGGTGGTTACATTCATCTTCTTTATATGACTCAGCTCATCCAAGTAGAAAATGCAATTCTGTTGTGCAATTAAATTATTTTGCAAAGAACTCAATGGAAAAATGTCACTCTTTGAATCCAACTCTCCACAACTTAAAAATAATTTGATACATTGGAGGTCCTACTCATCTTCTAATGTCTTTGCCCACACCTACAGAGCTCCAGCAGAGCAAGCAACTAACAAAGCTGGCATAAACTAAAGATTGTTGTAGAAACAGGTGTGGTTCAGATTACAGACTGATCACTCCTGTACTTTCTCCAAATGAAGATTTTTATCCCTTCAAATTGCATCATGACCCATAGTCTTCTGCCATCTCTCTACTGTCTTACCAATTCACAGGCTGAGGTAAAACCCTCTCACCCCAACCTGATGAGAGAAGAACAAGTCAGCAATATTTAGGATTCAAAACCATCTAGGACTGATATTCAGGTAGCCCTTACCTCATTTGGTGGGACATTAGCAAAAGGCTGGATGACAGCTGCCAGGGGAATGCGGGTCTGCTTGGCCATATCTGAGGTCAGCGGGAAGCAGTAGGTGGTACATCGGATATAACGAGGGCTGGCGTGGCCTGCAACACCCAACACAGCACAGGGAAAGGCTGGCAGAAGGAACCCTCCCACCCCAACACAAAGCAGAAAAATCCAAACAACAACATCAAGCAACAAGGGCATATGTTACATTAAATACGTGCTTTTTTCCCTCCCATGAAGGCTTCTGCCCATCTCTCCTCTTTATGGTCAGCCCAC
The DNA here is from genome assembly GCF_036250125.1 of Pseudopipra pipra. Taxonomy (NCBI): domain Eukaryota; kingdom Metazoa; phylum Chordata; class Aves; order Passeriformes; family Pipridae; genus Pseudopipra; species Pseudopipra pipra. The sequence goes on from NC_087552.1 coordinate 4,068,701, forward strand.
TGTCCCTCCCTCTGGTTAAATCTTTCCTTGCTGTTTGAGTTTAAAGCAGGGATTTAAACATATCAAGAATAATCCCACAATTATTTGCAATAAAAGACATTAGTTTGAAACCTATCATATCTACGATCTTAAAAAAAAATAACACAGATGATATCCCCCCAGTACCAACACTGTATATAAAACAATGAGGCAGACTGATACCTACTGTTAAGACTGCTCTAATGAGCTAGCTCTGACTCAGCAAATAGTGTATCTGTGTTAACATCCCCATGCTCACTTCTATTGCCAAATACAGTGTGCTGAAGTCACCACATCACTTTGAGCAGCACACTTAGCCCAGGTCCCTCAGGGAGAAGCTGTGCTGTGCACTACAGACGAGCACTGCAAGGAGACACGAGCTCAGAAATCAGCCTCCTCGTGCTCCCTCTTGAACTATCAAGCTGCAGCTCTGCTCAGTTTCTTGAGAGGAATTTCCTGGATCATCAGAACTGCATTATCCCATTCTCAGATAATGCCAAAAAATTTTTGATGTGTTTGTACATTGTACACATTTATCCCAGCACTGATAAATTACTGCTGGGCTGAGTAGTACCATCAGTTTAACCTGTATTAAAACACCAAGTCTGCTGTCAAGAGCAGCACGTGGAAGATTGTACTTCCAGGCTCTAGGCAGAGACAAAGGCAGATAAATTTTCCCTTTGGTCAGTGTAAGTCAACTAGACAGCTTGCACACTTCAAGGCCCTTGTTGCCTGGAAGAGAACTTCCTAAAATTTGTTATCTTAAAACATAACAGTGCTAGAGTCTAGGCTCACTGCTTCTTCCAGTGTCCATCTTTTACAATTTCAGAAGAATCCAAAAAGGATTGTCAGCTTGAAATGTAACATCTTGGAAAATTTTAAGTTAAAAAGAAAAGTTGTCTCAACTATTCAGATTACTTTAAAGGCCAGGAAAGGTAGAAGAGGTGTAAGGTGTAAGAATTCAACTCCTACTTCCCTCCTTCCCCCTTTTTCTTTTATTTCAAGGAAGTCTCCAATTTCATGTCCAATTTAGAGTAAGGAACATGGTTTTCAGATGAGAAATTTGAAAATCTAGTCTTTTTTTGTTTGTTTTTTAATTGCATTTGATTTCATCTAGAAAGACTCCCAAATCAGCAAGGGCAGTTACCTTGGTCTTGGATTATGCAGTCAGTGGTGACGAGAGGAGGAACCTGGCCTCTGGTGTTTGTAGCATAGACCTGCCCTCCCCTGGCAGCTTTATCACTTTCAATTACTTGGATCTGATGAATAAGAAGCAAGAAGAGTATGAGAAAGGTGAGCCATGCATTCAGCTGCATTCACAAACAGGCTAACATCTACACCAAGTGACACTCTGGCTGAAGCCTAGTTTAGAGCATTTACCATATCATGTCATGAAATTCTCAATGCAGCTGGTTTTAATGACCAAATTCCCTTCTCTCTTACTTCTGCACAGTCCCTCACTCTGATACTTTTCAGGATATAACCAAAGTTATAAGAAGCTGTATTTTGTTCCACATCAGAAATCAGATCCCAAGGATGGTACCATTACTCCTCCTCTTCCCTCACAACCTTGTTTAGAGTGCATCCAAACAGCTGTGAGAGGCGAGAGGAATGAGACGGAATTTCTGAAACTGGCCTTGCCACTGCTGCCAGTATCTCATGGAATGGCATCTTTACACTGCACATGAACTTCTAATAATAGCTAGGGAAGTTTAGAAGCCTCTGTTGGAAAGCAAACAGAGAAAAAAACAAAATTACTTGCATAGTCTATTGATCAATGTCCAAGAGGTATTTCCTAACACACTGAAAACAGTCTGGAGCCTGTAACATTTTTTTCCCCCCCAGTAAAGTTTGTGTACTGCAATTTAAATATACAAGGCATTCTTCAGAGAGCTTACTAGATCTTCTGCTTAATTACTTTTCCCTGCCTTCCTTGGCATGTATACTTATAGCTAACTCCTGCATATGAAGGAAAAAGGTTCTGCTCTAAAAAGGTCCACAGGCTGAAGAAAGCAAACCACTTTCAGACTTAGCTCTGCAAAGGATCAGTGTACCACAGCATTCTGCAGCTAACTGACCTAAATATATCACTGTTCTTGGAAATAACTGTTGACAAAGCCCAGACACTCGTTTTCATAAATGTTGTCAGAGCACATATCAACCTCTAACATATGTAAGAGAAACATAAATCAACAATGGCTACAGATAAGAAGTAAATCTATCTGGCAACACTTCTGTAATTATATAATGTAAATATAACAACAGAAATACACATGGCCACACTCATTCCTCATTCTGAATTAGCTTTTTGCCCTTTACAGACGTTGACCCAGATCGTGTTTCTTTTAAACATGTCATTTCTATCCTCTCTGTGCTGCTCAACCAACCCTTTTAACCTATTTTAACATGACTGTCACAGTCAAGGCTGTTTATGCTACATGCAGAATTGAAACAAGACATCAGCCCATGTTTTCATGCCAGACCTCCTTCTCCCCCTGCCCTTTTTTTTTTTTTTTAACTTAGACAAGACCATTTTATCCTTCCGATGTAAAAAGCACCACACTGAAACACCAGGAATGACTGACTTGAGGGCATTTGTTATTTACACAGACACTCACTTTAGGGGTTTTTTTAAACCATGGTTTTCAGTTATACTTAACTTGAAAATTGCCTTTAACAGAGGCAACTGCAGTTGTTACATTAACCCCTAAGGGATCACGAAGTGTTTTTTCCAAAATTCTGGGGGGTTTACATCAAAACCATCACAGGATAAAACAAATCTTTTCTAGAAGGACAAAGCAAGACTGTTCCCTACTAGACAGGGTCAGGCTTTTGCAAGAATGTTTTTCCTGTGCAGCAAACCTGCCTCAGCAGAAGTGGAAGATTCCTGCAGTGAATTCAAGTAATCCTTCTGTACTGCTCACTGCCACACTAAGAATCCTGTTGAGAGCTCCTAGTAAAGTATTTGGAGTCATGAGTATGTCCCATGCTAGATAAACTTACAAAGCAACTTCAATAATCAAACTAACTTTATGCACTAATTTATCCCAAACTGACAGCACAGAGTACAAAACTGCATAAATAGGAAACTGCAAATACTAGAGCATATCTTGTGAACCAAGCCATGCAAGCACAATTTTATGTTACAAACCCCCACTAGCTACAATGAACACAATGTTAGCACTGCCATTCCCTTATCTTAAAGGCAGCAGAAAGTTACTTTTATAAAAAATTAATGCCACATTACTTACTGGGCTTGGAATAGAGTTAGGATCAAGCTTCTTCTGCTGTGGGCCTGAGAGCTGTGCTGGACCTCCAGGAAAAGCACCAGGATAAGACAGCTGAGATCCTGCCATCTGAGGACCATAGTTTGCTGCAGAGTTACAAATGACAATTTATTTAAAGTATTTAAGTTCCATTATCAACTTTTAAAATCAATTTCTGCCATAAAATTAATTCTTACTGAATTTCTTCTTCCCTTCTGTTTTCAGCAAGGACAACACAGGGATTCCTTTGGCTTATGCAGTTTGTGTTTTAAAGGTAAGAATAAGATTACATGTGACAACTCTGGCCCCAAAGTCTTCGGGTATACATTAAGTAGGATGGTTAGCAGAGATGACCACAGCTACTCAACCCAGGCCATTACATCAGTGAGAATCTCTCCCCTAACACGAGTCAATGCAAGCTGGTCTAGTTAACCAGCTTTTTAGTTGTCAAAATAACTGTTTCACTCACCTATATCAGGTGAAATAGTTGTATTCAATTACAATTCACTGTTGCCACAGTAAACCCTTTCTGAAGGCTGCTTATGACACTACTGTAAGACAGAGAGCAGCCTATACCTTTATAGAGTGTAGGAGAAACTCCTTTCTGTACTATGGGCCTTTACCAATTACTAATGAAGTAATTCTCCTTCTGATACAAATTAATCTCCTTTTTTTTTCCTAAGTCTCAAGAGAGTGCTAAACGTTTGAGCAAAAGCAGAGCCTGTCTCAGATGTACTGACTGACAATGCAAATCTTTACCTTTCTACAAAAAGGAAATTTTTGTTTTTCCAATCAGCTGAATATTCAGCAGCGAATGGACACAGTTCCATCAGGGGTTCTCCATTCATGCTTTGTTTTCAATTACAGAACAAACATCTTTCCTTACCTTGCTGAGGATGATATCCAGGCCCTGGAGGCTGTCCTGGGAGCTGTTGCAGGTTAGGATTTGGAGGGACAGGTCCAGGGATCCCACCTTGTCTGGCCATGGGAGGCAATGCCGGCTGAGCGCAAAGGCCATTGACACTCCCGGTTGGTGGAGGAGGAGGAACCTGTGGCCCAGGTGGCAGAACCATTTGCTGCTGGGTTGGTGGTGGGGGGAGTCGTGGGCTCTGGAAAGATGCCGGATGCCCAGGGCTCGGAGTGGGGCCAGGACCTGAGCGAGAAACTGTGTCAGATGAGTGTCAAATGATAACCTCCCAGCTCTGGGTGGAAGGGGCTCTGGCTTTCCTCAGTACACCTTTAACAGAGACAATCTTGTATCCCATATCAGTGCTGCACCATGGGGACTCTACATGTCTGTTCACATTACAAACCTGACCTCACAGCATGTCTGAACTGATTCAGACATTCAATTTTTTTCTTTTGGCTCTATTTTCAATAGAACCCTGCAGCTGGGAGGGATGGGGAAAGAGAGGAAAGCCAGGCTGACAATTCTTGATTAGAATACGCATAGATCAGCCTTTGCTTTTGAAATATTTAATTTCAGAATGTGAAACAACATTCTTTTTGTTTAAAAATCAATTTCTCTTATGTGGTATGTTTTTGTTGGTCCGCTATTTGTACTTCACCATGACAAGTCTGATGGAAAATAAATCCATTTGATGCTAAAAGATGAAACATGTGGGAATTATTTTGTACACACTGGTGAGGAATAGCTTGCTGTTTATAGGATCCAGATTCCAATTAAAATTAAGAGAACCTTGGAAATCGGAGGGATTTGAGACTTACTATCTGTAAATACTCACTACCTTACAAAACCTACATTTTTTAGTCAAATTTCTCACAAAGACCTAAGGCAAAATAATTTTAAAGAAAGCTAAAAAATAACCAAAATTAGGTTTGAATTGAAAGGACCAGTGTGTTAATACACAAGCACTAAAATGCATCTTCTGTCAGACATGTTAATTGCAAACAAGACTTCACATGCAAAACACAACCTCAAGTTTTCAGCTGGTACAAAAATATCACTCCAGCAGATTTCAAGCTTTGAATTTCTCACTCAGCAAAGTTACATCAACTCAGTCTTACAGCTGTGGAAAAGTCAAAAGAACAAAACCTAACAGAGAGGCAAAGTTGTATAGAATTTGTCTTCAGTGGCCTAAAGGGTATCTCAGCCTTCCAGCACATAACATGAGAACATTATATTTTATGTAATTGTTTTATGTGTTATATCTTTTACAGCATTTACATATATATCAAAATTAGTGGTGGGAAGCAATTTACATGGAAGCGTCACATGATCACGTCTTTACTTCATGGCCTAGGTTTGAGATGTTATAACATCAAAATAAATGCAGATAAATTTAGATGAAAAATTAAAATATTTAGACAAAAAAGAATAAAAGAGTTTCAAAACAGAGAGAAACTGTAAAAAGGTGAGGAAAATTAAACCCTGTCTGCATATTATTGCTCATGCCTTGGCTGTTCCTGACAGGTTCACTAAGTAATTTGAGAAATGACTGATGGGATGGCTGACTTTTACAGAAGGTTCATCAAACACCAATTCAGAATTAACCCAATAATACTGGTTTTGGAATTGGATGAGATAAAAAGAATTCTAAGAGCTTAAACAAATCATAGTGGCCAAAGATTTCATCTTCTGCTTACACAGAAGTTCAGTAGCTTTCTAATTATCATAGTCTTAATGCTTTAACTGAGAAAAAGTCACTCAGATGAGACAAAACCATTACCATAGTTATTTATCTGCATGCTGTTGAGCTGGTCAGCAAGTTGTGCTGTAGATGAGGCAGGTGCAGCATTTGGGAAGGCTGGTTGTGACTGAGGACTGTAGGGAGGATAGGAAGCTCCTGTGTTGCTTGGAGGTGGAGGGCCTTGAAACCTAAAGAGAAAAATTAGTGCAGTTATGCAAAAAAATTACATCAACCAATCATAACTCTAGAAGATCTCACACCTTCTCAAGGGTGGTGCCAAAACAATTAATTAGGACAAAGCCTTAAGAGAGTTTGCCCACATTCTGCTCACTAGTCTTAAAACATACAAAGCACGTGAAGCACAGACTGCACACTCGTTCAAGTAAAAAAGGCAGTACATGTTTGTTTGAATTGTTAGAAACAAACACCATGGCAAAGTGAGAGTGGTAATAACTATAAGCCTTAAGATTAAGAAACACAAGCTTCTGAACATATCACAGCACTCCATCCCCTTTCCAAGCTTATAAAGGAACATTCCCTACCAGGGATGTGTGAAGAAGATTAGGAGAAAAATCTGTAAAGAGAAGAAAAGGAAGTGAGAAACTGTTGAGGAGTTCTCTGTAGTAGAGGAAAAAAGAAGATGCAGGTAGGGAAAAACTGCTTCATGATTATCAGATATGGAATGCAAGAAAAATAACTAAAGAAAAGAAAGCAGAAACACACATGTGGCTTATGAAGTTATTCCCTACCACACTATTTCACTCTGGTAAAACAAGATCTCAGGCTATGTCCCAGAGAAGATTAACACTGATTTTCCTATGACCTCTTGTAAAACTGAGGGGTTTCCCCATTCCCTTCACAGGCAGGCAAGAGAGGTCAAACAGCTCAGCTCTCACATATCAATTCTTTCAGGTCACCTGTGTGGCTGCTGCCCTGGTGTCCCAGGCCCATTCTGGAAATTGGTCTGGCTGAACTGATGGGCACCAGGTGGTGGAGGCCCAACAGGAGCCGAGGATCCAAAAGGCACAGTTGATTTTGACACACCTGTAAAAGATTAAGCACTTTCATGTAAAACTCTGTAAGAAAGCACAAGATGGCCAAGAAATAACAGTGTACAGCCCTGTTTTAGCAATAAGAATACCAGCTCCAGCTTGAGCAGAGGGGCTGGAGCAGAGACCCCTTCCAACCTCAGTCATTCTGTGATTCCCCAAGAAAGTACAGATTTCTGGTCAGTTGTATAGGCAGGTATGAAAAACTAACAGACAGTACAAAGGAAACAAATAGCAGTTTGTACCTTTCCAGCAAAAGAACCCAAGAGGGACAGTAAGAAAGAAGCAATGAACAGACAGTTTGGGATACTCATCATTCCCTGTCCCCCAGTTATATTTCTAAGTAGAATCAAGAGGTCCCTTTGATTTTGGAGACCAAGGTAAGGAGAAAACTTGGAACAACATTTAAGAACAAAAACAAAACAAGCCTCCAAGCCTATACTGAAAATGGTTCTTAATTCAGACCTACTACATTGACTGTGAAGAAACTGTAATTTATGCAGACAGCAGTGCTGAATAAACAATATTTCAATTGTATCCCTTGAATTATTTCCCTTTAAATTACTATAACATAAAAAAATACCAAAACTGGTATTTTCCCCAAATATTGTAATATGCCAATTACCAGAAGTAGTTCTATCAGAATTCTGACTATATTCAGCTTTTGATTAAAGTAACACAACTCCTGCTGTCTTTAGTAAAAAGTAAAACTTCTTTTATTCTGTTTGCTGTTGCAGTAGCAGTGTAAAACTTAGAAAGGTGAGAAAAAGAGATGGAAAACATCACCACAGAAAAGTAGACTCTCAATAGAAATTTTAAGCCAAAATCATACCTGGTTGAGGTGCTGAGTATGAAGAGTTCGGGTCCCCATAATGTCCATAATGAAGTGAAGAATTAGGTGATCCAAAACCTCCTATTCCTGGTTGGGATTGGGAATATGGAGGAGCTGCAACATAACCTTGTTGACTCATGATGGCAATATTCTCATTCCAAGTATCAGGTCTTCCTTAGGGATCTGCAAAAGAGAAAGTGACACCTGCTACTATTCATCACTCTCTGTGCATTTTAAAGGCTGTGAACTGTATTTTCAAAAAAAAAGATAAAAGGCTTTTGAAGGCAAAAAAGGACCTGAAGTCAAGGACAAATAGTGAGTTTGTTTGCTTGCTTGGTTTCCTCAGCACTACCACATACTGCACGAATTTAAACAAATCACCCATTTTTTCTGAATGGGATTCACCTCTCCCAGGCCCATGGAGAGAAAAACTACGTAATGGATATGCAGGTGGCAAAAACACTCAAAGGAAAGTCCCAAATTGCTCTCTTTACCAGGAAAACCTTGACTTAACTACACCTGGAAAATACACCGTGCATCCTGGTTCCCAAATACCAGCCATCCCAATGAACACTGAAATATCAGGAAAGGCAGAGTGACTGGAGTATAAAACTCCCCTAGCAAATCCTTCTCCTGTCCTAGCACGCCCTTCTTTAGCAGAGATGTGGAACATGGCACCAGCTTTCCATCAAACCTTTTACACAAACCCCATTCCAAGCAAGTGAGGGAAGATTCCTTGCTTTTATGCTGGAGAAAGAGAGAATAAAATAGAGGATAGAGAGAGATCCTATTTCCAGTTGTTTTCTGCATTAGTGGGCCAAGCCTGAGCAGCATTTTTATTGCAGAATTGCACAGTGTGACAAAATTCAGCACAAGGTCTTCCACAAGTGAGAAGCTGCTCTCTGAGGGCAGCATGGCCTCAACAGTATTCTGTGTTGTCCTTGCTGTTATCAGGCATCTTGTCCCTAAACTTTCACATCTTGATTCTGTTGTTAAAGAAAATGAAACAACCAAAAGAAACGGAACTTGACAAAAAGCAATTCAGGAAAAGTTTTCTAATGATGAGAGCATTCACAAGTCATAATTTGCTTCTTGTAGTCAGATTTTGTTAAAGAGCTTAGAATAAAATTTTAGAAAACTCTGAGGAAAGTCCTGAGGATCCAAACCCTGAGTGAGCATTTACTACTCCTGTAGAGCCCCAAGCACATAGGTCAGGCATCCCCAAAGAACTAAAGGTATACAACATAAACTATTATTTTAGGTGTTAAATGTTCCTTTGAAATAGCTTCCCCAACCACCTACACTTCACATTCTTAAGCTCAAGCCATGGAGTCATCTTTAAACACACAAACTGGATGAAAATAAATCAGGAATTGTGCTCCAGAAGCACACACAAAGGCTCCTCAAGGTTACACACATAAATTCATGCTGCACTGGTACATGTCAGTATAGAAAAGCTATTTCTATCAGAAAACCCATCTCTAGGCTTGTCAAATTAAACACCTATTTCTGAAGGAAAAAAAAACCAACAGTTTTACTGATCTTCCACATCAGACAAGAAACCACCCTGAGCTGTGTACAGGGCCCAGCCCTCCCCACACCCTGCCCGTGCAACCCTCTAAACCACACTCCTCAATGGGCTGTAAGATTTCTCAGCTGTAGTATCAAACTGCTTCAAGTAGTTAATCTTAGGGACTTTTCTACTGCTTATTAGTTAACGAGGTAAACACGAGGAGAAGAAATGTTTAATGAGAGGCTTGGTGCTGCCAGCTGTACTTTCTTCACTCCTCTGCCTCCATCAGAAAAGACGTGGCAGTGAGAGCTTTAGTTGCTCCAAAAGATACTAAATCAGCACTAAGTTACCTACACACTGGCACAGACACATAAACATATATATTTTATATCTGTATAAAGGAAGAGACTTTCACTTTGAGGCAGCTGCAACAGCCAACACCTTAAGCTGCAAGAGCATCCAGGGGAAATGACTTCCTCCACAGCTTACTCACTCTCACACACACAAAAAAAAAAAAAAACTTGCCACGTCAAACTTCCCACAGACAGTATAAACACAGAGGTCGTGCTGATTGAGACAGGAACTGTAACCACAAGCAAAATAATGCAAGTTTACCGAACACAGTTCCAGAATCTATTTAACACTGAGCATATTTAAGCTCAAGACAGGCATATATACCAACACACCAAGAAAAGTTTGGAGCCAACACCCAAAATATCAACAGGAAAATCACCTAAGGGTTTAGTGATCAGGTTCTAACAATAGACATACAGATTCACTCCGGAAACTGCATGAGATGAGCGGATCTGCTAAACCCAGATCTTTCCCTAGGTTTATTCACTACAAGCATCTCTATGCTGAAGGACAGGAAAACTGTTTTCCTCCCTGTCTCTGTCAACATTAGTTTGCCTTACACCCTATAGCCTGGGGAACAACGCTAACACTGAGGAACAACTCCAGAATTTAATTTACCGCTATTACAGAGTAGGTTGTCATCTTTTCCGGAGGATTGCTGTATATATGTGAGTAAAGATGTAAAACTCTGTCTCTGAATGTAGGACAAGAGAATCAAAACCAGAGGCTGACGTCCTTGGCTCGCTGAAGAAGAACTATTAACTTTGTATTTCTTCGGAGACACTGTGCTCAGTAACACATCATGTAGGAAGAGGGGCTGTCCCTTCCCAGGGCACGCTGCAATCTCAATCTGGCAAACAATCTTTGGGGGTGTGCACATTTATCTACACGCACACACACACATACATACAGAACGCAAGTAAAACACATATATCGGTTTGAGGGTTTCTTTTCAGTACCACGTTTTGAGCTAAGCCGTGAAAGCAAAAGCTGAAGTTTTCTCCATTCGGTGCAAAGCCTGCAAAGGATTTCTGTATTTTTCCCGTGCATGTAACATTTCTATCTCCACGAACTACGCGGTTTCAGCCGCCGTAAGCTCGCAACAGGTCTGGCTCCGCGGCCGGTCCCACCGCCCGCCCCGCGTCCCGCGGCTGTACCTGTGACCTGTGCCCGCCCGGGGCCGCGTCCCGCCGCCGCGGGCTCGGCGCGGGTGCGAGCAGCGCCGCGGTTCCCCGGTGCTGAGGGAGGGAGGGAGGGAGGGAGGGAGGGCGGCCGGAGCCCCCGCGCTGCCCCCGCCCGCCCCGCGGCCCCTCAGCCGGCGGTGCCCGTTGGGACCGTTACCTGGGGCCGCGCGCCCGCTCCCGCACGAGCCCGAGTGCCACGTCTGAGCCGGCCCCGCGCGGGCGGCGCCTGCGCAGTGCGGGCGGCGAGGCCGCGCCCGCGGCCGGGCCGTGCCCTCACGGCCGGGGGCGGAGGGCAGTCCCGGGGCTGTCAGCGAGGGTCCGCGTTTGCCTCAGCGACAGGGGGGCGGCAGTCTGCTGTAAACACAGGGGTGTCCTACAAACACGATACTTCTCCTCATAAGTGCATTAAAAACAGAACCACAGCATCAATTAGGTCGGAAAAGACTTCTGAGATCATCGAGTCCAACCTATGACCAAACACAGCTGTGTCAACTAGGCCAAGTCCTCAGTGCCACGTCCGGTCTTTCCTTAAGCGCCTCCAGGGACGGTGACTCCACCACCTCCCTGGGCAGCCCCTTCCAATGGCTAATCAGCCTTTCTATAAAAAAGTTCTTCCTAATGTCCGACCTAAACCTCCGCTGGTGCACATTAGAACTGTCTTCTTGCTCTGTTGCCAGTTCCCCAGGCAAAGAGGCATATATATACATACATATATGTATATGCAGGTGTGCGTTTATTTATTTTTATATATATTTTACATACATATGTCAGATATATAGATACATGTAAAATATAAATAAATACATGCATACATATACACACGTATACATGTGTATGTATGTGTGTATATATCTATATGTCAGATATATAGATGTAAAATATATATACCTAAAAATAAATACATACACATACACAAATGCATGTGTGTGTATATGTATGTATTTATTTATTTATTTTTACATATCTTTGTATCTGACATATATATATTTATATAAATTATGCCACCCTAGTATCTCTAGTGAAATATGACACAGGTACTTTACCTGTTTGCATATGCACTGGTTTTAGTTACTGTTAAGGTGCATTTAAAAAGTCTGCCTTGGTTACAGGATAGTCACTGTTTTTTCTAATTAACAAAGTAGAAACATGGTAGTAACATGAGAGAGACTGGTGGTAACATGAGGAAGATGTATTTGTGAAGTTACTGTTCCTCCCAGTCACAAACATTAGTTGTGGTGCAAAAGTAAAAAAAGGGAGAGAAAAGTGGCAGAGGATTCATAACAAGAAAAAAAAGCCATCGCTCACAGAATCATAGAACCATAGAATATCCTGAGTTGGAAGGAAGCCACAAGGATGATCAAAGTTCAGCTCCTGGCCCTGCACAGGATAGCCCCAAGAATCACACCATGACAGCTGCATAACTCACATGCATCAATGTAAGCTGTTTCTCTACATGTTATCAGAGCCAATACTGTTGGACATGTCAGGGAAGATCTAGAACCTTTCAAATCTCTCCTAACTGTCTAATCAGAAGGGAAAATTTCATCCCCGAGGTGGCAAGCATCAGTTAAACTGGATGTGGTTTTGGCTGCAGGGTATCAGTGACTCTTTCGTAAGTAGGATGCAAACCAGTGCCTTTCATCATCGCTGTGCTGTAGTTTCACCCCTGTCCCTATCTCTTTGGCTGATAATATGGACACATTAAAGTTATGCAAAATTCTTTTGAAATACAATGCCACTGAGGAAAATAACGGTTTTAAGTTTGGACATTCCCTATTTTATCGTGGAGACAGGCAGTCACTGTCCCACCAGTCCTGCTCTGTCTAGCCCAGAGCTATTAACAGTAAGCAGCTGTGGATAATTCAGCACTGGAGAACCATGCACTTACTTGGCCACTGAATACTTACTATCAGATTTCTCCTCCCCGAAATCAGCTCCAGTGAGACCGAAAGATGAGATCAGCAAAAGATAGCAAGGAGAAGCTGTGGCATTGGCAGTTCTCCCCTTATTTCAGGCCCACTCTGGAAATGGATCAAGACACCTCTTTTTTTTTCGAGGATGCTTCTGTTGTCCTTCAGCCTGGAACACTGAGACAAAAGGCATGCAGCATGTCACAGTCTGGATGTTTTGAAGCTACAAGTAATATTTATCTACAGTTTCCACCTATAACATTAAAAGTAATTTAAGGTTTTCAATTTCAGAAACATGGAAACATCATTAAAGATTTAAGTGCGTTATTGGTCTGGAAAGTAACTTCATAAAAATGAGATTGCAGGATTGCTAAACTGTTGTAAGTAATTTTATTAAATGACTTAGTTTTAATTAAACTGTACCTTAAAAATCTGAGAATCAGACTGGTTTGTTCTCTGTCATTGTCAATAATGATGATCTTGTAGGTTAAATTACCTTTCTTAACAATCAGTTTATCCTGAAGTGGGAACTATGCAATGCTGCTGAAATCTAATGTGATTTCACACATTTCAGACCTAATTTGGAGTTAGTACTGGTGAAGTAAATAGAAGAATTTGTCTAAATCTATATGCTTTTTTCATCTATATTAAAAAGCAACAAATCCCTTGCCTCTAAAATCTCACTTTTAAAGTCCTCACTAGAATTTTTTCTGTTAGTTCTGAAACTAAAGAAACCCACAGTCATCCATCAGCTTGGGAGATAAAAGCCCCTCATGGACAAACCACGCAGAACTCACGTCTCTCTCTCATAGCACATCACATTAAGACAATGTGTGATTCCAGGAAACCCAAATGCTATCCTAACATTTTCATTTACAGGATGCCCTTAAAATACAGCCCTGGCACAAGCTGCCAGGAGGAATCAGAACAACACCACGATGCATTTGAGCTACGGGCATGTATTTCTCCCAATGATGGGATGGCCACAGCACAGCTTTTGTAGCACTTAACATTGTGGTAACAAATCACGGTGACCAGACAAATATCTGCAGCTCAGTGCTATAAGAGTTTATTTCTAGATCATAATATATATTCTAAACCTTTCTCTAAAGAAAAAGACTGTTTCATCACAAGGAATAGTTCATAGAACTCCAAGGGTTCTACATTTTAAAAGGCTTTTTTAGTTGTTATTGAAACTGTTTTCCTCCTTTTAATTTCATTTGTATGTCCTGCAGACAAAGCAATAGGTTTGCTTTTGCACAACATCAGAAGGGTCTTAAAAGCTATTTACATACTTTCTTTTCCTGTCTTGCTTACATATAATCACTAAAATCTTCTTTAATGTTTTGTCTACTGTATAGTTAAGATCTATGGAAACCAGTTTACAGCTTAGTGTAAAGTGCTTTACAAGAAAAATGGAAATTAATATTTACAACGGTTGTATTTGTTTAAAATGAAAGCAAAGACTTTGGTAAAAAAAAAAGAGCAATCAAATTTTGAAGGGATTATGCTCTTCTGGAGAAAAAAAGTGTGTTAGATTAAAAAATGCTACATGAAAAAAAGAAAAGATGTAATATTTCAGGAATCAGAACAATACTGTAAGAAGAAATACATCAGTATTGTGACTCAGCTACATTTCTAATATAAAAAACTATGCACAATGGAAACCTAATTGAAGGTACAACAGAAGTGAATACTGATATGTCTCAGTGGCAGTTAGAAAATATTATTGGAGTACACCCTCTAAACACTGCCCTAAATAGAATGAAAAGAAAGCAAAGGGTTTTCAGAACATCAGACTGATGTAGCTGCTGTTATTCAGGGAAAGTAATACAGTAAAGTTAAAATCCAGGGCATACATTCATTGCTGTATATATTTTCTGACAAATACTTTGTTATACCCTGCAGAGGATATTATCTAAAGCCACTTTCTTTCCCTGACACTCAGTAAAACAGAAATTTTTATAAAATGCTCTACTGGTCCACATGTGGTCAGTTCTGTGCAAGTCACGCATTACAAAAGCAAATGTGCTTTAGAAAACTGACTGTGGCTGCTTTCTTCATAAAAAGACTTTCTGGTTAGTTCAAGCCTCTGGATTTTTCAATATCTGCAAATTGGGAGGCTCCTCTGCTTATTCTCACTGACTTGCTGTTTTGGTTTTCTAATGAAATCAACATTCTGGCAACTTGATCTGGAACATTTACAGGAGATAGATACAGTGTTCTGAGAAAACTGCTGGGATGTTTCAGTTGGGGAATTTCAATTATCTTTTTAATTAATTTACTACTGTCTAAGATGCATGAGAGTGGAAAATTGTACTACCTGTTCCTAACAGAAAAAACCCCCATGACTCGATTATGCTGCAGTAATTGCTACATAATGAACTGTAACATAAAAACAAAGATGAGAACTGATTATAATCTGATGAATAATGTATCACATATAAAGCACTGTGAATAAACATTAAGCCATCAGTCTGAGAAAGGACAGCAGAAAGTTAAATGATGCTCCCCATGTTTGCTTGCCGAATGTATGGAATTTCTCAAATGTAGAGATATTTACTTTCATTGGCTTTCATGTTACATTCCCTGCTCGTGTATAAAATATCTGCTCTATTAGTGTAGTCTTGCTCCAGAACAATACTCAAATAAACTTACTAACATTAAAAAGAAGAGTAACTGAGTTAACTCTTCATAACAAAGTATTTGATTTATTTACTCAGTTTTCTTATTGGAAGACCTGACATGAATTTAATAACTCGGCTGTGTTTCAGCCAGTGCTAGTGATCATTAACATACTGTGAGTGTAATCCTACTCTTAGTAAGTCAGATTTGTTCCATATAATTGATTGTCTACTGCTACTCATGTGGTATTATTTCTGACAAATGCTCAGAGCTGTGGAACCTGTTGTATAAGAAAAACAACCCTAAACAAAATCACTCAGAAATTACTTAGAATCCAAATACTTCTATGTGTGTTCTTGCTCACGTTCACTGTGCTTCTTCTTTACATCACCTGTAATGTGGAAGTAAAAAATCTTCTACCTGAGCATGGCAGAGGTATTATATACCAGTAAAGCATCTCTGACATTTGTAAAAATATCAGTCTGGATTACAAAACTATTTTTCAAAATACTGGGTTTGTGTTATTTGGGTACCTTTAGTCTAAACCTATTAATACCTTCCCCATAATCAGCAAAAATAAACATCAAAATTAAACCAAAGAAAATCAGAATTAACTTTTTTTTTTAATCCATCACTTTATTTTTATGTGGAAGAGGCAACAAAGGGATAGGAGATGCAGCTGGTGTGAAAATAAAGGGCAGGAGCAAAATTATACATCCCACTTGGTGTCACAGCTCACATACTAGATTTGCACTGTGAAGGCACATAAAACACTTGTTCAGCATTTGCAGACATTGGCAGTTGTCTGGAAAACAGGTAGATCCATGTCAATGCCAGCTAAACAGTAGATTATCACCAAAAGCAGAAGCCTGTACCAGGGATAGAAGGAGCTGGGAAGTCTGGAAAGTAGATGCAGCACAAGAGGCAAGGCTGCAGGATCAGCAGGGGTTAAACATCAAGGTGTTTTTGGAGGGCAGATTTTTCTAATATAATCTGTTCCACTTGGAAAAAGAATTAGTTATCAAAGCAGAGAGTTGGAATTCGTGTTCCTCCAGCCAGGAATGAAGATAGCTGGATAGCTTTTTAATCTATTGCAGTTTGTTGGATGGGGGGTAAGATTTCCTGCAGGGAGATCCTTGTTGTGTCACCTGGGCTTCTCTAGTAAAGCCTTAACCAGGTCCATCCAGAGGCAAAGAGGGAGCAGAGATGTTTTGCCTTTTGCAGGCAGAACTTGATGCCAAAGCAACTTTTTTTGCCCTGTCCTTTTGCTGGATGTTGTAGTTTGAACCACCAGCATCCCACTCACTGGGGCAGATACTGAACAAAATACATCCCTGTGGTTGTAAGGCGAGTGTTTCCAAATTGCTTTAAAAATCTTACAGCTTATTTTGTAGTAGAGAGGAAAGAGAGAAGAGCGGGGTACTACAGGAGGACTCAAACTATCAAACTACAAGCAGGGATTTTCAGAAGTTCAAGTAGATTTCTCAGGGTTACCCTGTGTAGTGGCCACCTTCCCCATTTTACAGGCCCAGAGCAAAAAATGAGAAATTGCCAGTGTAAAAACAGAACCCAAACTTCCCAAGACCCCTGCTCTGTTACAACTTAATTGTTCCTCTGCTTCTCCCCTTCTTGTTTTCAGTATGGAAAAATTCATTCTTATGGGCCTTCCAAGTGACAAACAATACCTGCTTTAAAGTGCAATGCAAAAATAGTTGATTTTTATGCTGGACTGTGGCCATGCATGTAATTGAGCTCCTTAAAAGCAACAAGCCAAAGGGAGTTAATCACTTTTGCACTTGCTGACAGGAAACAAAATTTCAAAGATGAAATTTGACGCAGGTGAGTGTTCATCGGGCTAATGTTAAATCTTCAAGATCTCTTCCATCTTCAGTTTCATATTAAACCATCACTTCGAAACTTTAGTAGATTATTTGGGCCTAATTCGTACCTCAGCTATGATTAAAATATTTTTCTACCTGGCTATGATATGGTTGCTCTTGATTTGTGTCACTGTAGCGCATCAGAAGAGAGCTTAGGGTGGTGTATTTCTTTAACCCAGTAAGTTGGCTCGAAGTGTTTGCTCTGGGTTCTTTCAGTAGGAAGAGGGGAGCCCATAAAGTCTGACTGTCTGAGATGAACAGGTAGATGAAAGGTGCTGTGTTACTTAACTGCCACCTTTAAATGACAATTCAAAGAGCAGGATGAAGCAGTAGGGCAGAGGTGAGGAAAGCAGAACACCTGCTTTCATTACTTACATGCATGTTCCAGTCAAGACTCTTCAGAGCTTTGGCACAGAAGATCAGATTTGATTCCCATAGGCTCTATTAAGAAGAATGTGATGCAACCTTGCCCTGCCAAAACCAGAAAGAAAACACCACATAAATACTTTTCTTTCTACTTTAGAATCTTTTATCAGAATTTTTCCAACTACTGAAGCCAAAAATTGAGTCATCCCATCTCCTGGGAATCAAAATGAAAAGGGAATAGACACCTAAAAGTCTTTCCAGGTCCCAAGAGAAAATTAATTCTTGCTTTCTAAAACACAGGGATAAGTAAAACCAGCAGTGGAATGACACCTGGAAACATGAATTCTAGCCCAAAATCCTTACTTCTAGATTAACAAGAAACAGTTATTCCATTGTCACAACATTTTTTTCCACGTTCACAAACCTTGCAGTGAATGTGTTTTACACATTTTTCACAACAAAATCTTGTAGCTATTTTGTGTGTTAATTCTTGGACACAACCTGAAATCCTTGTCTTTGCATAAAGAAAAACCTTCTCAAAAGACTTTTGTCTAAGAAGTCCAGAAAGACAAAAAAAAGTTGACTTCTCTTCAGTCAGTAGTTCAGGAAATATTTCCTGATTTTCTGAGACTGGCTGTGGTAGGAACAGGTAGGACAAACACCAAAGAAACATCAGAGTTCTCTTCTCCAAATGCTTGGCTCTTTGAGTCATCTTTAGGTTTTTAATGGTGTATTTAATGGTGTATTTAATGTGGCAGGTCTTTGGCTACAGAGGGCCTGTGATGTGAACATGGTCCAAGAGCTGATCATTCATCTACCTCCTGACATGGTGAATCGAAGAGTTACATTCTCTGCAGGAATTTCTACTTTTTCTGTTATAATTCAGCAATGCTCAAGGACAACAACTTCGTTTCTGTGTTTTGGAGGAAAGTGGCTTCTTTTGCCTGTTTGTTTGGGGGTTTTTTTCCCCACAATAGATCCAAACCCCCTCAGGATCAAGCCATTACAAGCACCTCGGAGGACACACTCCTTTACATTTCTCTGCTTCTTCCATTAACGCTTCATTTGCCAGTTTTGAAATTGGGGAAAACAACAAGAAAGCAAGACTAGTTCTAAAATTCTAACCCATCACATAGTACCTTGCCTCATAATCCATGGTAGGGGTTAAAATTTTAAGGCTTTACCTTTACTGATGAGGAACTGTTCATGCCTCCCGTGAGTGTGAGCAGAGGTTTCCTGTCTGGCTTTATAGGTAGATAATTATCTATGACTTGCATTTTTAATTTCTTTTCCCTTCACTGAGAACTTGGTGTTACTGGTTTTTAGTACCTTTGTCACTCCATGTTTGTACTTTCAGTCAGCAAACCCTCTTTAGCTGGCAGTGCACTGGAAAGTTCCTCATGGAATTGAAACATCTGGATTCCATTAATTTATCTTGTAGGACAAGAGAAATTTGATGGGAAAAAATGAAGGGCAATCAGCTTTAATGAATGTTAGCTGGAGCTGTGCATTTGAACCTCCCATCAATATATTTCATTCACTTTGCCATTTTATATCTTTTTTGAAAATTAAATCCTTTCCATGTGTCTCTGTTCCTTGTTGCTTCTTACATCAGGAGAACCAAACTGTAGCAATTAAGCAGAAATGTATTTTTCTACTTCCATAAGGTTTGGGAAAAATGATGTTGAGCTCTGCCTTCAAAATATGCTTTTACTTTATGTAACTACTGAGCTGTACAACTCTGAAACAAGGGATGTTATTAGGCAATGATTCAGGACAATAACATATGCTGATGTGGCTGGCATTGCCCAGCTGGCAGAAGCCACTTTCAAAAGAAGTATCATTTGAAGGGATATATTGGAAGAACCCACTTGCTCTTCATTTGGAAGAGACTGTATGTCATGTTTTCTTAGGTGGCATGGCTGTGATTTTATCTTTTATGCCATTAAACTCACCATATATTTACAAATGGTTTTTTTTCCCATGTAATAAACAAGACAAACCCCAAATAAATGAACAGTGACAATTTTTTTTCTTTTTTTTTTTTTTTTCCTCTGCTGATTTTCCCATTTGGCTGAAATCACATCTTACAATAAATCGGTTTATTAAATTGGTTTTAATTTATTAAATTGTTTACAGATAATAGAGTCTACTAGAAAGCTGTTAAAATAGGTATTTTTAGGAACTAGCTTATGTGGATTTTAATGTGGAAAAAAGTCAGATAGAAAATGAAATGCAGAAAAAGGAGCAAGTCAGACCATCTGGGTATTTACAGCAGTAAAATGCTGCCTATAAATTAGAGATCATGATATCCCCTTTCCCTCTGTCTCTTCCTCATTACTAAGGAATGGGTGGAAATATTTGCATTTTTAAAGAATCTCCAGACCTGGGGTACCACTGTAGGAAACTGTAGGTGAAATGACAGCTTTGCTTTTATTGCTGGATGAAAGACAAAGATTTCTCTTATTTCTTCTCACATTTGGAGAATGTCTTCTGAACTCAGCTCCAGAAATACCTGATTTAAATTAGATTTTAGATAAATCCACTTGTAGTAAAACTGTTCAGTATCATAAATTATTATTACAATAAGAAAAAAGATATATGGACAAGTGGCAGCAGATGAGGCAAAGAAAATTAAGAAGTAGTCCCCAAGACCACACAGAGCTTTAAAGGAATTGAAGGCTGAAATAGCTGACAGTGAGATTAGAGAGAGCCATTTTTTAAATGAAGTGTTCCAAGAGAGACTCAGAAAACAACAAGCCTGTCAGCCCAGTCTCTGTACAAAACAGAGAGGTGGGAACTGTAATATGGAACAGTGGACATCTGGATAAATATGACTTATCTGGGAAGAGTTAAAAAGGTTTTCATAAAAGGAAGTCCTGCCTCACAAACATAAGGCAGTTCTTTGAGGGGATCAAAAAACACGTGGATGAGGGTGATCTGATTGATCTTGGATTTACAAAAGGCTTTCAACAAATTCCTTCAGCAAAGGCTTTTAAGAAAACTAAGCAGCCATACCATAACATGGCTTAGAAGTATAAGGTGATACACATTGGGGAAAAAACATTAATTCGCATGTAAAACTGTGTTCTTTGAACTGACTACATCAGACAAGATTTCAAGATTTTAAAAGATAATTCCATGACCACATCAACTCAGCAGTGTCTGAAAAAGCAAATTAGGGGTTAGCAATGTTGGGGTTAGCAACTAGAGAACAAAATAGATGATATCATCATGTTGTTGTATAAATCCCAGCTTTGCCTGCTGTCTGAAGACTGTGTGGTGTTCCAGGCCCCCACGTCAGAAAGGATATGGAACTCTAGAGGATGAAGAGGAAACGAGATAATGAAAGGTAGGAGACAGCTTCCGTATAAAGAACGACTAATTACTCTGTTATCTGCTGGAAAAAAAGGTGGAGATGTAAGAGGTCTGTAAAATAAGTGCCTGGAACGTGTGCCTGGGGATTGCCTGGTCACAGGTTCCTCTAATCTATGAAGCAGGGGAGGGCCATCAAATGAATCTGCAGGATCCAGATTCAAAGAAGAAAAGGTGATTCTTTACGTCCCAATGTAGGGATGGCTTCCTATGCCAAGTGCTAAGATCTCATCATAGAAGATCAGGTTCAAGCCAAAGCTTTCCCTGTATTTGGGCACAGGCAGGTGTTGTGTGAGTTCTGCCATCTGTCTTTTCCCAAGTTTATATAGTTATTTTTTGTGACATAAAATTTTTATGAGTTGTTGCCTGGAATTGGATCTTTAAGTTTTAGTGAAACAATGGAGATGGTGGCAGTGGTTAAGTGGCTGTGGTTGCCATTAGCTTTAAATTTTTCAGTGGATTTTGAAAATTACCTCCAAATTTGTGCAATTTATTTAAGCTATATAAACTACAGAGACCAAAAAGTCATAAACCCCATGAATGATTCCACTTTTATCTTGATGTCCAGTTTCTGACCAGCATTTAGAAATCCCAAAGGATGCAGAGAATGTACAAGAAGATAAGAGAAGTATTAAAAAGCAAAATATGCTGTAGCATAAGCAGTTCAGAAATTCAGATAAGGCAAATGGGAATTGTTAGTGCCTATGGGGTATTCTTTGTTAGATTAAGACATAGGAAGCTTTGGATCTTCCCAACATGGGAATAGTTTAATTACAGACTTCAAATGCTTTTCTTACTGCAAACCTAAACCACTAGCACTGTTTTGCTGTCTTTTCCCAAGGCATGATCAAATTTAAAATGCTTCTCTCTGCTCTTTTGCCTTAATGATGTCAAATACTTGGTGGGGGAATAACTTCAAGGGACACCAACTGCTGATCATACGACAAAATCAAACAGATCCTGGTGTTCTGACTGTTTAATTTTTTTCAGTTGAGCAATGACTAATCAAGATGGTTCTGTTTTAATATTTTACACAAGTCTGTTATATGGTCGAAGGAGAGAAAAGCATCCACATCTAGTACAAATTCCCAGCACATATATGACCATCCAAATGCTGGGGTGATTCCCCTTAATTTGTTCTCTGCAATAAGTATATGAAGTTCAGAAACAGAGATCAGTTTTGGTCAAAATGATAAAAGAGAGCCTAATACAAGCTCAAAACACCCTAGCAGTAATTAAACAGACTTATGTAATGATAAATTTATAACATTTGTAGGGTTGTATTTAACAGAGTGTGTCACAGAAGTATCTACAAAAGTGTGCATCATTAGGCAAAAGGGAAAGAATTTTGTCTAAAGCAAGATTCTTTGGGAATCTTGGGAAAGACTGTAAGTCTGTCTGCTGTAGCAATATATGAACATTGTACAAGGTAACAAGAAGCAGTCAGACACCTTGAACTGAATTATTTCAAATCACATGTCTGCACTCAGGGGTTGTCCAGCAAAGTCTCTTTAAAGCCATTCCCTTTCCAAGTATGGATTCTCTGACAGTGTTTCCCTTAAGTATTTAATTATATGGCAACCTGTGCTTGTTTTGCTTCTCCAGAGCTTTTAAGCCATAGTCAATAAAGCAAACACTCTTCCTCCCATTAAATCCTGTTATTGAGAGTGACATTTTCCTCTGTTTGATCGGGGATCTTGTCTCCACCCAGTCTTAGTGTCTTCAGAGGCCTGAAGGGCTCAAGCTCCTAAAAGCCTGTCTACTTTTTCCAGCCGTAATATTTGAGTTTAACAAAAGATCCTGTCTCTACCTTGATATTTTTTCTGTCTTTAAGGAACAATGCTGTGGTGTAAGAACCAGCCAAGTGAAAACAGTTCATATAGGGACCTCAGTGAATTCAGGCTGTGAAAATCTGATGCCCCCAGCAACACAGGTCTCAAAGCAAGAGGTGTTTGTTTCACACATCAGTCTAGACATGGAAGATGTTTCTGCCCATCTGCTGAACACCGTCCTTTAGAACCAGCTTAGTGCAGAATGCAATGTGATTTAAGCCAGGCTACCTGACTTTGGGCTGAGGTGAGTAGGAGCTTTTGCAGCCAGTTGTTAACGCTCAGCTAGAGGAATATTCATCCCTTGCTGAAATACAGTCACCTCTTAAACCACTCCACTAGACCAGGAGGAGCTCTGCTGTTCACAGGCTGCATGACCACAGGATAGTAACAGGGAACAGAACTGAACCCAGGTCTTGTAAGGCACTGGCAAATTAACTTCCCACTGAATGTTTTTTTTGTGCTTATAGTAAGGTTCCCTTTTAATGCCACAATGCAAATCAGCCATTGATAGCATCCCTAGAGAGATGTGATACTTCATTCCACTAATCCTCTTCCCTGCTCTGGTAGGAAAGGCAACAGGCTGCACAACAGGTATTATTAGGGTCCAATGATAATTCAGGTCATTGTTAATAGTAGTGCACATTGAACTATACCAAGGTTAGAAAAAGAAGCAATTCCAAGACAGGGAAATTATAAAGTTTTCTCTCTCTCTCTTTTTTTCTTTTTTTTTGGCATACCTGCAGTGCTGCAGAAAGTGCATGCAGGGTAGAGATGAAAATCCTAAACCCAGTTCAATCTAAGTGTACCAGTTATTCAGAAAATGTACATGATGTTTCACTCGAGATTCTGCTTTCTTTCTTTAGAGTAAAAGTGCAAGAAGTGGGTAAATCAGAGTTTAAAATGCCTGGCACCATTTACTAAAGTAAACTTATTTCCTAAATTGTCCCAGGGAAATGTACACTTCTTTTTGCTGTTGTTTTGATTCAGCTGTCACCAGAGCCGTGTTTAAACGCAGCCTTCTCTGCCTCATGGCCGAGTGTCTTTGTGTGTGCATTTCCCCGGCGTTACTTACTGTACTTTGAAGGTGGGCTGAGCGTCGGAATCTGACGACAGAGTGGGCTGTGCCCTCGGGCCGAGGGAGCTCTTACATTCTCCTCAATGACTACATTCGCTCGTGCAGTTCCCAGCAGCAGCAACAGTGTGGTGCTCTGGCTCTCCAGCTCTGCCCGGCAGCTGAAATCTCCAGCTCGCCGAACATCTGCAAGACAAACTTCCCATGTTCTCCTGTATCTGAATGCTGCCTGACTGCACCGGGAACATGGGCACGGGGGATTATCTCTGCATTGCTATGAGCGGAGGGGCGCCCTGGGGCTTTAGACTGCAAGGTGGCAAGGAGCAAAAGCAGCCTTTGCAGATCGCCAAGGTAGGAGCACGAGAGAGATGGTATCGGTGTGCTGGGAGCACGAGTGAGGAGAAAGTTTGGTTAGATACAAATGAGATGCTGCTCCCAGGGAAGTGGCTGGTGTGGATCTTGTGGCGGTTGTTTGAATTCGCTGGCGTGTTCTGCAGAGATTCTACAGGTGCTGATGGGTTTCAATAAAAAGGAATGATTACCTCTTGGTAGCTTGCAAGTATTGCAAACATTTTCTTAACCATTAAAGGTTTAACTCGTGACATGATGGGTGTCTTTCAGGTCCTGTTTGGGTCTCTGTCTGGCTTTGAGTGCACTCGGCACATCGCAAACTCAATCTCATATTAGGAAATGCTGTTCCAGTTGTCTATTTGTCATAGTTTTTCTACTCTAGTCATAGAATAAATACAGCTTTATCATGAGAAAATGTTCTTACTATTTTGGGAATCCTGGAGAGTATTATACTGAGTTATCTCCGGTTTTGGAAAGTTATCCAGACTTAGAAACAGCCTTAATAGATGCCAAACATCCCCTCTTATATTTTGTGAGCAACAGTGAAAATTCCTGGACACTTCAGAGATTATCTGCATGTATAGAAGGAGAGCAAAACAGGCAGTAGGAACCCAGAATAAATTAAAAATAACAACCGGTAGCCCCAAGTAGCAAAAAAAATAATACTTCAAAAGTAGTTTTGTTAAAAATCAGTGCTCAGTCCAGTGCAACAGCTTCCCCACTGCTGCAACAATGAAGATTTGTCACGGTTATTAAGGCTTATGTAACTGTATGGAGCTGCATTCTGTTCTAGACAAGAGGCACAAATTTGGTCCACAGCTCTGAGGTCAGCAAAATACCTCTGGCTGAAATGCTGCTGGGACTGATCACTACAAAATGAGTTCTGCCTTGTTAAGTGGAGGGAAGGAGTTTAACATGTATCTTATCTCCTTTTATTATCTTGGTAATGCAACATCTTGAGTGTTACGTTTTTGTACTTCCATATAGTATTTTAGATCAGTAGTTTAGTATTTAAGCTGTAACTTTCTTAACCTGTCAATATATTTATTAGTTAATTAACTTCAGTGTACTGGATCAGTTGACTTTTTCACAAACAGCAGAAACAGTAAATCTACTTCATTTTATAAAAGAAGGTCCTTTTAGTTCCTCTGTTGAGAAAAGAACATCTTCCACTATTCTTTTCAATGATTTCCAGCCCACAATACTAACCACATTCAGTAACAGAACTATGATTTATTGAGGGTATGAATACTTTTTCTCATTACTGTTATTTTTTTGTTTGTTTTTCTGTTTTGCAAAACTTGAACATGTTTACTTTTTTTTTCCCCTACCGATGGGCAACTGTTGCTCTGCAAGTAAAGGCTCTGATAAGAGAGGGCAGCGGACTCCTGCCATCTAGTGAAAACTTGTAGCTAGAACTTAAAAATTGTAACTAAAAATCAAGGGGCCTTGATTATATAAAACCAAGCAAGAGTGGAAAAGTGGTTGTGATACTGAACTTAAGAGGACACGGATGCAAAATTAAGGGAAGTGAGATAATCCATGAAAATGTGGCAGGATACAAAAATCCAGAGTTCACACTTATCTACTCTTTGATAAAGGAAACATATTGTTGCAAAAAGCTAATGGAGTAAGTCACTGCAGTTCACTGCCAGAATCAGCTTTTACCAGTTTGGTTTATGCCTTTTAAAATAGTTTTATTACATTTATAAAGAATATGTAAACCATGTCCCCACTGTCTGTAGCCTAGCTCTTAAAGCATACATGCAAGTACCATTCCCACCAAAATCCATGAGAGTTTTGCCTGTAGGATAAATTATTGTCTTCCATTACTATGCAAATAGTTAACAGAGAGATAGAGACAAACATTTTACAAAGAAATATCTCAGTACTTTTGTCGCCAGCACATAAAATAGGCAATTTTCACTAGCAAATAATTTTAGAACCACTAAATTAGATTTCAGATTTTTCAGTAGTTTGTTAGAGGTGAGATTGCAACAAATGGATTTTTTTGAAGTCTCAGAAATTATAATTTTTCCTTTTCCATTTTTAACCCTTATTCATTGAAAACATTTGACTCATTTTCCGTAGAGACACACGAAGTGTTTAACACCCCTCTGAACCCTGGCTCCACACACCAACTCACTTTGTGATGTCCACTCATGTTGTAAATACTTCATAAAAACTTATTTTCAGTTAAAAAGAATTTGTGTATTCTATATACTGTCCCCATAGACCATAAGGGCTTTAAACCCAATTATTTTAAATTCTATTTCAAAAGACATACAGTGCTAGAAAGGATATCTAATAAATGGATGGGATTTTTTTTAAAAAAAAAGATTATCAGGAGTATAAAGCTAAGGAAAACAGTGGTTATATGCACCAAGGCACCAAAGCATGTCAGTACTGCACTGCTTTCCCAAAGCAGGAGGTGGTTGGGAAATCTCAGTGTAACAGTGACCCTAGAAGGATAAGAATCTAAGATATATAAAAGCAAAGTAAGACATGGTATCTCCTTTCTGTTTCCACCATGAGATATATGAAAGAATGTGTTTTTATGAATATCATGGGGGATTTTTCTTGAACATTTCTTTTTTCATTTAAAATACATAATAACTGTATGTACAAAAAAAAGTCTTGTGAGTTTTTCTACTAATACCTAACAATAGTGACTATGTTATAAATAATAAAGCTATATTCTTTAAGAAACACCTCTTTTGTAACAGGTAATTTAATGGAGTCGATTCAGATCTTAGAGAAGATTTAGATTTATAATTCAATTATGATGTGACTTCATAAAATTATCTGTTTGCTATAGAGGTACATTATTCCCAGCATATTTGTTACCTACACCAAACAGCAATTTGCTGAACTCATTGTTTGTGTCTGTCAAAGTCTTGGTAATTTAAGTTTGGGAACTTAACCAAATAGTTCTAGTATTCAAGGGCAGTAAGTTGCATGACTCAGACCTCTAAGCACTTCAAAGGAAATTCAGCCCTCTTTTTCTGATCCTAAAAGTAAAAATGAACAGATGCTTACAAGAGGAATTCTGCTGCTGCTGCCCAAATAGTAGTTTTACCTTTGGCTCAGTAATGATGTGTGACAGCTGGCTGCCTGGTCATTTTAGACTTCTGCCCTTGTCCATCAAAATGCTCAGATTTCAATTCAAGTCAAGTCTCTGTTTCATCATTTTGGATTCATTGGAACCTGAAACTGAAAGTGAAACTTAAAGACTTGGGAACAACCTGAACCAAGAGTGTGAAAAGTGATGTGTGAACAGGATTACTTAACGCTGGACGTAATCACAGGTGGGCTCTGCTGGGGGAGTTAGATGTTTTCTCCAAAATGCTTGACTCCTGCAGAATGACCCCAAGAGGTTTTCATCATGTTGAGCTTTACACTTAGTCTAGTGGAAAAAAACTTGAGGGTGAGACATGTTAGCACAGTTATGCTTTGGATCCTGAGGTAAGGCAGAGCATGTCACTGCCACATATATGAGAGGTATGTCAGCACAGAGCTGGTCCATCCACAAAGGACACCAAAGCCGCTGGGTTTAAGGAAACCTTTTCAAGTTCTTGTCACACTTCCAAGCAGGTAAAGCGGGTTAGTTAAAGTAGGATCTTTCTCTTCACCGCTGGGTTTGAAATGCCAGTGCTCAGGGTGCTGTGTAAAGGCTCAGCACTGAGCTCACAGCCCCTGCTGATACTGCCTTGTTTGTATCAATTGACATTTCAAAAACGACTTGAACACAACTTTATGCAATAGCACTCCACAGAGCAAGCCATGTTTAAAACATGCTGGTTGAACTTTGGCAGCAAGGGAGGGGAGTTTAGAGTCAACCTACACGATTTTAAACACAACTTGCCTTACTTGGCCTGTATTTAAAAGTGTTTGTTTAAATTTGCTGGCTAATACATTTCCAAACATAGTTTGTTTTTGCAGCCCGGACAGACTCATACTCTCAAATTCACCCCTCAGACCATCTTACACAGACGGTATTTGCTGATATTCAGAAAATCCTGTGAGGCATATTTACATATTCTTTCACACAAGAAATTATGTGGAAATTTATGAGTTTATCTATCTTTTCTGGAGAGGATTTTGACTGTTTTACGAGCCTTGACCCAATTTACTAACCAATACATTTTTGCACTTGTTTACATGATAGAATTTGGCTTCTATTTAAGTAAATTACAAAACTTCCATTGACAGACTGGGAAGAAGTTGGGCTTTAATGGAGGTTAGGTTAATTTATTTTGCAAAACCAAGGAACAAAGTAAGGATCCCCAAACCTAACGAAAATAGAACACCACTAAATAACTGTTCCTGAAAACTCTACCATTTCTAACTAGAAAAACAATGAGGAAAAAAAAAATCATACACCTTAACCACCAAAGGCTTCCATGCACTTCTAAAGGTCAGGGCTCTGCGTTCCTTAGTTTCAAATTTTGCATTCCAGCTATCATGCCAGTGGAAATGTTTAGTACTGAAGTCCCATCTAGTTGTTTAAAAGCTGCAGGCTGAACTAGCACAAGAGTGTATACCCTGTTTTGGATATACAGGACAACATACCAAGCTGGTTTTGGCACGCTTCCCACAGTATTTAGGCAAATACAAGCGTGGTTTGGATCCATGGATTCATTTGTGCTCATTTCCAATAGATGCTTTTCCAACTCTCACGCTAGGCGAGTTTTCAATGGAATAGAATGAACCCCATAATTCACACTGATTTAAACTAAACAAACTAAAAAAACCAAACAGTGTATTCCTACTAAATTAGATTAGCTGCTTTGTGTAGAGCTTTGCTCCATTTTTTGTTTCTTCACTGGAAACTTTTAAAATACACCGCAAGGCATTATTTCATTTCATTGTTCTGTATTTTCTGCCATTGCATTCTTATTGTGAATGGGAATGTAATAGTAAGACTTTCAGCCAAGTTCATATTAAAATATCACACCAGGAAATGCTGTTTACAAAGTCCTTTAGAATTGTGTCGGATTGTTTGCGAGGACACAGCTAGTAATTTATGCATATCATGGAAGGGCTTTCCTCCAAATACACAACTCAGTGTTCTTCCCATTTACAGCAGAAATATTTAAAGCAGAAATTACTTTAAGGGACAATATTTCATGAGGTAAATGCTTAGCACTCTATAAAATTTGCGGAGATATCTTAAGAGGAATAATTCTGTGCATGGAATCAGCTATGGACAAAAATGATAACATTTAGATTGCGACCAGTACTCACAAGCACCGCTCATTGGCTGGAACAAAACTGGCAGTAAAAAACCCCACTGGATATCAGCTTGGAGGTTTCAAATTTCAAACCTAATGTACACAAGTTACACTGTGGATTTCTTTTTCCTTTTCTGTAATTTTTCCCATCTGTCCCATTCCATTAGAATCTGCAGTCCCCAGCCAGTGTGAACGTTAGGATGAGACTAACGCACACTTAGGCCGAAACGCTTCAGTGTGCACCGAAATCAAAGGGCTGGTTTTTGGGTACCTGCCAATACAACCTGGTGTTGAGCATGATGGCCAAAAATCTCCAAAACACCTCAGCACCTTGCTCTCAGCGGGGTGCTAAGAACAGTGAAGAAGTGGCTGCTTTATTTGTTGCTTATGTGGAAGGTAAATTATAACAGAACCCCGTTGGCTCTGAGCTCGCCAGAGCCAGCGGGCTTAGAGCCCGAGCTCTCTGTCATGGGCTGCAGTCCTGGGCACAGCATGGACTCTTCATTTCTTGTTTAGCAGAGAAACTCTGTCTGCAACTCTTCTTTCTACTTTATAGAGATATATTTTGAGTCCTTTAAGTTTCCTTCTTTGTTTGATATCTCCTTCCTACATCTGGCACCGGGCACTGAATGCACGGATAACCTTTTGCTTCAAAAGAGTTATGTCATCCTGGACTGTGCAGCTGGAGGCTCGTTGTTTTATAAACTTGCCCTTTTGCAAGTATATTTTAGAAATATGGTCCCATTTAGGAAGCTGGATGCTTTGGGTTTTGTAAGCATGTTTTATATTACAATTCATTAGCAGATGAACTGGTGATGGGTCAAAACTATGAAGGGAGCAGATACTGCTGTTCTATACTGCTGGTTCCATTTGATATGTTCTCTGTAGCATAAACATGCCACGTATGGCATAAATTGCTGCAATATTGAATTTCAAGGAAGTTTCTAAAATAAAGATAGTGCAAGACACCCTATGTCCACTGTGGCACTTTACAGTAACAGAAAGGAAGAAAACCAGAGTGACAGGGGAACATAACTTTATGAGACCAAATCTGCCCTTCCTAGTACTCTCTGCTTAGTACAGGAGTATCAGGAACTGCTTGTTGTCTGAAGGCAAAGGTGGCAAAGCTGAGTTGTTGTTTTAAAAACCTAACAGTTGAATTATCACTAAAGGAAGCTTTAACAAAAGAGTTACATTTTTTCCCATGAACTTATTGCGAGCTTTGCCATTGACTTCAAAGGGCAAAGGATTGGGTCTTAGTATGTGTAATATAGTGCAGTTATTTAATTAGAAGCAGATATCATGAATAAAAATCCTCATTGGGAAGGGTGTAGCAGATTTTGCTATGGATCTTCTTACTATAGATTGCTGTGTCTAGCAGAAGTTGTTCCCTTCAAAGGAATGAAAAAATCTTAGGCTTGAGGGTATCCCAATGACGCTGTTAAATAATGTAACTTTTTTCCAAGGAGGTTAGGGAGAGGAGTGCCCAGCAGCTGAGGGTAACAGCCTTTTCAGCAGGCACTGCTGTGGCTGGATGGGTTGGACAGAAATTCCTTGTGTTGGCAAACCCATCTTGTAGATGCATCTTTGCCAGTTGAACTGGCATCCCTTTGGAAAGGCTCTAAGGGTCCTGCAAAAATCGTGGAGAATTGTGCAACAGTAATTATAATGGTTGTCTATACCTGTGCAATACCAGGTGTTTCCAAGATGTCCTGAGAATCACGTCATGAGTGTTATTAGCTTTACTCACCCACCGCCACTGAAGAGATCATCTCTCTGTTTCTCTCTCTAAATCCCTGTCTTCTCTGCCAGGAATTCTTGCTCTGCTTTCTCTTATCATTCTCCCTGTAGTACTTTTATTTAAATACACAAGTACAGCTACTTACTTAAGCACCAGTTTCAGTGAATTCACTGAAAACTGTGGGCAAGCAACACCTTGGACTTCAAACCTTGTTACTTGGTTGGAATAGTGCCCATCACTTCTAGTGGACTTCCCCTGGACTGAAAGGAATACAGTAAACTTTCTGCTTTGCATGAACTCCCTCATCACAGAAATCTCTGAACTACTAGAGCTCAACAGATGTGGCTGGAATAGAGTAATCAGCGTTTTGTCCCACAAATTACATTTTCCTATTTTGCAGAGATCACTTCAAAGACCAGCTGCCATAAGCCACTGATTTAATTACAGAGGATGCATATGGAAATAATCTGAAAGGAATAAATAGCTTTCTATATTAGCATATATTCATAATGATCTTCCTGCACATTGAAATAATACTTGGAGAATGGGTAGTGTAAGACTTGCTTGTAAAATCCTTCAAGTTAGGGAAAAAACTATCATGAAGCATGGATGTTTTAGGGAAATTCTAACATGTGATACTATTTCATGCCTAAGATCCTTAAGAGGAGCCACTGTTTGACACCCTTCACTGAAAAAAGAAGATTCAGAATTGTTGGCTTTCCAAAAAAAAAGGGATACCTAGGAGATTAGAATGGTTTCACCTAAATTCACACTCAGTGCAATAAGTATGTTACGCTGATCAATAGAAGATGAACCATTCACAAATGTGGAGAGTTTCGTTACAAGAATACATAATTAGATTACTTAATTGGCTTTTGAAACAAAATGTTAGTATTACAGTTGTTATCTCATGTTTTCCATGCTGTCAGTCAAAGTCAGTCTTTACTGTGCATTTTTAGGGGGATCTAGGGGAAGGCACCAGATTTTGGAAATGACAGCTAGGACTCCGTTTCCTTTCAAGCCCCCCAGTCCCTTTGGGAAGTGAATTAGCAGTGTGCCTTTATGTCCAGTCCAAATAAACACGTGTTCATGATACTGACATTATTGATTATCACTAGATGGTGCTCTTATTCACAATCCCAAAAATCATAGGTAAGTGAATGTAAAGACAGATACACCTTGGAGAAATTTTGGTTGCCAGGTTTAATGCTTTCTTACTGAAGCTGCAGTTGTAATCCTTTAAAGAGAAAACAGAAAAATATTTCTGCACCTGTCTGACACCATATTTTAGTGCATTCAATAGTAATATTACAGGCAACTATTGAATACATGTAGTGAAATAATAACTAAAAAAGTATAAAAAAACCCATTACCTCAAACCTCAGTTTCTTCCAGGCCAACCTGACACCACCCGAGAGCCCTGGAGATGTAAGAACTCTCCCAGGTCTTGTATCCAATTTAAACCAAATTTTGAGCTATCTTAAAATGGTGGTTTTAATAAATTCCTCGTTATCTTGTTTTTCTTTCTCTGCCCTCACTTTCAGTCATGACTTCAGTCTGTAACACTAGATCTTCTAAACCCAGGTTATTTTACTCCTGTGAAGTGCACCAAATCCCAGGATGCATCCTTGAACAGCTACGGTGTTGGAAATCTACTTGAGTTTTGCAGCTTGAGCTCATTTTTACTCCAATACCTTTAAATTAACAGATCAGTACAGGTGTGGTCTAAATTTTCCATGACTGAATCTTCATTTGAAGGACCCTGATTCAGCTCCTAAATGTGCTACATTTTTAAGTCATTTTCCAGATCACCAGAATAATGTTACCAAGGTATTTCTGATTTCATGGCACAGTTTGTGACTACAAAAAGGGGTTGACTTTAAAACCTCTTGTCATTCTAGTTGACTTTAAAACCTCTTGTCATTCTAGTTTCAGTTTTCTTCCCCTATATTTACAGGAGCAGTGAAAAACAATCCAGTGAATCTAAACGTAGTGAGAGGACCAAGAATGCCTCTTTTTTGCCCTGGGAAGAACAGTACAAAGGGTACAATAATTAAGCCTGAGGAGGTAGTTATCCTTGTGGCTTCTCATTTTTTTTAGTTACTCCATGAACAAATGGAGCAGTGAAATTCCTGGCCTGAGAACAATGGTGCCCAGCCCCGTACCAGCCTTCTGGGTCACTCACTTGTTGTTTGCTTCGAGGCCTGATTTGCATAAGAGGCCTGGAAAAGTTGCAGAGACTGGGAATTAGCACAAATTGATACGGGGTGCTAATTGACTTATGCAGATACTAAAGATGCACTGGCCTGTTCAAATCAGGCTTGCATTCAGGCCTCTGGATTCCTGCATCATCCAGGGCTGAAGAATTAAACCCTGGCATGGTTCATCAGCTGCTGGGTCCTGGGATAAAAATAGAGAGGCAGAAACAGGATTGTGTTTTAGCACCATCAGCTGAAACTGAAAAGAGTGGGAAGGAACCCTTCCTTTTATGAAAAATGCTTTCTTTTCAGGTGTTCTAGGCAACAGCATTGCACTCAAGCTCACCTAAAGTGAGAGCCAAACCAAATCTTTGCCCAAAACCTTTTACTGCTCTAGATGCAAATATTTTTTTTTAATGGCTGGAAAATACAATTTATTTCAGTGACTGGATCAAACATGCTGGATGCAGACACAGCGCCAGACACAGCTGTAGGAGTTACCTATTGCCTCAGCCCTGTGCAGTGCCTCTCTCTTGTCTGATATCCAACTAAAAAACTTCTTCCAATAGGTTTCCATCAGATCATTGTAAAAAGAAATGATATGGTACCAAGTCCTCCTTGCTTTTATAGTTCCACAGCACTACAGAAAGCAGTGTTCATCTGTAGGGATTCACATAATCCCACGTTATACCTGCATGTCACTTAAGGCACAACTTACACATCGGAGTTTAGTTTCATTTAAAAGCTTTCTTGAACCTTTTTGGATTTCTTTAGTTTTACATTTGCAACATACTCTCAGGCCAGATGACATTTTTCATGTGCTTGAGTTTCCTTTTTGGCCTTTTCACTTGGCTCCTTTAGGCCTTGTGTACTTCTAGATTCTCCATCATTTTAACACAATTAGTCACACCCTAAATCAGCATCTCAAACACAGATCCTGACACAACTGCTCTTGACTGTTTTTGACTCGTTTCTTCCATGCTAAAAGAAAATCCAATTGCTTCTGAAACACTGACATTAAAACGCTCTTGCTGTGGTTTTAAAATTAATTATTAGGTTTAAGTTAATAAGAAAAAGATAAGTCTCAGGGCAAAATAATAAAGAGGAAAGGAAACTGGACACTGATCCTGACGCTGAATTTAATTTATGGAGGTGCTGACCTGTGACGTCTGTTTAAAGACTACGCAATCCTTGAAGAGTGTGCTTCCCAGAGGAACTTGAGAAGATAACAGTAGTTCATAGAACAGGACCTTTCCCTCAAAATTATATTAATAAGAGGTGTCAGCAAAGTCTTCAGAGGCAATCTGAGTCAGATTATCTTCTTTTAGGTGAAAAAGAGAACTGTACGTGTTTACATTCCTATTCAGTTGCCTAAAATGTCACTCTTGATCTCCAGTCAATTTTTAAATGGCTTCTTACATCACCAGAATGCTGAAAACTGTCTGACTGTAAAGGTTTCTTAAACAAAGAGCTAAAAGCAGTGCCATGAGATAAGGAGCTACAGAACCTATTGATTTCCAAGGCAGACAGTATTGTGAATCACAGGGAAGCACTTGCTCAGGAAACAATTACAACATTACAGAACCAATTCTCATAAATGTCTTTTCACTTTCTAGCCATGCCTTCACAGGTTCCTCCTGGCCTCTGCTCCCTTTATTTGGTGCTTGGCATTTGGACTAGTGCTGCAGATCTGAACTGACTTTGACATTACCAGGGGCTTCCTGACACTCCTTTGAACAACGGTCCATGAATACCACGCTGTCCTATTGCCAGATGCTCCTTCACACTGTTTTCTCTATCACAAACAGGCTCTGAAAGCAGCACAATGCTTATGAGAGGAGAAGACAGTGATTTTCACTTCCTTTTCCGCCTTTGTCTCATCTTTTAGAGCTAGTATTTGACTTTCGGTGGGAGTTGAAGCACTTTCCACAGATCTAAAGGGAAATGCTACAAGAAGGATTTTGGTTTTATAGCTGCTGGAGTCTTTATTTCAGAAGTACTTTCAAAAAGTGCCTCTTCACTTGGTACAATATACAGTTGTTTGTTGTTTTCTTATGCAGTAAAGGCATTGCTCACTCTAAAAATCAAGCCAGGAAGATCTGGCACAGTTTAGGGTTTATACTCACTAAGGTTACTTGGAGGTTGCATATGGCTATGGCAACGTGACCAAGTTAGATGCATCATTTATTAGTTGAAAAATATGCAGGATATCCTGTAGCAAACCTGGAGCAACAGTAGCCACACAAAATGAAAAGGAATGCTGTTGTCCTAAACTAATATAACTAAGGCTGTCTAAAACCTTTCTATGGCCATGTTGGGGTGAAATCTGATGGCAAGCAGGTATTTTATAGCCACATGTTAATCTTCTTGAACAGGATGAGTTATTAAATTAAATCCTTAAAATGAGCAGCTCTTTCATGTGTGCTTATATTTTCCAGATGTTTGATACAGTCAAGATTATCCTGTTCATTTGCATGGTCTCATTTCTTTTGTTGTTATTTTTAGAAAACTCTTTAAACTTACTACTATACTAACATCTGAGTAAGATTTGAAAACCTTTTTTTTTTTTATTTTAATCCCATACCATTTTTCACTCATCTTTCTTAACCCTTATTTCTATTATTTATAGTTTTGGAAGAGACCAGGGTTTAATTTTAGCAACTTAAGCAAGTGGGATTTTGTCCTAGGTTTTGTCCCCACTCATTGTTTCTAACATTTCCATGGACATTTAGCTCTTGCTACGGGATTGCTGCATTCCATGGATGTGTGGGCTGCATCCTTGACTTAGCCAACATGTCTTAAAGCTGGCACAGACTTTGGCCAAAGATCATGAAAGTACTTCAGGATCAATCTAGGAGGAGAGATGCCATATTATGTCTGTGTTAGTAGATTATAATAATACTTCAGAGGAAGATAATTCAATAAAATCATAGAAAATGTGTGCCAAAGGTCTGCTTGAAACAATAATCCAGCTTCTTATATTAAGAATTGTTAAAATTGGCAACAACTGGCTCTTTCCCAAGCTACATGCCTTTTGGATTTCCTTAAAAATTCAATCTTTACAGTTTCTGAATAATGCAACCATTGTAATTCAAGGACGCTCCCCTGCTGGTTTTGATTAATTTATTTTAACAACACAGAAAAAGTCTGCTGTAGCTCCTCTGGTAATATAAATCCCTGTGACAAAGGATTCTGTTGTCTCCACCTCTCTAATAAACTACAGTGTCAGGGGTTCAGAGCTAAATGGATGGCAGTACAGCCTAAACAATTCATCTCTGCTTTGGGGTCTGAATTTAATATCAGGGTTCTTTCCCCTTTAACCTTTAACTAGTTTATAACTGTATTCTTACTTCCTGTATAAGCAACACATCCAGTGAAATGTTTTAATTTGTATGCAATTACACATTTTGCACATTTCAGATTAATATCTTGGAAAAAAAAATTACCTATAGTCAGATATCTTAAAAAAAAACCCCTGTAAAATAACCATGGTTATCTGCCCAGCTTTTTAAAATTTATTGTGACTCTCATGACATATGCAACTTTCCTTTCAGTACCAGCTCCTAAAATCTGGTTCTTACCTGAGTTCCAGCTTTCATTAAAATTAGAATACATTTCTGGATGTCCTGGATTGCAAAGTTATCCCACCCACAAGAGGTAAAAAAACCAAGTAACCCCAAGTTTTTAATGTTTAAATCTTTTTTCAAACTGTTCTTTGCCAGTCTGCAGGGTTAATGGAATAAGCTTGGCAGGACCACAGCCTGAGAACAAAATGCACAGTGAGGACACTTAAATACCCATTACAGTTTCTATGGACAGAAATCGAGGAGAAGCACAACAAAGCTGCCATTAAAATAACTGTGGCTTTCAGAGGTCACAGAAATTGTCCCAGCAACGTGTGGCATTTTCCCAGATCCTAAGAACATTCAAGCAGTGTGATGAGTTTTGGGAATCACACAGCACTTTAACAGAAATTGCTGTTAGCTTACTTATACAATTACATCCTCTTGAGCTGTTTTCGTTCCACATAAATATTAAATACTTGGTTTAAACTCATTTATTTAAAAATCCTAACTAAAATGAACTGAAAGCGATTTCAAGCTGTTCCTTGCAGGTTTCTGGTAAACTAGCTGCTGGTTTGACATGGTGCATGTGTAATTTCAACAGTGCCCCTACATGTAAGTGTATATACAGATGCTTTAGGCTAACATTAAACAATGTTCTATAGCCATGACCGGGTTTGTAATCCAAATAAAGTAGGTAGTGTTTTTATAACTATCAATTCTTGGGTTATGGAGAATGTCTTCAAATAGAAATGGAAAGAGGTTTATCTTTACAAACAGGTCTCATTCCCTTAAAAGGAAGTTGTTTCTTTTTTCTTCTGCTTCTTTGGAGAACTGGCTACAAACTGGGAATGGTTACTGTATGACTCATTTGGGAAGAATAGCTACAGTGTAAAAAGTTCAGAAAGGATTTTAACAAAACCAAACCAAATTATCTTCTGTTTCGGGCACGATAAGGACAGTTTCAAAGAGAAAAATATTAAATTTTTTCAGAATGCTGTAAATCAACATAATACTGTAGTGTTTTGAAGGGCAGGGGGAAAAGCTCAGGAGAGAATAAAACATTTTCCCCTTGTTTCAGTTCTATAGATAAGGCACAAATCTCTTTTCATAAGCAAATTTTAACTTACTTTATTCTGGTCTGGCCTGGAAGTGAGCTCCTGTATCCACCAGAGCAAACCACTGACTGCCAAAAACACACATGGAATGATCACTTACTGAGCTATGCACAGATAATGGGACTTTCCTACTGCACCCCACCTACTTCAGCTACTTGGCAACTCCTCGAAACCCCAACACTGTAAGTCAAACTGTCCACAATAATACAATTATTGCAATAAAAATACATTAATGCCACAAACAGCTACGTTGTGGACAGTAAAGACTGCAAATGCTACAAGTAAATATTATTGTATTACCGTCTGCATTGCTGTCCCCACAATGGCATAAAGGATACAATAGTAAATATTGTTTAATTTCATTTTATTTCAGATTTGCACTGAAAAAGTGCAGGCTAGCTCGATGCAGCAGCCGAGTGAGGAATGCTGGCTGTTTAGCAAGTGTTCCATGCAAGACATGGGAAAATGCAATTTTTTTTTTTAAGTTCAGCACTAGCTGTTTGCATATTGTTACTCCAGCAAGAGAATTTTACCAGATTTTTGTTTGCATTCTCCTTAGTGCACATAGACTGCAAAGGAACTTGCTGCATTTGTCACTTGTAGCCAAGGCATATTCTGTGTTCCCTTGAATTTCAAACAATTATGTGGTTTTCGGTGTGAAAGTGCATGTCCAATAGTGGACATTTATATAAAAGTTTCCCAAAGTGCTAGTAGGATTTTTATTTTTGTTTTTAATTTCTGCTGGAACTTTTCCCTGAGTGTTTCTCCTAAGATTGCTCCAACTGAGCCTGAAGTTAATAGAAAGCGACCGAGCGATTTCAGCAGGAGTTTCACATTTGGAAAGCAAACCCAGGACTGTATTTTGGCCAGATTGTCTAGGTATCTAAATCTAAATTCCCATTCCTAGGAAGTTTACAGGAAAATGCTGAACGTTTCAAATTGCCATGAGACCAACTAACTGCATTTGAATCTTCTCCTGAATATATCCAGAATATCCTGCAGTCTTCAAAGCTAAGCTTTAAAAGAGAAAAATTCTTCCAAGCCCTGTCCACTCCACTTCCAACTTGCTCATGTTTGACCCGCTGAGAATGTCCTGGCCAAACAAGGTTCATGGATGTGTCACAAGCACTCAGGAGTCTTGCATGACTTCAGATGATTCCATGCTTTACAGTATAGCCCAGGCTATGTATTACTAATACATATTATTATATATATTACTGTAAAGGAGGACATGCACTGCTGATGCTTTAAGAGGCACCTTTGACAATGAGAGACCCACAGCCATAATTTATCTTTGCAGGAGATTGAATTGGGACAGTTTTAATTCTATTTGAAAAAAAAAAGAAAAAAACCACATTGCAACAGTCTGCAAAAGAGAGCCTGTGCTTCTTTTAAAGGCCTATCCCAGACCTGGTTGCCAGGGAGCTGCGGGAGGGAGAAGGCTGGCAGCAGACAGGGAAATAATCCAGCTGAATTCAATTAGAGTGCATCAGTAGGACTAAGTGAACTATTAAATTAAACAGGCCCCCTAAACCAGAAATGGGTATGACCACAGAAAGTGCAGGATTTGCTTTATCCTGTGTCGAGCTGTAAGTGCTGTCTGACAGGAGCCACTGCCCTGCACCCTTGCAAACGTGCTCAGGACAGGACTGTGTGTAGGGTGACCCACCTTGGCCCCTCTGACACTGGCCATTTTCCAGGCTCCACAGCAGGCAGTGATGCAGCAAGGCACCACTTTCCTACGGAGGCTGAGGAGATGCTGCCTTATTTGTGGATCAAAGGGAACCAGAAGGAACAGCATGGGAGAACAGGACTGTGAGCAAACCCTTCCTTGCCCCTTTGGCTGAGGACTCCTGCTGAACACCTGCACAGAGGGCAATGGTTCCTCCAGGAGAACCACTCCAGGTTCTTTAAATACCCTGATCAAACCACTGGCCAGGATATAACCCTAATCGAGTAGAAATAGCCCAACAGTTTACTAATTCCTTTGGCTATCCTGCATCA
Source organism: Pseudopipra pipra (assembly GCF_036250125.1). NCBI lineage: Eukaryota > Metazoa > Chordata > Aves > Passeriformes > Pipridae > Pseudopipra > Pseudopipra pipra. The sequence goes on from NC_087552.1 coordinate 4,108,837, forward strand.
TTTTTCCTCTAAGTGGTAACTAATTGATTTAATGAGAGAGGTTTTCTTATTTAAAGAGAAGCATCCTGAGCATTTCCTGGACTGTAGATGTAATTTGTTCATCAGTGGTACAGGTATTCATCAGCAAGCAAATATCTAATTTTAATTTATAAAAGGCATTTCCTGCATACTAATGCCAGAAATTTGGGAAGAAACTGGGTGTAATGAGAAAGCAAGTGTCCAGAAGAGACAGCAAAGATACTTACTAGTGCTGAATAAAAAATTATCTTAGTTTTAGGGTGGTATTCTGGATATATGATTTCCTGCCCCAAAAAGAAAAAAAAAAGAATAATGAAGATAAACATAAGCTAATGAAGAGAACTGACGAAACAAGCTTACCAAAAAGGTTTGTGTAGGATGCTGCATACATTTTGTGTCTGGAGCATAAGACTCCAAAGAAAGTGTAGTGGTAGTCCATAAAAAATGTTACCTCAAACTGTTCCTGAATTTGCAGCTGAGCTCCCATTTCCTTCAAAGGTTGGAAATGACAAGTTTCTGCAAAGCAGGGTTCTCAAAGTTTGCAAAAGGCCAGTGGTTCAGTTTATATTTTTCCTACTGCAAAGCAAATGACTGACAGAGGTCAAACATACAATTTGAAAGTGAAGTCCTGTCCCCTACTCCCTTTCCTGCCTCCTCCCAGTGCTCCACTGTACTGGTTTCTGAGTTCTCCTGTGCATTATTTGGCAGCCTCAGCTCGTAGCAACACAAAATTACACGCAGCACCAGCAGAACTCCAACTCAGTGCATTTTGGAGGCCTAAATTTAAACCACTCCTTATGGAAGAAAACAGCTAATTGTGCTGGAGGAAAATCTCCATGCTCATGGTATAAAATACCTTTTGCCTGCTTTTCTGCTGTCGTAAGCAAATGAAAATTTTTGAAAGTGTTTGTTTTTTTTTTTTTTCTGCAAGTAATACCTTTTTTGGTTATGGACCAGTGGTGCTGACAAATATCTAACTCTTGCCAGGAGCTAAAATACTAAACGTCAATCTAGTCCATTTTTGACAGTGCACATGCAAGATATGACTATTTTTTAGCATGCTCCTTAGAATATGTAAAATGAACACTGCAAGAGAAAACACAGCCAGTTTCAAACCTTACTTACTGAATTACTTTGGAAAAAAACCAGCCTGATGCATTCTTAGCTTGGGCCAAAGACTGTTCCAGCAAACTCATTTTAGAAACATATTTATTTTTATGTTGATGTGATCAGCAGAACTGATTAATGGCAATGCAATTATGCTGAAGGGCTCCACTGGAAGAGCTGGTTCCAGTGATTGTTGCTGCAGATAGAAGGAGCTGATGAGGAGCAGGGATGAGTTATGACTCCACACATAGTCCCATTTAGCATTACAGGCCAGGGTCTAAACCTGTGAGTCAGATACAGCTTTTTCTGGAAATATTTATGAACTACTGCTCTTTATCTGCAAACCTGCCTTCTATCACATCTGAGATGTGAGGTGGGTCGGTTCTGAACACATTTTGCAGTCAGAGCCTCATCTAATCTCTCCCTTTCCCTTGTCCCTCACCAGGCTCTGACACCTGTAGTGTGCTCCTCTGATTTCCTTCTGCACAGAGACATGAGCACACAACTTCTGCCCTTGAATAATCCACTTCTAAATTATCTTTGCCTAAAAATCCGTCTTCAAACATCCTGCATTGCTTATTCTAACCTTCCTCCTAAACTGGATATTCTCCTACTTTCTTCTACTCTCCCCTTTGTTTTTTCAGTCCTTTTCCTCTATATCCTTCCTGCCATCCTTGTATCCTTATAGCCATCTCTCCTGACATTTCCCATTCCTTCATCTGTCAGGTGCTTTAAGGAAAAGAATCGAACAGGCACTTTTGAAAGAAACCATTCTAGGTAAAGGTAGTGGGAAGCCATGGCACACAATGAGTTTTGTCTGGAATTGTGAGGATTATCAAACAGGGAAGAACAGTAACTGAAGTGTATTAACTGCTTCACTACAAATCCTGTGTGCACAAGAAGATGTAAATGATGATGACAGTAGATTAAACTTGGTTCACAAGCCTTCAAACATACTCAGTATGACATTCTTTTTCATTTATGCAGCTGAGCAAGTTTACTTCAGCCAGCGGGTGGGGGGTCTAAGAAAACTCTCTGGACTGTAGAACAAGAACACATCTGTACAGCTGAGATAGCTTTGAAGATATGCCAAATTTGTTTGGGGATTTTTGTGGGGGTTTTGTCTTTTAATAAGCTTAAGGGTTTTCTAGAAGAATCCTAATATCACTTCTACCCTTCACACCAAAAATAAACTCCAAATGAAAACGGCGTCAGGGACAGCCATTTTTATGCCCAAATAGATAAAGTGTCACAAAGCAGAACAGTGTACAAATGAAAAATTGAACTAGTTTACATATTATACATTCAAGCAACCATCAGTCAAACACATCTTTGGAAGTGTTGATATGACATAGAGAAGTTGCCAATTCCCAGCAAAAATCACCTATAGATGTTTGCAAATGGCAACATCCAATTACAGTGCATTTCAGTATTTAACCAGGCTTGGCAAGGAGAAGGAAAAACAAAAATATACTCACGTTCTGGCAATCCACACAGCCTGTTGAATTTTAGAGCATTAACCGATGGAACACACTTGTCCTATTTAGGAAATTTTTTTGTCTAGATTTCTTTGTTTGAGTTCAATAATGTAACTGCAAGCTGCTCCAAAATGCCAGTAAGCTTCATTCCAAGTGCAGTGTGAGAAAGCAGACACATGCTGTTTCCCTGCTTGTCCATAAGGAGGATTGTGAAGGGGCCATTAGACCCTTGAAGAAAGAAGTCTATTGGCAGCACCTTTCAGACAGAATTAGCTGGTATTACTGATTTACTGCAATTACACACAGAATAGTAAGGTGCATAAATTTCAAGGCAGTGTATCAAATTCCCACACAATATAAATGTTCTGAGCATGCAGCTTGGAAGGGCTGAATTGCATTCAATGTTCTTGGGGGGGGGGGAAGTTGCAGTTCCTCCTGCACAGCTAAATTTGGAAAGCAAGAGACCCCAGGTGTGCTCTGCAGTGCTTTATGGGCTTGTATCAGGAACACTGTGCTACAAGTCAGGCTTACACTATCCCATTCCTCAACAGTGGGCTTACTTGATAAGTGGAAAGTAATAAGTGGAAACACTGGGAAGATGTTTGCTAGTTTCCTTCTGTTTTCTCTGTCCCCCACATTACATCCATCTAAATTTTAATGTTCAGTTTAAGGTTATTATATATTCTGATCCAAATGAACCTAAATGTGTAACACTTTTGGCCACATATAGATAGTTGCTTTGCCTCCTCCTTTTTCTGATCTTCTTCCTTCACCATGAAATCTTTTGTGTCGAGAGCTAACTGGGAACGTCAGGCTCCCAGTCCTCTCTTAAAACTTGCATTTGAATCTCAGAAGGAAGCAAGGGGTAAAGCACATTGGAATTTCTTTCCAGAGCCCTACTGGAAGCTGTGCTGTTAGATCTCCTGTGGCCACCGTGAGGGAGGTGGCTCCAGTCCCTGTGGAGTCATCCAATGATGCTCTTTCCCAAGTAACTGGACACAGTAGAGCTTGGTGGCAGCATCACACAGAGGGCTGTGATACGTTACTGCAGACTTATCTCTTGAGGTATTTTTCCCTTAGATGAGTTTATTTTTTCAGTCCCAACATGAATTCGATACGATTTTTGGCAATAAAACCAAGGCTAGCTCTGTGCCAGAACAGCCCAGGATAAATGTGTCAGAACCTATTTTCATCTGCTTATTTAAGTCTTCCAGAACAACATTTAAGCCCTTCTTCCCATCCAGAGCTATGCCTACCTTGAGTGGTTTGTTTATATGTACTGGGGATAGCTAGGCAACAAGTGGACAATGAGTACCCATGACCTGGTAAAACTGCACTGTATTAAGCTGTACATGTCCAACTGTTTTTAGTGTCAAGAGATGAAATCACGCGCAAAATCTAAACATGGAGTTGGGGGGTTCTGGTGTTATCTTCATCTTTAAAAAAAAAAAAAATTAATACTGCTACTGCCCAGCATCACTGACATTTAACTTCTGACCCAAATCCTGCAGACCCTGGCTGTACTGAACACGTACAAAGCTTCTTTCACCATCAACTGAAGACGCAGTTCTGATTAATCTTTATCTCCTCCCCACTGAGAGCAATGCACCATGACCTCTCAGACCCCTAAAAGGAGCTGTTGCCAGAGGAAGTTTGTGGTACCTGATGAGCTGTGGCTCTGAAAAAGGTGTCTGGCACGTTCCAAAGCCAGGCACACTGTGGAGCCCCACGGTGTGAAGTCTGTCAGGCCGGGCAGTTCAGTGTAAGGCTGGTTCATCTGCCCCTGTATCGCAGTCCTGGAACTGGGAGTACTGGGGAGCACCATGGAGGGAAGCAGGAGCTGCCTGCACACATTCAGTGTGCTGGGAGCAGATTTATTAGCCCAAGCTCAGTGCTGTTGCTGCAGGCAGCAGAGGCAAGGAGGCTGCAGCCAGCTGTGGGAGCAGGGTGAAGTGGATATAATAGAGAACAAATCTGGCCAATTTTTTCAAGTATGGCTTGGCCTCAGAACTGTTGGGAATCATTACTGCATAATATATTAGATGTGCTTGAACAAGTTACATCTCTTGTTTTCCTGGACAATGAAACAATCGTCCTTCTTTTACGTACTATAAATTACTGTAAAACACAAATTGAGATATCCTGTTGATATGTGGGTTTGCTTTCTGGTTTTGTTTGGTTTGGTTGTTATGCCTGGTTTCTAACAAAGCATGACTTTCAGTCCACATTCATGTCAGCAATGGCCTTATTTGAAACAGCAGTTCTTCTCAAGGTGCCTCACAGGGTGGTGACCCTTAATTCCAGACATCCCAGCTCTGATTAAAGCCACATGAAACAAGTTCATCTTTGTAACCCTGCACTAATGTATCGCCTGCTTTCCTCAAACACACAAAAAGCCTGCACTAAGACTGCACTAACTCATCTTTATGTTGGTCACATTTGCTTCAACTTTGTCTCTCTGTCACAGTTCAAGCCCCAAATCAGGTACAGAACTGTCAAGTGCATTATCAGGTAGATCAAAAGCAAGACCCAGAATGGAGGGCCACATTTATTCCTTTAAGAAAAAGGCTTTTTTTTTAATTGATAGATTTGTTCTATCTGTAGGTATTCTATCTACGTATTTCTAAGCAAAGCAGAAGAATCCTAGAATTTATAAATAAAGTGAGAATCTCAAGATTTCATGAGTAATGAATGTCTACTTTGCTCTTTTTTAGTTTGCTTCTTACATCATACAAAGGAGACAGCACAGGGACTATGCAAAGCTTTGACCAGTAACTTGTGAGTTAGGTAAGAAGGAACCTTTCAGTGCTGCCTCTGTAAAAGTAGACACCTCTCTCCGTGCTCTCAGTCAGTTGACAGCACTGACATCAGATGTCAGTGCTGTCAGCAAGCACAATTACTACAGTCACAAGTATTCCTCCTGAATGAGGAGCAGAATGATTTTCTTAAAATCCAAGAACAAAACCCCCTTTTCCTAGAAGCTGAGATCTCCTGCTCTCTCTTCCTCTGAAGTAAACTGCCTTTTATCCTCCCTAGGGTTGTAAGGAGATGAAATCATATACTTCAAGTGAGTGGCTAATCCTGTCCCTCCCAGAAGTAGCTCACTGGAATGAAGAGGAGGGGGAAAAAAAAGGAACAGGAACAGGAAATTCATCCCCTTATGAATTCTTATTCCCTGTGAGTGATCACTACCTTCACAACTGCTGGTTTTGTTTAGAGGTCCTGGTTGGTTTGGTCCCTATCTTGCTCACTTGGGCTTTCACCCAGAGTTTATTGAAAGTTGGTAAGATCTCTAATGATCACAGTTTTGATTCCCATTTAAACACCCACAGCATTTTCTTTCCTTCTAAAGCAGCTGCTGGGATCATACAGGCCTTGTATGGATTCAGGTTTTAGAATCCCGCTGGGAATGACCCGGTCCAATAGGACACTCGTGGGAATTGATGAATAATGCCACTTTACCTTCCATATCCACATTGACCTCTTTTTATCCAGCTTTCCTCACCCTTGCAGAAAGAAAGTCCGACCTAGGACTCTCCTTTGTAACAGATAAAGGAATCAAGCATTTCTAAAGTTTAAAGTGTCAGCAGATCCCCAACTCCAACCTCACTGTTCAGTCCTTCCGAGAAGAATCCAGAGGGAGCATAAAAGATATGAAATAATGTGCAAGTGATCCTCCAATATGACAACATCTAATTTATTACAGTTGCTGTTTCTGGCTTCTAGTTATCAAACTAATGCTGAATGCAATTTGTTTGAGAGCAGCACATACTGTTACGTGCTTTTCTGACTTTCCCAGTGCATCCACTGGTGATCACTTGCAACAATAAGCCAGTTCTAAGCCAGTGTAGATTAATCACAGCACACAGAGTAAAATCTCATGTTCTGAATTCATTAAGCATGGCCACAGAAAATGATCTTAAACACCTGTTTGCAAAAGTTGTCAGAGGTGGAGGGATTTCCTTTAAAGAAGAAAATGCAGACAGAAGGTTCAATAGATAAAACACCAACCAAAAAGGAGATCTTCTGATTCATCTTCTGTTCACAGGCCTGTGGATGTTTTCTCAAGGTTGTGAAGTGCTAATTATCCCCAAGGCCAAAAGCAAGTCCCTCATATAATAAATCCTACACATAATGCAGCCACTACAGTTACAATATTATGTATAAAACCAGTTGATCCTCTAACAGTTCAAATTCTAGCTGCAAAAATACTTCTTTTCATTGAATTAGGAGACAGGAATCTATTATGAACCCCGGAAAGCAATTTGGTCCTACTAATTTTCCATCAGAACTTGTAATCTTGTCTAAATATTAAATTCCAGATTAAAAAAAAAACGTAAAAAGCACTTTAAAAACAGAAAAGTAATTTAATACTGTTTTCGAAATTGTGGTTTCACTTTCTGTAGGAAGCAAATGTTCCTGTGGGGATCACCTGAAGGAATGCCAAATATCCACGACAGACTTCAGTCCTGCATTTCACAGAGTAGTGCAAACCTTTTCACAAATAAGCAAGCTAGGAGAGCTTTAGCTCAGCTTCAGATAGCCTGAAATTGCTTTACTGTCTCTTCAGTTTTCACATGGAACCAAGTTGAACAGAGCAATTTTAACTGAGTTTTGCAAGGAGGTTTGTTTTAGTCCATTCTAATTCAATTTCCAAGCATGTTTACATGGACATACCCACAGAAGGCAAAATTGAAGTTTTCACAGCCATGCTTGTGACTTTGCAATGTGAAGCTACAAAAGCCATATACTTAAGGGCTCATAATTACATGAAGTACAAGTATCATCTCTACCTTCTCCTTCTAAACGTCGGTAAAAGATAAAGGTACTAAGATTAATTTATCAAATATTCGATTTCTTAAACATTAGCATCAGTCATGCTCACAGAACAAGCACCTTTGCACAAGCAATTGTAGAATACACAGACCACAATACATGTGCTTGTCCTCTGGGGATATAAATAAGCAATCAACAAAACACGGGGTGTTATGCTGTGCTTGTGTAACGAGAGATCAGTTTTGTCAAAGAATGGTGGAAGTTTGGTCCTTCAGATCTTTTGGGACTGAATGTAGAACTCATAAATACTGATTCCTATCTATTCTCTCAGCCAGAAGCAGCCTAGGACATGCACTGACAATAGTCATAACCCAGCAGAGTGCTCAAGCACATAATTTGTATAAATACACAAGCATTAATTAAGACAAAAGATATCTGCTTCAAATCAGATTAATGCTGGTCCAGTTGGCTGAACCACAGCAGATATTCCTGTCAGCCAGGACACAGTCACATTCCTGTGAACACAGTGAAACAGAAGATAGAGCCAACAGGAGGCAAAGTTTCTTTATAAGGATTCTCTGGATTTCATGCTCCCACATGAGACTTTACAAACCAATGCTGGCAGTATTTGTTATACCAGTCCAAAGGGCAAACCTTCACAAGTATCTAAAACACATGGACCTTTTTTTTCCATTTTACAAAAGAATCATAACTTGAGTTCTAACTTTAATCTGCAGAAGTGCTTTCAAGTGCCAGCCCCCTGTATTTACTAGAGAAAGAACAGGACAGAACAGAAAGCACACAACAGCCTTACACAGACCACTGGGGAAATGCTGGGTCCCGATGACAACCACAGTGGAAAAGGTAGATTTCTGCAGTTCAAACCTGGAGCCAGACAGGTGCAGATGCTTTGTTACCACTGCCACCAGTTTAGGTACCCATTCATAGGATTTAGAAATGTAGATGTGGAGAAATAGTTATACCAGCAGCACTTTTTGTGTAGACTTAGTCAAGGCAAGAATAGATCAACTACCTAGTGACTCTGTGCTCTGAGACCTGGCATTCATCTTCTCCCATCTTCCAGAGCACACGTAGACATGACTGTTTTCTTTTTTTGTTTCTAGGAGACACAGGTTGAATACTTTAAAAGAAAAGATATGTTGAATATGCAAAGAGATAACAAGATATCGCAGGAATGAATGCACCCATGTAAAAGATAAACATGGAAAAAGTGGAAAATAGAGCTGAGTGAAGGACTTTTTAGGAGCAGTGAGTAGGTAAAAATGATATAATGATGCTAAAACAGTAAGAGATAATAATCTTAGCCTTGCACAGGGAACTGTGGTTCACCATGAGAGAGAGAAAAAAAAAAGACATAAAAACCCCTGAGTCTTGTTAAACTTTAAAAGTGTAATATAGATGTAAAGCATTAAAAATTACTGCCTTAATCTTGCACATGTATCGCTTTCTGCAGAGTCCAGCTAGTGCCCTGACATCAAAGAGAGCTGGAATGAGGCCTGTGTCTGGCAGCCTGTGCCTGGCTGAGCTTAGGTCCTTGTGGATTTACACCAGTGCTGCATCCCAGAGCTGGCAGGCGTGGTCTGCTTGCCAATCATGGCTTTATCTTTTAGGGTATCTCTTAGGGTAGCAAAACTCCAAGGCCTGGAGCTTGAGCTGGAGCTCAGAAGTGCCTGGCACACACAAACTGTTGAGCCCTGGTGAGGATAGAGATCTGGACAATCTTTCCAGAGGATCTTATATCACTGCTGTTTCCAGTGCTTAGCACTCAAAGGGCAGAGTTACATATGAAAATGCTGACTAGAACTGTTTCAGCATAGAAAATTATGGGAATGGAAGCTTACACTGAAGTGTGGAAAGAAGGCCTTATAGTCCCTGAATGGAATGTGAAATTGCTGCATAGGGGGTTGATCCTGTTCCCATTGTAGCCATTGCAAGCTCTTCCCCATCCTGCATGTTTATTCCTATCTGATTTATCTGGAGAGAAAAAAACACTACCAAAAAACCCCCCCAAACCACTAGTAAGCTAACAAGGACCTTTGTACAGAATGACTTCGAAGTTTCCCAACTTGCTTTACTCCCTGCCATGATTTAGGGATGGCCCTGCTGGTTGGCTTCAGTACCCCACAAGGAACCAGGCTTCCAAACTAACTGGATCCCATTTGTTTGGGGCATATTTAGATAACCCAGGGGTCTTCTCTTGTTCAATTCCCCATTTCACTCAACAGTATCCAAGTACTACTGAGATGCATTCAGTACAATTTTACTGAATGAATACATTTCTTTTATCAGTTTGCACAGCTATTTTCATTTTTTTGTGGAGAATATTAAGGATAGTACCCAGTAAGTCCCACTCTTTCACAGCAGAATATTTTTGATTGGAATTAGTATCTATTTTTTCTAGCCAGCTTTGGAAGAATCAGCACTGAGTCAGCTCCAATTACAAGCAGATTTGTTGGAAGCATTTTCTTTTCAGCAACAATTGTAGTCATCTCAAAACGTGTGTGGGTGTCCCTGTACTTATGTTTTTCCATACTGTGGAGAGGAACTCTCCCTGAGAGCTTTAAGCAGTGATAAGTGGGCAAAAAATGTCAATAATTACCTTTATCATCAGGGTAGATCATCTATTCAAGACTAGGGAGATCCCAGTGTGATCCCTGATAAGGGAATTACATAGGGCAGGCAGCACTGCTAAGAACATCCACTGTAATTACAGAACATTAAAGCATGTGTTCAATACTTGATCTGTTTACCTTAAGAACACACAAAAGAAGGCATTTGAGGGCAAAATACAATCTGAGGAAAAAATAACTCCCTTCACCATTAAATAAAAACAATAACTTGTTTAAAGCAGTCGATATAGGTTCACCTAAAAGGTGAAAAATCTGCAGGAAAAAGGAATAATTGTAAATATGATCTCTTAAATCCATTTCATTCTGAGATTCTAGAATATGAAGAAGTTCATATTAATAACATCCTTTGTAAAAAAAAGAAAAAAAATTCCAGCCTATGAGGCATATGGGATTGCAGTGACTCTAAGTTTATACTTTAGTTTATACTTTAGGGTAATGCTCTCTAAAGACTCTTTGAACATTTCATTGCTTGGCTTTTGTACAGTAAGTGTGCTGTGAGATTTCAGGCTGACCTTTAGCTTTTGGAAATCCCTGAGTCTGTGCTTGCAGAACAAGCCTGTTTCAACTAAACAGAAGAAGGAAAAACAGCGAGGAATGTTTTGTTATGGGGTAGGCTAATTTCTTTTAAACAAAGGAAACATTGCTGATTCAACAAAATATGGCTAAAGATGCCTTAAGTGGAAAGTTAGTGAAATGTTTGGTCTGGTGAGGAAAATTCAAGAAAAGGGATGTGAGATAGAAATAATAAAACCTGCCTTTTGCCCTTTGATCACCTCCTTATCTGTAGGGAGACGTGTACCAATGTCCTAATCAATATTCACCTAATCTAAGCTTCTTCTTAGGAAAAAAACCCAACAAACTACAGCTAAGAATTGTTTTATTGAGTGAGCAAGCTCAATCCTCTTTTGAGTTCTCACAAGTCTACTTAAAACACTACTAAGATTAGAATGTTGTCCTTTTTAATTCATCACGACCCCGATAGCTTAGGCTGAGACAATCCCAGTGCTTTTCAGACCCACTTTTCCCAGCAGGCTGCTTTAAGGGACTTTTATACTGGGAAATATAACTAATGTCTTGTTTGTTCTCATATGTGGCTGGGGACAGCAGAGTTCCAAAAGAAATACAAGAGTTATTTGTTTATGTTAAGATAAAGCCCTGCTGTAAGATGTCATCTCATTTATGATCTCTCCCATAAATTCAGTTCACTCAGAACCAGATGCTTCTTATTCAGAGTGATTAATTGTAAGAAAACTTCTTAATATCTGGGTTTAAGGTTTCTCACTTCATTTCATTTGAGTGTGAAACCAGACAGGAATGAAGTGCAGAGAAAAAAATATTGTTCCAGAAGAAAATGGAATAATTTTTCACTTCACGACCTGAAGAACTCTCAGCTCTCCTAAGCACAATACTGTGGGGTTGTCAAAACTGGTTTGAACTTCTCATATTTCCTTTGGATATTACTGAAATAGTTTGTAAGTAAAAATTATGAATGCTTTGAATGGAAAAGTTGAGTTAGAGAAAAATGAGAAGAGGGAGTATAGAAGAAAGAAGTGTTAGGGCCTTAACAGTAACAGCCAGAAAGAGCAACCTCCAGTGCCTTGTGTGTGTGTATGTTGAATTTAGTTGATGATTTCCTTATCTTCCTCAGCATGTGAATCTGAGCAGATGAACCATATGACAGCTGTGTAATCCATACAGCAAAGCATGCTTCCAGGTATTCCCTCTTTTTGTAATGTACCATAAGGCAAGGAATAATTCAGGACAATCATCAAGCAAGGGGATTCTCTGATAAGAACAGGTCATTACGATCTTCTGAAGGTGATATCACTGAAGACAAAGCTACTATCATGCCCAGAGGGAGAGAAGAAATTGCTTAGAAAGGAAACAAACAAATAAAAAACCCCTGCTGTGAGAAAATGGCCAGGAAATGGAGTTTCCATTCCACTACTTTTTTTAGGTGAATCTTCAAGTGTTAGTAGTTTTAGTTTTCATGCAGCATGTTTGAAACTGCTGCAGCCTTTGCAGTGACAACTTACACAATTAAGCCAATTTCATTGAAGTAACCTTGATTTCTGCTTTTTTACAAGAGCCTTTGAGATAATAACAAATATCCAGCTGGACTGCAAGCAAGCATTAATAGATAGTGTCTGGTGCCTTGTGAGAATGTATCTCGCATGTTGCAAACCCTCCCCCTTCCTTATTGTCATATCCTATACTTCTCCTAAGTACACATATTCTGTTACCTTTCCCTTAAGGAAAATCTGGAGAACAGATCCGTGTGAAGCACAAATCTCTACATTAGTCCTAATTAATTGTAGGTAAAGAATTTACCATTTCCTGGTCCACATGAACCTGTATATACTTGAGGGGTGGTACACAACATCCCCATACTGACTGCTCAGAGCTGAAGCTATAGTTTTTACATACCCAATGACTACCTACAAGTCATTGCTCTTTCAGAAAAAGTTGTGCCATTTGGGTACTAGACAACCTAAATAGGAAGCCAGCACTGCTGCTGTGACACAGAGCTTCTCAGAGCAAGGCCAGATGCAGTCATTGATTCAGTGAATAGACAGCAGTGCTAAATCAAATAGTTAATTGCCTTACATTACCCATGCCAGGAATTGTTTTGGTTTCTCACATCTCAGTGCATAAATACAGTAACTAGAAGAGACTTCCCTAAAAGTATTTTTGTGTGTGTGTGTGCCTGTTTCCTCCTCAATATTTCAGTCTTGATCTGCTCTTCCAGTGGGCAGGGCCTCTTCCATACAGATGACTCATAATGAAGCATTCTCCAAATGCAAGGTGAATAAGTATCTGCAGGGGATTTAGGCTGACATCAGTCATTCCAGATCCTCTATACTGGATATGAACTTGGGGCAGGAAAGAAGTGAAGCACTTGTTCACTGAATCATTCAGACACTTAACTCATCTTAGCCATACCTCAGAAGGTAATTACACTCCCAACAGCAAAAGTGAGCTGAAATCAATTTTGCCAGATGAGTCCAGATGAAAGGTATGATAAAGGCACTGGGAGCTATAGGAGTCTTAGTTTCCATAACCAGACCTTGTTACAGTCACCATCAGGCTTTCTAATGCAAGTGGAGTAATCCTTTCAAGGTGATTGAGGAATCCTGTCTAGCACAGACTACAGCTTCTTGCACTGACCCCAAAGGAATGGGAGAGATCATACAATACACTCTCTGTGGCTGCTGCCCTCTTGTGTAAAATCAGTCTGGGCCTTATGCAGGCTCAGTTCTCTGCTGAGTTACTCTAGAAAGAAATGCATTTATCTTCTGTCAAGCTGTTATTTTTCAGACACAGGGGCAAAGTGGCCCTGTGTTTTTAAGGACACGTTACAGTCACTCTCTCAAAAATCAGATGAAACAAAGCTGCGTTTGGTGTACAGTTAGGACATGTTTGTATGGGCCTTTTCACTTACTGTGGCAACCACGGATTCAGTTAGATCCTGTAGACTGTGCTCCTGGCTGGTTTTTCCCCTTTCCCACAAGGTCATTTAGATAGCTTCCAGCACTGCCCACGGATGTGTGGGGCTGCTTGTGCCTTGAAAGTTGCTTACTCCACTGATTTGAGCCATATCTACCAACTGCACTGATGACCTCTTGCAATTGGACTTTGTCTAAACCTAAGTCTTCATGAATTAGGACTTGTAGCCAGAGCAAAACTTCACTCAAGCACCACTGAAAACCAACTTCTAGCCCTGAGGATTAAATCAACCTAGGCAATCCCTGACAGAAATTTGCTTAAACTCATCTAAAATACTCCAGTGAAGAGGCTTCCAGGCCCCCTAATTCATCAAAGTCTTTCCTCAGCCTCAGAACCACTGAATATGTAAGCTTAAATTTTCTTTGCTGCAAGTTGATTTCTTGCTGTCTGAAGCCTATGAACAAGAACAAACAATTTTACTGCCTTCTTTATAACAGCTTCCTGCTGGGAAGAGGTTAAGTCCTCCTTCCCATGTCTATAGTTGTTTTTTTGTGGGCTTTTTTTTCCAAAAGAGAAAGACTGAATACAGTAAATTCCTTCCCAGCTTCCTCATAGGTCATGCTTTCTAACTCCTTTACCATACTTACTGATCTGCTTTGGGCCCTTTCCAATTTGCCCCCATCTTTCTGAGCTTGACAGAGCACTCACGGCGCCAAGTAAAAATGAATAATTACCTCCCAGGTCCTACAGATTGAGCTGTCCCATTAATATGGCCCAGGATCACGTTTCCCTCTTTCCTTAAGGAAAAAAAACCCAAAACACACAAGACCCTACCACCTACCTCCTGCCCCAGGCTTCCTTTATTTAGTTTAGAAACACATTAAACACCCTCCAGATCCTTTGCAGCTGAACCGGTGTCAGCAAGACACCTCTTGTTTTTATAAATTCCATTTTCCAAGTGGAAATTCGCATTACTCTAACAAATTATATAATTCCACTTTTTGTCTTGCGTTTTCCAGATCATTCTGAATGTGGCTCTTTTATAATGCCAACAATCACAGCCTGTGGGCTCTCATTAGTACTTTTATGTGTATACTCTTGTTTCACTGAAGGATTAACGAAAAAAAGTCATAGAAGGGGATCCATGACATAAGGCTATAGTACTGCTGGGATGTAGAATGTGACTTTTTTTAAAAAAAATACCATTTTCTAAAGGATCTGACCCTGCAAAGTCAGACAATAATGATAAATGCCTTCAAAGGCTTGTAAGAAAATTCCTTCCCTGGTGTCTCTGAGTACAACATTAATAGTGTTCCTATCAAAGATAGACTCTTCTTGCAATAAAGTGTGGTATGTTTTGTGTAAGGAAATACAGAAACTCACAAGAGACCTGTCATTAATGATAACAGCCAACTTTCAACCTCGTGGGGATATTTTCCTGCCTAGAGAGATTTGGTGAAAATCCTTATGTTCCCACATCAAATAATGTGTGAGAAGACAGAGAGCGACAAGAATTGCTCTATCAGAATGGCCTTAGTGAGGACCAAAAAAAACCCAAAAAAAGATAAAATATCCCTATCTCCCTATCTCAGGTAGGTGAAACTTCTGATTCACACTGTTAGCCTAAAGGGTCTGTAAAAATGTATTAAGAAATGTGAAAATGGTACTGAAGAATTCACAACACTTTTCATGTGCATTGTGAATGTGCTGTACCTCCATCAGAAATTATTTTAGTTATGGCTTTTAATAAAGCTGCCTGAATGTTTCACATCAAATGACTCCTCTTTGGAAAACTGAGTTTTAAAGTCAGCAGCTTTGGGGAGCTTTTGAGGAAAAGTCACAAGCTTTCTTGGCTTTTTAGTTGGTTGGACTTTGGTTGGGTGTGGGTTTTTTAACACCCTCAGCCTAACTAGGCAGGTCTTGGTGTTCATATTTCATGTCTGTCAAAAAATATTCTGACATGTAAAACTACAAAAAAAGCCACACAGAACTGTAGCTGCAAAGAGTATTTTTTTGTGTCCCTAGTACTCCTTTCACTGAGTTTTAATTTTGGCCTTATGTCCTTTTCTTTTTTGCTTGGCCTTGTTTCTCTGCTCCCTTTTACAACATATCAAGACCACAACATATGCAGGGCAGCAAACAGTGCTCTGGTCTGCAAGTAACAGTTGCGTACAAAATAACCCCAGTTTATCTAATTGTGCCTGTATTGGGTCTATTAAATAAAAATAATCATCATGATACCTATAAAGACCTGTACTTTATTTTGTGTGTCCCCTACAGTGGCCAGTTCTGATAGGGAATGACTCAGAAAAGTCATTCTGAGTCACTGTAAGGGAAGAGAATAATAATTTTTCTATGATCAGACATTTTCATTTTTCTGAGTAGTGGATTCACTGCCCTCTACTGCTTGAGATGGGCACAGAGCCATTTGGGAACTGCTGAACTTCTCCCAACAAGCCAACTCTAATACAGCCTGACTTGGAAAATCTGTAATCAGAAAATAGCAGTCTCACCTGCCACGGAGAACTAAACTTTGCACTGGTAGTAAAGCTTTCCATTCAAATAACATGGAATTACAGTGAAGGTCTTTGTTATTATCTCATTAAGGTAAAACTACATTATACTGCTTTGTACAAAGGGCACAGCATGTGTGTGCACCTACTCAACAGGAGTAAAAAAATCAGGAATTATCAAGACAGACAGATCGAATTCCACCACCCTACTTTTAATCCATAATCTATCTTGTTCACAGAGATATTTGGGCTTCCTGGTGGTGATCAGCATGATACATAAATCCAGATTTTAAAAGTGCAAGCAGCTTTTCAACTGTGCTTAGTGTACAGGGGGATTTTCAGCACAGCATAGACTGTACTGAAAAAAAACCCCTGTGACTTGCATATAAATAATTCATGTATTTAAGATATAGTATCACAATGCAATGGCACTTAGGTCACTGAGCTCATGAGAAGCACAACAACAGGAACAGGGGGAGTAACAAGGTGAAAATGGGAAGGATATTTTTATCTCCAGATAGCAGCTGGTGACAATATCATCACGCCCATTCCACATGGCAAATATGCAAATCCCAATTCAACAGCTTGCTGAGCACTTCTCACTCTGTTCAAAACACACAAGTAGTGTCACACTGCAGCTTCAGATGCTCTGGGGATTGCAGTGACTTGCCAAGAGAAACTGCTGAGGAAGAGAGGCAGCTAACACCAGCCCATTGATAATCCTCAGCATGTACTCTACACTGAGGGCTGCTTTTGTGCATTTCTTGTAAAAACAGATTTCTGATGTACAGTTTTCTTTGAAGGAACATGACCCCCACATTAAAAAGAAAAGAATGGTTGCCATACTTCAAAACAATCACCAACTGTATAAAGCTAGAGATAGCAGTTAAACTAGTCAAAGTACAATTTTAATAGTGGCAGCTACATTTTCATATGTATGATTTACCATAATACCATAAAATCTTTATCATATTTTTTCTATATCACAGGAAAGCAAGAATAATAGGGTAGAAGACAAAAGAAAATCCCACATTTACCCAGTGTTCTTTATATATGTTGTTCACACATCTAGTTTTAATGACAAACATGTATGATCACATACAACCACGTATTACTTAGAATTACTTAATTACTTGGAATTACTTAACAGAAAAATAATTACTTAGCATTTTCCCTCAATCTCATTTCTTTTACCCAGTTCTTTACTTCTTGCTTGGGCACTCAGAACAAGTATTATGGCAAATATGTTTCTAAAACAGCCACAGGGAAGGACTCCGGGATTAGTAAGATGTTTACAAATATTTTGGAAATTAGTGGCTTTTCAAAGAAATCTTTATCCTTAACTAAATTCAGGCTTGCACAATCACATACACATAATACAGCTGGTTTTTGTAAGATTGTGCATTTTGTGCTGCTGAGTGAACCTTCAGCTAGTCAGAGGAGGCCTGAGGAAATGATTGTACAGTGACAACTTACAGACTGCTGGTGTCTGTTTACAGCACAATGGTGTTGCTTAATCCTATTTGTCTCCTGCAGCAGCATTTTAATAAGAAGATGCTGCTTTTTTTCTTAAAGAAGAGCTTGGTCTCACTATATTATTTGAGGACTGTTTAATATGTAGAATATGTTATTGTCTGACATGACTGGAAACTACTGTGCACAGAAAACAGAAGCCTGCTTATCTAGAGGGGCATGAGAGACAGATATTGGCATAAAGCTAAAAAAAGGTTTACAGGGTCAGTTTCTAATGGCATTCATCAAAATTTTGAAGTTACTATAAAATAGGAGATTGCAAATGAAATAGGAATATAAGCCACTTCAAATGATCAAATATCCTTGTACTAACCATTTCATATGTTCGATCGATGAGGACTAAAATTTCAGGTCTGATGTTGTGCCTCCTTGGTCTTCAGCTCTTTCAACTTTTTTCTTCAACATACCCAGCCAGTGTAGCAGGAGAAGCTCAAGTGATGCAGGATTTTATACCTTGATGTAAACAAACAAAAAAGTGCTTTCACCTCAGTTAAGGCTTCCCTTTCTCAGGTCCAAAAGTTAACTTTGGAGCTTACAGTCCTTTATTATTGCCTTGGACCAGGCATTTGTATAATAACGTATTCGTATTTACATTTTACAGATGGAAACACTATGTAACAGATTTACGTCATTATTAAACAGTTAGTGTCGATCACATAGAAACTTTTATTTATTTAGCAGTTAGCAGTTCTAATGCCCCTCTGGACAACAGGTAACAACATGAGAACAAATTCAAGTGCAGAACAGTACCTCACAAGTAGAGCATGAGACTTTCAGTGGAAATCACACCGAGGAAGATAACTGAGAATACATTAAGACAACTGACTGACCAGGTGTACGCACATTTTAAGAAGCCTTCTCAATATCCTAAAATTGCTGGGTGTATCAACAAAAATGAGAAGGAAAAGGTTCATTGCCATCTGAACGTGCAGCCAGCAAAAGCCAGAATTAAGTACTAAACCCTCAACCAGTTGCTTGTTCGGGAAACAGTGTGGGGATTTGTTTAATCCCAGAAGGAAACTGTCCAGGAACTGTGGAGAGGCAGCCCGGGATTCCTGCCCGGGGACAGCTGTGAGGGGGATCGAGTGAGGACCGCGCCTTCGCGGCAGGGCACAGCGGCACACTGGGAACATCTGGGAAGGAAGAGGGGACTGCCACGGGGACACTCCTCCGGGGCTTCCTCCGTGAGACCACGGGGACACTCCTCGGGGGCTTCCTCCGTGAGACCACGGGAGGTGCGGAGGCCCCTCAGAGGGGAGGGGGACAGGACAGTTTCGACTCCTGCGACGGGTGAGGGGCTGGTCCGTGTGGAGCCGCTCCAGGAGTGAATATCACAGTAGCGAAAGGCCCTTAGCAGAACCATATTGCAGATTTATGGCCACGTTCCCTAAATTTACAATGAATAATCCCTCACGGTGATTCCCGCACTGATGCGGTCGCCGGTCCGCCCTCAGAGCCGGCCGCCAGGGGGCAGCGCGGAGCTGCGCAGAGGCGCGGGAAGCGGACACGGCCGCGCCCCCCCATCCCTCAGATAATTCCCTGAACCTCGGCACAGCGAATGCCCCCAGTGCCAGCACCGCCAGCCAGCTGCTTCCTCCCTGCCCTGTATTCAAAATACACTTAGTACGTAACGCCGATTTCACCGATAACTCTGCGAAAAGTACCCGTGTGCACAGCAGTCTGTCCGGAGTGGTACTTCCCCCGGCATACTTGAACGGCTTCTCATAGTGTTAATAAGAAGCCAGCATCAGTATGCCAGTGTATTCCAAAGCATTCTAAAGGCACGTCTCAGTGTCAATAATTTTATTTCTTCTGAATAACAAATGTCAAAGTAGAGAATGTTATTCTTCCTGCTGTTCCTGGCTCAGTGCACTGGGTGGATGAAGGAATCTCCCTACCTCAAGCTGTTCAGCCACTGCTGCCTATGCTTCTGCTTTGCCACCAGCTAGTGTGCCTTGTCTTACCTTCTGCACGACACAAGACTGCTCTTTCCTTATGTTACTGGCATGAAGTGATCGCTTCCAGTTGCTATGTTTTTTCACCCCTTGTTCAGACAGCGTAGCTGTTCCCAGTTTTACTCACCTGAAGCCAAACAGGTTATGTGACAGCTAGCTGGACAATATAAAAGCAGAACTAGAACCCAAGGCAAGTTAAGACCAGCATCAGTTGGCCCTGATGAGGACAAACATCAGTCCTGTCTCCAATTCAGAATTAATTGCAGGAGCTGTGTCAGACTACAGCAGAAGTGGACCCAGCGTCCTTAATTTAGCTCTGTTACCTCATCTAGCCCTTACTTAAGCAAAATCATATTGGCCCCAACTGCTGTGCCAACATTGGCAACAGCTGCTAAAACCAGTGTTACCTGGGCTGCCTCTGAAAGTTCAACGAGTCCAGAAAGTCTCCCATGCTTCATAGATATATTATCCACTGAGAGCCAAACAGTTCCTCTTAAAACTGCAGGAGAAATGACATGAGTAAGTTAATTGAGAACACAGGTTTAAACAATTCTGTTCAGACATTTTTCCTACCTATAAATAAAACCCAGAGATTAAGGGCAATGGAGTTATGTGTTTGCTGGATGGTTCTATGTGAGGAAAAAATAGGCTTTAGAAGGCTTCCCAGCAAAGCCAGCACTTCAGATACCATTCCATTTTTCTGCTGTAAACTGTGACTACTATTCTTAGCCCACCTGACTACTGTCTCTGATGGCTTTGCTGCAGCACCCATTCAGTTTAGGTGCACTTTGTACTCAGGTTAACTAATAAAACTGTAGCTGTAAAGGTTGAATCTGTAACATCAAGTTTTCCCTAGTTTCCCCATGAAGGACAT
The DNA here is from genome assembly GCF_036250125.1 of Pseudopipra pipra. Classification (NCBI taxonomy): domain Eukaryota; kingdom Metazoa; phylum Chordata; class Aves; order Passeriformes; family Pipridae; genus Pseudopipra; species Pseudopipra pipra. The sequence continues at coordinate 4,129,189 of NC_087552.1, forward strand.
GATGGTTATTTGTTGGGTTTTCCTGGTGTTGTCACATGTTTAGCATAGCAAGTTGTCTTTTGGCACCAAACTGTGCTTGGAACTCTCTCCTCTCTCTTGCATCATCACTCGTGATCAAGAGCCTTCTCTGACATTTTTAATGGCTAAAGCACTTGTTTCAAGAAGTTAAGAGAAATTAGAACATTGAAAGCCAAATACTGGGTCGTCAGTTTTTATCCCAGTTCCCTCTCACCCACAAAAGACATCCAAGTCCCAGTATCTTTGTGTTTTCCACTTCTATACAGAATTTTTCTTCCTCACTGAGTAACAAATATTCTCACCTATTGCAAAAAAGTAATGGTCTCCCCAGCACAGCCTTATATAGCTCTTTGAGTAGAATCTCTCTCTAAAAATAGAAATCTCTTTGACATTGAAGCTCCAGGCAGCATGGAAGCTGTTGCATTTCAAGCTGAAGCTTTTGGAAAGCGTGCTCTGTATTTCCTTTACAAGTGTCCCACAAATGTGCAAAATGCACGGCCTGTCCTGTCATGAACTTTGAGTAAATGAGATTTTGTTTGCAGCTAGTGCTGTTGCAGCAATAGCTTCTTAGAAATAAGTAATAAAAAAAGAATGCAGCACTGGCAAAAGGTGCTGGATTTACAGCTCTGCAAAAATAACACCCTTTCTTTTCTCCCCCTGCCCTCAGACACAAGTGCCAGCCTTTCCCAGACTGCCTGACTGGGAAAGACAGCCTGAGTTAAGCCCAGCACTTGCACTGAGGACAGGACAGATGAAACCAAGCAAACACATATCTCACACATCAGGGTAGCAGTTTTTTCAGTTCTCAGGCAGACATTCCTCTTGGGAATACACAGAAAGGAAAGGGCAGGTGGAACAGAAATCCTCTTGGTCCAGCTTTTGAACATGTTGACAACTTGCTCTTACTAAAGCCAGCAAAAGAACAAGCCAACTCTGCCAGTGTGCCTGAATTGGAGACTGTAAGGATAGGAGGTCTAATTCTTCAGAATATTAAGTCCAGGACCATTAAACAGAGCTCAGCACCTCTGTGTCAGACTTGCTCAGACATGACTGTACAAAGGTAACAGTTGGACTATTGACATGAGATCCAGAAATCTGGCTCAACTTCCACAGTTACTGTCAGAGTAAAACAGCATTTCCTCAATGTTCTGACTACTGCTATCCATTTTTCATGCCAAAAAAGTTCTTCTTCCAGCACTGTAATATTCCCCTGGCAGCATATTTAACATGAATTTGAAAGTGCTGATATTTTCAAATTAAGACATACAAGTGAGTAGTGATAGTAAAATCCAAACGAGGAGATGGGGATACGATTTTAGCCTGCCTTGAGAGAGATTCATTCTGCCTTCAGTTCCAGGCCAAGTCTTATGCTCCACTTGTAAGATACTTAATTTTTACTCTGGTTGGCCCCACACTGGAATTCTGATACACAGCCTTACACAGTATTTTATTTAAGAGCTGAAAGGAGCTCACAAATACAAGTCTCTATGTCAATTTTATGAAACATGCACAAATTGAAAAAGGGGTTCCAGGGTTGCCTACACAAGAAAGGAGTGAAGGGATGTTAGAGTGATCTTTGCTATAGAGACACTTATTCGTATATATTTTATAATTATCTTCAGGGAAAGACATTTCAGATTAATCCACTGAAAAAGAAGGAAGAGTTTTATGTGATGGTTTGCATCAATTTAACTATGACCATTTTAAAGCTTGACAAAACTAAAATTAGGTAAATTCTGGATATATTCTGGAAAAAAAATGGAGACCGATGATTAAGGGCTTTAATTGTTTGATTAAAAGCACAAGTTAAAAAACCTGCTCATTGTTGTTATCAGGCAAGTGGCAAAGCCCACAGAGGGAATGCTTTTGTCTCTTAATTCCCTGGAGATTTTGGAAACATCTTTCAAGAGTCTCAAGTCACCATCTCCCCCAACATTAGGGCCTCCAGCACAAGCCCAGAAACCTTGTTTCCTCTTCTGGGAGGAGAAGTAGACCACGGACCTCCCTTGGCTGGCTTGGATATCCTTGGTGTACATCCACCCTCTGAGCCATCGTTGCTCCTTTCCTTCAAGCTTTGCTTGAGCCACCAGGGAGAGGTGGGGCTGATGAACACCCAAATTCCCTGATGAATCACAAAACAGGAGCTGTCCAGGACAGCAGCCAGGCGACACGGGAAGGCCTCTACACGAACCTACGTGTTGGTGCTCACAAAACATTCGCCCGGTTTGGCAGAGCTTTCCTTTCTGAACACCAAGATGGGCTGGCCTGAGATCGCCCTCAGTTTTAAAAGGTTGTTTCAAAACATCACGCTCTAAGCATGAGGGATGCTAAGGGAATTCGCCAGGTGAAATCCTGGTAAGTACAGCTACCAGCTCTCACAGAGGACCATTTTCTTTAGTCTAATAAACAGTATTTTTATTTAATTGAACAGTCCAGCTGAAGATGACTGCAAGCAATCAGAGCTGGAACTCAGTCCCCGTATTGAGCTCGCAGCTGAATTCAGACTACTCTTTGATTCATACTTCTCCAATGATTTGGAATTCTGTGCTTTCCTTTGAAGATCATTAGGCATTGGGCACTTTCCTTGTGCATAACACAATAACTGTTTAATGCATATTATCTAGAAGTTGCATTTACCAGATGCTCACGTTATTTGGTTTCTTTGAACAATCTGTCCCATTTGTGCTAGTGCAGTCCCCAAAGCCCCCCTACCCTGTAATCTGAGACCTGGCCCCGTTGTGCTGAGCATTGTACACACAGGAACTCTCACAATAAACACAGTGCCACTGCTTTCTCCACTGGGAGTGAGGCAAAGCTTCCAGTTACCTCTTCGTGATCCTGCTGGTGTTGACTGAACTGCTGCCTCAGCAGTGAGGCAAGTAGCAAGAAATACATCACTGGGCACACATTTCAGGATAACCTTGACATCATTGCCAGTGATAGCTCCAGCCCTCGCTGAAACAGAAACCTGCAAGACGGCATTTGCTCCTTCTTGCTGCCTTTGCTGTTCCTTGTGGGTGGGTGATCATATGCCATGCCTGTGTATTTGCAAGCTCATGACATAATGTTAAGGGATTGCCATAAACAATACCATTTCGGGGAATGGACTGAGGAGGCCGAACATTTCAACTGTCACTGGAGTAGGTTTGCTTTAAGGATTAAATGTGTTGTCTCAAATCCAGATTTGTAACGAGAACCCTCCTGCCTTTCCCTCTCTGCCTGCTCCCCGTGCCCCCTGCTTCAGGAGAATTTGGGCAGATGACCAATGGAGTGAAAATGAGACAGGGGAGTCACACAGGACAGAGTAATTGATACAGGATATGAAGGTAGGAATGAGTGGATTTGACAAAGTAGCTACACTAGCAGCTGAGTGGCTCCTTTGCCTGCTAGTAGGATGGATTTGTAGCCTGTATGTCAGTAATTAAGAAGTCGGTCATCTCCCCCACTCCCACCACCCCAAAAAACGCTCACACCCCTTATGTCCCTCCCCAAATGTTGCTTAATCTGAAAGGCAGGTCACAAGCCAAAGTTTCAAATTACACAAACATACTTTGGACTAAACTGAGGAAAGTACAAAGACCTCCAACAAACTCTTTTTTTCTACTTTCCCCCCTGTTTTTAAGAAACTGAAGGTTTTAGTTACTTCTCACATCCATCTGCTGCTTTCTACCAGCAGCCACAAGTCCAGGCCAGAAATGCTGTTCTCTTTGTGACAGTGTGCACCTACCCCATCATTCTCTTAGCACCACCATAAGATATGTATTTCAGATGGCAGCTCTTGCTTTTTACCTTTCATTTACCTGTCCTTTGATTGCAATTTTGGTATGAGAAATGTGCCACTTTTTCTACTGGAAACACCTAGTACATGGTCTTAGGACCATACTAAAAGTGCAAGCATAGAGCAGTTCCACTGCTGTATCAGTGACAAGAGCTCAGCCCAAGATTAGGCAGTGGATATTCTTATCACAAGAACTGTCTATTGTAGCACTTCACATGTTGCCTTCGACTGTTCAGTAGCAGATAATACAGACATTTTAATTCTCTATTTAGTCTCCCTTAACCTTATCATCACAGAAATTCTATTCTCCAGGCCATAAGCTATACTGTAGTTAAAGACTTTTGATGCTACTGAAGCACTCAGTAGAGATGCATTACTTTCTCAGTCTCAAAGAAGTGTTGACAATTCAATTATCTCTCTGCACAGGGGGGCAGTGGGAAAGAAAAAATGAAATGTAGCTACAGTGTTCATGGAGAGATCAAAGTTGGGTAGGATTTGAAAATAAGCCAGGAAGCATAGAGCCAGGGCAAGAGGGCAAGAAGGAAAGGGGAATGGAAATGGAGCAGACAATGCATAGCCACCCTACTGAAAGGCAATGGCATCATTCCTCTCCTTGCCACACGTTCCCTAATTCACTGTAAAAAAGTCAATCAGCACACCATTTTAGTTCTGACACATCAACAAGTATGTGGCAGTACACCCCAAAAAAAGGACAATCCAGACCCAGGCTATGCACTGGCTGTCCATACAAAATGAACAACAGACTCTTAAGTGCTGCACACCCGAGCTCACTATTGGGAAATCTGCTGCGCCGCCAGCATACCAGATCAATATTTCAGAGGTCATTATCTCATCCCTTCTTCAGCTGCTGACTTTGGATTGCTGCCAGAAAAAGGCAACCACTAGAAAGATGATACACCAGTACATTAGGCAAGGCTTTGGGGAATTTGAGCAGGCTTTTCTTTTCAACAAGACCAGCCTGCTCTCTGGCTCCAAACGGCACAAGCGCTCCGTCAATATATAAATGGTCAAACAGGTTCTCCAGCCCTCCCACACCAGCATGTACAAGACAAACTGTATTTGTCAAACAGACTATGAAGAGAACTGAACCTTTATATAAATACTCCTCACGTTGTGGGAAGGAGGAGACAACAGCCTCCAAGCTGAAGCAGAGTAAAGAAGTGTGATTTCACATGTACAGTGTAATGGGAGGACTAACTGGAGACAGAGTTGAACAAGCAAACCAATAACTAGATGGTACCATCTCCACTCTGCAAGAATGTCCCATGAGCTTTTACATGAGCAAACCATGATCGAAGTCCTGCTTTAGTTTTGAGTTGGTAAGCAAAGCCAGAACCTTTGCAATTGGACCAGTGGATTTTAAAGTTAAAAAGTACTTTTGCTTTATATGGCTTAGCATCCTGTATCTCATATTTGGTCACAAACTACTATCTTATACCACTGTTCAACTTTTCTAATGATGGTCTTTGTGATAATGGCAGCACTCCCATCTACTCAGGCAGTAACATTCTATCTCCCCTTCTGCAAAGACTTTTTGAACACATTTGCTCTTTTCTTCTTTGATTTCTGTTATATTTTCCAATAACCCATTTAGAAATATTAGTTTTACAGACAGATATGAAAGCCATCTCTGCAACAGTGGATGCCTCTAGGAGTGTTCCCTTAAGACCAGAGGGAGAAAAGAGTGTGCTGAACTACCCAATTCCCAATATCATTATCCTGCTACTTGGGAAGAATTTGGTGACAGGAAATATTGTGTGCTTACCTTGAAGCCAAAGATACTTAATTATTCAAAGCTTCCTCTCAGGAAAAGCATTTGGGAGATAGCTTAGAACCATCATTGTTTAACCCAGTTAATTAACAGACATTTGCATGGTCTCACTAGTCTTACTGTGTAAATCCTACACAAACTCCCTGAAGAAGGGGACACAGAGACTTTAAGGTAAAACATAGAAAACTGTATTTTGCAATACTCGTACCATCTGTATTTATACTCTCTCTATTTATAGTAGCTAAAGTCACAACACTTGAGCTTTAGCATCTGACATGTTCTGGGGCAAGGCTCCTCGTTGCATTCCCATACATTCAGAGGAGCTAGGAGGGCTTAGATCTCACACTCCTGGTGAATTTGCCCTGTCTGAAGGTTTTAAATTGAGGCTTTTATGCTGACTGATTCTGAAGGAAAGTAGCTTATCTGTTGGAGAAATTCAGTATAGACAGGATGGCAACTGGAATCAGCTGGACGGAAAGCCACCTCCAGGAGGCACAGATGCAAATAGCTTGAACCACATCATGCAGCAGCCTCATGTTCAACTGCAGGCATGCTAATGAAAAGAGACTGGAATTTGGTATACCAGCACTAAAGAGGCCCTTTGTAAGGGTAAAATGCACACTGCCATCATGGAACCTGTATACAGAATACATACAGACAGGTAATTCATCCCACTCCAACTCCACTCAGTGACACTGTTATCTCAGTAGTATTTCATGCTTAAGATTTATTCCTTAAACTTGAGCCCTGTCCTGCCAAAAATGCCGTCAGCTTAGAGCAGAACCCGGTATTTCCAATGAATATATGTGGATGCAAAGCCCAGACAGGAGTTCTAAGCAAGAACATTTCATAGAATCATAGAATCAGCCGGGTTGGAAGGGACCTCTGAGACCATCAAGTCCAACCCTTGATCCACTACTGCAGTGGTTACCAGTCATATGGTTTTGGAAACCTCTCAAGGAATTCCTAAACTATGCTACCATTACTCAGTAAAATCTGCAAGTGGCTCAAATCCCCTTTCAGGAGATCTGATAACTGTCTGCTCATCTCTTTCTGTTTACTGACAACTACTTTCTCTTTATATACTTTCTCTTTACATACATATGAAAAAAAGAGAAAATGAAGAACACAAAGGTCTTTCAGTTTTCCGCATATATGGCCACAAAGCCTGAGAAGCAATTGCAGCTTCCCTTGTTTTGTTACCCTGACATATGGACCAGGAAAACTAAATACTTTCTGACCTTTGATTTTCCCAGCTGTCTGTCTGAAGCTTGTCCTGGTCTCCAATATCCATGTGTCACCAACCCGCTGTGAAGACTTGTGCTTTCTTGCTGAAGACAGCATTGTTATTCTGGAGTTGGAACAGGAGTTGCATGTTAACCATGTAATAGAAAGATATCTGCTGTATAGACAGATTTAATGCAAAATAAACTGTTATAAACCTTCAAGAAGCCTACATTTATCAACCAGTAAAACAACTGGTCAAGCTTTATTATGGTTTTGAGAGGGTGTTTTGCCTTTTAGCTTCAGATTCCCTCGTTATTTTAAGCAGACAGTCCAGAAGTTGGTGTCATTACGTAGCTTCCAAACCATGATGCAGGTCAAAACATCTTAAATACAATTACTCCAGGAAAGGCCTTGATTCCTTGTACAAAATGGGATCTGCAGGCTGATAAGAGGCCCTATCTTTGTTTCCAGAGGTGTTGATTTAAAGCTGAAAACTCACTGTTTGCAGGTAGAGTTGACAAACCATAGACATTTAAAACTAGAAATACAGTTTTAAATAGTGGCAGGTTTAGGGATGGCAGGAAAAGACTGGATTCATATGAGTCCACAAAAAGGCTTGTGCCACTGACTGTATTTTTTAAGAGATGGCTACATGGCCAGAGAACAGAGAATTCACATCTGAATTTTTGGATGATTTTATAATATCTATTTGAAGTCCATTCAAAGGAGAAAGAGGTCACTTTTTTTCTTAAGACTTGGTATTTATCCAGCCCTCACTGTAATTTTGTGATGGCACAGCTTAGGGATGGGGAGGAAAGTGTTAAGATGGGAATAAATGTGGATGTCCTCTTGCAAACCTGAGTTAAAGAAACCCTACAAAACCCCCACACAAAACAAAGGGATGTGAGTTTGTCACTTTATCAGTCACCTCTTTAGATTTAGCAAGAGCAGCGTTTACCAGCCTGAAGTCTCTGAGCTATTTAACGGATCTACAGAGATCCCTAAAGAACCCCATCACATTATGAGCTTGGCTTAAATTACTGTACAGACCTTTATAGCTAAAAACCAAAAGGTTTAACTAACTGAAGGTTACTTTTTTGTCTAGAGGTCTCCTGCATGCATAAACCTTGCAAAACAAGGCCCAAGAGCCCCATTTATCAACTATGGCTAAATTCAGTTCATTTGTAACTTCATTTTTAATTCCATAATTTCATAGAAGTAAAACTACAATACACTAACAATTGTACTGCCTGGTGCTTCTGCTTCCTGCTCATAACAAAGCACTGCACATTATTGTACATTGTTCATTTTATCAGAGTGACAGATAACTTTTAATATATTTAAATACACTTACCAGCCACTTACTTTGCTGTAGGGTTTATAACAGAACAGATGAAGTGCCTTTTTTTTTTAAGCTTTTAGGTTTTGAGGTTTTCAAAATCCATTTAGCTTGGATTTTTAACTTCATTACACTTTATTGTTAAAGTTATCTGACTGTATTCTAAAAAATAGATTTAGAAACATCAGAACTGTATTCGGGGTGTCAAATGTTAGAATTGTAAGTTGTTTCTTTCAGGGAAAATATTACTTGTGAAAAGAGTGCATCAAGCACTTGTTGCTTTCATACTGGTGTGAACAAGAAAGGAAGAGGCAGTGTCTCCCTGCTCCCACTTTCCTGCATAATGATACCTGTTGTCTCTGCCTCTTTCCCATTTTATATCTCTGACAATACAACAGAAGATTTGTAAATAAGAAACCAGACACCTTGTTCTGTGTTCACACCTGTATTTTTTCCAACAGTGAAAGAATCAATATTTCTGGAAAACTTAACAGACCCTTCCTCATTATAACAGTAGTTTCATTAACAATATACTTCTCCACCCAGAAACAGTTCTCAAAACAAATAGGCCAAACTGGCACTTGTGGAACACTGTACTGGCACCAAGTGAGAAATTTTAACTGTGCTCACCACTGAATTGCATATTTCCACCTCAAACAAGTGTAAGGACCACCTGTGGAAACAAAAGGGAAAAAAAGCCTTTAGAAACCTCCTCATATTAAAAAAAATCAGGGGTGACTCAGTTGCCTGTCACACAATCCCTGAACAGAGATACTAAACTCTTAATGTTACGTGCAGAAAGTCATGTGAAGTGGCAGGTAGATAGCAAATGCTTAGAGAGTCCAAAAATAATGTAAAATTTCCATAAAATGGGAAGGCTTAGACTGATTAGTTTTTTCCCTAAACTCAAACCAGGTCACCAGTATTGTGGGGAAAAATTTAAAAGACCTCAACACAATGCACATTTATACAGTGCTACTCTATTAGTTAACGATGAGACTGGAGTGACTATACAGAAAAGGGACTCTGATTAAGGTTAATAATTATTTTATTTTAAAAGGGCTATTTAATATAAATTTCTTAACTGAGCAGTTTGCTACTGCAGTAAAAATGACTGCTTTAAAAGCTGGCTAGTTGTTGGGTCTGAGAAGGTGACATCAAATTGGAAATCATTATTCAACAGGGGAGTAACAGCTGTCAGGGGACATACCCTTGTAAGCACCCTTCACCCTTTGTTATTGGAGTTTAGTCAACAGTTTAAAAGAAAACACAAAGTCACTGCTAGTAAAGCTTGCAGTTGACCCAGCTGAAGTAGTAAACAATAATGAAGATGGACAACTGATCTACACAAGTCCCTTTTGCCTGGTAAGCCCTGCTATTTTGGGCAACATGTTTCATCACAACAAAGCACAAGGCCACCCAAAACTAACACAGAGGACACCCACATAAACATAAATAAGGTTCACTGAAACCAGCTTCAAGCCCTGAGGGTCAACAGGAGTGCAGATGAGGCTTCAGGAATCAGACAGGATATTCAACTGAATAGGTTCTTCCAGAAACTACTCTGTCTGTATGAGCAAGTGCCCTGAAATGGCAGGGAAGTGTGCTTCCACTACATCCAGTGGCAATATTTTCTGTTCTGTTGTTTAAAAGCTACCAGCAAACCGAAAAAAGATGGGTAAATAGTTTTGAGAATAACCCATGGTTTGGAAAGCTTGCTCTGAATTGAGAATCAAGCTGTGCAAATATATGTGTATTTTAAGGCCACAGCAGTCTTACTTAGATAAAGGTTTTAAAGGGATTGCATTTATGCTCAGATTGCTCATTTTCTGAGATTGGTTGCTCAGTCAGGCTACATGTGAAGCACAGCACTTAGACAGGCATCCCAGATACAGGTATGTACCCCTAGGTCCAGAATAAACTCCAGAATAAAATTAAGATATACATCATCCTTCCTAAAAGTCACCGGTAAAAACAAGATGATGAAATATTCTAATAATTCTTCATTGAGCAATTAGAGAACCAGGACTGCAGAGCATCCTCAAGTCTATCTCCCTGGCTTTAAACTTCAACTCATTGACCTTGTTACCAGGTTCAACATATCTCAGCTCTCTGCTCTGCTTATTATAGGGCTCGGACACACACCCAAGATCATCAGCCGGTAAGCTGAGCCCCAGTTGCTGTCTGTGCATCCACTTGCAGCCACAACAAGTGACAGGTGCATCTACTCCAGCTTTTCAGCTTCATCAGGACTAACTTTTTTTAAGCAAATTTCCCTGTTATCCTGATTGACCATATGTCGTTTCTTAGGATGGAAGTTTGGGGGTTGTTCACAGTAAACTGCTTTCAGATTAAATCGAAGGAGGAGATCTGATATTCCTTTCACTGGTTAAGACACTGATTGGAATTGCCATGTGCTCCAGCCCCAGCAGCATTCCACAGCTACCACCAACCCACAGCAGTGACTATCCCACACTTTCCCCCCCACATACCTGTGCCTCTGGGATGTGATCTCTCATCAAGGCATCACAGCACCCACTCCTTGCTCACTCACAGATTCAGCCCAAGTCTTTACAGACCCTCCTGAAGAGCCCCTGGACAGCCCCCAGTCCCTGCTGCTTGTGAACTGGTGCCAGGAGGTCCTGGATTCTCTGTAGTGCTCTGATGACAGCAAACATCCTGGCTGAGTTCCTCACAAAAGGAACTTTCCCCTAAGATTAACATTTCTGTGGATTTGAGGAATTGCTCAGCCCTTTACATTTTAATCAGCAAAGGGCACTCCTGACAGTGGGAAATTCCAGATGCAGTGGTTACCTGGGAATAAAAAGAAATTACATACTTCAGGTAAATCAGATAATGAGAGTCCTGACAGAGGGGGAGCAGGAAAGCAACACAGGCAGCACCAGGGGACAGCGGGGTGAAGCTCTTCAATGTGCCCCAGGAGCAGCTGTGCCTTGACAGGTTCAGCACTAACAGTACAGGCTCAGTTTTGCTGTGTTATACTGAAATTGCAGGCATTGAAAAACTAAGAAAATCTTTATGAACATATTTTTTCTAGTAGTGAGATCCAATTCACAAATTTTACAGTGTAAACCCACTTTTTCTTCCTAAAGAAAACTCCAACTCAAAGCAGACAGGAGAAACGAGCGCCTGAGAAAGCCAGGGCTGCACTATAAGGCAAGAGCAATCACTCATTTTGGAAAAATCTCTTCTGCTTTACAATCAAATGTGCCCTGTTTTAAGCTCCTAAGAAGTGGATAAAAGTTTCTTACTGTCCCCCTTATGACCAAGTTGTATTTCTGCTAACAAAGGCAGCTTCTGTTTCCCAGTGGGGTCCTCAAAGGCTTTCTGCCTTTCTTCCTCTGAGAGAAAACTGTCCACTGAACACATATTTTACCAGGAAGATCCTGGAGCTGTTCTTGGGATTTTTATTTTGTTTTTTAATTTTTGCCAGAAATCTGAAAAGTTTTGGTTTACATGTGTAAATTATTTGCTCATTTGTGTGGGTTTCCAGTAAAGACAAACAAACAAAGCCAGAAACAATGACAACTTGCCTGGCAAGGCAGTCTATTTATTGTTGAGTAAGCTGGCAGTATGCTGAGGCTAAAATAACACAAATGATGATGGGATATTCTACCCTAGCAGCACCCTGCTGTAATTTATCACATAATCTGCCCCTCCCCATTTTTTGGGCACTGCTATCTCTTCCCTTTTATTCCCCCAACAGAAACACCAAAAAAAAAAAAAAAAAAGGATAATACAAAATGGACTGAGAGGTCCTTTCAACAACTTTAAAAGGAAATTCAATGCCCTTGTCTATTTTTTTTTGAATGCTACCAAGGAGTCTGTTTAAAAAATCATGTAACTGAGCTGCCTAGAAATTCCTGTAGAGCTGCTAACATTGTCGTTTGTACTTTTGCTTTTTGACATACATCACTGAAGTTATGGAACAGGTAGCAGTTTCTCTCCTGAAACAGCTGTAATGGTAATCTATGACAGAACTGACCCCAAATTCTCAAACACTTAATAAAGAAACAGAAACAAGTTTTCTTCTTACAATCCAGGTATCACATTATGCTATTTCACATGTTGCCATAATGGCTGTTTACATGTCACTCAAAATTCCTCATGGCATCTACATTAAATATTTACATTCAGGCCTAGGATGTTCTGTAAAATTTTCATAGCATACCCTCCTATTTAAAAAAAAACCCCAGCATACCCTCCTATTTAAAAAAAACTGCACTTCAACCCAAATTCTAGCTCATATATGAAGCAACACATTCTAAACACTGTCCAAACTGTCATTTCTTCCCAAAGCACAAGGAAGTTTATGCTCTTGTCTAAGGGGAGCTAAACAGAGCAGCATACCACTCCATATTTGTAAATGTTAACTCTGCAAGGTGGGGACTGGCTTCTGTATGCACCAGGCTTCTGGTCCTTCCCTGCTCCAAGAGCCATAATATGACATATGGGTATGTGTAAATTGAAGCAGCAAAGATGTATGTGGTGGCCCTGCCACAGAAAAACGTGCACTCTCACTCTTCATGCCAAATATCACCCTGACTCCAAGAATCTTTTCAATGTTGCTTCCAGAAATGGGTCTTAGGTACCAGCCTAAGACCTATTTGGCTTAATAATGGATTTGGGATAATTCCATGAGTCTGTGGGGCAGCTGCACCCTCAAATTTGGTGTATATCAGAAGTAGCTTCCCTAGAGTCAGTGGGGACTGTCTCTCCTGCTGTGAGTGTAGTATGAAGAGTATAGAACTATGCTACTTCTTTAAAAATGTTCAAGAAAATGCTGTGAGAATTAATAAGGATAACACACGTAATCACCAACTGAATATCATATAAGGCCAAAGTAGTCATACCAACAGGTAGAAGACTGAGATCAAAGAACCCAAGGACAGCCCTTTTTTGTGTATGTGTCACTCTAAAATAGACTCCTGCAAGCATCCTGGTTAATATAACACACTCTTTGCCAAATATGTACTTTAAAAATAGCAGTCAACTGTATGGCATACCTTGAGTGGTGTTAAACTGTCTAGGTTTTGTTATACAAAGACCATGGTGAGTTATAACATGCTGCCAGTGGAAAAAGGAGTGAAACAGCAAAAACTGAGCTGCATAAGATTCTTGAATGAGAACTTAGCAGGGAAGGTTAAACCATAACAGGCATGACATAACTATAATAAATTAAGGCACTCATTGAGATGACTAAACATGGATTTAGGATCTCCAGGGATACAGATGTTTATAGTTTGGCAACTAAATCTACACTTGGGCATCCAAGGAAAAAAATGCCCAGTATACCAGGAGTCTCTATACCTACAGCCCTAACAGAATGTAGATCTTGACAGTCTGCCCAAAGAGGCCTGAATTTATACACTCTTCTCAAATCTTGGTGTAGATTTCAGCTCTAGTAGTCTTTTATTTTCAGGGAAACTAATGAGGTTTTTGGCATTTCTTCTAAACACTGATCAATTGATTATTGTCCCAAATTTCTATGTCTCCCAGTTTTAAAATAATAAATCCAGCCTGTCTGACATCTAGCTCATCAGATCAGTAAAGCAGACGGTTTGCATTTGTTTTTACTGGCCAGAACAGTATTAACCTCAACTGCGACAAGTTACTAGGAATTTGTTATGACCAATACTATTGATTCTTTTTCTTTGGTACAGATAGAAGTAAGCTGAGGACCTGGTTGCTGCTGTTTTCAAATGAATGCTCATCATGCAATTTGGAATTTGTTTTTGACTCGTTGTAGGTTCGCAGCAAAAGCAAAGCAGCCAAGGCTGGGCTGTGTGAGGGGGATGAGGTGGTGTCCATCAATGGCAAGCCCTGTGGAGACCTGACCTATGCTGAAGTCATTGTTCTCATGGAAAGCCTGACTGACGTCCTGCAGATGCTTATCAAGAGGTACAGGAATGCTCAGAATGCTTCGGTGCAACTCAGGGAATCACCTGGAAAATGCTGCCTTTGAACACACTCATTTTACAGACTTATACTGGGAGCTTCTGATAGTCCTGTTGCTAATGTCTGTGACCCTGCTTGTCTGTATGGAAAAGGTGGGAAGACAGAGTATTTGAGCTGGAGGAATTAATGTATATGATTTCAACAGCAGTGTTTGGGCACAGAATTAAGAATACAGTCTCCCAACATAAGTATTCTTAATATTTGCAAACTGCAGAGCCTTGAGTTCAAATATTCTCTCTCCCCCTTTGAAGCAGTGAAGTGTTGTTATTCCCCACAGATAGGGAAGTGAGGCTTACAAAAAGCAAAGGCTGTATAGATGGGGAAAGTGTGTTACACAGATATGCCTTGATGATGACATGGCAAATGGTCTTCTTGGGTGGCAGAATGCGTTAGGAGTCAGAAGGGGAAGAGGGTCTGGAAGTCAGGAATTCTATTTCTGTAGCTGTTATCACCTCCCTAGATGAGGTGGGGCAAGTCACTTACAGCTCTCTGGGTCTCAGCTTCTGCATTTATAAAACAGTGAGAGTGAATTTCAATTTTCTTTGCAAATGCTTTGAGTTTCTTGGGGAATCTTCATGTAAATTTGCAAATCTGCTCACTGCACATCAGTCTACTCCAATGCCTGTCCACCTCCTGCAAGCACACTCTCCCCAGACTTTGTGAATTCAGACAAGATGAACCCTGAATTGCCTTCACTGGGGGTAAGAAGAGGAAGAAAAGACTTGAAACTTCCACACATGCTCCTTGTAAGGACTTAAGGGTACCATTTGAGTGCTCCTCATGTGATACCTGCATTCTTATGTTTTTAATTCATAATGTGACTCCGAGAATTGCACTTGTAAAAACGGTATTTGTGGCTGACCACTTGTCTTTGCAGCCACAGAAATAGCTCCACATGCTTTGACTCCTGCCTGTTGCTGTTCTATAACTGATATTTCAGTTGTCTGAAGGCCGCAGGACACTCTCGCTGAGAGGGACTCTCCCCTGCCCCTGCTTGAATGTACGGTGAACAGCAAGGCACGTCCTGAAAATCAAAACCAAAACACTGCTTACACCACCTAACTCAGTGTTTCATGGAAGGAAACCATGTCTAGTAGAAATATTAAGGGAATTGCAGTTGCTCAACACTCTGAAAGGGACAAAATGTTCTAAAGGAATTCACTGTGAGAATCTTTGAATTTCTTCTCCCCAGCTCATCTCTCCCAAATCCCAGCCTGTGCTGCCAGTATCTTCCCAAGTATGGGAGAATAGACTGAAACATTTCTCTTCCCCTCCCACCTTGTTTGTGGTACTATCCCTCTTAGCACTACCACCAGAAGGACTTTTCAGGAAGTGTCTTAGCATCCTCTGAGAGCAATGAGAAGCAAATCCTTCCTTTCCTGAGCAGCCACTTGTTAGCAGCCACCTCAAGAAAACTCTTGAAATCACGAGGAAAGAATAATTACAGTGGCATTCCAATGGTGATCTTTACATCTAAGTATCTTTTGTTGGCAGGGAAGAATATTTTCCATTGGGAATATTCTGGTTGTTCCTGAACCATTTGCATGAAGGATGAGGTTTTCACAGGCGTTAATTGTTGGCCCAATTTTGCTCTTATTAATCTTACTGGGAGGCAAATTAGGCTTCCAAAGTAGTTTAAAAAAATGCTACTTGGCCTTTGATGTCTACAAAAAGTTTTCCCAATTCCCTGTAAAGCACAGTCAGTTAGTGAGCAGCAGAGCCCAGAAAATGTCCTGTTTGCAGGATGAGAGGAAAGCGACACCCTGCAGGGTGGGCACTCTCCAGATGCCATGTGGGGGAGCATCTCCTGACCTTCCCGACAAATGCTGAACAGATGTATCCGGAAAAACACGGGGAGTGGGGACTGAAACACCAGCCTGCCCTTTTCACATCACTGTGAGCGACTCCTGGGCTACTGCTGAGTCTAGAAAGAACATTTCCAGGGGGAAGGAGGGAGTGTGCTCAGTGCATACCGACATGAAATGCACCATGTAGGGAGTAAAACATGAGTCTGAGACAAACCCTGCCGTGCTGACTCCATGGGTTCTGCTTCCTTCCTGGAATTACACCAGGGCTGTTGTTCCTGCAGCGAGCTGGAAAGGCCTGAAACAAAAGTAATTAATAATTTGACAAAACAGAATCTTAAATGACAAAAAAGAGGTCAGACCCAGTATTCTGCCTTTTGACAGAGGATAACAGTTATGTCTATATAGAGTAGAAGTATATCCATACGTAGCAAGGGCCTTTTAAGGTGGAAATCTTTCCCTCTCACACATACACACAATCACTCAGCTACCAATAAAGGCTAACATTTAGCTGGCCCAGCCCCCAGTCCATATCTTACATGGAAATGTTTACAGATTTCTGTAATTTATCTGTGCTTGAGAGCAGTACAATTGATCATCCAAACAGCATAATCTGATGGGATCCAGCAGCACTCACAAGGGGCTCCCTAAATTAAAATCCGTCTGACCTTTATGTAGCTCCACATGTGGTGAAATGGATGTTACACATTTTGTGCTGTTTGAGGCAGACCCAGACTGCCACAAACGGTGTGCTGCATGGCTAGGAAAGCAAGTGATATTGGAGCTTCTTCAGTGCACTGACAGATTTATTTCTTCTGTTGCTTCTTCCAGCCTTTCTTTTTAGGAACTTTCAAAGTTTCAGAATACCCAGGACTGCTTTTGATTTCAAAAATCTCCATGATATCTAATATTAATACTTTACCGAGGGAACTTACTGCTTCTCTCATTTGAAAAAGTGTTTTGCTACCTTCTAGTCAATAGAAAGTCTTAATAGCATCCTGTAGTCTTGATGTACAGAGAAGGTTTCTTCTCAAATTAATAGTAGTCAGTATGGTCCAGAGTACTGAGAGAAGGAGTTAAAGAGTAATACCAGTAAAACAGCCTAACTGGGCCAGGGGAATTAAGAGTTTAGGGAAAGGAGCTACACTGAGATATTTAGCAGGCTTCAGGAAGTGCAAACAGCATTTTCCAGTTAGAAATACATATTTTTAAATAACTAGGAAATATTGCATAAGTTCCCCACCCTTTTATGCTGGATCACTGGAAGAGGCCCAGAGTATTTTAATTGATCCATGATATATAAGGACGATGATCCTCACAGGAATTCTTTGAATGTGTATTTTAAGTATTCATTCCCCTCCCTCTGATCCTCATCCAGTTCTTATGTATCCCTTAGAGAGTGAACTGTGTGGTACAGGAACTCCATGTGAGGATGGTGCCTAACACAGTTGCAGCAGTGGCCACAGAGCCAAAAATTAACCCCTGTTCTGGTGTCATGCAAAGTTAATTTTCTGATGAACATGTGAAATATTGTCCCAGAAGTCTCAGCAGCATTTGTCTGGAAACCCTATAACAGAAATGTGTCTGGGAAAGTACACTGATGTTAGGAATGATACAGTTCTACCACTGGTGTGTAATTTCCCTCTTCCTGAACTGTTATGTTGGAGAATCTTGAACGATACAAAGATGCTTCAATTTAAGACCTCTACATTCTGAGAAAATTCTTCTATTTATAGGGACCTGCTAGCAGGTACCACAGTTAATATAAGGGGTGAAATTCTCTAGAGAAACTGCTTTTCTAACTGTACTTACAATGGCTGTGCTTACAGCAGCTTAATTTTTGGAATTACTTGTTTATGTATGTGCAGATCCTCCAGTGGAATAAACGAAACCTTGAGTGCTGAAAGAGCAAATGGAAAGCCTGAGAACATAAAAAATGAGGACTATAGGGAGAACACCACACTGCAAATTACCACGGCGAAAGAGAGACCCCGTGGAGATTTATGCATCACAGAGATATACAGTGGGACTCACCAGGGAGCAGCAGAAAGCAACGTAAACTTTTCTGAGACAAAACAAGAGACCACACAAAGCCACAGAATTACTCCTAAAGTGATAGGCACCTCCAAAGTGCTCGTGGCAGACGAGGCTGCTCTCAGAGGGAAGACAGAAGAAAGAAGGCCAGGGACTGTGGTTGAGCTGCAGTTGTCCCTCTCCAATGACACCCACAAGGGCACCAGTGCTCCTGCTGTGACTCTCCTGGGAGCAGAGAAATGCCCCCCTTCAGCAAGAGGAGCCAGTGTACAACAGGATGGGACCAGCCCCCTCATCACAATTCCCCTAGGTGTGAAAGAGGGCAACGTCCAGTGGTCAAACAAAGTAGTCCAATTTTCCAGCAGCAAAGAGGTCAAGAGGATCCAAGGTGCAGTTCCATCTATCCCCAGGGTGGAGGTGATCCTAGACTGTTCAGACAGGGAGCAGGAAGCACCCAGGTCTCTGTCTGAAAGGGGGTGTGTTGATTCTCAAGCAGAAGGAGGGCAGTCAGAAGCACCTCCTTCCCTCCTCTCCTTTGCAATCTCACCAGAAGGCACAGAGCAGGGAGAAGACAACAAGCCCTCGGAAAAGGAACACAGACCTCTCAAGCACAGGGCAAGGCACGCAAGTAAGTATGTCCCATCTAATCATTTGCACTGCCTGAGGGCATCTTTTGTAACTTTAGATATAATTTCAGGATTTAGAAGGCATTAGAAAGAAATGTTTAGAGATTTTTTTTTTCCTGCAGTTTTCTAACTTTCCCTCTCCTTTTTTCTTTTAAAGAATGTTTCTGTTCTTGCTTTAGATATTCTTTCAGGGTAATACAATGCTCCTGGTCATGAGCCAAGGGTATACCCACGCCTTAACTGTGCTGAATAACTGTGCTTACTAGACTTCCACTTTGAAAGTAACTCATGACTTTGTCCAACTAAAAATACTTACATCTCCAGAAAGGGCTGAACTCTGCTGGTCTTCTAATGCATATTCAGAGGTAATCTGTAGAATATTAACAAAAAGAGCAAGCTGCTTGCACATGTGAATCCTGGGGATTTCTCCTTTTATAGCAAAAGCTTTGTGTTGCCATTTGCATTATCTAGAATCAAAGCCATGCCACTGCTCTGAAAAGTTAATAAAAAGGGCCAGTAGAAAAGCTTGATGTTGCCTGCAGAAGAGATTTTGACAGACACTAGCATGTGTATAACTGTTACATGATCCTTTTGGTTTTGTCAGCCTTCTCCAGACTGTAAAGTGAACATGCTATTTCTCCTGACTCCCATACCCAGAGGTCAGCTTCAAAATGTGTCCAAGAAGTTTACATGGAAGTAAACTTGCCACTGGAGCCAGTATTAATTAACCGGGTGTAGATGTGCATTATTTACTAATTAACCTATTTATTTATTTATTTATTATTTTCTTCATCTGGGACCTCTTTGTTGGTGGCTCGCTCCTTCCCAGCAATGTGAAGAATCCTGTCTGGGGATTTAGCAGCAGTATGTCAAAGGTGCTTGAATGTGTGCAGTGATATACTGTAGCAACAAGCTATTTCATATGCAGTGTTGGAACTCCTCCGCTAACCCACTGCTAATTCCTCTGGAAGCATATTTTTAGCATGACAACCATTTGTGTCTTATTGGCAAGTGGATTAAGCAGTGACTTATGCCTAAGTGTCTGTATGCAACCCACATATTTTGGGCATATTAAATGAAGTACAAAAGAAAAGTGCACATGCTTCACATTTTGGCTGCGAAGTCAGAAGCAACTGTGGGACTGTGCCTGTCTTTCTTAAAGAATTAATTGCAGTGCCAGTCTGAAAAGGCAAAAGTACAAAGCATAAACTAAATTTTACCTGATAAATTCTTCTTTCAAGCAGGACATAGATCCAATTCTTTTCCCGTGTCAACTACGATAATCTCAGTCTCTTCTCATCTAGTGGCAGGTCACTATCCTTAGGAATCACTGATTAAATCTGTAAAATTTTTTGCATTATTATTATTATTAAAATCCTATCTACATTTTAGAACGAACAAATTGCTGAGCACAGGGAATACTCTGTGTGCAGCAAATACTAAGCATGTTTTCTGCAAAAATAGAAGTTATAATGCAGCACTTCAGTCTGAACTAGAGAAGAACAGTTATTACAGGTGCTTGATTTCTGTAGCAGGAATTTCCTCTGTAAATAATAATCAGATTATATTTACCTGAACAGGTAACACTATAACACTACAGCCTGTACTTTTGGAAATAGTCTGCAGTGACTACTGTAACCATTTACATGGTCACAGGACTGAGCCAAGGATTTTGTGATTTGACTCTCCCACGATAAAATATTACAAATTGCTGGTTTGGGTGCCATGCTCTTTTTCATAGTTCTTGTGAGAACCATTGGTCCAGTTGTGCTGCCATCTGGCATAATGGCAAAACTCCAATTGTCTTTAATAGGAGAAGTATCAGACTCCATCTACTGACACAGCTAAAAGGATCATGAATAGACAACACCTCATCACATGGCTTTCTTTAATAAGTTTGCTTTATTTATGCTTGCAAGAGATACTAAATAATTTACTGTTCTATTTTTTTATATTAGAGGTACATTTTTTCCTTTTGAAATTAGGTGGAGGGGATCATCGATCTCAAAAGGAAGAGCTTTGAATTCCAGCTTTTTTTCTGAAGGGAGAAGCTATTGAGGCTGTCACTCATGAGATGTAGTGGTAGAGTATGAGGAAAGGAAAAAAACAGGGACACCACCTGACCAGCATTGCCCCATAAGGCACATGCTCCATGTTCCATAACAAGGAAGCAGTCAGGCTAATGTAGACAGCATCCATCAGCTTTACAGCTGCATCTGTTCCCCTTCCACATGACTTGATGAAAACCAGTAATTTATGCTTTAAGAAATATGTACCATTGATATATGCTAGTGAATACTCTTGAGAAGTCAGTTGTGTATTCACTCTTGCCACATTTTCAAAATAAATATTCTGGAGCTCTTACATCCTACAGAATTTTGGATTATATTCCAGGCAGGTAATGCTTGTTAAAAGACTGAAACCTGCTTTCCTTGAGCCAAACTCCCACATCTTCCAAGGGGCAGAAAGTTGAAGCTAATAATTTTCTGTGTATGCCTTTTTGGATGTATCCTTGCTTTTAAATAGCTAACACATAAAAGCATCCTATAGCAACTATACACATTTTGTAGTTTATAGGAGTAAAATAAACACCTAAATGGCAGAAGGTGCTACCACTGTCTGACAGAATATGCTCGGTTTCATTTGGTCTCAGATATTAAACAGTCTGGCTTGCTGGGAATGGCTGCTGGAAGCCCAGGAATTGTGGTCAAACACTCAGTAAATACCTGACCAGAAATTGGATGAGTGAGAAAACATCACCTGCCTGTTGCTGCTGAGATTACTTGTGGAAATAAAAATTAAGAATGCTAGAAATAAAGACACATATAATATCCCTGTTGAACTAAGAGAGTCCTAAAGAAAGCAATGAAGCCTTTGAACTTGCATGGGTGTGACTCTAAGGAATGCTGGGGATGGAATTTACCACACAGCTGATACTGGGAGAAAAGCTGAAGTATAATGAGCTTTCCATATAGAAGAAAATAAATGTTTTACTATGGGAAAAGGGGAGGGTGGATAACACTCAGTATAGATAAATGCAGCAATTGTAATTGTGTGGGATGCTTGTAAATAAATGTGTCCTTTGATTCTCTCCACAGGGCTCCGACGAAGCGAGAGCCTGTCAGAGAAGCAGGTCAAGGAAGCCAAATCTAAATGTAAAAGTATTGCACTGCTGCTGACAGCAGCTCCCAACCCCAATTCCAAGGGGGTGTTGATGTTCAAGAAGCGCCGCCAAAGGGCGAGGAAATACACTTTAGTGAGCTACGGGACTGGGGAGTTAGAACGGGACGAAGACGAGGGTGAGGAGGGCGAAGGTGAAGAGGGGGACAAAGAAAACACCTTTGAAGTGAGTTTGCTTGCAACCAGCGAGTCAGAAATAGATGAAGATTTCTTCTCTGACATTGAGAAGGACGGTAAGGTTGTGACCTTTGACTGGGACAGTGGTCTACTCGAGGTTGAGAAGAAGACAAAGAGTGGAGAGGAGATGCAGACGCTCGCAGACAGCACAGGGAAAGGGGCCCTCATGTTTGCCAAGAGACGGCAGAGGATGGATCAGATTACGGCCGAGCAAGAGGAGATGAAGGCCAGCACAGTGCAGACAGAGGAACACAGGGAAACCACCGTGACAGAGAACTTCCAGAAAGTAAGCTCTTCAGTCTATCAATCAAAGGAGGAGGAAACATCGAGGCAGCAGACCTGCGTGAGCAAAAGCTACACAGACGTGAGCCAGAACCACAGCAAAATGGTGCAACAAAATGGCTTTGGCTTAGCACCAGGCACAAACCTCCCTTTTCAGTCCTCTGGAGCCCCCAGAGCACCATCTTTGAATATAACAGCTAAACCCTTCCCTTCTGGGGTTCAAAACCGAGCAGCTGCACCATTTTCACCCGTAAGAAATGTCACTAGTCCTCTTTCAGATGCAGCAGCGCCGCCTCCCTACTGCTCTGTCAGCCCACCAGCCGAGGCTTTCTACAGACCTGTGTCAGCTCCTGTGGCCAGCAAGGCTGCCCCAAGCATGTGGGCACCCACGGAGCCCACGGAACACATAGCATCCAGAGATGAAAGGATTGCCGTGCCAGCCAAAAGAACTGGCATACTGCAAGAGGCAAAGAGAAGAAGCACTTCAAAACCCATGTTCAACTTCAAAGATGCACCCAAAGTAAGTCCCAATCCCGCCCTCTTGTCCCTTGTACACAATTCAGAGGGCAAAAAAGGTGCTGGAGCTGGTTTTGAGTCAGGACCTGAAGAAGACTACCTCAGTTTGGGAGCAGAAGCTTGCAATTTCATGCAGACTCAAGCATCTAAACAAAAGGCCCCTCCTCCTGTTGCTCCAAAACCTTCACTCAAGGTCTCTCCCTCTGCCGGTGCTCCAGTTTCACCGGTTTGGTCACCTTCAGCTGCGGCTGCTAACAAGGCTCCTTCTTTCCCAGCACCAGCCTCACCTCAGGCAGCATATCCCGCACCACCGAAATCTCCACAGTATCCTCATTCTCCTGCCCATCCCCCAAGTACTCTCAACTTAGCTGGTCCTTTCAAAGGGCCCCAGGCGAGCCTGGCAAGTCCCAACTATGCCCCAAAGCCACCCCCAGTCACACCAAGTGCCGGGGAAACGAAGCCACCCTTTGAGATGCCACCGGCCATGAGCGGGAAAGGAGCACAGCTGTTTGCCAGGAGGCACTCCCGGATGGAGAAGTATGTGGTGGATTCAGAGACTGTGCAGGCAAACATGGCACGAGCCCCATCTCCAACTCCATCTTTGCCAGCTTCTTGGAAATACTCATCCAACGTCCGAGCGCCTCCGCCCGTTGCTTACAATCCCCTCCACTGCCCATCTTACCCTCCTGCTGCTTCCAAGGCTTTCTCCAAGTCTGCTGCTGCCACCACCAAAAACACAAAAAGAAAACCTAAGAAAGGTCTCAACGCTTTGGATATTATGAAACATCAGCCTTATCAACTCGATCCCTCTTTATTTACTTTCCAACCTCCTAAGGAAAGCCTTGCCATGAAGCAGACATCGAAGCTGCCCCCTTCCAAGCAAGCTCTACCTTTGCCTACCTTCCTCCCACCCGGTGCTGGCTCTCCCACCAGGGCCCGGCCATCTTCAGTGTACTCCGTGCCAGCCTACGGTTCCCAACCTCCGTTCCAGTCAAATGCCTCCCTCCCAGTAAACGAATCATATTCACCTCCAGGCTACTCTGCATTTTCTAAGCCAGAAACCACCACCCCCTCTTTGTTTACTGCTCCGAGGCCAAAATTTTCAGCCAAGAAAGCTGGAGTCACTGCACAGGTGTGGAAGCCATCAGTTATTGCAGAGTAAACCTTAGAGCTCAAACTTAGTGTCCACGTTGCTTGCAGTCACTGGTTTGCAGTGGTCACCCGGCAAACCAACGGTGCCAGTGGTATTATTCCTTAGCTCACCTAACAATGTCAGATGTATCACCTCAAATCTGGGTCCAAAGTCATTGAACTTTTTGAAGGAATCAAAATAGATACAAATTTTAGCACATTTCTGCGTATCGCCAGGTGCTTTATAGACAAACATTCTGAAATGAAGAGATGCCATTGCCTGAAGTGAGCAGGACACTAGGTTTTTGCTTTAGGATTACAACAGAAACAGTAAGCAATATTCCTGATACGTCAAATTAATAGAGAAGAGCTTTCTTTCTGTCCCTCTCCCCAACTGTGTTCTAATGACCTAGGGATTTGAGGACTTTGGTGGTTGGTTTTTTTTTAAAGAAGTGCCTTATTATCTAATAGTAATATGTATTATTAACATAGCATCAAATAGACACAGTATTAGACTCTGACTGATCTCTAGCAGAATACAACTGGATAGACCTTTAGCCTGCACAGAGAGCCACGGAATTCACTCAGGATCTCTCCTGGCTCAAAGGTCCTTCCACAGGAAATCTGATTGATCAGCCAGGGGCTTAGCTTTTAAGCTATGTGGATCAGCTGTGATCCAAAAATCATGAATTGCCTCTGTGATTTCACAGAGAACGTGCTTATCAGAGATGCTGGAGTGTTCTGAAGACTAAAAGAGGTGGAAAGACAGCTGGACAAATTGTTAGAGATTTCCCATTTTGGGGAAATTTGACATCCCACGTGCAGGCATATTTTTAGCCAGAGTTTGCCTCGAACCCAGCAAGTAAGAGAGGAGTCTGTAAATCCAAATTAGGGAGCAGTCAGAGAGGGGAGCTGGGTTCTGCAGCACCAGTTTCTTGTGAAAGCACAGTGATTTAGAATGAAGGGCTACCTATAGTCAAGAGCACTGATTCTTGCACCCAGAGTAGTAACTGACAGTAAATCCTAATTATGACTATGTCTTCCTATTGGTCTCTCGTACACATTTTATTATTTTCACTTGGGGTTCTAGTGCTTCTTCCCACTCTAAATCTTTTTACTCTGGTCTTATTCCTTCACCTTTTACTTGCTGTACTGGGGACTAAGGATTGAAATACTGCTACTGTAGGAAGTCCTTAAGAAGTTTATGGTCTTCAAAGCAAATACAGAGCCTTGCTGAAACCAAGGAGCTATGTTTGAGTAGTTTAGCATGTCTTTCAGTAAAAGCAGTCCTGTTACCATCAGTGGTGCTAGGGCTGAAACAAGGTGCTCTCTCACACAACAAAGGGGATCAAAATCCATCCCAAGTGTGAAGCTAAAGATTAAAGCATCCCTCTATGAATAACAGTGGCAGAATCTGTTGCTATACTTGTTTAAACTATCATTCAGCTACTTAGAGACCTATTAGGGACCTTTTATATCATTGGGGGGGTGTGTACAACTATCTATCTTTATGAAGAAAACATTCCTAAATATGAACAAAATCTCCTTAGCTTGGTCCCATGATGGTAACTCAAACTGCAATCAAAGTTCAGAAGAAGGCACTTGGTTGTGATGCAGACAGCAGGCGGAAATCAAAGTCTAATCAAGCCAGTAAAAATCACTCCTTTGAATTTTGGACCTCCAAAATTACACTCTACCCTTTCAATTCTGGATTGGGATGCTGACTGCATTAGAAGAAAATGACCAAGTGATCCATCTCTCTCTTAAAATTCAGGAGAATGATGGGAAATTTTGGGGGAAAAATAGTTTGGAAAACTCAGGAAATATTTATACTGCATTTACCTGGAAGTAGAAAGTAGCAATATTTTAATCCTTTGGAGATTTCCCTTCTATCTGTTTTCCACTTTCAATATCTGTATTTTTCTTCTATCATTAAACTTGTCCCTTTCCTCTCTGCCTGTTTGTGGGTTTTTTCTTTGGTTTGGCTGCTATTTTTTTGTTTCACTTGCCTGTACAGGCTGATAGTATGTCTTGGGGGGAAATCTATTTTCTGTGCTAGCCTGTTAGTATGAAACCTCCTCCCTCCCATTCCCCTTTCCCCTTTCCCCTTTCCTTTTCCTCTCCCCTTCCTCCCTCCCTCCCTCCTTTTCCCCCCTCTTTAAAAGTTCAGTCTGAAGTTACATATGCTATTTTAGGAAGACATTTAAGATACCAGTATGTACTTGGAATAAAGATACTCTCCCAAAGGTAAGTAGTGCTCCTAGAGAGAGACACAGAAATCCAATCGTGCTCCTATTGCCTTACATGCTTTTGTTTACAGTGTCTTCCTGTAAAGTACATCTTGTAATTTATGATCACACTCATGGACTTGCTCACCCCATCATCACAAGAATGTTTCCTTAATGAGGGGATTTAGAACAGTTTTGTACTTCCAAGTATCCCATGTGAAACCTGGGAATTACCAAAATCTAACTGCTAGCAAACATAGGTCTGTATGGCAGGCTACTTTCCAAGTGAGAAATAATAAGCATTACTATTCTAATTATCACCAGAATAAACAAGAGGTAAAGCTGGGATTAATTCTCATGCAAAGGAAACCAGCTCTCCAGAAAAACAGAAGTTAACAGGAGCTAGGGAAGAGCTCTGGGGTGAAACAGAACATTTCAGTTTCCTGAGTCATCTGCCTTAAATCCAAGTGGCAGACAGAAATGCATAACTGTCATCTTTAAAACTGTTTTGCTATTTCTTTCATTTTCAGCACAACCCAGAAGTTCCCTTAGGGAATCACCTAAAGATTATGTGTGTTTGCAGCACTAAGCAAAAAGTGCACTTATGTGGCCTAACTTCTCTTTACTTTATCCAAAAGAAAAGGAAGTGTATCTATGCTGAAAATTTGAATTTTTCATCACATTTGGATTTTTTGCTGCTGTTGAAATACAAGTATTTCATATGGCCTATAGCAACACCAGAAGGATTTTTAAAGCTCCAGCAAGAGTTAAAAACAAAGCCCCAGTGACACTGGTGCTCTTAAGTCAGTTAAGATCTTTTGAAAATCCCATTCAAAGCTCAACTCTGAATTCAATTTAACATACACGCATAGTGCTTGGATCCAACTTGGCTTCAGGATTCTTTTTACTAATCAGGTAAGTCTTCAATTCTTATTAATATTTCAGAAGACTAGTCTACTTAAAGCAACAAGTTTATCCAAGATGTAACTGTAATCTGGGGGGGAGCAGATGTTTAGAGGAAAGTCGAGCTGTTCACTGTCATGGGTCCAGATGAAAAGCTAAGGGTGATGTCAAACATAGCTGGAATGCCAAGGAAATGAAGGGTTTGTGTTGAGGAGCCAACTGAAATTTCACTTGGAAAGGGCAGTGAGCTTTTGGAAATGGTTTTCTGAAAAAGCTATTACAATTATTTCATAAAATATGACAAGGCTACCAAGATGCAACTGTCATGTTTACTATGTAAGCGTATTTAACAGTGAATTTTAAGCCACCCCTAATAACAACAATTCCAGTATGTTCACATTAAAGGAGGAACCGAAATGTTTTATGTTGCTTTCAGCACATTTAATTACATCACATACTGGAAGTATTACACTGCATCAGTACAATGGATCCCACATTTTAGAAAGCCTTGCCATGAGAACAGCTACCTCAGTCAAGGGTTTACACACTTGTAATTTCTGATGCAGTTACGAACCTCTTGTTACAGAAACCTGAATGGAAAAGTTTTGTGTTGGAGATGAGTGGCTTTAGGACAAAAAGCTAAAATTTCTGCTGCAGAAACAAAAGACAAAATTTAGTTCCTGAACAAAGAACCGCTTAACTTCTCCCCGCTTCTCTAGGGCAACCACTCTTACCATGTCCCTGCTCAGCAGAAGATAATATATTGTGGAACAACCAGAAAGAGATTTCAATGACTTTTTTTTTTTTTGCAGGAACATTTACAGAGTAAACTCTATAATTCCTTACAAGTATACCTAGTTTAATTTTATTTACTTTATTTTGCATTCACAGTTTTATTTTCTGTGAGACACTTGAGTCATGACACAAAATCAGCCTTAGAAACTGCAGTGATCCATTTTCCTGTCACCACAAAAGCAGTGTGGCAATGAGTTTGCTTTCTTTTTGGCAGCCTGTTGTTATTAATGAATGTTCAGAATTACACAATGTTCAGAATTACACAAACTTGTATTTGAAGTAAAGAAATACTAAGAGGCTGAGGTACCAGCAGGCTCCAAAAACATTAGGAGGTGAGGAGCTGGTGTGTGGCTCAGATAGAAAAATTAGGGCTTAGTGGCACAGCAGTAATTTTGAAAGAAAATACTACTAGGATTAGAGGGAGGCAAGCTTTGGGGAGAAAACCCCACAAAAAACCCTGTAGAGACTGCACAGGATAAAATACCTGTCAGAGGATCATGAAATACTGAAGGCAAAGGGCCAATCAGCAAGAAGGGTTCACTTATTCTGCACAGAGATGGCTGACTACTTCCAGACTTTCATTGAAATGGGGTTTTTTGTTGAACTCTGATAAAAGATTATAAGCGATTATTAGAAGAACCTCACACCAGGTGATGTGATCTGACAGGAGCAGTGCTTACCAAGTATCCAGGATGACAGCTCAACACAGGACCAGCCTGACCATCCCATGCTGCTGCTCCAGCATCTCTGGGGGGAAAACTCTGCACGCTGCGAGGCAGGGAAATATCAGGGAGATGACAGCAACTAACAGTCTGCAAAATCTTTCTCCTCTCTTTTTTCCAGGGTCCTTTTCCAGATTTGGTAGCTTTAAGATTCCAAAACATTTGGTTCTAAAAAGATTCGCTCTTCCAGTCTTGCCTTTTCCCATGCCACACCTTTCCTTACCTGAAGCCAAACTCCCAGGATCCCACCGGTTGCTTTGGTGGTGGTGCTTCGGCACGGCAAGTGCAAACCTTAATTACACAGCTTGGCACCATGTTGTATTCTAAGGACTCTGGTCAGCTTGAAATAGAAACATCATACAAAGAAGAAACTTGACAAGGTCTTCAAAAACATGTGGATTCAGAAGCTCTGAATGAACTCACTGCTGGAAGATTCCTTGGGAAAATAAGTGAGCGTGGTAATTTCAGGGCAGCCCACTGGGTGCCACCATCACAACTTCACAGGGCCCAGGACAATGACTGGTCTTTAGGGCAGAATTACCTTTGCATGTGGTTGATTGCATAGGGAAGGAGTTGGAGTCACTCCCGAGTTATGCTTGGCAAGTGCTTTTCAGGCTGCTTGCTTACTAAAGGAAGCACTTTAGATTTTTTATCAAATGATTAAAAAAGTAGGAAAAATCCCGAAGCCCCACGAAATACTGTTAGAAGAATCTCTAAAAAACTCTTCCCTTACAAGCCATGACCAACCATATGATGATATTCCCATGGGTTTAACATTTGCTTCCTCAAGTAATGCAGGCAAAGACTTTTCCTTTCTATGCTAATCAAGTCTCCTGTTATCCTCTGCAGTATTCAAAGGAAAAAAATCTATCCCTGTTCGTAATGATCTTGAAAAACTGTCCCATCTAGATCTGAAACAACAGATTGTAACAGATTTAACAAATGTACAAGGAAGAGAAGAAAAGGAGGAACGGTAAAATACAGAACTAAATAAAAAGAAGTAAAACACACTGCCAGTCACAGGAGCACATGTTGGATTACAAAGGGTGACATGAAGCACAACACTTGCTGATTTTAGTATGAGCTTTAACTGACTGCAAAGCAAAGAATTCAGTACATTTCTATTAGAAGCAAAGGTTTTCACACAGTAACGACCTACGGACAAATATTTTCATTATTTTAAAGGAAAGTTCTTCTTTTCCCCAATGAACATCAGTAACTGCTAGTGATTTTTTTCTTTAATTTGTGAGAATGCTACTTCTTAGAGCCTCACTGTGCAGGTTGTTGGTACACAGCTTTACACTGTGAACAAAAGCAAAGCATGGGAATCTGGGTACACTTAGCTTTCTTCCAAGAGTCTTGGGAATTTTCCCCCGCCAGGCTTATAACTTAGAAGTGGAATCTAAGCAATACCTGCCTGAAGTTTAATTTTCTTTAGTTCAGCAAACAGTTCTAGCATGTACAGATATTTCTGCCATGCTACCTGACTGTCTTTTATTAACCAAACCAGACTGCAAGTCTCTTCAGAAGAGGTTTCCAAATACTTCCTTGCTGTTCGTTTGGCTGATGTCAGAAAGTGCTGAGGTGTGACTAATGAGAAAAAAATTCATGATGGCATTGTATTAAAAAATCAAAAGATTAAACAAAGGAGAGGCAGCAATGTATGTTTTTAATAATGGTATGTAATTCTACACCTGTGCTGTGCTCTGCTGCACAGCTGGGAGCATTCCAGATAATATAAAATCATACAAAATGATAAACTTTTCTCATGCTAGTATTACTTTCAGAGAGGTGTTTTGGTAGAGAAACTTGATGGATTTGGTACTGCTACAGGAACAGCACTGAATCAAGCACTGACACTGTGCATATACAGTGATAAGAAAACAATATTAAACACCACTGTTTGGATTGCAAAATGGGGCACTTGGAATTCACGCTGCCTGTGTCAGCTTAATCCAACCTCTTTGGGTGTTTGTTTGGCCAAAACATCTGTAATTATGTCATCACCTGCTGCTTTTTAAAGTGTAGGGCTCCAGACTCAGTTCAGGGCACAGAATGTTCATCTGACAAAAAGCTCTTTGCTGTTCTGTTTTGACATTGTTCCGTGCTTAGCACCATTCCTTACTTAAGGTACACTCTCTAAAACGTGCTCTTTGTGCAGAATTATTTCTTTATAGATTTTCCCTGTTAGCACCCAAGTCATTCACAAGTCACAGTTCATCTTTGCACTATTCTACAAGTGAGTAAATAAGGCATGAAGTGAGTGGCACTGACACCAGGACACTCAGTAGCCTTGGGTGTCCAGCTTGAGGCACTTGGCATCTCCAGAGTCCAGCAGCACATGCACTAATTACTCTCTGTGACCCTTATGTGATCCTCAACATCAGTCTGTGAGCATTAACAGGTCTCCAGGTGGAATTCCAGAAAGGAATTCCAATCAGAGGAAGCACTTTTTGCACCAGATATTCCCTTGCCAGAGAATCCCAGTGCTTCCTAAATGAAGCCCTGAAACGGCACCAGCTGTGGCAGATCCACTTCAGAGACAAGGTTCAGGTTCAAACCAGTTCTAAAGCACATAATGGTCCCACTTCTCAAGGGAGCAAGATCAGAAAATAGGACCAACTTTGCACCCGTAGCTGTGCAATATAAAACCCAGAAGGTGGCAGCAAATATTCTTCCTTACCACAAATAAATTTCCTATTCCAAGGAAATCTAAGATGCCTATGGAGAAAAAGTTTCAGCTCTTTGCTTTCTATAGGCATAGAAGTACTGTATTTGGACAATTGCATATGGATAAAGATTAAATGGTAATGAAAAGCACTGATTTTCTTTCATTTACACAGGTGCAAAGTGAGCAAACTGAATAAGTTATCACAGGTTAGCAATAATTTTATGGTTTATAACAACATTTTGCAGTGGTGGAGGCCTAATTCTAATAGTTTACTTTCTTCTTCTACCATTACTTGGCAATTGAAAACAACTTTACGGTCAAAAGAAAAATTTGTCACAAAGCTTACGTGAAATGGTTGACAGAAACTCTTTCATTGGGTTGTGTATGAATGATGAAAGTAAGATTATTCTCACCTGAAATAATGCCACATTTATAAACAATCTGATTCTGAATTAATTAAGTTCCAGTCCTAAAATTCCCTATAAATTTTCGGAAGCAAGCCCTGACAAAACAGCTTGGAGGAAGTCAGGATCAGGCATGAACTATGTGATTCTGATGATTCCCTGCCTCCCCAGCCATTAGCATCCCTATTAGCCAAAATGCTGCATTCCCATTTTGGTCTACTATAAATTATTAACAGAGTTTCAAATAAATATGATTTTTCCACTTTATTTCAGTACTTTTGGTATTTCTATTGTAAAACAGCTGTATCATTTACTGCAGAGCTGGCAGCATTTCAGAGAGAAGTTATTTAGTTATTTTTTCATTAATGAAGTTTAAATTGTAAATGGTTTGGGATGAAAAAAGCTGTATTAAGATTAGCAATATGTCCCCTTCTATACCCAGTTCAGTTTAAAAAATCTTAAGTGCCTGTTTGATGTTTAAAAAAAATGAAAAGAAGGAAAGAATTAAAAGGCATAAAAATTGAGTATTACCTATTTAGTCCTACTCTTTTCTCAGTGGTTTGGTCTCTAACTGCAGTAACCTTTACAAGCCCAAAGGAGAAATGCATCACTCTGAACATTTTATAAAGGCGGAGTCATTTTTTGAGATAAAACAATTGTTTCACCTACTTCCTCCTCCTTTGTCCCCTTTCTGTGTAAACATTAGTTCAGCCTCTATTGTTACCTCAGATTTGACCATGCTTTGATATGGGATTAAGGACTAGGACTATAATGAAAAGACAAAAATAAAACTGCTTTAATGACTTAGACACCGAGGTCCAATTTTTTCAAGTGACTTAATCAGGGAGGAGTCTGTGTTGGAGAGAGTTTCACTGGGCTGTGCAGAGTCCAACCAACTTTTGTCTCCTTAACTGGCAAAAAGGCACCTTTAGCATGTAAACACACACAGTCTTCACTCCCTGAGGAGCTCTGCCACCTGAGGCAATAAAACAGTTGCTGTGAAATTTTGCATTCCTCATTTGCTTATATATGGAAATAGTTACTTTAAGAAGTAATGCTACATGAATTTTAGTTTATATTAATACACATCCTATAAATATCAAGGATTGCTTGCAGTGCAATAAATGTTCACTTGATTGGCCAGTTTATAAGTAGTTTTCATTTTTAAAACGAACATTAACCTAAACCTACAGTTTAATCTGTTTGCACAGACACCCGAGGCAGTCAGCAGCTGTCAGGATTCTAGGATTGCAATGGACAGCTCTGAATGGCCTTTCCTCTTCTTGACATCTAAGAACCACCTTCCCTTCAACAAATGTTGTAGAAAAGATCTTTCTGAAAACATTCAGGCAATGGAAAAGAACAAATTAATCACTGCATAGGATCCTGGTTTGTTTTGCTGTGTAATACTTCAATATTCTAATAACTGGTTTACAACAAGAGCACAGGAAGACAATATGTGATAAAGTAATAATTCTGGTAGCATTTCACTCTTCTCTCCCTTCTCCCTTGATTCCTGGGAAGAAGAATGGAAAATCTCTACTCTTCTTTTTATGATCTTCTTGTAGCGTAAGGGAGAGAGAGGGCAGAGTAATTATTCTCTTTGCACTTCATATTTCCTACTGTGTCACTTATGATCTGGGGTTTGTGCATTCTTTTTAGTACCTACTTGTCAAAAGCTCTATCTCCAAGAATGAAATGTAAAGGGAAAATAATAGAAAGTATCACCATGTCTGGCTCCTGCTGTCCAGTAAATGACTGAGGAATTCTAGTGACTAAAAGGGGCTGACCACCAAAGTAGTGACAGAGATTGGTATATAAACACCAAATATAGACCTGCTTTGAATCTTGAAATGTCCAGACCTTGACTTTCAGTCTAGGAACATGCTACAACTAATAAAAATTAACTGGAATGAAAGCAAGGCAATACTGATCATCTCACAATTCCTGCATTTAGATACATTTATATTTAAGCAAAATCATGCTTTTCTACAAGTGCCTAAAACCAATTTACCACAGAGTATGAAAGGCCGTGTGATATTTTATATTCTGAAGCTGAAGATCTCTTAGTTTCAGAATAAAGTTGAGTTAGATAGAAATATTCTATTTTTTAACTCAGTAAATTACTGCAAAAGCATGTCACTGTGCAATGACAAAAATCTGCTGTGCAGGGTGCTGCTGGATTGCTTTTATTACAAAAGATACTCCCACAACAATCTAAGCAATCAGAGGCATGATGGCACATAACTGATGCATTTCCTGTATCTCTTCTACGGATGAGGAAGAAATTCAATAATTTTCTGTAAAACAGACATGAAAATAAGATAAATATTCCCCTGAATCCAAAGGGTTCAAGGGAACTGTCTCAAGTTGCAGCTACTCCCCAAAACTTAGTAGAATAGTTTCAGGCCGAAACTGATATTTAATTTTCTTAGATTTAATAAAAATAAAATTAATATACAGTTTTTTTCCCTTCTCTGACCTTGTGGAAATGCACATGATGACAACTGCTATTTATTGTAGGAAGAATGTAATTCAAAATGACTGAGGCTCATTTCAGCCAAACATATTTTTACATTCTTGGATCTCAGGAGTCTCCAAACCCTCTTCTGCCCACCTTTACCACAGTTATCACTTTTCTTCTTTGGGAACTGTAGGGAACTCAGCCAGTTTCTTCTGTCAATAGCTTCTTCCTTCAAAAATCTTTGGTCAGCTCTTCATCTCCATCAAAAGACAGCCAGCCAGAGGCAACATCAGAACTGGAAGTTAGTATGTAAGTGGGGATCTCTCTTAACTTTTCCTCTAATTCCTTCAGATCCTTATGGAATGGACAAGGTTCTTCCCCTATACTTCAGCCTCCTTCCAAGTTAATCACCTGGAATGCTGTTTGCCCTCCCAGGTTTTGTCCTCTTACAGTCCAAAAATGTAACTGTCATTAAAAGCACACACTGTTCAGTCCTCACTCTGTGTAAGGAGAGACTAACCCTTACTTTACCAAATCTAGAGAAAACGGATGTGCAATTTCACATTTTGGGGTTTTAAAATTTTAAACCAGCTTATTATCAGAACTGTGTCTAAATACAAACTACCAAGTGAGAAAGGAGAATTTGACTGGTCTGGGAATACCAAAACAGGACTTCTACCTTAATAACACAGTATAATGACCCATTTTCTCAGAAAAAATATGAAATACTCTTGATAAATCATCATGCTCTGATTAAACTCTGTCAAAGAAAATTAATTCCTGCTTTATCAATAATGGTTACAACTAAAGGATACTTCTACAGCCCCATGAACTCTGGAGTTTGAACATGACAGATTAAACAGTGCCTTCATCTAACTGTCTTGAAAAACCAGATATTTTATGCGACACTTCTTTCAACAGGATCATTTCCCTACAACTCTGAAATCCCCACAAAGTACTCACAGGGCTTGGAACTGGAATTTCCATTAAATAAAGGGGAATTTTTCTGCCTACTCAGCATAGACAATGTTTTTGAACCCTCCTGATAGGAGCTCACACAGGTAGACATAAGTAGGTAGACCTGTTTGATCAACATTTTTATCCCTCTGTACAACCTTATCTTCTCAATTCCTTAATTTTCTTAATTACCACTTAATTTCTTGTGGTTCAGGTTATCAGATTAATTTCTAACATGAAAGTTTGCCCTAAGTATGTGGGGGTAGGATTACCAATGTTTGGGATTTTCCCCTGTGGAAATGCAAGCTGGGAATAGCTGGTCAGAGTTAAGAGGTGAAAGGATAGTCCTGTTATAAAGCATTAGTTGTGAAACTTGTTGAAACTCTCAGTACCTAATCTCTGTGTGTCACTACACTAGATACTACCTACTGGTATCTTGTTCATGCTCACAGTATTTTAAGTTTTGGAGGCTAATTAGCAAAAATTAACACAGGCCAACGTTGTTTGGATGAAATTCTAGCAAAGCCTCTGGCAAAAGAGCCTGGAATTTCCCAGTAGATTTCAGAATTAAAGGCCTTTAAACCTCAGGACGTGAATGAAGGAGTGTAAATCAATGAGTTTAGGAACCACATGTATAGAGACTTCAGGGACGATGCAATTTGTCTGTGTATCACAAAGCCCAAGTCTGGCCTGGGGAAAGGCTGTACCTGCTTCGTGTGCTGCCAAGTGCCTGCTGCAGCAGAACCTTCTCACCAACACAGTTTCTGTTTCAAAGTGCTGCAGTACTAAGAAGATTAGGATTTGTCAAATATGAA
The DNA here is from genome assembly GCF_036250125.1 of Pseudopipra pipra. NCBI lineage: Eukaryota > Metazoa > Chordata > Aves > Passeriformes > Pipridae > Pseudopipra > Pseudopipra pipra. The sequence goes on from NC_087552.1 coordinate 4,165,032, forward strand.
TGGATTGCTCCTATAAGTGGGTCGGAATGTACTGAAATTCTGAGGGCATTGCCTTTTAAAGAAGCCAAAAGTAGTGCCGTGTAAGGGTATTTAGTGAATGATTGCATTAATGTCTTTAATTGTTTCTGTTCATTTTTGTGCCCTTTAAAGAGAAAACAAGCATAAGTTAATGATTTTTGAGTAAGAAAACCCTTTCTTAAAAGGAGAATGCCAAAGATATGTTCTTGGACAGATGTCCTAGACAGAGCCTGTTATCAAATAAATTAGGCTGTGCCTAATGTTAGAAAGAATCTTGTAAACACACACAGAACTGTCACAACATGACTTCCTTTTGCATTAAGAATGGTCTTTTCAGAGCAAGGCACAGTAGCTAAGTAGTGGGAAAGCTGCACAGTTGCTAATGTCATCGTGCCTCTTCAGTAAAAGCCTGTTTACTTTCCTCAAAAATCCAGTTTACTCTGTCTTTGTTCCTGTTTCTTTCTCTGCCTCCTTTTTAATGCCTCCTGTCTTTCCAGCAAATTAAAGATTTTAAAAATACCCACAGATGTAAAAAGGGACTGCCAGGATGCCACGAGCTTCCACGGGCTGTTGTTCCAGTTTGGGAGCAAAGAGAAGATGCCTCCTTTCTTGCTGTTTACTAACTGTAACTGTACCTGGCATTTTATTTTCCTAGGGAAGAAGCAGTGGCCGCTCATTATCACTTCCTGGGAGACCTTCTGCGTTCAGCCCTCGAGCCATGTCTCCTACTTCTCCTCTTTTATTCCAGCCTGCCCCTGATTACTTCAGCAAGCCAGACACAGCAGCTGACAAGCCTGGCAAAAGACTGACTCCCTGGGAAGCAGCAGCACGATCTCCCCTTGGCCTGGTGGATGAAGCTTTTGGCCCCCAAAACATGCAGGAATCCATCGCTGCCAACGTGGTCTCGGCTGCCCGCAGGAAAATACTTCCTGAGCCACCAGAGGAATGGAAACAAAAGGTTTCTTATGAGCCTCCAGCCCCAAGTGGTAGTGTAGCCTTGCTGGGGGGGAAGCAATCAGGTGTTGTGTCACCCCAAAAAAGCTCCCTGTCTGCCCTCAGTGCCCCCTCCCAGTCTGGCTACCAGCTGCAGTATCCTTACTGCACCCAGCGCTCCCAAACAGATCCTGATATAATGTCCCTGGATTCCAGGTCTGACTATTGCTTGTCAACAGCTGATTCAAACTACAACCCACAGCCAAGGGGATGGAGACGTCCAACATGAGCAGCTGAAGGGCCTGGTGTGTTTTGCCTTCTTCCAGCTCTCCAAGTCTTAAGATTTGAGTTGGAGAAGGAAGGTTTCTTGCTGGCCTGGCAATCTCCGAACTAAAGCAATGAGGAGGCAAAATTGACTGGAGCACAGTTTTCACGTGACTGCAGGGCTTGCAGACTCTAGAATAGACTCAGTTTTACACCTAGGATTGTTCTGCTTGTCAAAAGGCAAAAATACACATTTCTTGGGGTGAAGGGGAGGGAATGAAAGCGGAGCGATCAATGTGATTGATGCAAAAATCTGGAAAGGATGTAGAAAGTGACAGTACAAGGGCTTGCAGTTGAGCTAATGTGAAAAAAAAAAAGGTAAAATAAGGGCATTTTAAAGGCAAAAAGTATTTTACAAGACCTTGTAGGTTTTCTAGGTATGTTTGACATAAGTTCCAAGGTACTAAATATAGCCAGATTTGAAAAAGTTCCAATGGAAGTGGAATACTTCAGAGCACTGGCTTATTTGCCATATGTTTTCTTTACTGTGTTTTTATAATGAGCTAAGAAAGTAGATCAGTGGATATTTTTACTGTGGCAACAGCTAAAATACATCTGTGGTCATGGTACCTGAACCACCACAATATGTAGATACAGGAAATCTTCCACAGACCCCCATTTCAGATGGATTCCAAGACAGTTTGGATGCAGTTTTACACACTGTAATTAATCACAGGATCTGAAAGCACCAGCAAGGAAGGGGTTGTGAGCAGAGGTCAGTACCATGATACTTGAACAACAAAATAGCTGAGGAGTGTATTTAAACTGGATTGCAAATGAATTTTGCAATAAACTATCGAACAAGTGAGAGGCTGAACAGCCTTTATTTCTCTGTGAAATGCACTAATTGCTGAGCATTTACTGCTGCAGTGCCTCCTAATGGGACTGGCTGGGCAGTTATCTGTAGGAACTAAGCAGCTCAATGTTTAGAAAGCTTTTAGGTTGTATTCTCAGTTTGGAAGACATAGATAAGTTGTTTATCAAGGACAGTATCTGTTCTGTGTAGAAAACAGTATGTGAGAGAGGGCTTCTGACATGTGCTACATGGTGTGAGTCTAGTACAAATAGCAAATATTTGGGTGGCTGGTTATACTGAAATGATCTGGATGGGCCTGAAGAGATGGTGAATAATTTGTGCTGGTGATAAATACCTTGCAGTTACAGCTTATTTAAACAATAGAATTATGTGGCTAAAAATATATGTATTCAAGCTTATTTGGGTAGTTTAGAGGTTGTTAAAGCATTAAATGGACACTCCAAGTTTTGCAAAGTGCTGTCAGTCCTTGTTTGTGGGAAATTCTTCAAGGATCTGTCGAGCACAGTCAACTAAAATGACTGCAGAAGAACAGTTAACTATCCTTAGTATCAGTAAGGTTGTCAACTATGAGTGAAGTGATTAGATCAGAAAGAACTAAAACATACATGCAGTAAGAAAAAACATATTACAAAATATTCCCATCTGCAAAGATTTTTCCCTCGTAGCAATTATAAAATATAATTGTGAGGAAGGAAAAAGGAAAATTAAATCCAAGTTCAGTTGAGCTGGAATTTCCCATAAAAGCAAATAATTATATGAAAAATATACCCCTAATGAGTTTAAGTTGGCAGTAATTCTCTAGTCAACAGAAGTCTCCCTGAAATCAACTGATCCTTCCGACCAAGCAGGAAATGTAGACATGAGAGCTGTAATCCTTTAGACCATGATTACACTGCTAGAGCACCTTACAGATTTATTTCACAAAATATCAATTTGCAGTTTAAGGTACGTGCAATTAAAATTTGCCAAAAGTGTCTTTAAACTTTGATATTGCAAGAAAAAGTTAAGATATGTACTGATATTAAAAAGGCTTTAATGCTGTGACCACATGGCAATATGGGAAAACATGCTCTAGGATGAAGCCTTAATTCTCCACTCAAAATATGCAACAAACATGTAAGCAAAGAGTTTCAGACAGAATTACTGCCTTTCTGTCAATCTCCCAAGAAAAACAAAGGGTTTTTCTTCTATTCACAAGAAGGAACTCATCACTGAGTAATTCTGTGAAAGTGAGAAATCTTGACATTGAGTTTCATGTCCCTTTTGTAGCTAAATCATAGATTAACTTGGGTGTTTAACATGATCTACTACAGATTTTTTTTTTTCTCCTCCTGTTGAGGATTTGCCAGCTCTCTTTCCCATGTGGATTCTCTCATATCTAATAGGGAATGAGTTCACACTGCAGCATTTCCCTCAATAGCAACACTGGTAAGTGGATCTGGCCTCCACCCAGCTGTCTATTTTTACAAAGTCTGTGGGCAATAGATTGTCTTGGAGATCTATTCCTCTGCCCCACAGAAATGAAACTAATAAACATTTTTGGAGTTCTTAGTGGGAGGACAGACGTACAGACAGGCATGCAGACAGATCACACAGCCTTGTTTAGAAGGAAATCAGGCTAAATCCAGGCTGAGACCACGGACTGACTTCAGAGGAAGCAGCAGGCCCGGACCACTAAATGAAATATTAATACATCAGAGTTTTATGAAGGACCCCACAGCATTTTTCACTTTCTGTTCTTCACCCCATTCCTCCACTAGCAAAGCCTCTTTCTATCAAATAGTTGTGGCTGTTGTGCGTGAGTTCTGAATATATTAATGCAATTACTTCTTACCTTTATTTTGGAATGCACAGATCTGCTCAGTAAATGTGAGGAAAGAGTTCTCTTGATATTGGCTTTGTGTTCACCCTCAGAGGTGCCTCTGTTAATAACAGGCAGAGCATTTGAATACACAATATAACTGAAAATTTAGTTTCTTTAGTTATGTTAGGTGATGATGTTCACAACTCTTTGTTCATACTTTGTTTTCATTTTGGTTTGCTTTAACACCAAATATCTACTCACGTTGCATTTCTGCCTAGTAGCAAAGGCTGTGTTATCTTTATAAAAGACTTTTCACTTCTAAAGACTTTTGCTCACTGCAAAGGACACTTTACTTGAGCCTGCATGCCAGAGATGTAAATTGTATCATATAATAAAGTGATTTGACCAATCAGATGAGAAACACAATTTTGTTCTCCCTAAATTCTTGTCTGTTTGTTTAAATAATCTGAACCCAAGTAAAGCCTAATCTGTTTTTTTCTGCACCATTTTTAGACTCACTGACTTTGCCTGTCAGTGACCTCGTGCTGGTATGAGCTTCTAGAAGCTTAAATCAGCATCAGGTCAAAAGGCAACTTATCAAATTCAGTAGAATTTCATTTCCATACTGACTAAGCAGAGAAAGGAAACACAGTGAAGCACAATCTACCCAGGTTAAATGATACGATCAGACCAGTTTTTATTGTTTGAACATTCTCATCCCAACCATAAAAACTGCAACTAATATCTATTTACTATAGTTACTTCTCTACCTTACAGGCATCTAAACCTCTGTTTAGTTCCTGTAGGTTTGGTCATTGCTGTATTCTCTTGTTGTTTATTCTCAACTGAAACACACTGTTCAAAAAAGAAATAAATATTGTGAATAAATTGTAAACCTGGTGTTTACACCACTCAGGCTATTTGGCTGAATAGCTGGTAAGGAAATAAGGACAGCACACACAATCTATCTGTGAAAAGCCAGATCAGATTTTCACTAGTGACAGGAAACAAATCACAAAGCAGTTTTTGCATTTGTAAAGCAAGCAGGATTTTGTCCCCAGCGCTGATGCATGTAAAACTTGGGGAACCGAAAAAGCTCCACAATAGCATTTTAATAGCTTTGCTCTACAAAGGATTTACAAGGTTATAAGAGACTCAGTACTATTCTTTTCATGGCTATCTTCTCATTCTTTTTTTGGGGGAAGTTCTTAAATGCATCATAAAAAAAGCAAGCTTAAGCCAGATTCACAGTTTAACACTGTAAGTCCAGAGAGACAGGAGGATGTTTTCAGGTCAGTATCTGGTTTTCCTCAGACTGAACATTTATGCTTTGCAATTGTTCACTGGATATATTATTGGGTTTTAAAAAGAAGCTTTGTGTTGCTGCTGAGGCAGAAACAGCACTCAATGTGCTCCAAAAGGTTTGCTGTTTGTTCACACATTTTCAGAACTAAAAGAAGGACTTAAAGTGTTTAATACTCAAAGCAAAATGACCTCGGGAGTGTTTGTGGTGCACACTAAGCTGTGGGGGTTTTTTCTGGATAAAGAAAGGTAATGGCTAATTAATAGATGTTAATGGAGAACTAGGAGAACATATTGTGCTGTGGTACAGCCCAAACACAGCTGGAAGGTTATAATATACTGACCATATAGTAAAGGAGTTGATGATAAACCTCTACATCTATTTCTGTCTTTAAAATAAATCAAAACCCGAGGACAATTTGGTCTAAATAGTGCAGAGGTTCATGACTTCTTTTTTCCCTCTAAATGAAGAAACTGAAGGAAAGACATGCTAATTGCTGGAAAAACAATGCTGTATGTTGCAAATATATTTAAGCAGACTCTAGACAAGCAGAATTTGCCCAAGGCAAAAATGGAAAAGAAGAAGCTTTGCCGAACTCAGAGTCAGAATAACAGATGCACTGGTATATTTTCCCAGCATGAAAAAACTCACAGAACTGTGGCAGTTATAAAACAATCGCCACGTTTCAATGTTTTTAACAATTTGCTAAGCCATCTTAGTTTTAATCTTCCTGTTATCAATGGATGCACTTGAGTTTAATCTCAGAAAATCAGTCATTTTTGGAAAAGAAGAATCAACATAAAGTCAGCATATGCTCAACTCTGTGGTATTTCTAATAATTTTTTTAACAGAAAAGCTTATAAGCATAAATGCAGCATTTTTGATCAGGTGCTGATTTTTAGGTGTTTTGTTCAAGACAGTTCATATTTACAGTTAAATTCCCATATCTTGCCTATTAAATAGTTTGTATTTTGGAACACAGAACTTAAACTGAAGCTCTCTATTGAATTACTTGCATGCACAAAATAATAGCTTAAGCTGCCAGTTTTCTAAAAGATGAGAAATAAATAGATATCTTTCTAGTTTCCAAGTAATTCTCCACTATGGCTCCACATAATTTCAAGTCTTAAGTGAAAGTTCAAGATTATCCTGTCCACTATGCCTGTGAAGTTCACCATTCTTCACTTCCTATGGCAGTTTGAAACACCAAGAGATTTTCCATGTGGTGGTAAAAAAAAAAATTAAATATATCAATGTAGAAACTAATAAATCTACCTACTGAATCCATATGCCCTCAGAAAAATGTAGTTCAAAGAAACACCAAGAACAGGACAACAAGGCAACAAAAATCCTTTGACCACATGGAGCAAAATCCTGATTCCAGCTAAGACATTGGGAGCTTTGCTAATTTACCACTTATGTCAGCAGGGCAAGGATTTCACCTCACAGAGAAATGTGCAGCACCACAAATCACAACTGGTTGTGAATTCACAAGCACTGGACTGGTGTCAGCAGTTTGGTAGATTTGTGAAGCCTGTAGGATAAAAAATGTGATTGACAAAACAATAAGGCACCAACCAGATTTTCTCATGTCACCTTCTACTGGGAACTTGCTCTTTTCTATGTGCAAACATATGGAGAGTTATCTCAGCTGAGACTCTGTTGAGGCACAGGTTACTGTCTTGGCCTCCTGTATAATCAATGAGGAGGGGCATTCTTAAAAAGAGAGTAACTCCATCCCCTAATAAATGCATAAAATAGGTGGGCTGCATGCTAAGTCTACAGGATATATGGATAGATGAGGATCAAAGAGTTTTTGACAGAGTGGAGAGTGCAGGAAGGCAGGTGATTATACATGTCCCTCTCTCTCTTTCTACTTATACAGGTATTTCTTCAGTACAACTATTGCAAAATCTTTGGCATGTGAATTATTTTTTTAAAGGGTGAAGCTGCTACAGGAAGTGAAATTTTAATTTTGATCACATCAGGATAAGTACACGGTTAAAGTACAAGCAACACCTCATTAAGCTGGATAGTAAAATAAAAAGGCAAACAGAGAAACAGAATACACAGCTGTGTTTCTGGATCTGAGGTGGTTTTTGTGCTACAGCACATCCTGGTGCAGTGAGTTCTGAGAGGACTAATGGCTGTGGGACTGTGCTGCCTGGCTGTGCAATGCCAGCCCAGCCTCAGAAGCTCTGGAACCATGTTCTTGCAGAGCTGCACCTGAATTTGCTCCTCACCTACCCAGGCTTGATCTGGTATGAGAAATGAAACCCCAGCACCCCAGACACAGGCTTTCATTGCCCTGAACCCATCTAGGTTTGTAGAGGTCAGACTGGACAGCTCTGTACTTGTGACATGGATCAACAACAGACCAGATAATCCCCCCAAGGACAGTGAAGAGATGATGATTGTTATTAAGGCAGTCAAAAAGATCTCAAAGTTTAGGTAGATGCTTTTTCAAAATCACTGTGGAGGTTTCTCAAAGGAACAGATCCCCACTCATCTCCTCCTGTATTTTAGTGAGCTGTTATTTACCCTGCAGAATTAGATACAGATCACTGTGTTCTGGGTGTACACTACTGGAATTAGATGTGACTCCCGTGTATTTAACCTCAAGTGAGCAGCGGGATGACCAGAGGTTTGGATGGCAGCAATCCAAATGGATAACATTCAGGGAGTAGCAACAGTAGCTTTATTTTTTCCCTTGTGACCTTTGTAACAGTTTCTACTCCTTTGAATGCTCTGCCATAAACTGTACAGGAGGGCAGAGAACACAAAGGTGCTTCAGGACTAAGTTCACAACTACAGTGGGGATTAAGGGCACATTGTAACTCTTTTGCCCAGACAATAATTTGGCTGTTTGTGCCTTTTATATTTATTTTCCCATTTAAAATTTTTGCCATTATTCACTATCTCCCTTTCGGATGCTCTAGTGTGTGTGAGATGCATTGTATTTTTTGACAAAGCATATAAACCTCCTGAAAAAGCATAGTTAAAAACAGGCAAAAACCAGGAATAAAAATAAAATTGTGTGTTACCAGTAATGCAGAAAGATTTTATTATATTAGACCACAGGATGGGGTAGGTTTCCAAGCTTCTATTTCCCTCTGTGTTTTAGGGACTAGTGCAACCCCCAGAACACCTGACTCTGGTCCCTTTGTCACACAATGGCACAGACAGAAACACAGCTGGGAGAGCACAAGAAGACAGAGCTAAGACAAGTCAGTAGGCAACAGTGCTAAGCCTACTGGCATACTATGCCAGTAAATAAAAATAAATCAAAGATATTATATTTAATTTTATCACCCTTTTTTATTAAAAAGCTAAGCAGAACAGCATGTTACGGACACTCAGCAGTGTGAAGACCCTATGCAGTCCTGTACTTAGCAGCAATAACTAATCTGGCTAGGTAATTTCATTTATTTTCTGCTAAAAGATGGTCAATTTGTCACTAAATGCTTCAAACTTACTTACTGAATATTATCATATTTATCTCTCTCAAGTTTTTCAAGCCCAAAACAGGGCAAGCGCTTTAACTAAGCCTAGTGCTGTCCAACAGAGGGCAATGGTACACAATCCATATAATCCATATTATTTCCTCTCCCTGACAAGGCCTCAATTTCAACAGAGAAGCTATGGCACAGTTGGAGAACTGTCTGGACACCAGACAGTGCCATTATCAGTGTGTCCACATATACACTGGAGCAGAAGCAGAACTCAAATGCCATAAAAACTTTACAGCTTGAGCTAAAGAAGATTGTATAGAAGGTATTCCTACAACCCTATTTAATGAGGGCCACAGACATAAAAGGTAATTATTCCTGACCTCAACCCCACAGGGTGGACAGACGTCATCATCCCGCTGCACAACTGGAAGAAAACATGACAATGAGAGAACATGTGCATTGCCCAGGGCTGTTGGGACAATGGCAACACTGGACCTCAACTCAGGCATTCCTGGCTCTTGCCTTCACCTATAATCCACTGACTATTTATAGCAGCAATGCATACTTCACAACCAGCACAATCATATTCTTACAGCTCAGCAAACAAACAGCCAGGAAGCTCCAGATCCTTTGAAGAAACAATCTAGTAATTCACGAGACTGATCGAGTTATGGCCCAGTCTGCCAGACAAACTTCAACAAATTCGGAAAGAATGGGAGGCTTTGGAGTTGTTTACTTATAGTAACCACAGCTGAGTGAACAGAGATGAACCTCAAAGGGCAGTAGAAGGAGTAGTTTAAAAAGCCAGAATAAAAGGGGAGTGTGCATTTGCTTATCACAATGAAAGCGCCATGTCACCACTCTGGTCTCACTTGAAGTCTGTAATAAAGCAAACAAAACTCATCCAAATAAACAAAATCAGAAGTTTCTGTTACATCATGAGTTTCCTCACGAGCCACTGATAAATCATCACTGGCAATGTCTTCAGTTTGATGTCTGTTACTAAGGAGCACATGTTGGTTTTGTATCTGTCCCAGCAGTGATGCAAAAGACATTCAGCTGCTGCCCAGGTGCTCAGCTGTGCCACTAAAGGGAAAAGAATGGCACAGCCATATTCAAAGGCATCAGATGAAGGAGTTTCTTCCACTAACCTGGGGAAGAGGTGACATACATGAAAAATTATGTCACTGTAGATGGTGCAAGAGTTTCTCTTGTGACTCCTTGAAAACTACTGTAATATGAAGTCTCATGATTAACTTACAAATGAGTGAGCAAAACTTGACAAACTTGCCCCTTTCTCAACAAAGTGGAGTTAACAATTAACCTCTGCTTCCAAACAGGTGGCATAACAATAAATGTAGATAAAATCAGTGTGCTGGCAAAGTATTTTTACAAACAAAAAGCTCAAAAAAAAATCTGTTATAATGAGTTAGCAATGCTAATTCCTGGAAACAGAAATCTTCTGGAAAAAGAAGAAAAGACAACAAGTACGTGAACAGAAAACAGCACACCCAATCCTAATGAATCTTCCTTAAAAGCACAGCAGTAAGGAACAGTCTTAGGATGACTAATGAACAGTTTATATGAATACCTGTCCACAAATTTCAGCACTGTAGACATAATATAAAATACCAGCCATTTCCACACAAGATACTAAGGCACAGTGTCTGGGGGAAAGAGAAGGAAGTTGGCATAATTAAAATAGATTATATGCACAGACAAAAATCATGCAGACTTGGGGTGTTTGCAGCTTCCTTGACATGCAGGCCCAAGTTATCATCCAGTACCAAAGAGGATGATGACAGTATTATATAGCTGTTCATTTGAATTTCATTCCTAACAGTAAATACAATACAAGGGAAAAGGCAAACACCTTGGATCTGTCCTCCCTAATTGCTCATCCAGGCCTCTGCTTTCCTATGGCTACGGGTCATGGCTATCTGCCCTAAATCAAATATCAAAGCACCAAGAGAAAATTTCCCTAGGGAAAAAACCTTCAGCCTTTGTATTTATGTGTGTCCTCTCTACATTATACACACCATTTTTTCCTAGTGCAATAACTGAAGAATAGCTTCTGTCAGAGTTCAGATGAAAGGGAGCCCGAGGGAACCCCCTGAGTCCTGCACCAATGACTTTTATTCTTGCAGTGTATTTTTTGAGGGATGGAACTATAAAGACAACTCGAAGTTCCAGACCTTTGCCAACCATAGTTTCTTGTTTCTTTTAGTTCTGTCCTAAGCAAGAGAGGAATTTGGAAAAGTAAATGCTGGCAGCTCCTGTTTGATTTAACAGATAAGCTTTATCTGAATTAAGGGTTGGTACAGCAAGTGTTACCCGCACAATTCAGGGGAGCTAAAGCAATGAAGAAATTACTCAGGGAAGTTAAACTCACATGAACAATCCTACCAGGCATTCCCTTAAAAGTGTGAAGAGTTCTAATTCCACATCTGTAGAATATCAAGACTGAGAATGGAAAATATCTATGGCATGGTTGGGCTCTTGTGAAGTGGAATATATGAGATGGTAGGAGTTTTGTTTTGTGCCATTAGTCCTGGAATGTTTCTAAACTAAATGAATCTGTGAAGAAAGAATTACAAGCAATAGGACTGAGAGGAAATACAGCAGGTTTCAGGAGCGATGTATTCCTTCTATTTTAAAATATGTCTTCTTGCAGAGATGCAACTATGGATCAAAATTTGGCCTTTGAATCTTCATGTTGAAGAGTTATGTATTTGAGTTCATATTTATTTGGATGCAGTAAATTACTTTTCATAAAAAAAATTTGGGGGGCAGACTAACGATGGTGTAATCCAGCAAGGATTACTTCCAAGGCTGTTGCTCCTACTTGGTAAAGAATAGTATCCAATCTATTGCACACCTTCCAAATATACTGTAAAACACACACTTACTGTGGCAACCTGCTCCTTGAGGGATCTTGTCTGCATGACTCCAATAACAGCTAAAGGAAAAAAATGGAAGAAATGCCAAGAATTAATCACAAACTGAGAAATTATCCCTAAAACAACTGCACAGTAGTATAGAAGCTGTTCTCTACACAGTGCAAACTACTGCAATATTTTGCACTTCAGAGGGTCAAAGTGAAAGGTGTATTTGGGAGTATAATGTAGTAACACTTCTTCAGTTGTGATGTGTTACAGTTTTGAAGTTAATACTTGCTTAATCTAACGATACAGTATTCAATCTCACCTAATCAGGTTAGGCACCAACAAGCAGAGCCTTTTAAATGGGTTTGGGAACAATGCTCGAACTTTTCAAAGGTAAGGTCATGACACATCTTGATGACACTGCAACAAATAAATGGTACTTCTAATTCAGTACTTTTATGCTAACTCAGAAAAAGAACATCTGCTCAACTGCAGGCTTTCTGCATTTCAACCATGAAGTATTCCAATTAACTTCAATGTTAATTGGATCACCAGGAAATACCCAGACACTGGAGAAGTCACAAAGCAGAACAACAACATCCTCAGTAGCATTTAGCGAAAATTCACTCAAGATGGTTGGTAATTAACAGTGACAACACAGAAACTCTTAAGCTACTTTGAAAACGAAAACATCAAACAGGAAACAAGTTCAGCCAGACCATAACTTCAGAAATCAGGTCTACATCTCATGACTCATTACTGGGAAAAAACCCCCACAAAATCAATAGACCCCACATCTTCTCTGCTAATACTGAGTCTGCCTATGCAAAAACACCTTGGGAAGAACCCCCACAAAGGCCAAAGGCAGACTTTGAGCTTTAGACGTGTCACCTTACTAATAAATAATCATTCTGCTACTTTAATAATCCCTGAAAGCTTTTAAAACACATCCAAGTGTCCCTGCTTCACAAGCCGTTCACTGACACTCAATGCCTGGAATGTCAGTAAATATTACAGGGTTGCAAGAGGAATATTCCTTGCTTTGGTCACATGATTGTCAGCTGAAGATGACCAGAAAGTTTATTTAGATGTCTTCTTCATTTCTGCTACCTTCACTATGTAAGGATTTCATTTCTCAGCACAGAATTGAAGGTCAGCAGAAAAGCTTGATTCTTAAGTACTTAATTGTCTGAATGAAATGGACCCATTTTGACCTAAAACTTCTGGTCTTTTTTGTACTGTATACTCATTTTCAAAAATACATGTGGTCTTCCATAAGACCAATGCAAATCCATCTCTCTTCAGAGGCCAAATAAGAAATTCATTTTCCACGTAAAACTAATCCTGAATTCACTTCTTACAAATACTTGAAAAGAAAACTCAGTATGTCCTGAGGGTGAATTTTCCTCAGATCTCTTCACTGGAGAAAACTGACCTCCCAGTAGAGGATCTGTTCCCTTAGAGTCATCTGCAACCAGCCTTTAACTTGCTCTCTCAGTCTTCCCCTGTCCTGAATAAAGAGAAACAGACAGTTACTGAAAAATGTTGGTCCAAGTTTGTGCTTTGGTAACCAGCAATCTCTGTGTCAAAAGTCCTTTTGCCCAGTATCACATTGTGAAGCCTAAAAATAACCTGGCCTCTACATTTACACTGTTGGATAAGGTAAGTCACCAAATTCATGTTCAAAACATGTAAATAAAAATTACTTACTTTTCAGAAGTGCTGAGACCTGAAAACAGTAAACAGCATAAATGCCCATCACGTCTTAAAATCAGCCCCCTGATCTGCAGCCTGAACATGGTGTTGGATGTGTAATTTTAGACGTCTAGATTTTAAATGCTTCCTAAAAACAGTCTCAATAAAGCTGGTGACAAGCTAAAACAGGAATTTAGAGGCCTGCTGGGTTTTCCCAGTCATATAGGTTCTTTCTGCTTTTCCAGCCCAAGTGTTTTCAGCTGTAGGTATGACCAAACAGGCAGTGGGATTCACTGGTACATTTAGGACTCAGCTGCAGGACCCCCTGCAATGGGTGTACACGGTTTCCATGGACATTCAAACCAGCTGGGCATGTGCTACAGGGGAAATCTTATTTGGCAGGTGACACCACCACACAGCATTGCAATGCACTGAGTACACAGACAAATCCTGCTTTCATCCTTCTGCAGCAGCAAAGCCCCATTAGCTGACACTCCCTTCCCTGAACCAATCATGGACATATCCTTGTTGTCATTTAAATATATTTCCTGTGAAGGACGGGCAGCACAGGATAATTTATTTTCCCAGAGACAAGCAGCTATAATGATTAATGGGAACATAATTTCCCATAACACAGGGATACTAAAAAGAGAAAGAAATGTGGGACAAGTTATGTAATGTGTACTAACTGAAATATGCTGCATGTCTCTGAAAGGAGACACGATCCTGCTCTCTCTGGAGTGAACAAGAGCTTTGCCACTGAGGGAAACCTCAGTGTTTCAAATCACAGCTCTAGTTCCCCAAAGTTATTCTAATTTACAGTGCAATACTCTTGTGAGCAGCATCAGGGACAAGCTGAGGAAGAAGAATTAAAAACTACTACACCCAACAGCAGAATATTCACCACATGACATATTCCCATCTCACAAAGAACAGTATCATCCCTGTTGACACTTAGGTCTAAAACTTGGGGCCCCCAAGAGCTGCCTTGCCCAAAATGCCCACGGACAAAGCAAGGTTAACACAGTGGCCCTGTGTCAGGACTGAGGGGTCACCCAGACTTTGAGATATTAGTCTGAATCACTTAAAAAACAGCAACTGTACCCAGAGGAACAAGTGTCTTGGAAAGAAACCACTGTTACCTAGGGTGACACTTCTCCTGGAACCGTGCTGAAGTTTCCAGGACAGACTCCCTTCAATTCAAGGGATTATAACTCATGCTCACAATGTTTTTCCTCAGGGCAGCAGGAGTATCACAGCATTTCTTGTGGTAATAATTTCTTCTTCTCATTTTTCTTGTCAAACAGAATTAGGTGCCTGGTCATAGGCACTTATGTACATGCCTGCATCAAGGAACAGGATGTTTAGCTCAGGTCTAATGGTCACCTCCCAGGCCAGAGGAGGCAGAACTGAACCCACAGCTTAACCTTCTGCATCTCACAAGTTAACTCTGACATCACGAGCAACGAGCAACAACAGTACAAAAAAAGTTAGTCTACTAGCCATAAAATTAAATTATGTGGCACAGGCTGAAATTCTGCAAGTAAATCTGGGGGTTTTTTTCATATAAAAAGTAATTTTTTAGGTTAGAAATTTCCATTACAGAAGATGTAACAAATAACTTCCACAACTCAAAAAGCCCACAAGTCCTACAGATCGACTGACAACACAGAGCATTCCCTTGGTAAGACACCCAGCTGGCCCTTAACCAGTACAACAGTAGAAAATATTTAGAAAATCTACTCAGAAAGTAAATTTGGAAAATATGTCAGCTATTAAAATAGTTTAATTAAATTATTAACTATTAAATTAAATTATTAAATCTATGGAATTAATTTTACCCACTTTGTCCTACTGTGCTTGGACATGTTTTAAGGGAAAAGAATATCTGATCAAAAAAATAACAGGACTTTCAGTAGCTGCTACATTAGTTATCATCAGTTCTTCTAGTAAAACATTTGACAATATAAATCAGATTTATATTTAAGCTGTGTGCTTGTGATATGGCATACCAGGTGGCTGTGAAGCTGCAAGACTGTACCACGGTCTGGTTTCCATATTTCTAGTGTTGGGAAGAATTCAGATGAGGATTAATCATAAAACAGATGGAAGAGACTATTTTTATAAGGGGAAAAAAATTGTTACTTTCCACAGGGGGAAAATAGACAAATGTTTTTTCAGTTAATAAAGTGGATGCTGATACAGGGCCTTGCAAAAGAAGTAATTAGAAGGTGTGCTAGATTATATTCTTCATGTAGACAAAAGAATCTGCCTGGAACACAAATAAACTAAAAGATCTCTGGATACAACTGTAATTCATAAAAAGTTCATTGTTACAGAAGATGGCATGTTCTCTTTTCTGGGAGAATTCAGTTGACCTAAAAAAATATAAATAAAAAATACACTTGAATAAGTTTGCACCCCAGAAAGTTTATCAGTTGGGGGAAAGAATTAGAGCCAGTGACAAATGAAGCCTGAGATTCTAAAGGAATATTGACATTTTTTTCCACTGAAGCACTACACAGAAGTCCCAGGCGAGATGATGAACTGTACAGAGTACCAAACAAAGGAAGAAGAAATACTGAAAACATGCTTGGTTTATATTTTTGTTTTGGGAAAAAGCGTTTAAACTAACAGAAACACGCCAGCAATAAAAGTTACTGTGTTACCCTTCTGCAGAGCACTTCTTAATACCTTTTAATACAAGGGTATTTTCCTGCCAATTTTTCCCTATGAAAACACTTGGCCACCATTCCTTGTTGGTTTTGTTTTTTCATTGACTATTTCCTGCCAACACAGTTCCTGTGAGTGCTCACCACAGTGTTCCCACTTAGCCACAACCCCACCTCAGCCTCTCTGCCTTTACACTCCGGTGACATTCTCAGCTTGGCAGATTTATTTCATTTAAATACGATTAAATTTAAAGACTTATTCCATTTAAAGTTATTTCAACCTGAAAAGCTATACAACCCATAATTAATAAACACAGGCTTGATGTTGCTTATGCCTGGATGTAGGAAAAATAGTCCAGATACTCTTCTTTCTCTTCAAATTTGTTTATAGCTCTAGAAACCCTTATTTTGTCCTGCAGTCCACTTTTGTGCTGAAGGGCTCTTGAACTTGTGCTTCAACTAGTGGAGTCATGCTCCAGAGCTGTAACCCCCAGCAGTCACTAGACCAAACACATAAAATTGAACAGGTGTGTATTGGTAGAATCAGGAGCTCGTTTTTCTTTAAACCACAAATTATTTCCCCCCTGATTATTCTCAGCTTTGTTTACCAGTGTTTACCATTTTAAGGCTGATTTTTAAGTGGGGGAATTTTGCTCTCTTCTTTGTTTATTTTTAAGAGTTCACACTGCCCTGACTTAAAAACAAACATCTGAGCTGCAGACCACATATAAAGGACCTCGCCCTGCTCACAACAAAAGTCTCGTTGTCTTCTCTGAGTTCATTTCAAACCCCCAAATTTATAGAAGTTAGATCAACCAGATCCTTGCAGAATGACTTCTGCCACCATCACAAGCCAAGCTTGTAGCTGCCTTACCAGAGACAGAAGAATTCAATGGATATGAAGAAGGCAAATACTTTTGCTCTGAATTGGGACTGACAAAGTGCAGGAAAGCAGAGCCAGACCAGCAATGCTGTTAAAATGTCAGGATTTCATCTCAAGTTTCAAAGTTGAGGGTTTTTTTTCAAATTCTAGCTCCTGCATTCACAAGAACCTGAGCTTTCCAACAGCTCCTTTCCAGAAAATTGAAAAGATGTCTGAAGAGCATGTCAGACAAAAATTATTATATACTTTGCTTGCAATGCAGTTAAAAATACACATTATTTATAAACTGTTGTCCAGAAGATGGATCTTTATTCTGAATGGTTGGATTTGTCAATACAAAGTTAGAAAAACAAGTATGGAATTAATCTGCTAATCTGATAGTATCAATAGAGCTCATAAAAACAAGATACACATTGAGGATCTTCAATTTCAAATACTTTAAAAACATACTGCATTCTTTACCTTTATGAAATGTATTTCGGACTAAACTTTCCCCCTTCACCTTCAAAAACAAAAGCTCCAAGATACTCTGCCAATTTGATGTTTGGCACTCTTCAGCAAACAGAAGAAGTTCAACAACTTGGCAGAAGAGTCACTCTTTCCTTTGAACTCCCTTTTCTTTGGGAATGCTTCCTTTCAAAATCACAGTACCAGCAGCAAAAGCTAACAAAAGAAAATTCTCAGGTATCCAAGAGAAGGCACCTAAACAGATTCACTAGATATGGAGAAAGAGGTTAGAACTAAATGAAGGATCAAGAGAACTTATTTCCAAACAAACATCGACCTGCCAAAGAGATGTGCATGCCATGCAACATTTAAGAAAGCAAGGATGCTCTCTTTTTGAGCCACTTATGCAGACACACCCCATGTTTGTGACACTATGTCAAACTGTAATGTTGTTACAAGCAGGGAGAAGACTTGTGTCCCCTTCATGAAAGAAAAAAACACCCAAATAATATGTCAAGCCCACATTGCAGTGGACCACCCACAGAAACAAATGAGTTTTTAACCAGACCATGAGAACACGCACATGGTAAATTAAAGCTCCCTGGCCTGCTGCTGGTTCTGATGAAGTCTTTGACAGCACAGGCCTGTGCTTGTGGCCTTAGCCCTCAGGATTAAACCAGGCTCTCAGCTTTGTGTTTTCTGAAAATGAGTATTTCAACCGGAAATAAAGCATGGAAGTGTCAGCCAACACTTTACACTCATGCCATATCTGTTGTTCTTGTAGCCCAAATTCCAACCATGCCCACACTTCCACAGCATCCCAGGCCTGCTGAGGCAATTGTCCCATTCTCAGGGAGGAGCAGGGATGGCATTGTGCCTCCAGGGGAAAAAAAAGCTCTGCTCCATCACCCCTTCTGCATAGAAAATGTATTTCTAATATGCCTGTCCTAAATTCAGAAGGGTCCCACAGCACAGAAAAGGTGCTGCTGAAGAAATGCTCCTTGCTCCTTGTGCCTATTATTATGGATTATTTAACTGCAGCCAAACACAGACCACAGTCTCCAAAGAGTTGTACCCATCAAACCATGAATTTCAACGAGGTGAAGTGTTATTTAACAACTAAGATAATTAAGTCAGCCTGTGAGTCTGTGAACAAGGGCAACGTTTACCTGTCATCCTCCTTTAGGTCTTTTTTATGTTACAGGCAAGGCAGTTAAAACAGGAGGGCTATTTTTGGTGGGTTTTGATTTTTGGGGGTTATTTTTTGCAATCTTTCTGTGCAAATTGTTAATAGGTCTGATATGGCAAATGTAAATCCCACAAAGATAATGAAAATACTAAAGCATAGAATGTCTTCCTATGGATCCCAGAGAAGAAAATTATATATATATCTTTGGATCCCAAACAAAAAGACAATAGTAACAATATTTTGAAAAGTCTATCAAACACATACACATTATTGAATACATTATGTCAATATCTCAAATATAACAACCTCTTGCCAGTCTGTCCAATGTAGCTACAGTGAAATTACCAGTCCAGCAGTTAATTGAAATGAAAATATTTAATTTTTTATCTGAAAACAATAATGATTTCTTTTCCCGAAGCAAAACTTAAAATTGGACATATTAAAAAAACCTGTTTTTTTCCACACTTTTCATAGGCAGGGAAGTATATTCCAGATAATGCTACAATTTCTTTTTTTCATTCAAACAAATTTGAATTTAGAACTGCCTCTGACAGAATGCAGGACATATTCCATGAAAATTTATAATAAAATTTACAACTTAGTCTTATTTGCAACACATGTAGGAGGTTTAGGTTCAGAATTTAGGCAAACCCAAGATTACAGGTACACTTATATCTATGGGGGCCAGTTTCATTTTAAAAAGCAACTGTTGGCAGTTTACCTAAAGGACCAGTCTAATTTTAAAAAGCAACTGCAGGCAATTTATCTCTACCTAATTTATTCTTTGGCTCCAGTCAGGTATTTCTCAGTATGTAATACCTGTAAATAATTATCTGAAGCTAAGATGGACACAGAATACAGAAACATCAGTTACATCATTCACTGAACAGTGACTTGGCTGTTGTGTAGTAACCACAACCCCCTTTTTTACAAACAGATGTACATAATCCCTGTGAACCTCTAGATTTCACTCATATTGTGACTGAAATCCAAGGCATAAAATTAAGCATATATGGCAGTCACAGTCTCAGGATGAATTTAAGCACCTGCTTAAATTAAAGAGAGAAGAGGAGAGGGGAGGGGAGGAGAGGAGAGGCAAAGGACATAAAAAGGAAGAAAATGAGAGATAAATAGTTCAGTCTTTTTCCACTTGCCAGCCTGGGCATCCTTTCTGGTCAGTTATGCAATTCAGAGGAAGCAGTGTGGTGGGAAAGATCCCACAATGTGCTGGAAAAGGCCAGACCAAAAGGAAAAGTCTTGGTTAAACAAAAATGACCTAAAGGAAGGAGACAGGTCAATGTTGTCCTTGTTCAAAGCCTGACTTACTCATCCTAGTTTGCCACTAGTTAAATAATTATTCTCATTGAAATGCAAGGTTTGATTTTGTGATGATTCAACCAAGAGGGTGACCGTGATTTTTGGTACTGTTGAAAGTGTCTGATCCAAGCACAAAAACTAGGAAAGAATTACCAATGAGTAACAGCAGCAGGTAAATTCTGATGGTGAGGATTAAAATGACAGCTACTTTGGGGCAGAGATGGCCAAGGATCTCAGAAATACATTTAGCAAAGCTAAGTCTGGGAATAGAAAGCTTGAGGGGAAAATAATGCAATCTGTTGGTTGGATAGACACACTTTCAGGACATTGCATCAGGCACACACATTTTATTTGTCTCAGAGAGCTTCTTGCTTGAAAAGTTATGCACACTGTGTTGGTGTATTTTATTACTCTCCAGATGCCATTTGCAGTCAGAATTCCTTACTCCTGTCATATCAGGGTAGAAGCAATTTTCTGATCAATCCTCCAAGCCAAATAAGACCATCATTTTCCACAAGAAAAAGGAACTTTCTAGAACAAACTCAAATCCAAATTGGAAATACAAAAGCTTCACCTGGCTTTTACTGCCTATAATTCATCTTGCTGCATTCACACAGGAAGGTAAGGCGGGGGAATGTTTCCTTCTGCTACTGTTTTATTCTGTCCAAAACTGGTCACTGTCATGAAATATCTGTGCTCTACATATCACACATTTCCTTGATAAACTGATACAACACTATCCTGGAATGCTGAATATTAGTAAGCTTCAAATTACTGCAGGTTTCTGTCCCCATTTTACAAAGAAAATGAAGGGATTTTGGGTAACAGTTTGCAAGGCCTGTGCTTGTTGAGCAATTACTCCCTAGCACATATAACACTGAAAAAAATCTCATTTCTTTTCCAGAACAGACTCTGTAGATCAGCCATCTGCCACTGACTTTAGCCATCAGCTCCTACTGAAGCAGGGTTTCATCTTTCACTAAAGGATTAGCCCATGCCATTCTCATCTGATATAGTCTTGTCCATCCATATATTTAAAGCCTTACTTTTAAATGTCTCTTTCCTGCTTGTAACACAGAGGTTTTTATTCTCAGAGGTGCTGAGGAGATGAGGAGAATGATCTGTACAAGTACGAGGGGAGCATTCCACCAAATCTCCCAATAAGCTCTCAAAGGGATATAAACTCTCTTTGTTGTGGGTGCAGTTGAATCTTTTCTGTTCTCTTCTTTTGCCAGGAAGATATGAGTGGCTGGAGTGTTTGATTCTAAATATAACTAGTTGATGTCAGCTGGATGCCAACCCCTTTGAAGAGGATCAGCCCCCAGTTTGTCTCAGTACTAGGTACCATGCAGATCCAAGCACAAGGGTACAAACCACCCAGGACCAGGCAGGTCATCCCCATGCATAACTAACTCCTGAAGCTTCAGCTAAAGCCTTGAGGTCGCTTTTTATCTGCACAACCAAACAGTAGGGTAAGTGTATTGTTTCCTGAAATATTTTGACATTGTCTGTCCTGCAAACTGTCATATAAAAGACATTTATGTAACCTCTAGACTCTGCAATTTAAAAGGTGTTTGGGTTTTTTTTTTTATTTAGTCAGAAATGCACCTTTTTTAAAGATGCCAGAGTAACTTCTTTAGTTCCTCAAATTCTTATCAGATTAAGAAATCTCAAAATGTAGCATTTCTAAAATAATAAACCTAGATGTAAATTAAAACCAGTTATGAGCTTACATCTTTTAGAATAATATGTAGATGTGAGAAGGCCTAGACCACTGACACTGATTTTTGCTGGAGAATTTACGCCGCCAACTCCGAGTCCATTCCTCTGAATCTTCTGTCCATCAAAACATGTCCTAGCATCTGTCTGCAAGCAAGAGCTGCCAGTGCATTTTGCAGGGCAGTGTTTCTCAGGCAGAAATACCCGACTTCCCTGCTCAGCCATCCTAGCCAGGCTGTTGGAAATGAAACGGGCCCGACTGTGCGCGCCGGCTCAACAATGTAAAAATGTGTTGTTTGTTTTCCAGCAAGGAAAAATCGTATCAGCAAATCACAATGTTATCAGATTCTGCCCTGATCAAAGAGAGGAAAGAACAAGCATCAGCCATTATGGATGAAATACACAGCAATGGTATAGCACTGACCCCAGCTTCCTGCATATGCAATGTCCTCTAGCCCTCCCTAATACAGTTTTTTAATCATAGAGTTTAACTCTCTTACAGCTTTGTCTCTGGGTGTTTTGCCATAAATAATCTTGTGGGAGTATCATGCTGCCTATGGTAACTAATCCTTTTGTAGTTGCCTCTTTTCATTTGAAAGCTATTTTCAGATGAACAACTGCTGTGGAGGAATGAAGTAATCTAACAGCTGATGTACATTCTGCTAGGATACCCTTTCAGAACATTATTTGGGGTTAATAACATGACTTCATTCCATTTTAAAAGGCTATCATCTAAGAAACATACTGATCTGTACACTCTTTTTTTTTTGCTCTGTTTCATTCTGCTTTTTTTTATATGACTGATAAAAAAATTTTGAAACAACTGTTTACATCTCTGTTCCTTCCTCTCAAACCTTGTCTTTGTAACTAACACATTTTACTAGCACTTGGCAAGTCTCTCTAATGCGCTGCCACCAATTAATCTTATAGGAAAGAAATTTTATTTCTCTGTTGTTTCACTGAGGAAAATGCAGACACTTTTATGAAAAGGTTGCTTGATTTTCTAAAAGAGGTTCTTAAAGTTCTGCTTCTAGTGTGATGCCTTAAGAAGCAATTAACTGCGTTGGGAATACAGATCTGCTTGGCTCTCATTAGGTATGTGCTGGATGCTTCTGGAGATCCTTCCAAGTCTCCTTGTGAAGCCTTTTTTACCATCTACATAAAAGATCAATTTTCTAAAAGTGATAAGCACCCCACAAGACTCACTGGAAAAACAGGAAGCTCCACTAATATTAAGAATTTAGGAAAGTTATACCACTTGCATAGGATGAAACATCGAACATTAGTTTCAAAAATCTTTCTGGTGGGCTTTTGCTCCAAAGGACTTGTGGATGGTTTCTGCACTCACTCAGTGACCATTGTAATTGCAGGAAAAGTAGGATAAGAGACATAAGGATTTTAGAAAAACAAGCTACAAGTTTCAGTGCCTGGTCCTACTCCTTCTGATAATTGCAGAGGGTTTTTTTCTGCAGTTTCTTAAGCAAATACCTCTTTCCTATTTCCATTCTCCACTGAACACGCACTCAAGTCTGAAAGCCAGTCTGCCCTTCCAGATTTCATTACAACTCCATTTTTGTTGGAATTGTAAACCCAAGCACTATATATGCCTGAAATAGCCTGTAAGCTCTTCAGGGCAAAAGGAAAAAAAAAAAGCCTTTCATATGTTTGTTTGGAACCAGGCATTTCACATGGTAAATGTTGCTACTGTTCATAGCAATATTAATAAATGCACCATACCGCCCTTGACATCATTGGTGTTATTGGATAATCTGTGCTGATGCTTAGCATTTGCCTCACATAATCTTTCCTTTTATTATTTATGTATTATCAGATTTGCTGTCAAGATTCATACACATAGTTATGACAGCTTATCCTGCAAGATATGCTGTGATACGTGGCCACTGAAGGCAATACTGACCCTTTTAGTGTACATTCTGTTTCTGCATCTCCTTTGGATGCCTGGGATATTTAAATTTAAAAAAAAAAAGTAAAATGCCATTAAATGGGTGCAATAGGAGTCTGAAATTTATAACTGTACAGGCTGAGTGAAGCCAGTTAGGAAACAGAAGAATAACCAAAGCTGTGGTCACACAAAGTATACGCTAGGTCTTCGGGAGCAAATCTGAACAAGTCTTGGAAAAATCAAGGAGATATCTGGCTTTTAAGTGGCTAAATTCAGCTCTGCTAATTTTTGACATTTTCTTTTGACCTGAATTGTTAATTCAACAGGCTTAACCTGAGATCTGGAAGGTGAACTGCTGTCTTTCTGGGCTTTGCCTCGTTATTCTTAATGACAGTCCTGCACCTGGGAACTGTGTAAAAACCAAATGTACAGTTTCAGCCAGGCTCACAGCCCCGTGAAACTCTTCACTGGTAACACAGGTAAACACCAACAGAAGATTCTGTAATGCAAGCCTTGGAATGACACATAGTAAACTTACTTACTGCATTTTTATTTCAGCCCCTTTTTAATACAATGCTTCGAGGTAAACAGTGAATTTCCACTTCCTTGTTAAAAGATATTCGTAGCAGAAACAGCTGTTGATAAACTGCAAAATCAGCCAAGTTTTTACCAGTGTTGAGATTACCAGTCACCAGGCAAGACTGGTGATGACTGGAAGTGCACATCTGCTGGACTGTGGGACATGACTTTGTGTTTTATGGAAGTTTGGCAAGTCACAGAATAGGAATAGACACCAACTGTAAACCTTCTTATGGTCTCAAAGAGAGACTGCAGCACTAACTCAGTGTATGGATACAGCCACCTGCCCAAACCCTTGGTTTTTCATTGGCAGACTTGGGCTAATCATAACATTTCCAAGGCTACTTGGTAGAGGTAAACATGCATGTAAATCCATATGTTTAAGGAAGCCCTTGGAGTTCATCCCTTGAACTTCATGTCCAGTTCTAGGCTACTGCTTCAATGCATTCTTCAGTAGCTACAGGAATCTTTCCTGATACAGTTAAAAAGTCTTATTTCTGACACTATGACAAACACACTAATATTCATTATTAAAATTTATGGTCAAGATTAAAGTATTTAGAAGACTGTAAACAGAAGGATTAAAGGAGTATTAGGTAGTGAATACAGGAGGGACTACACAAATAATATTTAAATATAGTCTGCTATGATTTTAAGCACAGCACAGGATGGACTAGACAGGAACAAATTAAAGAAATGAAGCTAAAAGGTTAAGATTTGGATTAAGCTATTAACTAAACTGTTAATATTATTTTACAACATCCATTTATGACGTACTCTATCATCCTCTAAATGTCCTCCTTTTCTCATTCTTCATCACCCTTCCTGCACTGACACTGAAACAATCCCTAGACACATCATAAAAGTAGACAGATGATTAGATTTTAGTTGGCAAGGAATTCAAATGAACTTCACACTTACAATTTTGGGATGCTGCCTGGATACACAATGGTACACAACTGTGGCTTACAAAGTAGCTTGGAGCCCTCAGTTAACATTAACAAGAACAGCATGTATGGAAGGGAACAGCAAGGACCAGAATAGATAACGCCCAGCGTGTCCCAGCAGAATCCTGAGTGGCTGGGACAGAGATCTGCAATCACCCTGGCACCCCAGGCTCTGGGGGTGGACATACCACCCATTCTGTGCACAAACGAGGAATGGTGCTGACCTGGGGGGCAAATTTCTTACTCCTTACTCATATAAAGCCAACAGTCCATCTTGAGAAATGCTAAAATCAAAATATGACTTGAGGTCTAAATTGCAGGGCACGAGCCAGTAACCAATGTGGTTATCTCCCCCTCAGAGCCAAACCCCACCACTATCTGTCCCTGATAGGGCTGCACTGGGCAAGCTGAGTCATTTTCTTCCATGTTAAGAACTCTCTGTTTTGTAGCTGCCCCTTAAATAACAGGAGGTTGTCAGGATTCTTTGCACACACTATTTTTAAAGCAGAAGTGCAGGTTCCAGCTCCCAATCCAGTTAACTTGCTCTTGTTCCAGTTAAATCCATTGCAAACATTCAGTTGAAACTGGTATGAGCAGAAGTGGATCCACAGTGATGCACTGCAGGGCCCACTAGCTTGTTTGATTTACTCCATGGAAAACTCCTGTCTGTACAGCTTTGGCTAAATATTTAGTATACCTGTCTCAATTGAATCTTCCTAAATGTCAGCACATCCCATTGTTTTTCCAACATAAAGTCACTAGGAGACACATGCCAGGTTGAGCATGCCATTTACTCAAAATGAAACCCTTCATTATGCAAGATTAACTTTGGCATTAGGTACCTTTTGCAGCTAATTATTTTGTAATTTTAATTTTGTAATTTTAATTTTAAACCTGTGTGTTTACTCTGAAAGCAAGATATAGTGCCTTACATATCATTTGTTTTCATTTCATTTTAATGCATTAAAATACATGTCAAATTTCAGAATTTTAAACCCTATAGACCATAAGAATGTGTGAAGGATAGAATGTCTTATTATTAAAGAAATAACAGAATGTGACCTTGAATAAGTGGATCAAAGAAACATATTAGACAACTGATATAATCCTCAAAGCACACTGCATCTTTCCTACTTTTCTTCCTGAAGGTAATGAACTGAGAACAATTTCAACTAATAAAATTATAAATATTAAAGTAAGAGGCAATGGGAATTATTTTCTTAGAAATTCTGTTTTTACTATGTGATCCAATTATTGTTCTATTTGTTAAATTCTACAACATTCTGAGCAGAAATAAATATGCAGAAAATACTTTTGTCAGTGTTTAGGTTACTGTATTTTAAGGTTTAAGTTTTATCTATAGGTTGAGGACACTCAGTGAGAGTTCAGTCACTAAGCAATAACTTTGCTCAATGCCCCCACCATCCCAGTTTCCAGAATGCTACCAGGATGATGACTAGTAGGAATTCTGATATTCAGCATTCTCTGTTTACAGTCCCAGCTCATCAGCCCTTCCCCTGCTTATGCATTTTCATTTTCAAATTCCCCAGCATGTAACTAAAGACAAAGAAGGAATTTTTTCCCAAGTAGTGAATCAAGTAATATTGTCCAGCAATTCAGTTTCCTCTTAGAGAGAATTAAAATATTTTCAATTAATCAATTGCTAGAAGCGTATTGTAATTCTTTGTTAGGGCTCTCATTTTACACACCTTGAGCTTTATTTTGAAAGTTAGTTTAAAAACAATTTAAAAGTGCTCTTTAATAGAGACTTTCTAATGCAAACTTTTCTTAAAAGGACAAAACATGCCCTGGACTACAAGAGCGAGCAGAATATAAAAGAATCATTGAAAACACAATGTTTATAAGCAATAAGAATCTGGTAGGTATGTTTAAAAGGGGTTCTCTCTCATCTATCCAATGCAGGACACAGAAAGTTTAACTGCAGGTTTGATGTGGGAACCCTGGGGTCAGATGGGACTTTGCTCCCAGTTTTTACCAGTCTGCTGTTAATGTGGTGTGTGGGACACTGCAGATCTGACCTTGGGAACAGCTGAATGCCATTCAGCTGAAGGAAGTTTGGAACCTGAGGTTTGTGATGTTCCATACTCTCCCCCACAATTCTGCAAGAAGGATTAACGTCACTAACTCCCTGTGAAGCTGTGCTATGTGTTAGCTAAGTATGCACTAACATGTTGCTGGATTTCAGGTGCAAGGGATGGAATATCAGGAATTGAAGGCAAACAGAGGTTTGTATTTACCCACTGTGTTGCAGCCTCACCCACCTTAAACCTTGGGAAAAAGGTCAGCACGCCCAGAGATATCATGGTAGAGGAACTCTCAACGCTCAGCAACAGAGGGGCCAGACTCTTCAAGAGACGCCAGCGGAGATCTGATAAATACACTTATGAAAATTATCATTATGTAGCAAACAAGCCAAGAAATGTGAGTATTTTCTACTGACTTATTAATGAGACAACAGCCAGGCTAGCTTGGGTTCCCTTGGTGCCTGTGATACAAACATTGTGCATGATCTATTTGTAGTTTCAGGAATAGAAGCAAACCCCTGTACTAGAATAAGGTTATTTGTATTTTATTGAGATCTTACAGATTACTAAAAAAAAATAAATTTACATTTCTTTTTGTATGGTACAGATATTTCAAGATATTTCTCTGATCACTCAACAGAAGTTAAATTACACAAGGATAAAGTGGGATGAAGTTTGAGCTTTGATAAATCTGCCTTTTTAAAATAAATCTGCGCAAGAGAAATCCCATATAAAAAAAAATCTGAATAACTCAATTAAACACCCAAGGCTATTCTTAAACACTATTATTTAGAAGCCCACCTGAATACTGTCCCCCCAATTTCTGCCTCTATTGAGTATTAGAAGTTACACAGATAAATTCTGAGCACATCACCAATCTTGTCAGAACTCTCTGTGCACTTCCATGATTTTGCTGCAGTCTGACAGATTCGTTTCCCTCTAGTCCACTTTGTCCCACAAAAACACAGAGTACACGTGGTGTACACTGAGTATGACATTCCAGTACATGAAAAAATGATGCCTCTGGCTCCTATTCCCTTCCCCTAAGTGTCTATTTAGCCACCACTGGTGGTGTCTTCACCATCGTTACGATTCTGCCTGCCAAAGTTAATCCTTCTAACGTCCTTCAGGATGACTGGAAAACATTCTGCCTTGATCTTTTTTTCGTTGTTGTTGCAAGTTTAAACACGTATTGTTTGTTTGCTTTCCTACTTCAAGAAACTCTTACTCTAAACCAGCCTATATTTAAATTGCTTTTAGCCCATGTGTCATAGCTAAAATAAGATACTGACTTCTTATGAGACTCTAATTCTATATTTAAGCAACAATGATTAAGCTTTCGGATGTTTCCTTAGAACCGATAACCCGATAGGAGGGTGGAAAATAACAGCATATCATGAGCCTCCAGAAAGTGACCTGCACTGAAATTGTTATTTCTATTACAAATAAAGGAAAAGACAATCCCAAACAAAAGCAGTTCAACAAATGCAGTGAGTTTTCAACTGATACGGGAAGAGATGCTTTGAAGAATCGATGCTTTGAAACCCAAAGGGCTCAAACTTGCCAGATT
Source organism: Pseudopipra pipra (assembly GCF_036250125.1). Classification (NCBI taxonomy): domain Eukaryota; kingdom Metazoa; phylum Chordata; class Aves; order Passeriformes; family Pipridae; genus Pseudopipra; species Pseudopipra pipra. The sequence goes on from NC_087552.1 coordinate 4,193,534, forward strand.
TCTGGAACCTTTAGGGTAGAAAGAGTGGCATAGAACATTTTAATGTCAAATTAAAAGCCACAGGGGACACATTTTATGGGCCTCCCTGTCAAAGTGACCAGAGTGACTCTTTGCTGTGAATCACCCAGCCCATATGCACGGGAGATTCTGTGCTGACTGGTGTGAGCATCACATGGGATGAACACTCTTCATAGACTGCTTATCAATGTTTAAATATCCCAAATATAGGGAAATGCTGGACAGCTCGGATGGACGGTTGTAATTTAGGAATCCTGTTGACCTAGCTCAGTTTGCCTTAGGACTGTACACCCTGGGAATCAGATCTGGGCTGTGCACTGGAGCATCATTCCAACCTCACCAGGGAATCCCGGGTTGTTGTGCCTGTAAGTGATATTTCTTTCCCTCTGAGTGCAGCGTGGGGAGCCCATCCCGAGCGTGAGAATGGACGGCCTCAGCGTGGAAGGAATTCCCCAGCACGCCCCAATGACACCTCCCAACACCCCCGACCCCCGGAGCCCACCACACCCTGACAACATTGCCCCAGGTAACGTGGCAGTTTGCAGACATAGGACAGGTTTAGTTCCCATTTCACAGCAGAGAAAGGACCTTTTGATAAAACAGAATTTGTTAATAGAGGGGGATAACTTTGAGCTATAACTATAACTTAACAGAATCTCTCACAGAAAGCTAAAGTGGTGGTCTTAGTTGCTTCTGCTCATTTGTCAAAGATCTGACATATCCTCTGTACTACTTCTCCCTAAACTGAAAACATACCTTAATATCAAGAGAGACTGCTCCTGTATTTATTGGTCCTATAAACATTGAGAAAGAGATCCTCAGATTTAAAACCACATTAATATACTGAGTTTTCTTTGCCAAACCTTGGTTTCTAATACACAACACACTGCTCAACAGTCTGAAAGTTAGTCATTGTAGTTTAATTATCCATCAACGTAAATCTGAAGTCACTAAGTTTTGCTAGAACCCTTTGGAGAGAAGTAACTTTAAAAGGGATTTGCCTCTGGCTGCATAAACTGTTCTTTTTTAAATCCTTAACTGTGGGGGTACTGTTGGCTTTATTTAAAGCAGTGAGCTACAAGAAGGCCTTATTTTGTATTCTTTAAAGAGTAGAGAAGGCTAATTTGTTTTAATTAATTTATTCAGTGATATAGCCCTTCTTCCTGTTTATGAATTATCCATGAGCAGCCCGTGGTTTTTACAAATTCATTCTTTGTTCAGAATTACTCAATGCATGTTTTGTGCAGACCTTTTCCAGTCCATGCAAACTGGGTCAGTGCTGCTCTGTCAGTGACTGCTGAGGCTCTGTGCATCCACTGGGCAAATACAATGCAAACAGAGATCATTTCCATTGCTCAGACATGATACAAATCTTCAGGCCTTTCTTTAGGCAAAAAAAGTCTGGCAAAAGGAGAAGTTATTAAACCACAAGGGGTTTTTAAGCTTATAGAAGGAAATAAAGGTATTTTAAAGACTTAGATGTAGTGGGAGGGTAAAAGGGTAGAATAGATCTCCCTTGTATTTCAAATAAATATTGTACCTCACATAATTGGTCAGTCACTTGCTGGTTTTATTTCTTCAAACTGTACATTAAGGTTTGTCTTCCCCCACAACTTATTCCTGCCCTACTGTACTTGACTTTAGAAGAAATCACACTGAATATGGAATTTTTTTATTTAGTAAAATTCTGGTCCAAGCCTGATCCTCAGATGATTATGCAGAGGGAACGACTGACTGTTCACTGTTTCAGATGATGAAAAGGACCAGAGAACCAAGTAGGCAGGACATTTTAAATCAAAGGGGAAAACTCCACTAATAATGACTGTCACCCTAAGACTGCAGAATTATCTTAGTTTTAGTCAAAAGGTTGGTTTAAAAATCTTTTTGTTAATTCAGCTTGAGGACTGTGTAGCTACAATCTGTTTTCAAACAAATGCTTACAACAGAAAAAAATTCATATAAAACTCAAATAAAATTAGCCTCATATTTTGGAGCAGTTATCTAAAAGGCTACAAATTTCCCCTGCCATCTCCCTGTTTCTGTGTAGCTTCAGCCAAGTGACTTGACCCAGCTGTTCATTTTTACCTGAGAAATGATGGTGTGTTAGTTCCTGGTTACACAGGATGGTGGTAAGGAAGCAGAAAACACCAAGTATCGTTATAATGGGTTTGCCTTGATCCCACTCCAGGATATTCTGGACCACTGAAAGAAATTCCTCCTGAAAAGTTCAACACTACTGCTGTGCCCAAGTATTATCAGTCTCCCTGGATAGAAGCCATTAGAGATGATCCAGAGCTGCTGGAAGCTTTATATCCTAAACTTTTTACACCGGAAGCAAAGCCAGAACTGCCTGACTACAGGAGCTTTAACAGGTAATTCTGAATGCACATTGAATTTTACAGAGCAGAGAAAAATCACTATGAAATAAAATGTTTCCACCAGCTGTAAAAAAACACCTCCCACCTGTGTTGGCAAGTGTATGCTCACGAACATGAACACACACACAGATTACAAGTGGCAAACAAGACCATCAAGGAGGAAACTAGTCTATCTCTAAGGTGTGGGCCCAAAGTCAGGTTGTAGAACTAGGAATATATGATAAATTGCTAAAAATAATGAAAGAAAGTATCAGAATCAGTGTACTCACCAGATGGAAAATATGGGCTTCAAACTCCTTTCAGTATTTCTGTTGTTGAGTTCAGTAGGTACAGGACCATAAGCACTATCAGAGAAACAAACTCTCAGTCAAAACTTTGTTTCTAAGCTGTATAATGTAAACCACTCTTTTTTTATTATTCTTTTATAATACAACTCACGTAGCTTTTTTAAGGCCATGATAGTACAATGAACTTTAACCTGCAACCAATCCCTCACACCAAATAGTTTGCAGATTACACATTTTATTGCATTGAATACTTCTTGTGTCTTTGATAACCTTCAGTGACAAATTACCAGATAAAACACTGCTTTACTTACTAGCAACTATTATATTAAGGCTTTCAGTAGGACTTCTAGATATATGGACAACACTAGGATTTTAAAGTTTTAAAACAAAATCTTATTTATGTAGTTTAGTTTCTTTCATTCCGTTGACACTATTTGTATTTATTGAGGTTATGGACAAATTTTCTCTAAACAACCCCTGCTGAGTCCCAGACAGCTGAGCCAAACCAAAACCCTTCCTCAAAACTCCAGACAGCAATCTATTGAAAAGGAAAATGGCTCGTGGCAATACAAACTCAGAGAAGAGCCCCACAAACATCACTTGTGTTCCTGATGTTGATGTGAGTCTCAACCATGAGTGCAAGGACTAAAACATTACACAATTCACCATCAAAACTGGCACTGCAGACACTGCACTAATTGTGGTTTCCTAACAGCACCATACATTGCCATGTTAATAATTAAGTCTGTGTGGCACACTCTTCTGAGCACACAAAGTAGCAAACACGAGTCACTGAGCTGTGCCCCAGCTGCTCACACTGGAACAGTAACAGCACAGTTTATGGACTAGAGTTATTGTAATTGAAACAAAATTGAAACAAAACAACAAACAGCCCGTGACAAAATGCCAAAGACACATATACACGGAGACAGAGTCAATTCTCCCTCTCCCAAGAGAGATGCTAGTCATTACTGGGAAGGACAGGGTCAGACAGGGCACAGAGACTCCATTAACAGGGATATGTGTCTTGAGGTGGTGTCTGATGGCTTCTTTGTGGATTTTTAGCTGTCTCTGTGGTCCCATGTTCTGCTAGTTGTCCTCTTTACAACACTAACTGTTTGGATTTCTTTCTATGGGGATTTTCTCTATGTATGACATGGCAGAACTGTGGCTCACCACAGCCTGAATTTCTTGAACATATGTGCAATCCTATAAGGGAAAGGTCAATATTATCCCTTGTAACTGCCATAAAAACCTGGCACATAAATCCAAATTCAAAATGTGAAATTGGTAAATACAGAACACAGACATATAAACATAATCCACCATAACTCTCCTTCTCCTGGAAAAAAATTGACATCCAGAAGAAAATAAAAGAATGCCTGGTGGACCTAAAAAGCTGTTACATAGAACATGTTCAGATTTATGTTGTCCAGCAAGAAGGAGTAGATCCAAAAAGAAACTGAGAATTTGCAAAATTGAAATTCAAGATAATTGCCTCTTGGAGAGGATTTTACAGCCATGATTCAGGGTCTACACTCCTAAAAATGCACAGGAGAGTGTCTGGTTATGGGATTCAAAACAGAGCACACTGGATGCCCAGCAAACCAAGAGAAATGGACTTCTCTGTCCAGATCCTCAGACATCCTGTGCATCTAGGTCACAGCATCCTTGACTTCTTTAATTGCAGTCTTGGAGAGAAAGCCAATGATGGTGTATTAAGCAATTACAGTGTGATATAATAGCAGCACTGTGTTATCAGTGAGGGGATCTCTCAAGGCTTTCTATCCTGCCTCATCCCTCAGTGAAGTGCCATTATGTTTGTTGTGCAAAGCGCTGGCACAGCCAGCGTTAGTCAGGAGGGGTGTGGTTAACAGTAAGGGTGATGCACAGGATTCCCAAGGGAAACGGGGCTCAGATCCCTCCAGGATCATTCAGTGGTGCCTGTTAAAGTGGCACTGGGACTTTACAGGCCAGTTCAGGTTCCTTTCAGCTTTCCTTGTCACACAACAAACTGTAAAAGCAACGCAACTTTGGCAGCGAGGGAGGTCTGATGTGTTGGAACAGATGCACACATGCATGGATTAAAAGAACAGAGATTAATTCCTATTAGGATTGAAGAAGTATTTACTAGTGAAAAGATTTCTTGTCTCTTCCCAGTGTGGAAGCACCTAGTAAACATCAGTGGGAAAGCAGCATGAATCTACATTTGTTGAGGAGTTTATAAAATTAGTTAAATTAGTACCTTTATCCCATCTGCTTTCTTGGAGCTGGATAAAATGTCAGAGGTAGGATCATGAGTAACATACAGAGCACTACATCTTACTCACATAGGACAAGCAAGTCTGACTAGTTCTGCCTCTCCTACCAGATAAATTCTCACTCAGCTTTCTCAATTCCCAAAGACAACTCCTTCAAAAACACTACAGGAATCCAGTCCATCTGGGCTGGGCTCTGTTTTTCTTGATTCACCGATTCTGAACTCCATTATAAAAATGCTGGGATGAGAGTCTCACAGGAATTTCGGGTGCTAACTTGAAGTGGTGTGAGATTAGTGGAAGCTGGGTGCTTAGCCAGTTCCTTAGCACCTACAAACCTCTGTGAAATCAGCATTAGCTCTTGCACTAAGCTCCCAGGAGACCCTGAGCATTTTGCAGGGTCAGGTTCTTTGCTCCCATGTCTCCTTGCACAGAATTAACAATAAACAGAATGTTCTATGTTCCCATTTTAAAACCTGAAACTCACCTTTTTTGTAATTTTGTAATTGGAGACACCAATCTAATACAGTAAAGCATTTCATCAAGCTTTCCCAAATAATCAACTACAATTGATTAGGCTCTTATGTTGAGAAAATAAAATGTTCAGTAAGAAAGACCAAAGAAGAAAAAAAAGAAGTCCTGCTAAAACAACAGCTAAAAATAAACATGATTGTGCCTGCTATTGTTAAATCCTGCACCTACTTTTTAGGAATATGCAAAGTGAATATTAAACAATCTGGTACACTTCCTGGTGCCATTTCCTATGGCTCTGAACCAGAATTTCCACCCTTATTATGAGCAATGACTCCTGGAATTTTTTAGCCATGAGATCTAGGCTTCTGTACGATGAATCAGAGCTCAAGTGGTACAGCTGATGAGCACACAACAGAGGTCATTGCAACACCATGTTGTCAGACAAGTTATTGCTCACAAAAATATACCTGGTGCTGCTGTAAAGGAAAATTAACATCTATTAGCCAATTACTGTACTCTCCTTTCTGTCAGTCATATGTGTCTCTGCCTATAATGCAGGAATGCACAGTTCTCTGAGGCCAGACCTTGGACAGGAACTACATGCAGGTGTTTTGCCACAGAAGATATCTGAATTTCCACAAAACACCCTCCTGTTTCTGTTGCTCACAGAAACATGCCGTATTTAAAACCCAAAAGTACTACAGGGAGGATGTTTCTGACTACAGAATTGTTTTGCATTTTATACAGCTATTATTATTTTATTTTGATTATCCCTCTAATACGCCTATCAATGAGAATTAAATATCACACAACAATGAGAATGTGTATGGTAATTAGGGCAGCAATTAAAACAATCTTTATTATCCAGTTAGATGTATATCACTACATTCACTCTGTGCCAATTACCAAGCAATTATTTTAATCAGTATCATACGGTATCCATTTGACATTGTGACCTAGAAGACAGTTTCACAGGAAAAGCTTGATACCACAGGCCCTTTGTACAAACCATTTCCTTTGACCTCAAGAGAATTTAATGTCTGGACTGGCTGCCTCTGATGCAACATCTTGTCTTCCCCTGACTTGAGAAACATTTTTAGAGCTTACTCCAAAGCTGAGTTCTCTCAGTGAGTGTGCATGCCCAGAACCTTCATGATTTTTTATATCTCACAGGATTGATGCTTTGGAGTTAACACCAGCCCCTTCAACAAATGCTGCTCATACCAAAATTCAGTGAATTATCCATGTAATGACAGAGCAGTGCCATTTCCTTTGTGTCACAGATTCATTTTTATGAACTAATCTCTTATTTCTGTGTGTGTCCTAGTCAGATCTTCAAACGATTCTCTTGGTATTAATTTCTCTGGAATTCTGCTATAATACCTGGAGCCACTGGAAATATATTCCAGCAGATCTCTTCTTTTGTACCACACACAAAATCCACTAAGGCTGGTGAAGATCCATTTCAACAAAAATTCACTTTCCCATGCCACTGCATGTTTGGCTTTGCAGAAATCAGGTGCAGCTTAAAAATCTGACACTCTTAACTGGCCAGAATATATCCCAGCAAAGTCACGCAGCTGATCAAAATGCAGAGCACATATGTTTGCTTATACAAAAGAGGCTGGAAAAAGTGACAGAAAAACTTGAGTTTGGTGTTTTTTTCAGTCTGAAACCTGCATATATAGAATAACCATAGGAGGTTTTTGGAAATACTGTTTTAAAAGATTTGCAAATGCACATAACAGTCAGCTCCAGTTTAGTATTCCTTATCTTTCAGTTTTTCAGGCTTATTGCCTGAGGGAACATTCACATTTAAATAACATGAAAAATGCTGGCCAAACAGTGTTTTAGGGCTTAGTTACATAAACATTCCCTTCAGAAACAAAGCTGGTGTATCAAGTCCTCACCCGTTCCCCTCCTTTCCAGAGCCTGTTGTCTTTGGCTGTCCCTTTCTGCTTCCCATTACACTCCACTGCCTCCTCACTTATATTGCTACAATTGTTTCAGCATCATGAGATGAACCAGACTGCTGAAATAATTTGGATTTTGAAGCGCTCCTTTGTACTGAAGTGTCTTTGTCTAACCCAGATCCCATAAGTGACCCAAGTTTATAGCACAGCCCACATACATTCTAACTGGTACAACAATATGGTGCTGAAATACAGTGCAGTGGGAAGAACAAGCAACTGGGGAGAGAAGAAAATGGGGTGAGAACTTCCTGAACTAATTACTTGCTAGAGAGAATGTGTCGAGCTACGTTTTCAGACTTATCAACTTATCACCAGCAAAATAAGTTTAGTAACTGTGACTCACCAATGACAAGGTTTTCTTGCCACATCTTTTTTCTCTCGGCTCTTCCACCCATTTGAATTTTAAAGAAGGTTGAAGGCTTTATCTAAGGGAAAATAAATCAGATCTTAAAGAGAATTTCCCAGAAAAACAATCAGAATGCTTTTCCCAAAAGCTTGAAAATCTAAACAAGAAATTGGACCAAATCTGTATCATTAAAATAGCTTCTGTTCTTTTCAGCTCCTGGGAGGAAAACAAAACAGGTATTTTTAAAATCACATTTTACTTTTGTTTCTCTAAAATCTACAGAGTTGCCACTCCCTTTGGTGGTTTTGAGAGAGCATCAAAGCTGGTTAAATTCAAGGTCCCAGATTATAACCTACTGATGCTAAACGACCCCAGATTCATGATCCTTGCAAACCCTCTCGCTGCCAGAAGGTCCTTCAACAGGACTCCCAAAGGATGGACGTCCGAGAACATCCCTGTCGTGTTCATCCAGCCCGCGGAGCCCAACCCCGTTCCAGAAACAGAGGACCTGTGAGAGAGCCTGCATTCTACACCCTACAAAATGCTGGAAGCTGCACATCCGTGTATTTTTGGTCCAAATATTACTGAAGGCTACTGACAAATTTTTTCCCTGGCAGCTGGAGCATAAGCAATAATGTCTGATGCAGTGTCTCTTTTCTGGCACCAAATTTCAGCTGTAAACACGATATAAATAAAGTCATTTGGAAAATATGACAGCCATGTTTTCTATTTGTGTTTACATGTTCTTCTTTTACTTCCTAAAATCTTTGCTTGTAACTTAAGAACAAGTGCACTAAGAAAAAAAAAAAGTGGCAGGGCACTACTCTCAAGGGACTTGATAGGTCTGGTGATTTTGGTAAAACGACCAAGCTCTGTAAAATGCCACAGCTCTGCACTCAATGCACCCCAAGTCCCACCTGCTCAAGATAAGCTCTGACAAATCAGCCTTATTTCCCACCCCTGCTTTTGGCCAAAGTTAAGAATTGTGTGGTTAGTTCAGTGACAGCAAATTGTGGCCATTTTCCTCCTTTGTGATCTTACTCAGCTTTTACGACGCCATCGATACCTGTGTCACCTGCATTTGTTTACCGAAAATGCAGTAAATATGGCAAGGACAAGGATCATGTAGTGCTATGAAAAAGTACAGAGGTATTTCCTGGATGTCTGCAACGTTTGTATTGATCAGAACTGAAAAGCCCAGCGATGACTGGTTCTGTCAAACATATCAAAATAGTATCACCACAAATGCTTTTATTACTAGAAAGAAATTTCATTTTCCCCTGCAGCCACAGTGTATACTGGGACTTAAGAGCATGAGGGATTTCTTGCTCTTGATACAATGGCAAGTTGTGATGTTTTATAAATAGAAGTATATATGTTTTTCAAATGTGATTTTGAGGGAGGTAGTTGGCAAAGGAAATTCTGCCATCTATTTTCTTTAATTTACTTTGTCACACAAAGTGCACAAACAAATGTACAGGTCCTGAACAAATCTGTGAAACTAAAGGAAAAAAAAAATCAGCCTCATTGACTGAGAATGCTTTCCTAGCAAGGGATTAGTTTGGGGACCTTAACTGTGCTTGGTGTACAGTTATATGGACAATGACAAAAATATGAATTCTTCAGGGATAAAAAACAAAACTAGTGAGGAGCAACACAAACTTTAGTTTCCTATTTGTCCATGGATCCAGTGGCTAAACTCCTGAGCCGTGCCTAGGAAGTGTTTGGGAGAGCACAATTGGCAGAAGGAGGGCTGGGCAATGTGCTAAGCATTCAGCAGCAGGGATCCAAGTGCCAGTGTCCAGGAATGTTCCCTGGCTGCATCAGCCTCGATGTTCCCTCATTGGGAAAGTCCCACTGCAATAAACAAATCTCTGTGCCAAAACCCAACTCCTTTTTCACCAAGGAAGGGCTGTTGGTAAGGCTGGAAATTTTCAGAGATTCTCTATTCACTTCAGTGGGGTTTAGCACCTGCAATTCTTTTGTCAGATATTTCATATAGCACTGGAAATGTATCCTATAGCTAGAGGAAAGCCTAGTTTTGGGTAACCAGTGACAACTTCAGAGATCAATATTTGTACTAATTTTTGTAGACAAAGAGATGGCTCTGAAGTGAGAGGATAAAGGTTTCTTTAGTTATAGTCTGGAAAGATCAACAAATACATATTTCTAAATTTTCAGTGGTGCTTCTAAAGGCTTCTTTTAGGTATAACAAATACAGCTGCAAGGATAGATGGAATGGAAAAACACACAGGCAACAGCTTTACACAAACACAAACACAAGTAGATAAGTAGTTCAGAAAATGTGCTTATAACTTCACGCACATTTTATCACAAGACACTCATATTTGCTTCCAAAAGAGAAAGGCACTGAAGACTATGATGAAAAGGCAGAAATATGGTGAGAATAAGTATACAGTTAAAAATATCTAGAAGTCTTTGTTCCCAAAGGGCTTTTTGCCCCATTTTTATTTACATTAAGGTAATTGCAGCAGTATAAGGGGGACTCAAAAATTCTTTAAGTGTTTTCACTAAAAATGTGGTGAATTGAGGAAATAGATCTGCTGTTTCCCAGTCCATATAAAATACCCCCTGATCAAAAAGAAAGAAGGGATGTACAATTCTAAAAAGTTCCATGAACAGAAGGGTTTTTTAAAACAGATGCACCTTAAACCTCTTCTGACGTGAAAAGTCAGGGTTCATGGCCTGGACTGTCTGGACTGGAGATTAAATTTTTTTAACTGCGTGCTCCCTTCTTAGAAATCTTAAATATGTCAGCGTGTCTTGGCTGCTTTCCCTCCTGCATAATCCATACAACTGGCAATTGTGGAAATAAACCACCATTCTATTGTCTCAAAGTATCCCTGTGTTTAAATTAATGCAAGGCACATTGTCTCTATCAGAAGCAGGAAAAACATGTTGGAGACGGGATTCTGATCCCAGTGGAACCAAACAAAGGTTTCAGCACTGACCTCTGTGCAGACAGAGGTCGTATTATTGCATCTCCAGTGTGTATTTGTAATCAAAGTTAGGCCATTGCCAAAGCTGCTATGTGTTCAGCATCAGAATGGATATGTTGGATTATAGAGCTGGGCCTAACTACACATATAGTTCATTTTGCACTGTATATAGGGTGAAGTGCAAACAACCCTAATAATGCCTCAGAGCATAAACCCCCATATATGTTAGATTAGAATTTCCCATTGTGGGGTCCATAAACTATAAGCAGTCTAGACAGAAACACCAGAAGATCCCCACAGGGCTGACAAGTCACGTAGTGCTGGCTCCTTCATTATTCCCAGAGGCTACATACTGTTCAGAAACAAATAAAAAGTGATCTAAATGATTTATAAATAGGATGTTCGCCACAGAGCTGTTATGTAACTGGGTGTTAGGATATAGATGATCAAAAATAGTTACAAAATGCAGTCAGCATACTGATACAGTTTAAAAACCAAAAATTGCACATGAAATACTCTTATTAAAAGGAAATTAAAAAGCAACTGAAAGGGTAAAATCCTTTCAAGGAATTAATATATTATTTTAAACAGCCTGAAGGTGAGGTGTTCAGAGTAAGTAAAAACTAGTACAGAGCTCTAACCTTTCTCTCCAAAAAAAAAAAAAGTTACCAGGGTTTAAGAGTAGAATAGGGGTGACTCAGAAAACAAAAAGAAAAATAAAACATCACTGCAAGGACACAGTAATTAAACTATCCCAACACAAATAAAGGAAGTTATGACAGAGGTCTCCACAAATGGTATGGAAAAGATGAGGAGGGAACAATAACACAGGAACAAGCTGACTTCTAATAAAATGGTAAGGAACCGATTGTAAAATTAACGGAATAAATATTTTTCAAGGAAGGCCTAGCTGTGGGACCTGGTCCTATAGGATGCTGTGGGTCAAAAACCATGAATAACTTCAAAAGAGGAATAAACAAATTTATAGTGGTAACTATGCCCAGTATGGATAATGGTCACTGTGTGATCTGGATCTGGAAAACAGGAAGTTGCTTGAGGAAGATCACCATTTCTTTCTATAAATACCTTCTACCAGGCACTGTCAAAGATCGATGAAAGAAGGACTTGGCAGCCCTATGAAATCTGTCTGTCTTCCAAAAACCATGAGTCAATTCTAGCATGTGCTGCTAGTACCAGTGTTTACTGATTTACACCAAAATACCCATTGGGGGAGCAGTCAGAGGAAAACCAGTTTCCACATGGGAAAGGGAACACTTCAAGGTAAGCTGGACCCAGAGAGAGCCAGGGTTAACACAGGGAACACAAACCCCGAGCTCAGCTCCACCTTTGGCAACACTCCTGATCCTGTGCAGGGACCTCACCCTCCTGCAGCCACACTCACCATGTTCCATGTTGCTGGAATGCACCAGCTCCCAGCATCCCAAAGGGATTTTTCAGGAAGTTATGGTTTTTCATACAGAGTTTAATACAAAGCAATAAAAGAGAAAGTTTCACTTTACTGAATAGAAAACAAGAAGAGTCTTGGGAGAAAAGAGTCTGAAAGACACAAGCTCGGTACCAGGCTCCATCACAGACTGGTTTAGGACATAACATATAAAAGTTGATCCTCAGTTTTCCCACTAATAAAATAGAAATACTAATGCAGGTTGCAGAAGGGGTTTTTTAATCGTTTGTCTGTGTTGGATTTTGTTGTTGTTTCGTTTTGTTTTTTGCTTTTTTATAGAAGAAATCTCATGGTAAAAATAAAGAAAGTTAAAAAATAGGTTTACACAAGTACATACATAATATATCAGGGTATGATTTATAATGAATGAAAGAAGCATTACTAGGAGAATAACATTCTACTTTCATTTTGGTTGAAATAGTGGATTTCATTCTACAGCAGGAAGATTCTATCTGATAAAAGTATCAACAAATTGGTATTTGACTTTTTAAAATAAAGATATAACTTTAGCCATTAAAAAGTCCAAGTAACTTCTTTTTTACCGTTATTTTTGGCCAAAACTAGAAACTAAATCCAAGAATAATTTACAAACCTTTTGTTTTCAGATGGAAATTGGATTTCCTGAGAACAGACTATTCATCCAAAATACCTGGCCCAGAATTTGCAATACTTCCCTACTTCACAAAGACACTGTGAGACAAAATTAAATAACACTTGCAAGAGGGGGAGGATTTATAAATCACTGCAAGAGTGAAAATAAGCCTCGGTATTGCGAGCCAACTATTCTTTCAAAAGCAAATGGAGATTAAAATATTCGACGGTGTTTGTACAAAGAACAGCTTGAACTTTGCCAGTTCAGAGCTGGCTGTACTCATTAACACAGGAATGCCCTCAGGCTGCTTTGTGTGGAAGGTGTAACTCAGCACTGGATTGCTCTGGAGTTCTGAAGGACATCTGGACAGTCATCATCCGAAAAAAAAAATAAATAAAAGCTTCAAATCTTGAGGAGATCTTGGGTGACAGGAGGCCAACAATCCCCCCGGTGGGAAGGCTGGCAGTCATGCAGCAGTCTAGAGCTGCATTCTACTTCCTTTTCCTTTGGAAAGTTTCTCTGCACGGCCAAATTACTCAGTGTAGGCAAACACTGCCTTGAAACAGCAGTTACTGTAGTCATTACGCTCAAGATTACTGAAAGATGACTATGCAAGATAACTACAAATGATTATAAACAAACATTTGAGGCACGACAGGCTCTTCCTAGGCTGGCCTACTGTACGTCAAAAAGCCAAGTAAGGCTCGATTCTGGCAGTGAATTCCAGCATTATGTCATTCCTCAAGTTCTTAATGAGAACATTTTGACTATTTGCTGGCAAGGACAAAAATAAGAACACGCTGTTCAAATAGGAAGGAAAAGAGCAAGCTGAGCAGTTACAGAAAGCACTACTGAACTAAAAGGCAAGGGCTTATTTTCTAGCTGGGTTGTGCAGTGATACAAATACATCTCATTAATGTATCAGTGCTGAAAAGAAACTGATACTACACACAGTTCAAAGTGAAGAGTCTCCATATATTTAACAACATTATCATTCTTTCAGATATGGCTTATAAAATAGGCAGAGAGAAGGGAAAGTGTGGAAATGGGAAGCATTGCTGGGAAAGAAGCTGTAAAGCAGATCTGCAACTCTAGGGGTCCATGAGATAAAGACAGTGCTATTCTATAATGTTTGCCTTGCACATGACACTTTCTCTTAGCAATGTTTAGAGGCTTCGACAGTTAAAAAACTTACTCTAATTTTCACTCAAAATTTTTTCATACCCAGTTTAGAAACATTTCTTCATATAACTTTTTTTTTTATAAAAACAAGCTTCCTTTCCTGTCACATTTGCTTCAACTAGTATATTCAAGGACTATATTTATGCTTCAGTTGTCTAAACTAAGCAAGTCAAGTTCTTTTAGTCTCTTGTCCTCTCTTTTAGCAAGGATTTAAAATTTTTTGGTTTTACAGCTCTCCTAAGTTCAATTTCCTGCACGTGGATTTCCAGATCTCCTCTCAGTTTTTAAAGTCTCACCAGCCACAGGCACCATTAGTACATGTGCCATTAGTACTGCTTCATCTGTACAAGAAATGCAAGGCTGAATTTACATGGGACTGAATTCACATTTTCCACAGCAGCATCGAATCAGTGACTCACAGACCCTCTGTGCTTGGCTTATACACCCAGTTCTTTGAAATTCTCTCATCTTCCATCTGACAAGCTCTGAGCTTGGCTAAGCCTTTCCTATTACGCCCTAACACATGACTTTGTACTTGGTGTTACTCTAACATATCCCATTTTACTTCTCCATTCCTCAAGGTCATCCAATTATTCCGGTCCGACGTCACCCTACAGGGAGCGTTTCCCAACTTTGTGATGTCAACAAAGTTCACGGCCAAGTTCTAGTTTTTGTGCCAAGATCACTAATGAAGACATCAACAATACCAGTTTCAGTATCAATTACTGGACAGAGCTCCAACAACATCCCCCTGCCATTCAACAGAACACGTTGCCACCTTTTCCTCTGGGCTGTTTCTTCACCTATCTGACACTTACCTTAAAAATTCCCCTTTTCTCCAGTTTAACAAATTTGTTTGTCTAGAAAAGCAGTTACGGTACCACAGAAAGAAAACAGGCAAGTCTGGCATGATCTGTCTGTGACAAAAAAATGTTTTATCCTATTTACTTCCACATTCTGGTTTTTTTCTAAGAAGCCATCAGGTTTTTTATTACTTTTGTACCGACTACAGTCACAGTCATACATATCAGATTTACACCTGTAAAGTAACTTATTCGTTTGCAAATGAAAACAGCTTCTGTGAACAGAAGTGGGGTTAAACATTTTTATATTACACCATAGACTATGAGCAGTGAGAACACCAAAACACTTAACAAAGCAATTGCCTGTTTTTTGGTCAGCCTATTCTATACCACAATCCTGTTAAATTTTATTTAGTTAGAGGCTGAGGAGCATGAGGTGTGGACTGAACTCATGTATTTTAAAACAAATAATGTTCAGTTTCTCACATGGGACAAAATAAGTTTTTTAAATTCTTGCTATTTTTTTCTGCATTCTATTATCGGAAGTATTTATTTTTGACTTCTGTGAGACAGAGTATATATTACGTACTGCTACCCACTGTATTACTTCTAATTTTATACTCACTAAATATTGCTTTTTTTGTCTTCATTTTACTTCAGGTTGGATTTCACCTGGAAATCTCAACTTAGCCACAGAAGTTGTCTGTGTGAATCCAAACCTCTCTGTCTTCCTTTTCTTTTTCTGTTGCAGACATCCACTGGCTTACATCCTAAGAGGAAGCAATAAATGAGACCTGGAAACTTGAAAGGATTGTCCAAGACTGATGCAATACAAACAAAGATCAACATAAAAACTTTATTTATTCAAGAGTACCCAGAGGAGGACACAGTTTCAAACAAGTGTCTCATATATACACAGCATGCATAGAATTTCCTTATACTTCTACTGTTCCAGAAACTAACTTTAAAAACAGGACAGCCTAAAATAGGAAAGGATTTCAGTTGCATTGTTGTTCCACAGAAGTAGATTATTGGACTGGAAATTGGATTATCCAAGAGGAAAAATATTCATTTGCAAGACTTACGCAACCCCCACCCTTTTCCTTGTTCCTAAAGAATGAACATAGCCAGGCACACAGAGACCTTGTTCCAGGCCCATTATCATCAAAAAGTCTGCAGAAGAATGCAAACCAATGTTTCTTTTTCTCAGGGTGAAAATCTGGATGATCTCAATGAGATTGCTTTTGCCACCCCATTGAACATTTTAGCACTTGAAAACTACCGTGAAAAAATGTATAGTCAGGCTAATGTACAATAAGAGCAAGATATATTGTGTTTGTTCCTGCACCTGCTGGAAGAAAACTTTTTAAATGGTGGTTTTGCTCTATGAAAGTGTGTCTACAGCTAACTGAGAGGAGAAGGAGGGAGAAGAAACTTGAACAGAAATGATGGGAAGATTTTTTTATAACCTAGCTAAAATAAACCAACACTTAACACTCTCATTGCTTCTAAAACTTCACTTGGAGCTCTTGAGATGAAAAAAACCCAGTGATTCTTTTTTCAGACAGGATCAATCTTCTCCTTCTTTCATTCATGCCTCCTTCTGTCCCCAATTTACATGTACAAATTTTAGACTCTATGCAGGATGTGGGAATGAGATCAATCAGATGACTAAGCTTCATGTGACTGCTTGCTACAGTCGACATGAGGAAAACACTGCTAGAGTTTGTTCAAAAGGAAAGGTTGTGGGTATAGGTCCTCATGGAAGGGGAGGCTTGAGCACTGGAATAGAGTTAGGTAAAGTTACCCACGAAATAATGTGTCCTCACTTAACTTACTGAAAGCTGAATACATATTTTTCACTTCTGCTCTTGTTTTGGATCTTTTTGTGGCATTACAGCTGAGCATACGACCTAGAGAACTTGGACTAAAATGTTGTTAGGGCTTCCCTACAGCCTCCCTAGCAAATGCACATGATTATTTTATGCCACAAACAATAAATAATATTTACTTTTTCTCTGTTTTTTTTACTCCTTTATGGCTCTCCTTCCTACCAATGTGTTTTCCTCATTATGGGTAACTCTTGCAGCACGATGCAGAGCACTGTGTCCTTTTCACTCAAGGAAAAAGACAAGTAACTACAAGAACATCTTGGAATTTGAGGGATTTTTTTTTCTCCTCTCAGGGCAGAAAAGTTTAAACATATGATCTGACAATACCCCAAAGGCTCAGAGAACATGGAAAATCACGTACTCTTGAGTAACCCTTACCTTACTTAATGGAACTTTATCCTGCTACAGCCTGTGCACAACAGGCCCAGTTTCCCTGCTATCTTTCAAATTACATTTTCTTCGAGAAGAATGATTTTCTTTATCCTCTTTTCTTCTGAGAAGAGTAGCACAGTCTCAAACACTTTCTTCAGAGCTCAGTAATTACTTCACAAAAACCACGATGGCAGATCCCAGCCCCTGGAATTAAACATGCATTTCAATTTAAATGGCAGTGTCTCCCAAGTATCTTAAAGTCAATGTTAAATGGTACCTGATCACAGAACATTGTTTGTGATAGGCCAATAAAACAGACTGAACCATAACAGGCAGTATAATGTGTAGTGCTGAATTAAATGCAGTGAAAAGACTTTAAAAAAAGAGATGTAACTAATAAACCACACCTTAAATTCTGCAATAGCTTGGGGAATTTTCTGCCTCAGACCCTACATGTAATTTGCTAATTTACTTTTTGCAAAATCCCTCAGTAAGTACAGACACAGTTTCTGCTAAGAATACCAATTTGATTTCATAAGATCAACAGCTCATAAGGAGAAAGAAAGATCCATGCAGAAGAATAAGAGTAACAATGACAAAATCAACTACTCAGTACAACATTACTTATTTAAAAAAAAAAAATCCTCAAAATTTAGCCTTTTATCCCTTCGAGCTGAGAAGATTTGAAGAAGACATAATTCTTGTATTAAACATTTGAACATGAAGAGGATAGCAGCTGGCTGAAAAGGTTGTTGCAAACACATCCTAAGCCCTAAGAAGAAATATGAAAGAAATTAGAGAACAGGTGTTCCAGTAGCGCTACAGGTAGGAAAATGTTCATAGAAACACTGTGTACAGTAAAATTATTTCAGAGGAAGGAATCAGAATTTATCTACAGATCAGCCAGTGGCAACAGCAGTATAGATGGCACTGGAAGAGTAAAACTGTACCACAAAAATAAACCCTTCTGTGTGCAGCTGTGAAACACAGATCTGCAGCTCATTCACCGCTGAAAATGATGCACAATGCCTGCAGGTTTGACAAAACCTATTTAATGCAATTACTTTTAAACCTTTTGATGTCTCCTATCCATGTTAAGATTTTTCTTTTGGCATGTAACTATCCAATAAGTATGTTTTAACCTGGATTGCACATGTGTAAAACCCCACTGCCCTGGATGTGCTTAAGGATCTGGATATGGTGTGCCTCCATTCTCTTCCAGCTCCATGTTTCATGTCACACCCCAACCCCACCACCCTCAACCCCTCTCCTCCAAATTTAACACCTTTCCAACCCTCAACTCTCCAGTTTAACAACCTATCTTATTAATACCACCAAAGTTTGCACAAACATCAATGCTAAACCCACACAAACATTCTTCTGCCCCCCTGCATCATGCCCAGCACATATCCTGTACTGACACAAACTGCTACAGGAAATCATCTGCCCTTGTAGCATTGTTTTGTACTTGCACCATTTATTCTAATTTTAAAATTCTTCTGTTACCTCATTTAGGGCTTCCTGTGCCGCACCTGTGTCATTCTCTGCCTGAACTGTGTGGAAGACTCTGTTAAGATTCACTCCTAGGGAATCTTAAAATATACCATAATTAAAGCTCACAGACTACACTTACTCGGAGAAAAAAGGAACAGAAGAAACCAACATAAATCCTAAGGGACTTCTAAAAGATTAGTGGTGAAGAACAAATCCCTGCTGAAGAAAGGGCAGAGGCAAACAAGAAAGCAGGGTTCAGGGAGAAGCAAAAATATCAAAATGAGGTCATAATCAGAATGAGGTCATAATCCCACTTTGGGATACGCAGATGCCTTCACTTGACTGGCTTTGCAAAGGAGTAATGCAGGGATAAAGGACTGAACCAATACTAAACAAAAGAATAAGCAATGTTTTATATAAATATACAATAACAAGATGCACTGACAAAAAACTAGATTTTTAATGGTAATGTTAATATATCGACTGTTAACCTGGTTTTACCTTAAATTTTCTAGTAGAGAATTAGGAATTCAAACACTTATCAATAAACAGCTTAGAAAGAACTACAAAAAAAACCCTAAAAATGCTCATTGTGCCAATATATTGTATGAGTCTTAGGGCAGTGAGAGAACAAGAGATTCAATTCCCTTCAAAAATCACAAAATCCAGGAAAATTTTAAGAAAACAAGAGGCAAGGAAATATGATATCTGTTAAAAATTAAGAAGTATATATATGTTACTGGCCACCACATCTGAAAGGCTCAAGAAAAAAACATTTCATACAAGTCCTGCATGAATGTGATGGTTTCACTCTAGGCCTTCCTGGAGACTTGTGAGTATGACTACACAGATCACTGAAAAACGTGGCCATAAATATATATATATACACATACAAGACAAAATCTACAAAATGTAATGGAAATGTCCTCAATTTGGGTTTTTTTTTGAAGTAAAAAGTTGGCCATTTGATGAAAAATGTTGGAGCGTGAAACTGAGAAAACTGCCTTTGCCAGTGGGCTTTTTACATTACCAATATAACAGGAGAAACAGTAGCCAAAATAATCTGATTAAAATGTATCAATTTGTAACAGAAATGGATACAAGACCAACGGAGATGTAGCATTTCTGTAAGGCAGTGAACTAAATCGATGCAGTGCCTTATGTTCCACACAGTCACTTTTGCAATCTGGATGACCTAAAGTAGATGCAGGAAGGGAACTTTACAGGGAAATTATTTAATGTACTGTTGCAGAAGATATTATTGGAAAACTAAACATGCTGTTATACAGAGAAGCACATTTCCATCCTGGAAAACTACAAAAAAGGCAATTGGAAGGGAGAGAATATAAGAAGTTGTATCCAGCAGCCCGCACCAAGGACTGATGCTGGGTGTGGTAACAGTTAAAATCTCATTGCTAAGTCTAGAAATGAAACGTGTTAATGAAATCTCCATGTTTGTCCAGGAAGATGGTCATAATGGTGAAATATAAAAGGTACTTGAGCAACCAGAAACATGAGCATTCATGAATACGAAATTCCTTTCGCAAATAACAAAAGGAAACACCCCTCCCTCGCCAAAATAATAGACCAGATAAAAATCATAGGGAACATGACTTTGGGATGGTGACCCTCGGGGAGGTGATATATATATATTAATATAGGATCTTTCTGGGCAACATGGAAGTCAAATGCAACTCTGAGGTGATAAAAATTACTCGTGAGGGGTTCGGCTCACAAGCTGCCCCTGGCTCCAGCTGCCACTCCGTGCCACCGCTTTTTCCCTGGCATCTTGAGGAAACCCAACGTGCGTGTAGCCCGATATCCTGGAACGAGCGCTGGAAAACAATTGCTGGAAAAGCAACCGCCGCCGCGCTCATTTCAGCGGGTTATTGACTCCAAACCTGAGAGCCGGGGGGGAACCTGCTGCAGCCTCCGGACTTTTACACTTTTCGAGCAGTCGTGCCTTCGAACAGTGACATGGCGGGCAGGGAGAAGCAGGGAGGTGGCACGGCTCCCCCTCAGCAGCCTCGGCAGGACGCGGGGAGCCCGATCCCGGTCCCGATCCCGATCTCCAGCCCCGCTCCCGATCCCGCCCCGCCGCCTCAGGCGCCACCGCGGCCCCTCACAACACCCTCAGACCTCGCGCGCCTTCCCGCGCGCCCACCGCGCACGCGCGCTGGGCTGCGGGCGCGACCACGCCCCAACCTCTCCTTCCCTCCCTCGCTCCCTCCCTCCCTCCTGGATCGGGAATATCCGGGATACCGGCCCGGGAAAGCGCCCGCAACTGCGCAGGCGCGGCGGCGCCAGGCCGCGGGAAGGCGGAGGAAGGGGGGGGAGCGGGAAGGAGGAGCGGGAAGCGGGGGGAAGCAAAAGTTGCCGCGAGGGCGGGGCCGCGCCCGGAGTCGCCGCCGGGAGGGGGCGGGAGAGGAGCTGCGTGAGGAGCCGCCGGGGGTGAGCCGGGGGTGGGTCGGGGGTCGGGCAGGAGGAGAGCCGGGGAAGAGCCAGGGATCGGGCAAGGGGAGAGCCGAGGGCGGGCAGGAGGTGGGTCGGGGGTCGGGCAGGGTGGCGGCGCCGGTCCCTGTGCCGGCGGGGGAGGCGGCGGCGGTGCTGCGGTGGGACGCGGGACGGGACCGCCGCTCCTCCTCCCGGCCGGAGGTTCGTGCGGGGTTAAATCCCTGCCGGGGTGCGTGGGTGCGGGTCAGCGGCGGCTCCGCGCCGTCCCCGCGCGTTGTGTAAGCCGAGGGGACCCTGCGAGCGCCGGGCGTGCGGTTTAATGTTTAACGCGGCGCTCACATGCCCACCGGCGAGTCTCGCAGGAGTGTTTTCCGAAGGCTGTCCGGAGCAGGAAATGCCAGTACAGGTAGTGTGGGGCTGTTTGAAATTTAATCACTTCGCAGTGTTTTGGGGGCAGAGCTGCTTCGCTGTGCTCGTACGGATGGAGTTTCGGGGGCGTGTAGGTAGGTGCGTGCAAATGGCATGCAAATCATCTGCTTAGCATCTGGTGTAAGTTTACGTTTATCCCCTTACTTTGATTTTCAATGCAAATACTTTAAAATCTGCTTTTCAGAGGAGTCACGGCTTGTTCTCTCTACATGTATTTTTCCCTTCCCAAAATAAGTGTTTTACGTATCTCTACTTAGTGCTTTATTTTGCGCGTGCAACCCACCCCCCCAAAAAAAAACCCTCGAACGCTTAAGCTTTTTTAGCTTTGAAGCTGCTAAGATTATTTTGAGAACAACAACTTAATTGTGTGAATAGTGTTGTGCCTGGCTGATGATGCAGTATTCCCTTCCACCTCAAGGCAATGGAAAATGCATTGACTGACTTTATTAGTAACTGCTCTTATTTTTTGTAGAATGAAAGGGCGATTTTTGGTGTCGAAATAGCGAGATCTAATGTTGTAATCTGACTACAAATTAGCCTTGTCGAATGATAAATAATCCTTTCTTCCCCTAACAAATTGCTGCAAAGTAAGAGGTATTTGCCGGTTATTTTTTTTAAATATCAAATGACTTGTATAAAAAGTTATTATCCCGAGCCAGTGGGATGTTGACAGTAAAAACACCTAAAATATGCACTCGACTTTCATATGAAAACTTGGTAGTGCAGGATCTTTTTTGGTCATAGAATGTGCATGATGTGCTCCTGACAGCATTGTTTTTGGGTGTGAGACCCAGAGGGCTTTGGGGTCAGGGTATTGGCACTGTCACATGTTTTGGTTACGCTGCTTTCCAAGATCTTGGTAGCAGCACTTTGTCCTTTTTTCTTGGTTAATGCCTCTTGGTAGAGGAAAGCAGTTTAGTGGCTTGAGGGACAATAGTGATGGGAACAAAACCCATTCACAGAGTCCTTCAAAAATCTCATGGTTTAAGCAGAAACAAGTTGGAGTTTGTCGGGGCTGGGTTAAATGGTGATGGGTTGAGACTGGATCAGAATTTTAGATGTGTGGGTAGAGTGAAATGTTTGTAGGTAGGTTTGTGCAGGATTTGTTCATGAAGAAACATATGAAGTGCAGTGATTCAGACATTGAAACGTTCCTTTTTTATTTTTTTTTTTTTTGTCAAGACTGGAAAAGATGTGTGGGTTTAAAGATGATGCTCACATTACCATTCCTTTTAACTCAGTTATGCAGGTTTTTTCCTGGTGACTTAAGGAATCGGAAAGCTTTTTGGGAAGGAGCAGAACTTGGTATTTTGCACTTCTGTTAATAGTAATCAAACATCTGCAGAGAGAACTGAAAGGCAAAGGCAGATAATCTGGGATAAAAAGGCAAGTGTGAAAATTATCACTGTAAGGGTACATTCTATCTTTTTAAAGCTCAGGAAAGAGTACATTGTAGTCTTTGAACAAAACCCTTGTAGGAAGATGGAGAAACAAAAATCTTCTCTAGTGTTTGTGCGATGATTCACTGTAAATGCTGGCCCGTGTCATGGGCTGGGAATTTGTATTCTCCAAGATCTTTACTCAGAGTTCCCATTGGAGCCATTTCTAAAGTCAGCTTCTAGTCGTAGCAGCCCAGAGAGGCTGAGCTGTGAACCTGTTGTTTTGGTTTTGCTGCGAACAGGGAAGTTTTTATTGGAACAGCTTAAAGAAAAAAATTGTGTACTTATATAAAAGCCATCTGGGATAGCATCTACGCTTCTGGTGCTCCCACCCTGAAAGGATACAGAGGAGTATGACATGCAGGAGCAGTGGTTTGGCATGTGAGGGACAGCTGAATGGGTAAGGGCTGGGGAAGAGACAATGGAGGTTTTTAAAATAGAAATAGTCTGGGTTGAAAATCTTCAGGGATTGTTTGGAAGATTTTCTAGAAGAGATACCATCAAATACTCCTTTGGTGTCCTGGGGACTTCTTGAGTGAGTGACTGAACAAGAAAGAATGTGTCAAACCAGTACCAGCCAGTGGTAATACACTGGTCTTGGTCTTGTCTTGTAGTGTTGTTCTTGTTTCACCTTATGTGTCTTGCAAGTAAGTGCTATTAAGTGAAGTTTTTCCCTCTCTCTGATGTTTCAAACAGCGAGAATTTGCATTCCTGTAAACATATGTCTTTGACAGCTTTTGAAGTGAATAGTATAATTTTTAAAGACAAAGACTGGTGACTACTAAAAGCATTTCATGTATCTTCTGGTGCATGAGATCTGCTGCCATAAACAGTTTAACAGAATGCTAAAGGTGGAAGGGGACAGGATATGTGCAGGGACCAACAAAATTGTGATTCAGCCCCATTGAGGTGGATGTAAGAGTTTATTCCTTTCAAATTTTGGTCTTTTTCTAGTTTTAAAGCAGCTTCACTGTTAGTTTATTTTTTTTATCCAGTGTGGGGAAAAATCATTGCAGCCTCCAGCACTGTCACAACACAAATCAGATTTTTGTTCTGCTCACAAAAATTGGCAATTTTAAATGACAACCTTTTGAGCCGTGGAAAAACACTCAAATTCTTGCAGTTGCAAGTTGTTGAATTTTTGGTGGATTTCATTCTGTTGAGGAGGAAACAGTAACCCCAGTCCTAATAATGTTGGCTCACTGCAGAGAACTCTAGTGGTTACCCATCGTATTTTACTCCCTTGTGATATATTTAATCACTCTTCCCTCACAATTTTTGTTGTCTTGTGTCTCAATTCCCAAGTTATATCAGTTTAGAAACTGATTTACCAGAGCTGTCAGACTGTTGGGCGGGTTGCCAGGCTCGGCACAGAGGTGTGAGCTGGAGGCAGAAGCAAAAAGCTGTGTGGCTTAAAAGTAACCCCAGCATTGGGCATGGGGAAGCTCTGCCATTAGGCAGTTATGCAACATGCTGAGAGGAGTTGCAAAGTGAGGCTGAGAAGATGTAAATAGGAATTCTTCAGCCAAATTTCAGAGACACAAGCAGTCAACTACTTTTGAACCCATTGGCAGGTTTCCACCCAATTTGACAGAAGGGACAGAAGCCTTAAAGATGATTATGTACTTATAAAGTGCATGAAAAGAGGCAGCTGGCTGGAAGAGAGAGACCTTGTAAGAGGATGTGAGGAGCAGAGTTGGCATATGCCCCAACTAGGGAGAGAACTGTGAGAACTGAGCCATGAGACATAAAGTTATCAGGAGCCCAGGCACCGGTAATTCCAGTGTTCACAGAACCAACTGCTTATCTCATCAGTTTTATCTACATGGATATCAAAGGTGCTTAAACCCAAATGTGCTCGTAGAAAGTGATTATTTTAGGTAAAATAGCACTGATGTGTAAGCTTTAGTGACACTGTTCTTACGCTGAGAACTCTGTGGCAGCTGCAGTTCCATTTGAGGCCGTACCAACGCTGCAGGTGATAACATGCAGTTTTGCTGACAAGTGTGTTTGTTATTCTGGAAGCTGGAAAGGCAAGTGCCAGAAATTTGTGACAGGCATGTATTTTGTCCTGTAAGGCTGCACAACTAATGGTAGCCAGGTGCTTGATGATCACTGATGACTGAAGAACAGTGACTGAAATTGGGCAAGGTGGAAGAACTTGGGCTGGTAAACAGATATTGGCTTGAGAGCCCATAGCCCTTGTTTGGTTGAGAAGAGTTGGCAAAATCAATTCCTTTAGTCTGAAGGGCAAGAATATTTCTTTTAACTCTCAGCTGCTAAAAATTTCATGGATTGTGTCAGTAACACTGTGTGAAATAACTGTTTTGCTGAAAGATTGCACCCATTGTGTGGGGTTCAATCATAGAATGGGTTGGGTTGGCAGGGACCTTGAAGACCGTCTTGTTCCAACCCCCTGCTGTGAGCAGGGACACCTTCCACTAGACCAGGTTGCTCAGAGCCCCATCCAGCCTGGCCTTGAACACTTGCAGGGATGGCGCAGCCACAACTGACTTACGGTCCATCCTCAGTCACTCACACCTTTGTCAAGGCAAGAGCTTACAAAGAACTGGTAAACCCCAGTGCCTGATAAATGCTGCAGTGCCCTCAGCAACACTGGCTTACCACAGCCAAGTCAGGGGGCTTCAGTTCCTAGTTACAGTATGGAGTATTGACTTTAGGTTATGGCAGTCAGTGCTCCGAGTCCCAGTCACTTCAAAGTTCAACCAAACATGTAAAGTTCAAAATAAACCTTCTCACCTTAGGGAGAGGCTGTGATGCCAAGTTAATCCCTTTGCTTGTGGCCCCACTGGAAGGCTCATTTCCAGTGCCCCTCTTACTAATGAAAGAGCAGCTGTGCACCACGGGCTTTGATTCGGGGTGTTAGTGGAGAAAGAAAGGGTAGTGGAACCTCTACGTATGAAGACTGCACAATGGAAAGTGTTCTGAAACAATTTTTTATTAAGTGAATCATGATAAATTTTCCTGAAACCAAACCACTAAAGGCTTGGTGCGTGGAGTGTTTGTTCTAGGGCAGCCCTGAAATGCAAGACAAAATAACTTCTGTAAGTTTTCAGTGAACGGATGCTCTTTGCCTTAAGTCGTCCTGGAAGAACTCTTGTTTCCCAAGCAGCACGTGTATTTCTAATAAGATCTGAAACTGCTGTGCATTTCTAGTTATTCTCTGCATTTCTTTTTCCCTCTCCTTTCCGGGCTTATTGAAGTGAACATAAAGAAAACAAAATTGTTGCCTGATGTTGTGTCAAGGTCAGTTTGCAGTGAGATTTCAGAATCTTTGCTCAGTGCTGCCACAAATCACACTTACCATCTCCAGTATTATTAAATCAAATTACTTACGGGTGAGATACAGTAACATCAGTAAACAAACAAAACCCATCTGATTATTCATGGGGCAAAAGAGACTTTTGGTTATGTTCCAGTTATTGATTTATGGGGGTTTTTTTATAATGCAAGCAAGTACCAATGCTTCTTTTAAATAAAAGCAGCCATGAAAGACTTCATGGCTGCTTGTAAAACCTAAGGTGAATATCTCACTTGTAATGTGAAGCCAAATTCACTTTTTTTTTTTCTTTCCCACATATGCAACCCTAATTGCTTTGGTCTATTTAAATTTATTCTGCTCTGTGCTGTTACTTCAGATGTTTATGTGGGTGATGCAGTAATGCCAAACTGGTAAAATAATCCATTGTTGTGAGAGAGTCACTGCTCGGGCTCTACATGTGGTGATGTTCTGGATATGGAACCATTTAACTTGAACCATGTTCCTCCAACAATGAGGGAAACAACTCTGACTGCTGGGGTTTGAAAAGCTTGGAATGGGTTTTTGGAGGCAGTGAACAGAATGTTCTTGCTTGGCTATTAGCAATGTTTTTCTGGGTGCTTTGAGAATGCAACTGGGTTAAAGACCTAATTTTTATGTAGTGTTTTTTAGGTAGCACAAACTTCTGAAAGCTGAGTATTAGCTGAGAATCCATCTAGAATATTGAAATTAAAACCAACTTAGGTTTTCCAGTGTTGAATAAAAATATTTGCTTCTTGGGAAAGTTTTTATTAGACTTGGGGATTCAAAGGTAGAACAACTCATGTATTATACGGTCTTTTTAGAAGATGTTGCATGCTGGTAGAAGAACCTTTATAGTAATTTTATTGTGGTCTTTAGAGGTATATAATAATTTAGAAGATATTTTATTATGATAGATAAAATAATTTAATTTTTCTGCCTTAAAATTTTTTTAAAGTAGTGATTTTTTTCTCCTCTTCTTCCCTGCTTATTGTACCTGCCAATAGATTAAGATACTGTTTTAGCCATGCTCTTTTCTGATTTAGGAGGTCTCTAACATTTTGGAAATTTTTTCTTAAATTTTCTGGTTTTTTTCCTATTCCAGGTGCACTGGAAAGAGAATGAAATAAGCATGGAGTCTTCTAAACTGGAATATATTTCATGGGTCACAGTTAAAAGTAAAAAGAAGATGGAAGGAAATGAGAGAACAGGAGTATAAAGCCTGTCAAGAACTTTCCATTTTTGTGATTATATGTATAAACTCTCGATATAATACAAGTAATGGTTTATAGTAACACTCTACTGATATCCCAGGAAGAAGTCAGTTACTGTGCAACTGGCTTAACAAGAAGTTTTATTCTAACTACTTTGAACATGTTTTAACCTTAACTGGACACCTTTTATTTATTTAATTTTTTTTTTAAAGTCTGAGAGTTAAAAACTTTGTTTAGCTGTATTTTTACTGAGACACCGATTCCTGACTGATGGCTGACAGCTGCTCATGGAAAATGGACTTAATCCCATGAATGGTTACTGTTGCACAGAGTTGAATGGAATGCCATGACTTTAGACATATTCTCGTAGAACCACCTTCTTTGCCTTGTACCCATCATATCCTTAAATATTTAAGCATAAACATTGCAATTATAAACTCTAAAAAATAATGGCATGGGTGAAATTCCTAAGAAAACCTGGGGGAAACCTTGGAAAAGTTTATCAGCCTGGAAGTATACTGTCCCTGGCCCCTACAAAAGGCTTATTAAATGAACCCGGACAAAACAGCTGCTTTCTTAATAGTGCTGTTCAGGTAAGAAAAAACTTGATTTATTAAACATTTTTTGAGTAGACTTTCCTAAGTGGGTGAGGGAAAGAAAAATGGCACTTATAGGAAGAAGACTCTGTGTGGAAGGAATTTTACCCAGCATTTCGTTTTAAGGAATTGAGAGTATTCAATATTTAACGTTGCGAAATACGACAGGATGTTATTTTATTTGCATGCATCAAGAACTGTCAGAAAAACTTCCCTTTTGTGTTTGGAAGCTTAGGAGTCGATAGATGTATGGACTTCCTTTGAAAACTGGAAGGCTTTAAAATGGTGTGGATTTAAATGTGGGAGATAGGAGAGGTAATGCTGTGCTGTGTTTGTGTGTGGTATCTAAATGTGTTCGAGATAAAAATGTGGAATGTTTGCTGCTTTGCATTCAATGGGAACAGCATGACCTATATTCTCTTGCAGTTCTGCTATTTCTGCTTAGGGTGCCCTAAAATTATACCCTATGTAATTTTACTTACACTTTTAGACAATCCTACTACCCCCCAACACATCAGGCAGTGGCTGATGGTTGGTGCCTGCCCGTTTCCAAGCAGGAATGCGTTCCTTTCTTTGCTTTAACCTCCCTTCAACCTTCAGAACTGAGCTTTGGACTCTGCTTTTCAAACACATCCCAGTTCATTTAAGCTTTTATATTTATAGATAGGATATTTTTTCCCCTGGATTTGCAGCTGTTCTCTTACTGTGCATCTTCAAAACTCATTTTTGGGGAGGTTTATTTTTATTTTTTTTAGCGGGCGACTTTCTGAACTACTTCACGTGTACCTAAGGCACTAGATACTGAAAGCATTGTTCTGTAGCCATGCTGATATTACCTTTATGTAGAGTAGTTACACAAATAAAAGGTAGAAACACACCTGTTTAAGCACTAGAACTATTTTGAACTGTGGAAAACCAAATGCATTTCAGCAATCATTTTAGTGAGAGCCCATAAGAATGTAGTATAGACTTATGTAGAGCTGTAAGAAGGCTGCTACAACCCCTGCACACAGTTTAGCTTGCTGCTTGTTTGCTTAGGAGTCCTTAAGCTCTTTTTCCAAAGTACATTGGTTCGAATAGTTTAAAAAAAAAGAGATTGAAATTTCAAGGGGTGAATGCAAAACTTTCACTTCCACCTCCACAGTTTGCCAAACTGAAGGCAAAGGACCACAATTCTTGCAGCAATATTGGTACTTAAGGTTATGCATTATGTGAAATTGGGAAAAAAATCAACGGCTGCTCTATGTTGTGCTAAATGAAGAACCTTCAGAAGTCATTACTTACTTTCTCTGGAACTTTTATTTTTACAGGTATTATGGCAACTTGACATATTTCGACGAAGTTTAAGAGGTTTAACTGGACACGTGTGTCAAGGAGACGCCTGCATATTTTGTGCTTTAAAGGTAAATAGTAAATTTAGGAAGAATCATCTTTCAAAACGAGGGAAGAATAATTTAAATTACTTTTATTACGTCTGTATCACACACGTGCCTGGGTGCCTCTCTGAGTCATTCTTGTGTAAAGAAACAGTTTAGATATAAGGACATTTGCAACAGAAGTATTTTCTTGTGTTTAAAGAAGAAATTTTACAGTACACAGAATTTAGTCTAGTTAAACATAAAACTTCTGTCAGTGTGAATAAGTTATACTGTCTTTTAAAATATGGTAGTAGATATAGTGAGACACAGAACTGGGCATCACTTATCTGGAGGGAGCTGAAAGGAACAACACTACTGGAAAATGTTTCATTGAGGGAGTGATTTTTGATGATGCTAAATTGTAGGCAAAGGTAAGCCAAGTATTTAAGAGTTTACCCTCAGGGAGCTGAATGAGTGTTTTAGGCAAGAACTGTTGGCAGTGACGTGTCCTTCAGGATGTGTATAATCTATGTACTTGGTATTTTTTCCAGTAATTTTTAGTGTTTATCATCGTTGCAGTATTGTACAGCTAGTTTGGAATGTGTCTCTGTCTTTTTCCAAACATATTTCTTTTCTAAAAGGTGCTGTTTCATTTCTTTGGTTAAAATGTTTAATTTTAAAAAGCCAGGAGGTTGAGACTACACATATTCAGACTAACTTCCTGGGGCTTTTATTCCAACCTGTTTCAAAGCTCTTGACTCTGCAGAACTCATTGGGACTTCTTGTTTCCCCAGTGTTGTGATGCAAGTCGTGTTCTTCTGTGTGCTGGGCCCTTGATCTTGTTAGTACAATAAAGAGCTGACCCGTGACTGGGGCATACCTGTGTTTTCACATTAAAGCTTGTTTCTGTCTTGGGCTGGTGGCTTTAGTTTGCGTTGGGCATCACTTTAAACCACCTGCCAAAACAATGCACTGCCTTCAGCTGCTTCATGAGGCTGCTCTGATTTAGGACTTGGAATTTTCTTTATTCTTTCAAGCCTCTGTTCTTGAGGGATTGATTACTCCACGATGCACTTTGTGGGATTTACCTAAATGGCTTACAGTGCACGAATGTTTTGTGTTGCCTGGACCGACATCTTCCTATTTTGATCAGTATTCCCAAGAATACTGATAAGAAGTGGCACTGCTGCCTGTTCTGAAATTGGTTGGAATGGAATTAGTTATTTTTTTAACAGTATAGCTGTGATCTTTAACTCCCTGGCCTATGTACTGAGCTCAAAACCTTGCAGTTAATTCGTTTGGAAGTATCTGTCCTCAGCTGTTATGTACACTACTGGTTTTGCTTTCTTGGCTCTCTAGAGATACTGGTTGAGTAATTCTGTTTGTTTTGTGTTCAGAACCTGGGGCATTTTAATTTTCATGCAATATATGTGATGGATGAGGATGCATTTCAGTAACTTGTTTGTGACTTCGGTCGGTTTTTTTGGGGTTTTTTTGGCTTTGGTTTTTATTTTTTTCTTTTTGGCCTTGGGCTATTTTAACCCTTTTTACTTCTTCACCAATTGAAGAAGGATATTACCTACATACAGCTTCTCCTATAAACTAAAAGCATAGCCAATAAATTCTAGCTTACCTCATTTCAGTCCATTATCTCTTTCTTTTGGTGGTGTTCAAGAATTAAATATGCTCTGTTCTTTTTTGGATAACACTGGGGTGGGACTTTGACTGTGCAGGCCACTAAACTGAGCATACATATCTGCACAACTGCTTAGCTGTACTTTTTTTTTTTTTTAGCTGGACATAAAAAGCTCTGTTGCATACCAAAAATTACCTACACCCAAAATGAGTATTGATGAAAGTTTTCAAAGGAGAGCTAACTTGTATTTTCAGACCTGCTAAAAACTTCAT
This sequence comes from Pseudopipra pipra, assembly GCF_036250125.1. Classification (NCBI taxonomy): domain Eukaryota; kingdom Metazoa; phylum Chordata; class Aves; order Passeriformes; family Pipridae; genus Pseudopipra; species Pseudopipra pipra. Next base: position 4,224,727 of record NC_087552.1, read on the forward strand.
TTTGAATGTTTAAGTGGAGAGAGTGACTGTAATTTTTATCAGTAGTCCATGCTTTTTATTTTGAGAGGGAACTTTAAATATTTAACAGACACCCTGGAATGCATCATGGTTAAAACACTAACTTTTGTTAGTACTGAAACTTTGCTTATCTGTTGCATCTTTGCCTTCTATCCGAAAGATTTTAACCATAGGAAGCCTATGTGAAGAATGCATGTTATTATTTATGCTTTACATGTCTTCTGCTGATTTGCTTTGTCTCTGTTCTCTTCATTTCCCTCTAAAGCTTGACTTGGAATTCCTGACAGTGGAATATAGACCCTGTAATATCTGAAAATATATAATTCATTTAATAGCTTTTAACTTTCAGTTCTTTCAAAATCAACCTGCCTTGCTTGCTAAATGATGAGGTCACTTGCCTATGTATCTGCCAAAAAGAAAAGTAGCAGCCAACTCACTCTTCTGGGAAATGAAGGGAAAATCAAGTGCAATTTATTATTGTGTTCTGGAACTGCAGATCTTGACCTGTTCTCTTGTATTGGGTGCACTGGTTCAGCAGTGAGCTGATTTAATAGCAAGGATTATCAGCACTCAATCTAATTTATGGGAGATTTTTACATATCCATAATTTTAATAAACATACATTGCCCTCTGAAGTAGTAATGTAAATGCATTATTTAATGAATGATAGGTGTAAAACTAACCTGAGTGGTTTTACATTATGCCCTAACAAATACACACCGTCTGTAAAGATGAGATACATATGGATGAGCTGCTATTCCAGTGGCCAGATTTAAAAAGCTGTATAGTTACAGACCAGGGGGGGTGTGTTGCTTTTGGGAGCTCAAGTCAATCATTTGCACTTTTATATACTCTTATGTTGTTGTTCTGTTGGATCAAAGTTCACTTTGGTAACATAACTTCTTATCGTGGAATCGGTAACAGAACACAGAAACCAAGTACCTCCAAGAGAAAACAGTAATTTTTAAAGTTGCATAGGTTTATAAACATCATAAATACAAATATTTTATGTATTTATTCAAGAACTGATGTATTTGTGTAGAACTGGGGTGTCTGGTCAAGTGGGCAATGAAGCTGAGTAACTGTGTTTCTTCCTAGGCAATCTTCTCACAATTCCAGCACAGCCGAGAGAAAGCCCTCCCGTCGGACAACATGAGACACGCCCTGGCAGAAAGCTTCAAGGATGAACAGCGTTTCCAGCTCGGATTCATGGATGATGCAGCAGAATGCTTTGTGAGTATCCCTGTGGCAGTGAAGTAGAATTGTGTTAGTTTAGCTGATGCCAAGCTGGCCTGTTGTTTCGGTAGCTCCAGGCTCACAGGGAGGATTCGAGTAACATAATGCTCCTGACCTTCTTTACGGCAGTTTAGGGCAGTGAGGATGATGAACTCTGAGTCACTCTTGGAAATTTCTGGGTGGAGAGAAGCGCTATCTTCTGAGGAGAGGCAGCACCTATGGATTTGAATGTATAGTCTGTTCTTCATCAGCTGTTGAAATATATTCCGTTACAACTCGCCAGCTCACTGCTGAGTTCTTCTGCAGAAGAGATTTCCATTTTGTTATCCAAGAGGGAAGGGATACTTGAAGTAACCACTTGCTGTAATTACCTTCTGTCTGCTTTTATTAAGTGTCTCACTGAAAAACATGAGCCATTAATGTGGCAATTAAAGATGACTCCACATGGCACAGAACTCTGGTAAAGAAACCTTTCGAAGAGCTCCTGTGTTAGACAATGAAAATGTTCACCATAAAACACCTCCAGTATTAACTTTCAGACATAGATCTGAAGGGCAGAAAACATGATTGCTGCTTCAGTTACTTTCAGCTTTGGACATCTTTTGGAAGTATCCACAAATTAATTCCTCCTACCTGCATTTTCACCTGAAAGCAGTTGTTTGAGATCTTGCAGTCAGGTTAATGGATTGCAGTCATGAAAGAGAGCCTATCATTAATGTTTCATCTATTCAAAATGCATTTGAACCCTGAACTAATCAGCTGTCTGATCTACCTGACCAGACTCGCTTCTTCCCATTACCTCTGGTATTTCAGGCAAAAGATATAAAAATGGCCGTGCAGATTCAGGGGCCAAACTCGTGGCAATCATAGTACTTTTTGGTGCCAAGGGGAGTAGTTGGGAGTATTAAATTGTAACGTTCCTCACGTATTCTGACTTCATCAGTTCAGTTTGTATTTACCTCGATGTCTCCTTTTAGGAAAATATCCTCGAGAGGATTCACTTCCACTTAGTGCCAAACAGTGAAACGGATATGTGCACTTCCAAATCCTGCATTTCTCATCAGAAGTTTGCTATGACGCTGTATGAGCAGGTCAGACCTTCATCTGATTGCTTTAACAAAGAACATGTTTTCTCTGTGCTGAGTAAATAAAACCCAGAGTATTTTTGGTGTTGCAGTGTGTCTGCCGCAGTTGTGGAGCATCGTCGGATCCGCTGCCTTTCACGGAATTCGTGCGTTATATTTCCACCACAGCCCTCTGGTGAGAGCTTTTCTTTTGTTAACTCACTTTTCTATATACACCCTTCTAATACTGTGCCAAGCATGCCAGAGAAATGCTGTAAGTGTTAATGTATTTCTTTGTTACCTTTTTGAGACACTGTCCAGAAATAACATTTGAATTTCAAAAGCAAGACGTAGAGAGAGCTTGACAAAAAAGTTTGTACTGCTACTGTTTGACCACTGTATACTTTCTTTCTAGTCATACAATGTAGTCAATTGAGAGTTGGCTGAAATCTGTTGACTCTTAAGAAGTGAGATCCACAGTTATGTCATTTATTTTTTACAGTAATGAAGTAGAAAAAATGATGGAGAGGCACGAACGTCTCAAGCCAGAAATGTTTGCAGAATTGCTGCAGGCAGCAAATACTGCTGATGACTACAGAAAGTGTCCTGTAAGTAAACAAAGATGTTACATTGCTTTAAGACACAAGGGAGAACTCTCCAGGATATTAAATCACGCTAAAGTATTCCCCTAAAAAGCAGGGTTACCTCTGGATGCTTCAGCACAGACCAGCTTAGGATGAAGAAAGCCCTTAAACTTATATTTTATTGCTCCAGTTATTGAGATTTCGGTTTTAAGGTGGTGATTGGTAGAAGTTAAGCTGTAGTCTTCATCAGAAGGATTTTATGATGAAGAACTTCACTCTTAAACATCACAACTAAATTTTAGAATTAGAAGAAGTAGCAGAATTGTTTTGTTGCACTAATTCTTGTGTAATAACTCACCTTCGGACTTCCATTTTTTAAACATCTCTGTTTTCCCTCCCATCACATTTTTTTCCCTTTTTCCAGAGTAACTGTGGCCAGAAAATAAAAATTCGTCGTGTCCTTATGAATTGTCCTGAGATTGTGACAATCGGCTTAGTCTGGGATTCGGAACACTCTGATCTGACAGAAGAGGTTATGAGGAATCTGGCTACACAGCTTTATCTTCCTGGGGTACCTGACCTAAAACTTACTATTTGCTTACTCTAGAATTTAATTTTGCATGGATTTTATGGTTATGTAAATATTTCCAACATAGAAATACTCATATGTATTTTTAAAAAGCACAATTTGACTTCCAAGTTTATGTCTGCTTTTCCCATTCTTTATAACGTGCTGCTTGATGTAGTTTCCATGAGAAGGAAAAGCCCTGTCAGAAGTGTTGGTTTTTGTGCCCAAGTACAAAGATTAATGTAGGTGTGTTCCTAGTTGAAAATCGAGGAATATAATTTTCAGCTGGAAATTTGTGGAATTATTCCAGAGCATTCATATTTTACTCTTTAAAATAGAGCTGTGAGGTACAAAAATCAGTATTTATACTCAGGAAAAACTGTATAATGCTACAGGACAGTCCATACCAATTGCCTTGGTGAAATGCCAGCAGCAGGTCAGGAAATTAAGGCTAAATGTTTTACACACGTTTTAAAATAGATAATCATTTTTACAGCTGTTTTATAGGGTTACAGACGAAAATGCCAAAAATAGTGAGCTTTTTCTTGTGGGAATGATTTGCTACACGAGCCGACATTACTGTGCCTTTGCCTTTCACACCAAGAGCTGCAAATGGGTGCTGTTTGATGATGCTAATGTAAAAGAGGTAAATACTGGGTTTACTCCTACCAAATTTAGTGATCTTTTCTTTTCTGGAGTGCATTCTCCTGACACCAAACTTGAAGAAAGTCGAGGCCATGTTTTTATTTTAATAAACTTTTAGTTTTGTAAATCAGTTCTCACAAATCAATTTTGGAGCTGGCTTCGCTACTTTATAGTCGTGCCCTACAAATGCTGAATGTTTCAGGATGTTCATGCACCTGTGCACTGTTGAATTTATACTTCTTTTAAAGAAAAAGAAGACACTGGCAGTTGTATTCATAGGAATGATGTTCTGATTGTTATCCCATGTATTATTATTCTTTCTGCTGCAGTTTCTGTACACCAACGTGCTAAAAATGTTGAATCTTCATGTACCTTTGGAATTAGGCATTTGGTACCAGCTGCTTGACAAATTACTCTTTCTGTATTTGGCTTCAGGGCTGTTGGTAAAGTTTTGAGGTTTGTTTTGTTGGTTTTTTTCTTAGATTGGAACGAAATGGAAAGACGTGGTCTCCAGGTGCATTCGGTGTCACTTCCAGCCATTGCTGCTGTTTTATGCTAACCCAGATGGCACAGCTGTATCTCCAGAGGATGCACCAAAGCAGATTATTCACTGGTCTCAGTGTAAAACAGCAGGAGGAAATGGGGAAGACTTGGGTAATTAGATACATTTTATTTTTTTTTTAATAACAGTATCAGCTATATTTCTGAAATGGGGTTTATAAAGGAGGAGGTAATGGATTGGCTGCTTTGTTCTTATCAGTCATTATCTAAAGAGTCTCAAAAGAAAAGAGATTAGTGTATATAATCAATGTTAGAACTGTTTGGCTAACAAGGGAATAAAAATTGAGACTAATAGGTAATGGGGAAAAAAGATGTTCTGTTGTAGATTGGTCAGAACTGCTTTGCACAACTTCAGTAATTTGAGAAGAAAATTGTAGTGTATTTGTAGATGTGGGTGTTCCTATGTGTGTATTGAAACATTTAAAATACCTTTTCAAAGTGCTATAAAAAGATACTTTAAAGCTTCATGCACATATAGAGATAGATTTGGAGCATGTGTGTCTATGTGTATATATGTATATACACACATATATGTATGTACAGAGAGCAGAGTTCAGAACTTTGGGAAAAATCAAAAGGAGGTTCAGGAAACTTCTTTTATCTGAGATTCGTGTACAATAAGCCTCACTGTAAGAATCCAGCCCTTTTGGTTCTGCAGTTTGTTCTGCTGTCTAGGGTTTTTTAAATTGTTTTATTTTAATCTTAAACATATCTTACAAGTAAATTAAATAAAAGCCAAATTGAATTTGACATGTTCCTCTTCACATAATGCATAGTGATAGGGCATAGACTGCTTCAGGGAGGAAAGAATTGAGGACCCTCTTCCACTACAGGCTACCACTATAAATATGGCAGTATATCAAATATTACAGAACCTTATTGCCTAGTACAGGGAAATGTAGTGTAGGTTTTAGTGAGGTTTTTCTTCTGTTTTGCTTTTTTTTTTTTTTTAATCTGCAATTAAAAAGCTTTTTTTTTTTTTTAATTTAGATATTGAAAATTTTAACTTGGGAAGCTTTTTCTGTCTAAAGCCAAATGTATTGTTTGACAGGATTTGAAAAGCATTCTGCTGCTAAATCAGAGCACGTGAAAGAGAACGGAATTGGAGACCCCACTAATCAAAGGAGTACTAAAAAGCTTCAGCCAGATAATTCAGCATTCAGTAGAAGCCACATTCAAGCGAGTGGTGGTAGAGGTCCAGGTATGTATTCCCCACTCCCACCCAAAAAATGCCCAGATATGTCTTACTATGAAATATTTCAGATTATGGCATTTCAGGTGTGTGATAACCTCGAGAGTAGAAGTGTTTCCAAAGGAAGAATTCCATCCCTGACTGACTGAGTTGTTGTTCAGACATTCGTTCAGTGTTTTAAGTAATATGTGAATATCTGCCATGGAAAGTTAACTTTTCCAGAGAACTGCAAATGCAGAATATTTTTTATTATCCTCATTATTCCTTCAATTAAGTGGCTCTTGAGGCCTTGATCCATTTCTCAATCATCATAAAGCTTTCCAGTCATGTTGTTGGTCGAAAGGCACATTAGTGACTTGAGGCTGAGGTGAGGCTCTGTGGATCACTGGCTACCTGAGGAACACTCTTCCCCAACAGTATTGTGATATGCAGCATTATTTGTAGTCCTGTATGTTAACGGACTTTATGTTTGGGAAGAAATCCAATTTTCTCAATCTGTGTTATGTAATCCATCAGTCTTTTTAAGTAGTACTAATATAAAAAAACTCAGGTTACAGTCCCTAAATGGTCCATGTGTGTGTGTTTTGATATATTTGTGTGTTTTGACGGTGAATGACTTTTGAGTAATGGTCTTTGACAAGAAGTGTTTTTTGCAGCTAAGTTGGGTTACAGCGATCAAAAGGACAGGCTGAAGGACTTATCCAGAGAGTGTGCTCAGAAAGCTGCTGACATGAAAAACTTCACATCCTTACGAAAAGACGCGGACAGAGGACCAAGGAAAGAGTCTGGGAGACAAAGAGGTACATTTTAAAAATGTGACCAGAGGATCCACGGGTTAAATAGCTTTCTCCTTTTAAGAGAAATTCAGTATTCTGAAATATGTACTGGGTTTGTAGGGATACTGTAAGAAACATTAGTAGTGTAACAATATCAGTTCAATGACCACTTCCACCTTGGAGGTGTTCCAGGCCAGGCTGAATGGGGCTTGGAGCAACCTGGTCTAGTGGAAGATGTCTCTGCCCATGGCAGGGAGGGTTGGAACGAGGTGGTCTTTAGGGTCTCTTCCAACCCAGTCCATTCTCTGAAACATGAATGAGAACTGTAACGGAGCTTTTTTCCTTTTGTTCTTACAAGATTTGATTGGGGAAGACCGTTCCAGCGTGAAGTCGGGGTCTCCTCCCGTTGGGAATGGCCTCAGGCACTGCGTGGATCAGCGGATATACAGCAGCCAGGGAAGAGGCCCCTACAGGCACGACAGCGCACCCCACCCAGCAAAGCTTTCTGCACACGTGCTCGGATCAAATAAAACAGAACCTTTTGCTGCTGGGGAGAAACCAGTGACAAGGACACGGCCTGATGGTGTCACTGGCTATGATACGGACACCAGTCAGGACTCCAGGGACAAAGGAAGCGTCAGCAGCAGGAGTACAAGCAGCAGAAGTAAAGGTTGGAAACCGATGCGGGAGACGCTGAACGTAGACAGCATTTTCAGTGAGACCGAGAAAAAACAGCACAGCCCAAAGCACAAGGCAAACCTGAGCAGTAAATCTAAGCACGAAAAGGAGCGCAGCTTTAACCACTGGCCAAAAGAGACCCAAGTGCAGAAGGGTTTAATGACTATATATGAGGATGAAACGAAACAGGATACGGGAAGTCGAAGTTCACTGGATTCGGAGGGAAAAGGGAACGCTGAAAAAAGCAAAGGATTTACAGAGAGAAAAGTCCACGGTGATAACTGGCAAATTCAGAGGACAGAATCTGGATATGAAAGCAGTGATCATATCAGCAACGGATCTGCAAATCCGGACTCACCTGTTATTGAAGGAATCAATCCGGCAGATGTCAAGAATGTGAAAGAAAGTGCTTCCTGCAGGTAATGCTCACGCTCTTAGTGCTTGCATAGATGCTATTCATAGAAAACCAAGCTGTTCTAATATTTATGTATTGTTCAGAAAACAAAAAACCCAAGAAAACAAGCTTTGGAACTTGCTTGGGGTCAGGCATGTGGAAGGCTGGAGTGTGTCTAGAAGTAAGGGTGTGGGCAATTAAGTGTCCCATTTGCCTTCACGCTGAGGCTGCAGCGCTGGTTCCCTGTGCAAGGCACTGAGCCAGACACTGCTGAGCCTTGCTGAGGGACAGGGCGTGTTCATTCCTAGTAATTGCTACACTTCTTTACTCAGGAGACTTTTAGACTGTGGGCAGCTTTCCATCTGTAGTAGAACACAGTGTCCATATAAACCATACCTGTAACATTTGTACAGACAGGCCCTGACAAGGAGATGGGATTGGCAGTAGGTGACTCTTGTGTGCTGTTGCTACTCACTGTGCAGAAATTCAGTGTTCTAGAACACCTCAGATATACATTGATCACCTGGTAATTGATTGACCTGTTTGAAATTACTAAAACTGGCCCAAAATGTGGTCAGTAGCCATATTTTATTAGACTTACTTAGAAGGGATGTATGTTAGGAATTAAGTATCCTGTTCAGGGATGTTGTGTAATCTCTGTCTGTGAAGATACTCCTAACCCAGCAGGATGTGATCCTGGGTATGGAGATGACCCTGCTTGAGCAAAGGGGCGTTGGACTAGATGATCTGAAAAGGTCCATTGCAGCTTCAGTTTATGTGGTGCTGTGAAATAGAATCCTCCCACGTGCAGTTTTCTGTATTGTGTATCTTAAACTGTTAGTGGAAGGATCCTACTAGAACCCATCTATTCTTCTTTCAAATCTTGCTTATATCCTTAAAATGAAAGAGCACAGATAGAATCACAGAATACCCTGAGTCAGAAGGGATCCACGAGGATCACTGAAGTCCAACTCCTGGCTGTGCAACAGGACAACTCCAAGAATCACACCATGTGCCTGAGACTGTTGTCCAAATGCTTCTTGAAGAGTTAAGAGGCCAAGCCTGGTCACAAATGATTGCTACATCTCTGCAAATGTTTGGACATATATTTTCATGAGAAGTTATTTTATGGGAAAAAAAGAATAGCAAATACCAGGAAATTAAAAGGCTTTGACTTCCTTCCAGTACCCGAAGGGAGCCTACAAGAAAGATGGAGAGGGACTTTTTACAAGAACCTGGAGTGAAAGGACCAGGGGAATGGCTTCAAACTGAAAGAGAATAGGTTTAGATTAGATATTAAGAAGAAATTGTTTACTGTGAGGGTGGTGAGGCACTGGAACAAGTTGTCCAGAAAAGCTGTGGATCCCCCATCCCTGGAAGTGTCCAAGGCCAGGTTGGATGGGGCTCTGAGCAACCTGGTCTAGTGGAAGGGGGGTTGGATGATTTTTAAGGTCCCTTCCAACTCAGGCCATTCTGTGATTCTCTAAGTGGAGATGCAAAAGTTTAGAACTTATTTCATAAAGTATTGTAAGAAGTTATCAAAGCAAACTTTTTAGTTAAAAACATACAAAATGCAGCTTCCATAGTGAAATGTCTTTGATTATTTTGAAACCACAAGAAAGCAAAATCAGTCATTTTCGTCTGTCCATATTAAAAGATTCAGGTCATCCTAAATTTTTGTGGATCAGCACAGGCTGCCACGTGTGGGAGCAGTGCTAAAAGCAGTGTTCAAATCACATATATGCTTCTTTTGCAGCGAACAGAACTCGTCAACCAAAAAAGCTGAGCATGTGTTACATCCGGTGCCCCAGCAGAACAGAAACTTCCATGGTAAGAACTCCTAGAAAGGTTAAGCTGTCAAAAAGTATTTGAGATGTACCAGAATTTGAAAATGTATTAATATCACACAAGAGATGGGCAGATTTCTGAATAGCCTTTTGTATTTTTTATCATTTTGCTGCATAAATTAATGTATTCATCTGTCGCATATCAAAATATGTATGTACCATTTATCATTGCTTTTTTTAACAAGCCATAACCAAATATTTCAAAGTTAGGCAATTTGTGTATCAGGTTGGCTGTATTTCAGTGTATTAGAAGAAAATTGGCGTGGAATTTGTGGCTGTTTTGACCATGATGGAAGAGGTTTTCTTATATACTTATTTTCAGTCGAGATCTCTCTTACTGACTCATCATAGCCTGTGTACTCTGTCTTCTTGAAAATGGCAGAGGAAATATGTTTTGTGGGTGTTTTTCCTGCACAGTGAATTAGAAATTTTCTTAAAGCTTTTCAGTGAGCTATACTGATGGATGAAGATGAAAAGCATTCATATCCTTTCTTTGCTGTTGTTGTTGGATTTGTTTTGTTGGGGTTTTTTTGTTTTGGCAAGTGGGCATGTTTCTCCTCCCCCCACCCCCTTGCCCCCCCCCCAAAAAAAACCCCAACCCAAACACAAAAAACATTGTAATTTTGTTCACTCCCTGTGTTTTCCCCAAAAAACATTTCCATGAACTTTCTTGGTGGATACTAAGGAAGATTTTTTTTTTTCCTTAAAGGTCTGGGTGGACTGTGGTACCATTTGTTTTCCTTCAAGATATGAAGCAATATCAGGAAGAAACACTTGTAATAAGGAAGTCTACTTCCTTTTACATACTAATATGTCTGCTAGGGTTTTATAAAGTTGATAAATGCCTTGGCATATAAATATTATAGGTCAGCTTGAGGCCAGCCAAAATCATTATCTGCTGTTGCTGAAACAATGGAAGGGTGCTTGTACAAAGAGGGGCAATAAATATTAGGCCACTTCCTCAGGAAACATTTGATTTTTATAGATATCATACTTCTTTCCAAATAATGTATAGTATAGTTTCTCCTAAGACTTAAAGTAGGGAGTGGGGGTGCTGCCATACCACTTCAACCTTTTCTGGCCTTATTCTAATTTATTTTTTGGTTGTAGGAAGAGAACTAATTTGGTGTTTTATTTTGACGAGCAAAAAAAAAAAAAGCCCCAAACCCAAAAGTGAGTTGCATGGAATGCAAAGATCTGGTTTTGCATGACATTCACTCTGCTTTAGTTCTGTGCTACACCATTCTTATCAAACACACTTGGATAGGAAAAAAAAGAAAAAAACACCAGTGAAAAACACATAAAGGACTCTGGGGTGAAAAATAGGTGGGTTAAAACAATGGTTGAGCTTGTAATGAGTGTTCTCTGGAGAGAGTACTTAAGTATACTGAAAACTTTCAACATTTTACAAGCACTGTACATTTTCTTTAAAAACTTTAGTGATTTCAGGTGATCCTTAGAGTTCTCATTAAACTGATGACAGGATCCCATCTAATCAGTTATTTTAATTCAGTAACTAACTTTTGAATAGTTTCATAACAAAAATGTATGTATTTAAATCAGTTGTGAAGGTCTCGTGTGCAAGTTTTGGAAAATAATACTTTTAGTGGAACTGATTAATGGACAGAAAAGATAATCTGAAGAATTTGATCATTTCACATGTATATTGGGCTCACGATTTATTTAGTCTCAGCTTTAAAAGTGTGTCAGGACACCTTTAGCAAGGACAAGAGTAGTCATTTACATGTTTCAGTTGTGTTACCTGTGTTTTATCTCTGGGTGTTTATGAACAAGACTTGGATTGGTGGGTAAGAACCAAAGAGGCTCCCAGAAAATAGGACTTTTTAAAAAAATGCTCAGTCCTTTCTGAGAGAGGAATGGAATGTAAGAAAGCTTTGTTAGGCTCTCATGGCAACTGCAACAAATATGTCTGAGTGGGTTTTCTGTGGGGAAAACTTCTTATGGAAATAATGTTGGACTTGTAATTCTGCCCACCGTTTGTGTAACTGTGCTTTTCCAGCTCCTTGTTTTTAACTGGAGCTGAATAAGGAAGGCTACTGTTCAGCAGTTGAGGAATTCTGTCCCTGACTTACAAAAATAAACTTATTGTTAGAGCATTATAAAGATAGAAACACTGGATCATGCAGTGGTGGGGAGATCAAATGGCTGCTGCTTACACTGGCAGTGAGCAGTTGATAACTAGTGCTGAAGCAAAGGTCCCCCAAGGCCAATCCCTAATTTGTGTGGCCGGATTTTGGCAGGACAACACAAATATTGAGTAAGCAGATATTCATATTAAGCATAATTCATATTAACGACTTAGTGTTTATGAAGCTTGAACTTGATGAACTGAGGAGGAGAGGTTTCTTTTGGTTATGAGGAACATGTGACATGAGCAGTGTGAGGGCAAAACTTCCAGCCTCACATTCTTCCAATTGAAGAATGATGACTATAATTTTAATGGTTTTCCTGTTAGTTATTAAGCTCAATAGCATGAGACAACTCCAGCTGAAATCTAGAATCATCCTGAAGCTCTGGTGAGTGTGTGTAAAGAAGAATCCAAATTGCCTTTGCTTCCAAAAGTACAGTTCCTTGAATATAAGGATTTCTTTTTTTCCCTGAAAATTGCTCACCATTTTTAAAAAATAATATTTTATTTTGGACAAGTTATAATGGGTTTACCTTCTCGACTTGGATTATGTTCTTGTTCAACATTTCCAAAGCTTCCAGTAAGTTTGCCCATAATTTCCATTTAATTCAGAAAATGTCTGGGTTAAGAGAGAGGAATTTGCCATAATATGCTTTATGAAAAATAGTACAATTTGGTTTTTTATTGATAAAGTTATTTTAAAAAAAGGTAGGGTTTTTTTTTTTTTGTAAAAAAGTTTCCAGGAAATGTGCAGCTAAAACACATTAGAAGGAAATTGAATTTAATGTGGAGTTGAGTTTTTGTTGGAGATTTCTGTATTTATGCTCATGTGGGGTTTTTTTTCCCCACAGAAAGCAGATTTTTGCACATGTTCTGTATTTGTAAATGGAGATACCAGAGGAGAAGTTCTGTCCTAACAGTGAGCTATAGAACAGATATTAACATCTTGGAAATCTCGATGGACTACTCAGACGTGAAAATAGGTGTTCGTAAATCTGAAAAGCAGGCAGTTTGTACCTCCTAAACCAGCTTCCTCTCATTTATTGCTCAGCTCCTCCAGCCCCATTGATAAGGGTGCCGGGCTCCGGCCGAGCGCCGCGCTTGTGCCTCCCCATATTTAGGCTCGCAGAGGACGCGGAGCCAAAATTCCCGATGGAGCCGGCGTCCGGTTTTACCCGTGCATGGCTGTCCTGTCAGCAGAAGGGAAAATAACAGGTCTATTTTTAAGGCCGGCTGGAATTCTGCGGGCGCGGGGCGGCCGGAGGTGCCGGGGAGCCGCCTGGGCTGTGCTGCCGCCCCCGGGCCGGCCCTCGGTACTGCCGCCTCCCCAAAAACCATCGCGCCCGGCACCGCAGGGGAACGTTCTCTCCTCGGAACGCTGCTCGGTGTCACTGAGCTCGCTGTTAGGTGGAGCAGTTCTGAACTGCTGCTTTTTTCAATGTCAGGACGTGAAGGAAAGCCATAGGGGTCTTTGTCTCTTGTGCTGTAGGCTGATTTAGCCTCTGCTGCCTGTGTTCTTGCTCGAAGATGGTGCCTTTAGTCTTTCATCATTTAAAGACAGGGCAGATATTAACCATCAAAATGAGCATCACCCAAAGTTTTTACTTTAATTCTGTTCTGTTGTTGGGCTTTTGACTTGTGTGTTCATGACTCAAAAGTTCCATGACTTCTAATACTTAAACTTCGGGAGGTAACAAGTGAAACAGGCGTGTAGTTATGAGTCTAGTCTATACACAGACAAAATAAGCCATTGTAATAATAATAATAATAATAATAATAATAATAATAATAATAATAATAATAATGCCATTCCTTTGAATGGCTTCAGAGCAGGTGACTGATTATAATGGGCTAATCACTGCATTAGGAAGACTTAGAGTATCCATCTCTAAACAAACAGACTGTTGCTTGTCACTTGCCAAGGGAGTGTTTTATTCTATGTGGTGTTGACACGAATACTTCAATGCTTCCTTTATCTACTGTTCATCAGGAGCTGCCTTGTTCAGAAATTGTGTATTTTGGGGGAATGTTTTTTTGCCTGTCAGTAAAACCCTGGGTCAGGCACTCAGTGGTGTGTGTTTGGGGCACGTGAGTGACAGTGCTCTCGGTCTGCTCAGCATCTCTGCGAGCTGTACAGTCTTGCTCTAAGGTTTTAATCGTTCCAAAGAATGTATTTCTTTAAACCCACATACAAAAAAAAACCCCTAAAATGTCCCAAATCCCTACATTCATTTGATTTAATGATTATTACATGATGTGAAATTTAAGATTTCATAAATAGTTTTTATTTTGTATTTTAAATGATTTTGGATGGTGGAATAAGCAAGCATGGTTTAATAAAAAGCTGCTTTTGAAACTCTGCTTTTAGTAAGATTAAGTATTAGGGTGATGCTGAAAGTGTGTCTATAGGACTTCAAAATTGTGATAATTACCTATTTTCTGGTAACAAAAAACCCAGAAAATTTGCTCCAGATTATTTAGCATTAAGGTAAGATCTGGCCACCTGTGACAGATTGTCTTCAAAGTGGCTATTTTGATTAATCTCAAACCTTGAAAGGCATTAATTGTCCTGTTGTGTGTTGTTTTTGTAACCTCTGAGCAATTACAAAGAAGAAATTGGACTGTATATATGCTTATTTTGAAATACCTTTTTTTTCTATCCCCAGATTTGAGGAAAGACCAGTTCAATTCTGAAGTTAACTACAGACCTCATGTTGGTTTCCCAACAGAATTACATTTGCAGGTGCCCAGTCCTCCAGTAAAGAGGTAATTAATACTGGCATCATTTACTCTATAATAGTTTAAGAAATATTGAATTCTGTTATGTTACAATAATCAATATTAAGCACTGAAAAGCTAAGGTATTCAATATTTTTGACAATCAAGAATCTAAACACAAATTTAGCAGGCAAAAGTAACATCCAATATTTGAAAAGTGGATGTATCAGTCACAGGGATGCTAAAAAGAGAGCAGAGGTCATGTTTGACATAGTCCTGAATGCTGAAGGAATTTATCTTACCTTGTATCTCTTGCAGAGATTTTTCTGGGGGGCACTTTACATTTCAAATGAAAGAAACCTTGGAGTAATTTAACACAACTTTTAATCAATGGCTGTAAGTTAAACAGATTCCAGTTCTCTCGTCAGTTTGAATATTTAGGCAGTTTTACCAAGACTGTCTTTGAAAAAATCCTTGGGCTATTTGAACCCCTTCATGTGTTTTTAGGGATACTTGCATCTTGTGTGTTTTTGTATTTTAGAGCTGAAATGCCTGAGACCAACAAGAAATTTTTCCCCTCATCAGCTCTACAGCCAGTTGTCAAAGACATTGTGAAGTCGGAAAGCAGGACCAAGGCAAACGGACAGAATCCTTCAGAGTGGCTTCACCAGGACAGGTTTGAGAAGGTGAACGTGGCAGTGTTCTGTCCTGATGGCATATCCCACCCCTACCCCGAGAATGCCTGTGGCAGGAAGCTGCTCCACAGTGACTTTGTGCCCTCCGCCCAGCCGCAGTCTCATCACACAAGAACGCTCGGTCCCAAGGTGGGCTTGGCGCCCTGTGTGCCACAGTCCCTGCCGGAGAGGGCCGTGGTGCTTCCCGCCCCTCCCGCTGAGCACGCCGGGCACCCGCTGCGGAGGGGGGATGCCCTTTGGGTGCCCGAAGCGGTGTACCAGAACGTCCCTCCCCCTCTGCCACCCAAGAAATACGCTCTGAATACTTTGCCGGGATCAGAGGGTAACTCGGCAGCGGACGTAAAACCCACGGAAGCGTTGCAAAGTAATCCACTGAGGCCAACAGGTGCACCTCCAAAACCTGCACCAGAGCCGAGTGTGCTCCCACCAGAACAAAGGCTGAAAGAGCCCTTTCCGGGGAACGAACTGTTTGTCCACAAACCGGACTCTCCACCTCGCTTGTCAGTCAATGACTTCTGGACCGTGTCTGAGAACTTGTTAAAGAAAGGATCCCGTCACACGGGGCCGAGTCCTGGCTACGTGGACGGGAACGACAGCGTGTCCCTCACGACCTACTTCTCAGTCGACAGCTGCATGACTGACACCTACAGGATGAAGTACCACCAGAGGCCCAAGCTGTACTTTACGGAGAGCGGGAGCTTTCCCAAGGAGAAGCATCCTCCAGCAGCTGGGGTAGAACTGAACGCTACGTACCACGCCACCCTGGAACCCAGGCATCCCGCGCCCGAGCCGAGGTACAAGGCAAATGCAGAAGGCATCCACTGCAGCCGATAGATCCATAAAAAACCCCACACCTGGCTCTGACTTTTGCATTTCATGTAGTCTGTGAACGGGCACAAACCTTGAATGTGTGTGTGTGTGATAACCAGGTACCCAGCTGACCGTACTTTGCGTGGGAGTTACGACTGTTCCAATGAATATGCAAATTGGAGGCCAACGGAGGAGAAGAGGTGCTAAACTTGTGGTTCTTTGATTTGTTACTCTAGTTGCCTTAATGCTTACCTCTGTTACTCAGCTTGTCTTCTACAGTTTGTACTAAACATGGTCCCTTGGGGTGTGCACATCTTACAGCAGTGGGATCGACTGGACGTTACTAAATCTGTAAGAAGATTTAATTAGTTGCAGTTTAAGAAGTGCTCCTTCAGACTGTGGTCACTACCTACTTAGACTAACAAAAGGGATAAACGTACTACCACATAAAATGCAGTAAATGTAGTAATAATAGAGCATTATTTGTCCTGAGAGGTGGCAGGAGATGACACGGTTTTTTCAACTGACTTCTCCAAGAGTCTGTGCTTTCACAAACCTTCAAGTGTCTTTAATACAAGTTTACCCAGAGGATTTATTTTTTATTTGAAAAGCCTTAATAATAATAATCCTTTAAAAACCGTCCTGGTTTGCAAATGCTAAATGAGACTTTCAAAGGGAATTGAAGTAAACTGCAGTAATACTGTCCTATTAATACACCTGCTCTATGTTAGTGTACGTTTTTAAACACATTTATCAGATTTTGTTCACCCTATAAGCTATATACTTTAACTTATTAAATTTAACGACATCAGTTACAAACTGGTATAAGAGAATAGGATGCTAATTTTAAATACAGAGTCATCATGCAACTATGAAAGATTAGTTTTCTAAGGTTTTAGATAGAGTTACTGCTTCTGTTCAGTTCTGATTTATCCTCCAAGTGTATGCAAAGTTATTGCTGCTATTTATTAAGCTTCCCTTCTTTTCCAACTTGACATTTTGAGCATTGGTTCATGGGGATCACACATTTGATTTTTTTTTTTATTAATTTTTATTTTACTGATGTGCTTCCCGCTCTGGAACCGCCCTACCCATGGGTATGGTCTGCATTAGCAGATCGGGCTGAACGCGCAGCCGTTCACACTGTGGTGGCTGAGGGGCAGGGAGAGAAGAGGTTCCTCCTTCTCTGCTCTGTCACTGCCTACAGTTTTGGCAGCTCTGGCATTTACCTTGTCTTTTGTTAACCTGACTTAGTAACAAAGGGGAGGATTTATTTGGCTTTTATTTGGTTAGTTAAATCAGTGCACAGAACTATCTAGCGTGTGCGGAGGCAGTGGCAGCAAAGCCTGACACGATCCAAAAAGGCTAAATTTTTCCATTACTCACATTAGAGTGTTAACTTGGGGTGCTGCTGATTACACCTAAATCATCAATGCCTTCTAGTTATAAAAAATAATGCAACAAGGTTAAAGATGCATAATAAACACTCTTGCTTTATACTTGCACTGTTAGTCAGAAAGGCTTTTTTTTTTTATGTTTATAACTTTATGTACATGAATTTTAGTGCTCCAACCAAACGTTGGCAATTGTTTAGCACAATTATCTAAGGTAAACACTTAAACGTTACTTTTGGTTATTCTGTGGCAAGGTCAGGTTTTTTTCTTTTAAATTACATGCAACTTACAGTAGAACTGGAACATTATATATATGCAACAAACCAGGTATCTCAGATTAACCTTATTTCTACCTTCTTGATCAAAGTTAGTTGTAGCACTTGGAAAAAAAAAATGAATTCAAGGATTTATAGTGAAAAATACTATGCATGTTTAGGTATGGCTGCTGGTAAACAGCAACTTAAAAAATGATCCTTTTGTAAGAAAATCAGCTGAATACAGAACACTAAAAATGTAAGAACATGGGTGATTCCTATTGTAATATTTTTTGAGAGAGATTTCAGAACCTGTAAATTAAACTTTTCTAGTTCATCTAGCCATGTTACATAATATACATAGCCAGTTAAGTACAGCTGTCTTCTAATACCTGTGTAAAAAAACCCCAAGATTTATGGAATTTGTAAATAATGTACAATTTGTAAAATGTTTTGCAAAAAAAAAAAAAAAACAACTTGTATTTGAAATGACAGTATTTTTATGTATGAATAGCACAGCAACAACTGTGAATGATGTTAGAACACTTATTTTTAAAGATGCATAGCAACATTGCTACTTCTGTCCCAGGAGCAATATGAATGCCTCTTACTGATACCAATGAACTCGGCTCCCAGGAAGCACAACTGGTAAACTCATTTCTGAAGTAGCTGCAGTGATTTAGATGCTCTTCAGTCTCCTTGCTTGGCTTGAAACAATCTCACCAGACAACTCTCTCTGTGCCCCATGTTTACCAGGTATTTAATTATCCTCCCTAGACAGCTAATCGAGGCACCTTTGTTTTTATATTTGACTCTGCACTCCCTGTATGTATGTATGTAATATTTGCTAACTAATATGTGATAACTCGTTTTAACTTACCTAGGGTGCCTATTTATTTTTTTATAAATGTCCCCTCCCGGCTATAGATTTGTATAAGAGCCTAGACAATTTTTGTAACAGTAAAGATATTAACAAGTCTTGTAATTAATATATATTTTTCAGTCTTTAGAGTTATTTTCTTGCGAAGTTCTGCTTGTTCAAAATATCAAGATAAAAATTTAAAATCTTTGGTGTCTGTTCTCTTTTTACTTCACATTTAAAAAAAAAGTTGGCTTTCCAGAACTGCATTTTTGAAGTTAATGCTGCTATTGATGGTTGAAAGCTTTTGCAGAGATGGTGGTTCAGTTACCTTTTCTGAACAGTAAAATTTGAAGTATTTGTTTATTAAAGCTGTTAAATAGATTAAACTTTTTTATACTCATGAAATGCATAAAGCGATTTTAATACCATAATCCCTCATATCTGGTGACTAATGACTGATTTAATTACACCAGCTCTCTTTCCATCTTTATTAGAGATAAGCAAAGTTTTCCTGGATATATGTATTCCTGAACTCCAGGTGCTGTGAAAGAGCTTGAGCCCAGTGCAGCACAAGCCTGCACTTTGTTAGCTCTTAAGTTTTCTGAGATAAGTAAAACCTTGGATGCCAGATCTGCCTGAAGGAGAAAACTAAATCACTAGAAGATACCTTGAAATTTCACTTTCTAAAGGCTATAAAGCTGAATATCACCTGTATTCCTTAACAAAAGAGAAATGGAGCAACACTGCAGTGCTTAATAGGTTGTTCCTTTGAGATTTCCCTGGTGAAATCATGCCAGAGGGGGAAAAAAAAATAAATAATAATAATGAAAAAAGAGGAGGGTTCCAGTTTTTAGAGAATTTCACTAATTTTTTTACTTGTGAGAATGGAATCACAATTCAATGCTCTTCTGCACCCTGAGTCAAGATCTCTGAAAGCCCTGACTGATTTCATAGGTAGCAGCAGCCAAAATCATAAGTGTCAGCAGGGAAGGGCATCTCCATTCTTACAGCAGAGGTCTGACACATAAAACAAGCCCCTCTCACTGGCAGATTTGTCTTTAACAATGAAGGAAAAATAAAGGGAAAGAGCACGTGCCCACTTTTGCATCCCAGATCCCAGTAGAGGCCCATTTTCATTTAATGTGTTAGGAAACACCAAAACACTTTACACTTCAAAGTCTCTGCAATCTAGTTATTATATTTATTCCTGAAAAAAAAACCAAACCAACTATGAACTGTGCTTCTCAGAATTAGAAACTAGCATTCTCAAGGGAAGAATACTAAAGAAAACTGAGCCCCCTTCATCCATAGTTGGAAGACTGTCTTCTCCAAAACCTGACTGGATACAAAGCTTACTATAAATATACATATATATATATATATAAATACTGACCCTGAGGAGGCTCAGTAACTGCTGAAGGTAGAGAAGAAAGAAAGGTGTAATAGAAACCCAAACAGCATCAAACCCTGACAATTAACTTTTTGGAAGTAAAACAGCTGGTTAAGCTTCACCTGTTGTGGGAACAGGTCTGAGTTACAATTTGAGTCCAGGCAAGAGCAGGGTTTTATTCTTGGCCACTCTGCAGAGTGTCCTTTCAGTGGGTTTAATTCAAGCAGTGCTTTCTTCCCTTTCTGCTGCACAGACCTTCAGGCACTGATTACACAAGCCCAGTCCATCCATCTTACACAACCTTTAAGGCACAGTTTAGAGCACAGAAACAGGACACAGAAACAGGTAAAAACCTGTAGCGGTAATATTGTGACACAGACAGAGATATATTATGGTATTAATATAAATATCTGCCTCTTGCATCCAGCTGCAAGTGGAGCCGTGTTCCCAGCTGCTTATCCCGCACAAATGGTCCTCCTCCTCCACTGTTCGTGTTTACGAGGTGCATCCCCGCGGCGACACAGCGACTCTGCGGGAAACAGAAAAGGCCTGGTTATTTTTGCAGTGCTTTTGTGGGTTTGGTTTGAATTCCTTTGCCAGTTCCCGAGAAGCGTTTGTACTTCCCAGGCCTTCTGTGGGACTTTCCGGGGCAGGAACGCCGCGGCTGCTCCCAGGGGCCTTCCCTCCGCGGGCACAGCCCCTCAGAGCTCTCCTCTCCCTCCTGTTATCCCCCGGCCACCCCCGGGGGCCCCCCCTCACCTGGGCCCGCGCCCTCAGGGCAGCAAGTAGATGACCACGAAGAGCGCCAGGTCGAAGAGGACGAAGAGCCACAGGTCCAGCCAGTAGGACTGTCCCGACATCGACAGCGATCGTGACAGCGGCTGGCCGCCATTCCCCTGCTCCAGCCGCCCGTTCCGCTCCTGCCGCCGCTCCTGCGGCCGCCGCGCCACCGCCTCCATCGCCTCACAGCTCTCCCGGCGGCACCAACGCGCAGGCGCCACCGGCTCTTCCGCGTTCCGGGCCAATGAGAGCGGAGCGCACGTACCGCGGCCACGCCTCGCGGACCCAGCGCGGCGGCACCGCCCTTCCCGCGTCACGTGCAGACCCCTCCCCCATCAGGGGCGGCACCGCCCGTCCCGCCTCACGTACCGCCCGTCCCGCCTCAAACACCGCCCGTCCCGCCTCAAACACCGCCCGTCCCGCCTCACGTACCGCCCGTCCCGCCTCAGGTACCGCCTCAGGTACCGCCCCGCCCTTCATCTGCTCAGGGTCCTCCCCGCCCCTACCGCCTCAGGCACCACCCCTCCCGCCTCGGGGACGGTCCCGGTCTTGCCGCCTCAGGCATCGCACTTCCCGCCTCAAGCACTGCCCTTCCCGCCTCAGGCAAACACCTTTCCACTTCTCCCGCCTCAGGGACCGACCTTCCCGCCTCAAGCACTGCCTTTCCCGCCTCTCCCGCCTCAGGCACGGCTCTTCCCGCCTCAGGCACTGCCCTGTCCCTCCCGTCCCACACACCATCCTGCCCCTCACGCCTCAGGGACCGCTCTTCCCGCCTCAGGGACCGCTCTTCCCGCCTCAGGGATCGCCCCTCCCTCCTCAGACACCGCCTCAGGGGAGCCCGCCCGGTGAGACGCGGGTGTGGGGAAGAGCGGGTTGCCAGTCCTGTCAAACCGTGTTGGTCTTGTCCTGTCAGATGTACTCGGACTTGGGTGGGAGTAAACATCCACAAGTTAATCCTGGTAGGGTTTATTGGTGAGCAGATGATGCCCTGAAAGAAAACAAGAGATCACGCGGGAAATCCTGTTGTGAAGAAGTCTGGGAGAACTGAAGTTGTTTTAAGATACACTCCTCTCCTTGAAGGTTAGTTGGTGTTTGTACACGAAACAAACATGGAAAAGTTCATGTAGACGGTGTATTCTGTGTCCTTTGTTTATGCAACACACAGCTGCAGAAGAAATTAAATGGAGCAGCACAACTTGATGCCACACTCACAGTCAGGATGTGCCACCCTCAGTCCAGCCAGTTCCCTTCATATTGAAAGCAGGACAATTATTTTCATCATGTCCAGAAGAGTGACCAGAAACCTAGGAATATGCTAAACAAAAACTTCTTCTTTGTAGCTATTAACCCTTTTTAGCCTCATTTTAAGAGACAAGGCAATGCGTGCTGAAGAATGCAGAGCAGGTGTATTTGAACAGAGCTTCCTTCTCAACATGCACTTCGGGATAGTTATTTTCCTTAATAAGTTCTGTCAGTAGAAATAAGGATTAATGTGGTTTTATATAGCAAATATTGGTTACGCATATGTGTGTTAGGTGAAGTATATTAGAGATTTTGGGGCGAAACAGTGACGATACTTCCCCTTTAAGCCTTGTACCCCTCTGTGTTACCTCGCTAGAACAAAAGGAGCTGTGGTTTGTGGGTTTACTGCCTGTATCAGGAGAGCATTTTGGCAGAAGAGGGAGCTGTGAGACGCTGAAGGCATCATATTTTACTCCACGTTTATACTTACATAGAACAGTCTTGGAGCCTTGGGTGTTGTCAGGTTTATTTTAGGTTTTGCCATCCTTATCACACAACATCCAATACACAGAGAAACTGTTTCTCAGTATAAATACTAAGGAAGGTTAGTAAGGAAACTAACTTGCCATTTGATAACCTATGCAAAGATATTTAAGTTTTGCTTATGCAAAATAGTTTCTGCAGCCCTTTATCTTATGGCACTCAGATAGGAGTTGGGAAAGACATTTTAGCATATGATAATTGGATTTTTTTTTTTTTTGTTCAAGGCAAAACAGTAACATAAGGAACTAGCCTGCATTTTCACCAGGGCTAGGTAATTGCAGCTTAGGAGATGCTGCAAGGGGATAAAATAGAAAAAAACCCAGCAGAGGGTGTGTAGAAAATGGTCTTCTTTCATTGCTCCTTCATTCTGGTGCTCTTCTGGGTGAAGTGCTCAGCCCCTTTTGAAGATTCTCTTGGATTCAACTCCTTCATATATATAGGTCTGTCAAGAAATGAAGAAGAAAAATCAGTGGCTGGTATTGCAAAGTTCCCTTTCACAGATGCTGTTGAGAAGGGGTCAGTAATGAAGGAATGAATGGTGAGGGGTGGCTGTGCAGGCTCTGGGGAGAGGAACATAAGGAAAGCAGCCTGTTGTCAACAGGCATAAATTCTCTGTGCAAATGTCTGAACCACCACAGGGCAGCTTTTGGGCTCTCAGGAAAAACCCAAAGGACACTTGGAAAAGGGCCTTTAGCCACAACACATCTATAGAGTGTATATTTACTTATCTGTCTGTCTCCTGTACAGAACTTGTATACAGGCTTCAGAATGCATGGATAAGATACAGTTTACATGTGGAGGAAAACGTAAAAATCACAGGTTGTGAGTTTTATTTTAAAGTGTTAAATTTTAGTAGGTGACTGGAGGATTTTAACTAAAGATAAATGAAGTTATTTGGCTTTGATGAAATATTCCTACTTTCAGAACAGCTTTTAAATTTTTTTCACTTCATTCTATTGTAAAGTCGTGTAAGTAACTGCTTAACTCACCTGAACAAGTTCATCACCTACAATTTCTCTGTATGCTTTGAGTACTTTTCCATTGTCTTTTCTGGTAAATGTGCCCACAAGTTTATTTCCTTCCAGGTTCCAATTTCCCTGTAATGGGAAAAAAACCCCAAATATTTTGCAACAGTTCTGACACTGATTTGATTTAAAGGCTGCAGAATGCTTTCAAAGAAAAAATTAAAACAATGTTTTTATAGAAAGGCTGTAAAAATGAAATTTTAATAAAACCATTAGTTCATTTAATTGTATAATAGTCAAGCTAGATACTTTTTAGTGGCCAGTACACCTTATTTTAATTAATTGTATCAACAAAGGTAGTTTCCTATAAATACCCACTCTGTACTCTAGGTGGTGGACTTGAGTATTGGAATAAGTAAAATTACAATCACCTGGATTTCATCGTATGAAAATTGCCACTTGCTCCACGTTTTTGGGCTCTCTATGGAACCCTGAGTTCCACAGGTGAACCATAACCAGTTAAGATTACCTCGTGCTTTTGTATATAAGCTGCAAGAAGCATTCCTGAACAATCACTCTTGCAAAGTAAAATTTAAATTTAACACTAGGAGGACAACTAATTTATCTTGAAACTGTACCTCATGAAGATATCATCATATAAAAAAAATACCAAGTTGTACAGGAAGACTCTTACGTTCATTTCGGTCCCATCAGCCAGGCTGTAGTCAAAATTGGCTCCCAGGGTGAATTCCAGCTCTATGGTACGGAAGTTACTGGCTTCTTTGACTGTAAATTTGTTCCCATCTTGCTGGATAGTGATCTTCAGATTGTCATGGGCTCCCAGCTTTCTCTTCATCACGTTAACACCTGGCAAAATCAATTAACATCCATCGGAAAAAAACCACCCAAACCCCTTGAGGATCATATTTTTCTCTTTTTAGAGACTTTCACGTGGTCCAAGAGAGTTTATTCCAGCATTCTGACCCAATTTTTTGTTCTTTTTCTCTTTTTATTGAGGCCATGTTCACCAGTACACGTATAATACAAACCACTGTCTAACTCGGGTGGTTATGTTTATATCCATATAATGCACAGTCTGTGCAAACTTAAAGTAAGTATCAGGGTGTTAGAATTACTTGAGTTGTGTTTCTATAAAATTGAAGAATGATGATTTCCTCCCTGGGTAATTTTTCAACTAGTTTAATGTTATCAAAATAATATTCTTGCTATAGGATTCTCCTTATAGTTTATAATGCAAATTCTCTGAGCCTTTTCCTCAAATGTGGACTTAGGGATTCTTTTTTTTCTGCTGAAATAAAGCTGGAATTAGTCGAAGTGCTCAAGATCAATATAATGTAATCAGAACTTTTCTTAGCATCTTTTATCCCCCCACATGAATTATTTTGAAAGTCAGTGCAGTACACTGTGCAAGGGCAGAGCAAACAGTGAAAGGACAGGCTGTCCCAAAGGCAGTTCCGAGGCAGCTGGAGTTTGTGTTCAGCTGGAGTGGCATTTTTCCTGCAGAAGGCATTGGAAAAGCGAGACTCACCCAGCGCCTCCATGAACTTCTCATAGTTTTCATTTCGGTCTATTTTCCAAGTGCCGTTGAAGGCCATGGCTGGGGCTGCAGCAGCTGCTCTGAGGTGATGTGTCTTTGCCAAGGGAATTTATGTGCTGCCTTATCTGGAGAGCAATTTACAGGATGATGTGGCTGACTAAAGCTCAACTGATGCACTGATCTTTGCAAGGAGAACTTTAGTTTAATCAAATTTCCAGTCCTGACAACACTGCTTGCTGAATCTCTCTCTTATTGCCCCCAGATCATGACAGTATCTTTATTGCTCATCTTAATAAAAAATTGCTAATCCATTCATTCTATCCACCATGCATAGTAAAAATCAGATATCTAGTGAAAGCAGTAATTAAAATAAGAGCATTTCTTGATATTTTCTATCTCTATTGTATCTTCATGCTTTTGTGAGAGCCTTTATGCAACTGGAGGAAATATTATTTACCCAACAAACCAAACACAAATGTCTACTTTGTCCATTATAATTTGGTAGATGTCTGTTCTGCTCAACATCATAAGCAAAGGGCAGATGATTCACTGAATGTCTGCAGTTGTTTCAAAAAACAGTCCTCTTGTTTCCTATCTAATGCTGAGCTATGAAAATTGGGATGATGTTCTGTATTCACATGCTCACTCTTTAACATGCAGTTTAAATTCTGAGCAGCTTCTACAAATTTTCTTCACTACAACACATCAGTGTGTATCTGACACATTCCTACAACAGAAAAAGAGGTGCAGCTGAGTGAATTTACCTGATGTGGTTGGTTTCTCTAATTCCATGATTTTGCCTGTTCAAGGAGAATGCAGAACATGAGTCTTTCCTGACTTAGCTGCTTCTTCACCCGCTCCCCTTCCCCTCTGATTGGTGCTACTTCAAACTGAGCAAAACTATTGACCCAGCTTTTGCCTTTGCCCAGTTAAGGGTTATAGTTATTCTGTTCCCAGGGATGCCATCAGCTTTGTTTTGTGTTACCTTCAAAATGTAAATGTAAATCCCAATTGGTCAACGTGCATTTAACAACAACAGTTAGGTCTCAGGATGTGGTTTTTACATTTACTTTCTTTCCACGATTTCTTGCAGTCTTCTATCACCTGAGTAACTCTGTGTCTCAAAAAATGTCATAGCCCATGCCCAGACCTGAGCTAACCACAGATGTCCATCTTACCCTTCAGCCAGCTCAGGAGATGGGCAAACTGAGTTTCTACTTAGAGCTAAATTGTCTTTTTGTGGCACTGGCTCGTGTCTTGACCTTTGTAGTTATCACTGTCAGTCTGTGTTATCTGTTGAGTATCTATACATAAACAAAAACACCTGGTGTCTAGTTATAGTTCATCCAGTTTATTGTTACATAACAAAATCGGTAACTCTCTTTAGTCTTTGCAGAGGTTCTTTCTGATGGTGATGTGCTGCAGCTTCTGCTGTATCCAGCAGAAAACTGAGGCCTGAAATAATGTGAATTACATCATTTGAGGCATCTATATCTGTAAAATCTAACAGCTAGGGAATGACCTTTTATTTTGAGCATTTCAAGAAAGCTTTTTTCAGGTGTGTTCTGCATTCTCCCCGAGAACCTGCTCTTTCATTTAATTTAAGAAATTCTAAGGTACCTGAAGTTAGTGTTTATATATTTAAACAAGGTTAATGCTACCAATAAATTTCCACATTTGATTCCAGCCTGTCTGCTTAACCTCTGAAAAGGTAACTCAGAGTAGTGACATTCTGCAGGTTAAGTATAATTTCTACACCAAACTCACTCCAGCAGCTTTTCTGAACCTTAAAAAGGAGGGAGGTGGCTGTGGAGCAAGTCTTCAGCTATCAGGAAGATTCTCAGATGTGCTTTTCCAATCAGTTATCTGACAATTTGTTGTGTCCCCCCTTGTGATTCTTTAGTGTCTCTCAGAAGTCAGACCAACTCCAAACCTTTTCACCCATCGTGGGAGCAGCGAGTAGCTGGGTCCTAAATTTCCCATCTAAGCTTGTTGTTCCATTCCTGTCCCAGTTTCCCCTTCCTTGACATTTTTTTCACTGGGCATGAGTCCCTCGGGTCCTGTTCAGATCAGCCCCACAGATCTGTCAGTTAAGCAAGAACCACAGGTGGTCAATATTTATGAGTTTGATGGTTGGTGTAGTGCTGACAGCATAAAGAACTGTTTTGCTCTGAGGTCTGGTGGAATGTCACTGCTACAACAAGGGACTGTCTTTAATCTCTCACAATTTACATGAGTTACTTAGGACTGTTAATGCACTAAAATATGCAAAATCTGACTTCATTTTTTTTACATGTGCTGGAATCATATGATATGTACTTCGCTCAGAGTACTTTTGTGTTCCTATCATAGCTGGTTTTCCCTTTAAAGTGTTTCTATAGATTTTTTTTTTTTAGTCTGAATATTCCACAACCCTTTTCCTTCTTCTCTCTACCTCTTCCTTGTGTGATTTTTCAGAACTACAAGTTTTACTTAGATGGTGTCTTGAAATCTTTATTTTTTGGTGTTACTGGATCCAGGAAAGTCTTGAAAGCTAAGGGTCTATTCTTGGCTTTGTGGCTTTCTGCAGCGTGCCAGCTTCAGAACACTGAAAATGGGCAAACATTAACTTTGAAGTTTGATCTTTAAGTGATGTGGATGGGAATAAATTATTAACTTAAATGGTCGTGCCAATCTCATCGTGCCGATCTGTGACTATCCCAGCAAGCTGTATTGTGATGGTAATTAACAAGGAGGTTCCAAAGATCAGGGTGACAAAAAGGCTTTTGCAGTGGGTTGTGCTTATCTATCCTCTTTGTTGTTTCGTGGTTTGCACTCGAGTTGTTCCTGCCTGAAATTAGCTGGGGCAATAGAACTCAGCTTTACCACAGAGTGATTAAGGCTTGATGCCAGCCTAAACATAATATGCATCTGAAAATATTAATATATACAGTGTTATGTAATGAAAGAGAGATTAATCCCTAGTAAAACTATGCAGACTGCTTTGGCAGTATTTCTGTGTGTTTTCTACTGAATGATTCTTCAGTATGTCTTGGGATGGATTGCAAAGATGGCTGGGCACTTAAATCATTTAAGTGCCCCTGGCCTCCTTATTGTGAAGTTTTACTAAGAGTTTTAAAAACCACAATACTCCATTTTGTATCAATATGGTAAACAGATAATTCCATGCCAGCAAAGGCAACTTCAGCATAGCTCTGGGTGGCCTGGCAACGGGGAGCTTGGTGGAGCCTAACTAATGCCATCTCTTGGATACATCATTTCAAAGTACATATTGTGGTTGAGTGTAGTACTGCAGCAGGATTGGATTGGGTTGGATAGATATTGTCCCACTCCAGCTGCCTCTGTGCTAAATTTCTGGTTTTGTTTTGGCTCAAGGAGAATCTCATGGATGCTGCTACCACGCAATCTGTTCAACACGAGGATTCAGCATTGGAAGATTCCTTAGAAATTTCCAGTGAGTACGGATCCATTTGTCTGATTAGTTAGTGCTGAGTCTTAAAACTTACTCTTAAGTGACTGTATGCACCCCTTCTTCATTTCTGTGTAATGGCTCTGATCCATGAAATTGCTGCATGGTTTTGAGAGCTGCTTATTGAGAGAACTGAAGTGCATGAGCTAATAAGATCCAGGTTAAAAAATATCTAGAAGCAAAATTTAGGATTTTCTTAAAGCAGCAACAACCCTGGTGTTTACTTCATCCAATTACTGCGTGTTAAAATGAATCCTAGGATTACCTAAAATAGCAGAATCTGGTCTTGTCTCAATGCGAAGAGGGTGACAGTGAACAATGGCCAATAAAAATAAGTGTGCTTCTCCAGGAAAGTTATAGGAATCTCTGAGTATTAGTGCCATTTGTCATTTGCCACATAGAGACTGATATGCCCAGGCTTTGTGTCGGGCTTATCTAGGGTATTCAAATCTATACCTGAATACTCTTTTCCTGTATTCTCCAGTTTCTTTTTGTTCAGAATGTGGAATGTGATCAAAGGGTGGGAGTGAGTTATAGTCCAATAAACTAACAATGTGTACAGTATTGGAGGTCTGCATCAGTCATTTCAGTTTCTCCAAAATCTGAACTGCACTTTTAGCTCATTTCAACATAGCTTTTTGCTTGTTGTACACTTTTGCTCTTGGTTATGATATAGCTCCAAACTCCACCGGAGATTATTGTGATTATCTGGATTAGTGACTTGAATCTGATCTTATCTGAAAAAAACAGTGAGTTTCAGAGTTCTTCTGAGCTCAGCATAAAAGCAAGAGAGTACCCTATATGGCTCAGATATTTAAATATTTGTATATGCAAAAGGAAAAGATGGTTTCTGATAAAACATTCTTTTCTTCATGTCTCACATAAGAGCAGAACAGACATTCATATCTTGGTTCTCTTTCCAGCACAGAAATGGACTTTCTATGTGACCTTGATCAAATTCCCCCCCTACTTATCTGTAAAATGTACTTTCCTTCCATTAAGCAGCTGTATATACCATAAAATAAATTGCCAGGGACTTGATTAACTAGTACAGTGAAAGGATTCTGAATGCCTATATGTGAATGTATCATGTAAACTAGTGGTATGATTTAACCATGGGCTTTACTTTTTTTTGGTGCTGTTAAACAAAAGAAACCCGTGTATAGATTTTCAGCCATTACAAAGCACTGGGTGGGCAGGCTATGGCCTAAAAATTATTTCCTAAAAATCCTAAAGGGTGGGATTTCATAGGAATCTGAAATGCATGTCAGCAACAGCTGTCACCACTCTTACTAAAATTATGGCTGGAGGAAGGAGCCATTGTCTTTTTACATTTGTTAAAAAGGCATCACTGCTGTGCAAGATGTGAAAGACCGAGTGTAAAATTCTTTCACGTCTTCACTAAAAATGCCCTTGCTCAAGGTTAGATTCTGGGTAAGAAATGTATTCCAGTACTCACTCCTGCTGAAAACTGTGCCACTGCTCAGAGGTGAATTCAAACATTCAGCAGGCCAGAAGGACTGAGCAGGAGCACGACTAGGCTGGGAGGGGGCTGGAAAGGCTGCAATCCCAGCAGCAAATGGATGCCTGATGTATGGAGATATACATAGGCAGTTGTGCAGTTGCACTCATAAATTGCAGTTGGTCCGAGCAAACAGTGCTTGTGTTTTGTGCTCAGCTAAATCTGGCCCTTCATAAGTTTTTCAATGAGCCTGCTGTTTGTCAGGGATGGACATACTTCTTGGTTTTGCCTAGAGCTAAAAAAAGTTAAGCCAGAAGTGTTGCTGTGCAGGACCTAATAGGCAAAGAGCAGGAATTGCCAAGAAGCCCACTGGTCCAGAATTCCTTCTGGGATCAGCAGTTTGCACATGATGAGGCTTTTGCTGTCAAAAATAATTTTGTCAGAGTTTTGTTGGAAGTCACCGGGTTGAGTATTTCCGTGCTACCCCAGGAACTGATAGCTGGGGGGGCAGAGGATGAGGATACATCTGTGTAACTGTTGCATTTGCTGGTTCTGCTCATCTCATAAATAAACTGGTTTCTGACAGCTCCCAGTAAGTGCAGCTCCAGTGCTCTCTAGTGGTTAGTAGCAGTTAATTATTTTTTGCTGCTTTTAAACCAGAACTACGTTACCACTGGCTGATCTCAGTGCTACTTAAAAGTATCTTGATATTAATAGTGACATTTTTCTCTTCAGGATTTCTAGGGCCTAGAAAAGTTATTATAAAATATACATTTACAAGAAGCAATTCTTTGAATCAGGGAACAATGACATGTTGAAAATTCAACCTCAATAATATTAAGTAACAAACAGTAAAATTTGACATCATCCTTTTTATTTTAAAAAGCATGAAAACAGTACAAAGAGAAGAATGAGGAGATAACTAATAAGCAGCAGTCTGACCATAGAAAATATCCTGACTCTGTATTCTCTGTCAGCTGTACAGTAAGTAGGGATAATGATTCTTTAAAGTAATGTAACCAGCTTTACTCTAAGAAGTCATAGGACAGAAGCAAGAAAGAACACATAGCATTCAGAAGACTTTAATACTGCTCACAGGCAAAACATAATATACAGAGAAACCCCTCAACCTAGTACAAAAATACTGTGCCCAGAAACTATATATTTGTTCAAACTTTTTTCAAAGATAAAAGAATACAAGTGGACACACTCAGTGATTGGTGACTGTGACTAAGATTTTTATTAAACCATAATAGGAATGTATATTAAAACTATTTACAGTGCATTTCACACTACATTCTTTAAGAGACACATGCAGGTGTCCCCCATGTGAACACAGAAAGGGCTCAAATTCTAACTTCAGTTCCATCTGTAAGGTACCTCAGGCATCAGCAGGAAGAGCTGAACACAGCAAAGAGCAGGTGAGGCAGGTGTTGCCAAGGTAAGAGTTTGGTCCCTCCTTGAAGGTAAAAAAGGTGGATTTGACCATTCTTTCACTTTCTATACACTCAATCCAACTCCCACTGAGGTAAGTGGGAATCTGTATGACTGACTTTAAATAGGCATCAGAGCATGCTTTAGACCCTGGCATGACCAGCTCATGCTGTGAAAATAAGTGAAAACTGGCTATTCTACAGCACTGTCACATCAATACACATTTACAAACAGTGGTACTTAGATCTGAGTTTCTCTATGGAAACAAACGTCTTTATGTGGAAAATAAACTTTCCCATGCAACTTCCATTCATCTAGCAGTGACAAAGATAAAATATCCTGCTGGCACTATTTGCTGTATTTAACAAGTGTCACTAATCACCAGGCCACATTCTGGGATGTTTCTTCTTCCTGTCAAAGTCCAAACTAAAAAATCCAGCTTTCGTTATTTACCATACTCTGGCCAAACTCATTCTTTTATTCAAGCTCCAATGTTCAAGTTTATCTTTCAAATTAGTGCAAGTCCCTGAAGAAGTGCAGCAGGGAACTGTGAAATAAAGCTGAAACCTTGTGGAATGTAAACTGCACGTGATTTGACATGAAGAGAAAAACCCACAGCATCACAGAGACAAGACTCCAAACTAAAGCCAATACATATATTTGCCTGAAATACCAGATCTTTATAAAACCTTTAAAAAAGGTATGAATTTAATATCAGTGTGGCTTCTTTTTTTTCCATAAGAACTCTCTGCTGTCTTCCTGTGGAGAACTGCAAGGGACACCAACCAGATAACTCAGGCAACATCCCCGAATTTTATGGGACTAGATCTGACTCTTCATAAGTTTTCTGTGCAATGCATTGGAAAATTAGTTACCTGGGGATTTTGAGAAATCTTGTCTATGAATTAGACAGAGTTCTGATTTTGTCAGTTCATGCCACTGCCAGGTAAAATGCTTTGGATTGGAGGTGAAAAGTTTATCTTTACACGAATGGGAGTGGTACATAAAATCAGGCTTCAGTCCTCTCTTCCAAGGAGAGATCAGTTGATCATCAGTGGAATAGGTTGTTTACTTTTCTCACTAGCTCACTTGAAGATAAGAGAGTAATCTGCTCTTAACTTTAAGCTGCTAATTAACAATTATCACCATCTCCAAAATCAACATCACATTATTTTCCTCCCCTTTCTTTAATTGTGTGAGATAATAGAAAATCTAGATGTTCCACAGCTAATATTGGATGTGGGACTAACTTATTGGAAAAGAAGTTCAACCTACAGCTTAAGAACCTCATTGTTATTTTTAATTAGAAGAGGTAGGGTTAATCAGTAATTTTTTGTGTGTTAATACATATGACAAGCAATTTTTTTGAGAAGGAGAACAAAAACAGAAGGAAAAGTGTACTTTAAACATTAAACTGTGCTGTGGAGTGAGTCTACAAGAAAATATGTCCATATCTGAGATCAAGTAGGATACTAACTTAGATGCCTTCATTGAGACATTGGTGGGACAAATTCTGTACCTGAAGATTGAAATATCGAATTTGACAATGGCTTTAATAAACTTTAGTCTGAACTGACCAAGGGAAAAACTCCACTTCAGCTGGTTTCTTGTGTAATCCCCGCTGATTGTTTTAGCTAGACAGTATAAATTGGGGAGAAAACGTTTGAGACCTGACTAAAATCACTAGAAACACAACTCATAATGAAATGAAGGGCAGCTTGGGAC
Source organism: Pseudopipra pipra (assembly GCF_036250125.1). NCBI lineage: Eukaryota > Metazoa > Chordata > Aves > Passeriformes > Pipridae > Pseudopipra > Pseudopipra pipra. Next base: position 4,257,740 of record NC_087552.1, read on the forward strand.
TGTAATCCACTAGCTGGGTTTGAAAATGTTGCATTTTAAAGGCAGTGAACTCCAAGCAGGAGACAGGCTGGCTTTTTTTTTTCCCCCATATTGTCCCATATCTCCATTATGAAAGGAATGAGCAGTTTCTGCAAATGCTTCACACAAAGCTGACACAGAACCAGCACACTCTGACTTTGCCTTCAGGCAGAATTAAACACGATTTAAAAATGTTGATCATGCTCTGAAATTTCAGGAACTACAGCAGTCTATGCTTTTAAGGTTCTTAAACCAGTAGTTTAAAGGCTTTGGTTTTGTAGAAATACATACAGATACAGGTGTATTATGATAAATAAATGGTTTATTTACTAGGAACTGTATTTATACCTATGTTCCAATCTCTGTAGTGGAAGAGATTCCGTGGGATAAATGTGTACAGATATGTAATTAAATATATGCACATACTCTATAACTGCTCATTGTAAGTGAACCTTTAAAAAATGTAATGTCATGCCCTTTTTTTTCAAGTCAAAGGTATGAATCCATCACTCTTCTGTAGCAGTTATAAATTTAGTTATAATAAAGCTTTGCTGGACACACAATATAGCAAAGAAATACTGGGATATTAATGTAAAAGATGCTCAGTCACTACACTGTAATATTATCATAGTTATCTGCTGTGTTGTCACCATGAATTACCAGTCTCAACCATAATACCAAGAATACACCTTTATATACATATAATTTATTCATATTTATATTAAATACGTATCTCATCAGTTAGTGTAATAATTATATTTCAGTATCTCAAGCACTCAAGGAGAAGACTATACAAGGACTATGCAAATCCTGAAGCAAAGTTTCCTATTTATCAAAAAGTACCTAAAATCTTTTGTTGGGGTGGGCAGGCTGCTGTCATTTGCATATAAATACACATATTGAGCACTGCATAACAGTAGTCCTGGAATTCTGAATTATTATTGAAATCCACACCTTTTTTTTTTTTTTTTAATCTGTGTGAAGGAAATCAGGAGAAACACTTTTCTAGAAAAATGTTTTCAAATTCAGCTGCAATAATACATTATTGGTGCTCTTTAGAGAAGTCTGAGATAGGATTTAATCAGTGACAAATAATTTAGATGGCAGAAGTGCTGCTGACTGTCAGAATACCTTATTCTACATTAAAAAAAAAATTCAACTATGAAACTCAGTATCGTCAGACATTTTGAAACATTTGCTTTATATTTTCTTAGCTTCTGGTATAAATTATCTAAATGAAGAAATTGATAAAAAGGGGGACTTTTCACTTCTTTCTGACCAGGGGAGGGGTTGATAATTCATTGCAGTTTCAAACTAGAATGTTCTGGATTATTGTGATAGAAATAAATGCCCGTACTTCAAAGTACAATCCCAAGTGTGTTACTTTTGCCCAACACAATTGCAGATTTTAACCAGAGAATCGTTATTACACATTAAAAACCCACACTCTTCTGTGTGTGTCTGTGCAGCCAAAGTTACAGGTACTGCTGATCCATTTTAGACTGCTGACATTCATCTCCTGATCCTGTCTACACCAGGAACAGTACTCTCTTTGTTTTACTCTTTTGGGATCTCTCTCATCTGCATATTTTCTTTAATTGGTCCCCAATTCACAACCATTTTTATTAATCATCTTCTTTTAAATAAAATACCAATGTTGGGGTTTTTGCTAGTGCAAGTTAATTGACTTCTTACTTTTCAGAACATTAATGCCTCATATACAAATGGCAAATCCCTGTAGCATTCTTGGCTATTTTTGCTTTTGGTAAAATGATTTGTAAGAGATGTTAACACAAAACTTCCTTCCAAGTGGTCATAGCCATTTCATAGCAACACTGGCCTAAAGAATCAGTCATGGATAGTCACCAGGATTGTGCCATTCCTGCATCTTTCTGACTCAGATTGTCACCTCTTGCTCTTGCAGTCACGTTCTCTTCTGCCCGTGATCCCCTCTGTCGGTTGGATGGTGTTAAAATCAACTTCCAAACGAAGTTAAAACCAGCAGATAAAAATGATCCTCTTCAGTTTCCATTTCTCTCTGTGCTTCTGGCAGCTTTCTATGGGAGCCATCCTTCCATCATCCTTCCATGGCAGCCTGTCAGTTATGCTGGGACATTTCAGCAGTCTTCGAGCAGTTTCCATTATTCATGGAGAATTGTGACACTTCCACCACAAAACTCCTAAGACCCTCTTTGCCTAGTATTTCACAAGGGTCTTAAAAACTTCTTCAAATGTAATAAGACATTTGCTCAGACATCCATTTGATATGAAAAAAAAAAACAAACCAAAATTGAACTACTGGGTGCATAAATTCTGGGGCTTTTCACCTCAGAGCCCAGTTCTGTCTTCTGAAGGAGGTCAGCATAGTATATGCTGGATTAGGCTCCCCAGAGTGAGTCCCAGTCTTCCCTCTGAGCCTCTGGGAAGAGAACAGGCGAGACTGCTCATGACTTTTATAACACAGCAAGATTGGGAGAGGGAAAAGAAAAAGGTGCGAAATGCAGTAGTCTGTAAGATACTGGCCACAACATGATCACCAAACAACTATATACATCTGGAAAGTCAGAGGCTCTCGGGCACTAGTACCTTCTGCTGGAGCAGGGGGGCAAAAACCACCCTTGCAGGTCTTTTTCCATCTCAATCAGATGTAATAAAAGACACATACTATCTCTTGGCATACACATGGTCATGCTATATCTTGGAACGTGGAAAGATAATACAGCAGTGGCAAAACATAAGCCAGATTCATACAGTGTTCAGCAAAATGCAGTACTCCCCTATTACTATGTCTTCTATGTGAACTTAAGCTTGTGGTTGTTAAATCAGCATCTCAGTTCCGTTTGCCTTGATTGCTCTCTCCGTTAATCAGGTTCTTCTCTTGCTGTTCAGCTAAGGCTTGCCATTTCTGCCTGTTCTTTTTACAGCCATCCAGTAAAGGGGAGCAGGCCTCTGACACGTGTGTTAGGGCCTGAAATAGATTAAGAACACGTAAAACAGATTGCATTTAATTTTTAATTAAAAATGAAGAGAACGAAACACATTTCTCGTATTTTTTCAGATTTCTGAACTCAGAGGATCGACTCGTAGATCATTCAGTTGAACTGCACCGGTTACTCAGCTAACACAAGCCACAAAGCTTCAGTTCACTGGGACCTGACCTACTCTGAATAACATGGTAAGTCACATTCTTGCAGTGCTGGATTGAGAACTCACTTCTGTTTGCACTGTGTGTCAAGTTCCTTCTGACTGGATGAAAGCTCCGAAAGCAGTGAAAAGGCTGCCATTACAAACCTGTTAATTGTTTGCTTTTATTGCATTAGAACATTGGAGCGTGAACCCTGTGCTTGTTCATTTTCAAAGTAACACTGAAGTTGTTTGTATGTTTTATCATTTATTACTCCTTAAAAAAACCCCAAAATCTGTGTAAGCAGGTAATACCCCCTACTTGTACTCCAGTAAAAATAAACTCAAACCACAGCCCTTTCCTTGGATTAAGCTTAGTCTTTTGGGTTTGTGACTACCTCAAAGGCTCCCCATCCTCTTCAGTGCTCTCTGCCCCTGCAGGTAAGTCACTCTCACTTCTCTGTCAGCTTAGGACACGAGCCTAGATAAAGTCCCAGACACTGTCAGCCTGCTCTATGCTGTTCCAGTTCAGGGGAGGCTTTAAAACAAGGTGACAAATAAAAGTGAGACACTGAAAGCTGAATCATAATTGAAAAGACCAGGAAAAAAAAAAAAAAAAAGGTAAAGCTCTCTGCTAATAAGAAAAACTATAGAAGTTCAGGCTTTGGAACTGTGGGCCTTCAAACCTGCTCAGGTGTTCTGTTCAAGGAGTTTTCTGTTTGTATAGTCTGTACCTTTGCCACCTCCACCTACCTCCACCTCAGGCTCCCCAGCAAAGGCTGCCTTATTTTCCTGACAAACAATTTCTACAGCACAAAAACATCAGACTTTCAGGGACAGTAGCTGGTAGCTCCCACTCCTTCCCCTATCCTTGTTTCCTTCCAATTAGTGGATGTGGAGTCTTTTTAGAAAATTTTATTGTTTAAGAGAGAAAAATGCAAGTAGTCACCTTCTTGCTCCCACTGGAAGATTGTTAAGAGTTAGGCTATCTGTTCTTCACCTCAGTCCCTGTAAAATGCTTTCTACAGTCCCAATGAACAGACTTTCACTCTAAGGCTTTACTGGTTTAAAAAAAAAATCAAAAATCATTATGCTGTGTTTCACGCTGTATTTGACCAAGCAGCTTTTCACACGGTTTGTGACCAGGACAGAAAACCATTTCAATGAATTCTCTCATGCACTGCTTTTGTGTGAGATGAAAGAAAAAAAAATGGGATGGGAAAAGTTAAACTTGGGTAAGTTTTCTATATATAGCATATCACCTTTTGCATGAAGAATTCTGAATTGCTTAAAACTCTTAAAACAACATTTCTATCAATGCACTACCTGGACACCATTCTTTTCCTAGATAGCAAAACATTAGTTTTGTGAGTTTCCCTGATGATCACAGCAGCTCACTGGAGCTGCTGGAATCCAGAATATAAGCCAGGGATATAACACCAGTTGCACAGAGCACAGCAATTACCACTAGGTTTAATAAAATGATAACAAAGTACATTAATCAGACAAATATACCACCAATTATAAATACTAAAATAATAATTTCTTCACCTGAATAATGAACCATATGTAATAAATAATAAAATATTTTTACCTCAGTGACTAGTTTTTTATTTGATTGTTATTCTAATTTTAAATCTGTGTCTACTAGTGAGCAGTTCTGGTTTTAGGTATTTGCAGTTCGTTCTTAGGCACCGTACCTCATACAGCTGCAAACAAACAGCATCTATGAATCCAACCTGCATGCTGGGAATTTTGTTTTTCTTCTCCCTGTTCATTAGATCCTGTAGGTAAGAAGTAAACAAGCTCTGTGTTTAAATGCATTAAATAAAAAACCCAACCAAACCCAAGGAGACAGGCTGCAATTAAAAAGCAGCACCTTAAACAGCACAGCAAGCTCAGCCCAGTGGGGTATCAGTAGGAGTGTTACAATGCAAGTAATTTGACTGCATGACTTCCCTTAGGAGATTTGCTTTGGATTAACAGAGCCCAAATAACTAGAAACACAGGCAAACTTACTGGGTTTGGATAGGCTGCAAGTAGGTACCAACTCAGGAATGTATTTCCTAGACAATTTAGTAATATGGATTTGAAAGAAACAATAAAGTCTGTTGTTCCGGTTCAGAGTTAATGACACACACTGCTGGTGTCTGAGAACCACAGACAGGAAGACAGGGAAAGAGTTTGTCCTATATTCTGGTCAGTGGGAGAAATTGTGGATTTTGAAGTGCTGTTTCCAGAAGCCATTCTGCAAGAGGTGATTCTGCCACTTACTGTTGGTTCTATGTTGAGTTCCTTCCGCTCTTTGTCTCCTTGATCAAAGAACTCAGTAGCTACAAGCTCAGCAATCTGTAAGAGATTTCACACATTGAGAGCTCTAATGTGGATATATCAGCCTGGGGACTCCCCCCAGTGAGACTCCAGCTCTGCATTCCACCACTGCCTTTGCAGTAAGGGTTGGATGGAGGAAGCAGAAGCTGTTACGCAGTTTGTATTTAGTAAATCTTAAAAATGAAGCACATACCCGTTGCTGGACTGGCCATGGTTTGGTTATAGCTGATAAATCACAAGCAGTCATCAGCATGGCTCTGTAGAACAAACAGAGACAAATGTATGAGCTACTGTATGGTGAAATGCATGGAGACACCACGGCAAGTGATCAGTAAAACAGAATTTCAGGGAAGATCCAAGTCAGAAAAGCAACTGAAATTAAAGCAGAGTTATAAATGTAGCCCAGGCCTGATGCTGTGGCAGATGTCTCGATTCTTAGTCTTCTTTTTTCTTCATTGCCAGTAAGGAATCAGCTTCAAACCAAACTGCCTGTCCTGAATTCTTCAGTTACAGGTTTCAGAAATTCACTATTTAAGCATAAAGTATCAAGAGCAAAACAGCGTGGTTCCCAGACAGGGACCCTACACTCTCTAGGAAGAACAAAAACGCTCATGTAACTTCATATGCTACTTAGTAAAGTTTTTTCCAGAGGTTGCAGATTTAGTAGTTCTGGCCCAGGGAGTTGTTCAGTGCCTATATGACAGTGCCAGTTGTACAGGCCCAGAGTGCACAGACCTGCTCACAGTAACATGGCATGGGAAATGGGTACCTAATAGTATCAGCTGACTTCTTAATCATTCTGCTTTTACTTACAAAAATAGCTCCTTCTGTGTGGGGTCTTCCCAATTAAACTGCTTCTTCCTTAGAAGTTCGAAAAATTCTCCTCTCCTCCTTTAAAAGAAGTTAAAAGATTTTGCAGCGTGATGACATGATCCAAACACCCAGCAATGACTACCCAGCCAAGCTTTCCTCTGACTTACTTTATGTACAGTGCTAGGTCTGTGGCAAGAATGGCTTGTTTTATCATTTTCAGTGTAGCCTTGTATTCTTCAATGGAAAGGTTGCTGAGAATCTGATTTCCCTTCAGAAAAAAAAGCCAAAAAGCAGTGTTATCAGCAAAATGGGCAGCAGCACACCAGTTTGCTAAAATGTCTCTTAAGCTACTAAATCATTTTGAGTTGCTAGCTGATGTCATTCTTTTACCCTGCTTCCTTTTGCAGATTCCCCAATTTAAAAATAAAAATTCCAGTCTTCTTGAGTAATGGCAGAAAGCTGCACAGCAACAGCATCAAGATTGACTATTAAAAATGAAACTGTAAACAGAGCAACATCCAAGCTCTCAAGTCCATTTCATTCATCAAAATTAAATTTGCCACGAGCTCCACCAAAGCATTTCTCTTTCCCCTTCCTCCCCCTCCCCGAAGCAGAGGAACTGTGACAGATCCCAGTACCTGTCTATGCACCTCTAGTAAATAAAAATATTTTCCTTTTGTGAAGCAGCATAAATAACAAGCTGTTAGACAGAAATAAAAGCTCAGCAGCCTCCTGTTAAACCAAAGCTGGTGAAATGGCAACTTGCCTCCCCTTTTTTCCCATATTTGCCCATCTGAATAGGAAACAATCATTACAATACAAAGGATGCCAGAAGAACTATACCTGTGGTGTGAAAGGAGCAGTGCTGTGAAATGATTGTGCACACTGAATAACTGGGCTTCGGAATTAGTTTAATAATAACATGAAACAAGAAGAATGTCATTTTATTTGCATATTACTTAACTTAGGTTTGGCTTCGCTTTGGAATGTCAACATTAGCAGTGTTTGGTTTGGTCTCATCAGGGCTGCTTTGTGTATGTGTAGGCTGGAATGTTTTTTGGAATGAGAGCAAGGACTTGGGTTTGTTTGGTGGTTCGTAGAGGTCATGAAATGGCAACAAAGCCTTTTGTTTCCCTTGGTCCAAGGAAGCAGGTACCCAAAAGGACATTAGCAAGGCTTCCCTTATCAGGCAACACTTGGAAAGGTTTGGTGGCACTCAGCAGTGGAACTGGGGTTTCGAAGCTGCTGCATTTGCTTTCTTTACCCAAAAAGGAATAAAGAGCACTTGGGAATGTATAAGGGTGGGATTCTATCCAGAAGCTAAAAATAGAAAGTAGAACAGTTTCCTTCAGCATACAGAAGAATGTGGCACTCACTGGGCTATTCAGGATCATAAGGCATTGATCAAAATGATGATGCTCCATGATTGAGTGGCAGTACAGCTGGGCCAGCGGATGTTCGCTTCTGAGGAGCAAAAAGACCCATTAGATGGAGAAATCAAATTAAACATCCAGAAATAACTTCCCTTTTAATGTCCTCTTCACAGGAGTGGGGATAAAAAGACAGTGCTGTTACTTTGTCAGAGCACTGACAGCTCTAGTTTTCTGCCTTCTGTACCTGTTGAGATCAGCTGCACGCAGGGAGGGAGAATGTGATACAAGGTTTTATGAACAGTTCTTGTATGAAAAGCAAAGGTAACGAGAAGAATTCATTCACAAGCAAAGTTTAAATGACAGTTTTGGTTTCTCTAACATCCTAAACACCTGTCTGGCATATTTAGTCAGCTCAACTGCTGGGCTTGTAAATAATAATGCAAATTTAATAGGAAAACCACTAATACCAATGGAAAAACTCCTGCTGACCTCAGTGTACTGCAGTGCAGGGGCCCAAAACGTTGATCAAGTAATTTCCTAGTGTTAGTAACTACTGGTGTTTCATCACCACTATCTTCCTGACCAAACTACTGCAACATCTTACCTACCCTTTGCCCAGGGTAAAATCCAAAAGGAAACAAGGTGTTGGTTGTACTACAGGCAGTGAAAAAACAGCATTAAGCCTGCTGTGTAGATGTAGAATTTAAAGATATCTTAGTCTAGAAAATAGAATTTGCAGTTTGAGTAGCTTTAGAGGAAGCACAGAAACTCCTCCTCTCTCAAGGATTTCTAATTTCTCCCTGTTGCATAACCCAGTTCTTAGTTTTTGCTGCTGTATCTTCATTTTCAGCCCCTGGTCCCACATTGCTCATACCATCTCTTCAACTAAATCTGCGTTCTTTTGGAAGTCTGTTCTGCTGCTGATCCTCAATCAATTACTCTATTTATAATCTGACCTACAAGTGTTGAATCATGTAAGAAATTCTTTTTTAGCATATAGTTCCATGTGACTTTCTGTACGGTTAAGGATCATTCACATGAACTAGTGGCTGCAGGATTGGGTCCCTCTGTGAGTGAGTGCACAGAGACTCAAATAAAAGTCATAAGAGGAGACTCTGGGGATTTAAGAAGCACAAAAATGTGGAGAGAAAGATGGAAAGACAAACAAAAATGCGGAAAGGGAGATTAAAGGATGCAAGCCCTTGAGGATTATGGGCTGGCTGCCCAGCACCTCCTCTGAGACCACCACAAGAGGAGTACAGAGCAAATCTGTTTGCCTGTTTCTGTAAGGAAACAAACTGTAGGATGGTGCCAACACATGCTGGGTGAAATTCCCATTGAGTTAAGTGGGATGTGTACTGTGTCTCCTAAAGTTCATCCTGACTGCAGAGAGAAATATGTGAGAAATATCTTAGGTTATCTTCCCAAGTACTGCACCAAACTAGAGCTTGCTCAGTACTTACAGACAAAGGACACCACTGCTCTCTGAAACATGCTTATTTGGTTATCCAGCTTCCATACTTTACTTTATCCAGGCTTCCTACTTTACATGTAGGATTGGAGGAAAGAGAAAAGAACCCCCCAGCGTATCTACCAAAGGGCTTCTAAGCAGCCCCTCTCCTGCAATTTCCACCACCAGGACAATTTTAATTTTTGAAACCCTGCTGCTTAAGGAAATCATACACTAAGTAACCACTTTCTTCCACAAAGGAAGAAACAAAGAGAATCCATTCCTGGAAATAAAAACCTTTTCATTTAGATTTGAATGAGAGATTTAAAAAAAAAAAGTCACGGAAATTTCTACTGAAAAAGAATTGTTAAGCTGTAATCATCTCTGCTTTACAGCATGTGCAAATGTTGGATTTTGCTGTCTATGACACTTTCCCAGGACATTTTTGAGAGGAGATGACGCATCTCCAGATGTCTTCCAGGAAATTTATTTTTAAATAAATAAAGCAAAAAATAGCTAACTGGTTCCAATCACTGCAAGGCTACAGTTACTGCTGGGATCCCCTATTAGAGAACTAGAAAAAAGTTACTCTTTCAGTTTTGTGGAGTTTTGGAGTTTGTTTGGGTTTTTTTCTCTTTACATCAGTCAGTGTTATTCTGAACGTATATGTGAAAGGCAGGAATTCTGCTTCAGCTTACTGATTTTCTGCCTTTCAGTATTCTCTGCCTCAAACAACCTTTTCCTCCCTTAGTATCTTACTTCTCACACTGTGAGAACAGCAGACCACTTCTTCCAAAGGGCGCTTCAAAACCACTCTCTCAGACAACCCAAGCTCAGTGCAAAGCAGTCATACATTTTTAATGTGATTTTAACTCTGCATCCTATCCAAATCCGCCTGGAATTCTCAAAGGACATGGCTAAACCACGAGGAAAACAATCCCAGTCCCAAATGGTCGGGAGACACCTTTGTGTGCGATGGCTGCAGATCCCAGCGCTGTGCTGGCCCACACCATCAAATCCAGCCGGTTGTCCATAATTTATCTGGGATTTTGTCACTGGCTTGTTTTTATTTCACTTGTCTCAGCCTTGCTTACCTTTGTATGTAGGAGTTGTTCACTCCCCTGTGATCCAAGTCGTGGCTCAGAGTGGCGATCAGCAAAGCCAGTGTTTCTAGGTCAGTCAGTTTGCTCTGGGTGGAAAAAGCAAGGCAAGAAGTGAGCTGGGGGGTTTATTTTGCACAGTGGGGTTTATATCTACTTTCTAGCTAATGAAACCTGTCCCTAGTCTAGTCAAAAGACAGTTTGGAAAGGCTTGATTTTATGTTTCTCCCAGGAAGATGTGTCCCCCAGTGCTTGCTCTCCCCCTGGAACTAGGAAAATTTGAGAGGTTTTATGTTCAATGCCGTTCAGACTCCGGAATCTAGGACATGAGAATCAGCGTGGAGTGAATCCAGGGGAGTTAGGAATAAACAATTTATGGAAATTGGAGTGGAGATTGACAGGATTCCAAAAATAGCAAGCAAACTATCCGGATCATCAGAGATTGCTCGACTGCACACAGAGCAAAACTACCCTGGCCATTCCAGCACAGAAGGAAGAGGAATGCCCTTGCCTTTGTCTCTTCCAGCAGCTTTTGTCTTTTTTATTAGGGAAACAAAATTTGTAGGGGAAAGAAATGCCCCTTCCTTGTTGGTATTGGGTTTTGACCTAAAAATAGGATTTATTTATGCTCTCAGAAGTGTTTACTGGAAAGTAGTATAAAGCAATTAATAGCAACTGTCTGTAATCAAACTGAAGAAACACCTTAATTCTGAATGAACAGAAACATTCTGTTTCCTTCATGAATGTAAAACTGAAACCTAAAAACATACTTTGGATGAATCCTGAATCAGTAGGGATTCTAGCCCTTCAGTAGGGATCATCTAGTCCTTCAATCCAGCCCTAATCAGAATGATTAGGTTGTTTTTTTCAATTATTATGTGTCTTTTAAGTGGAAGGTTGAAAATTTGTTCAGAAGCATTGAAATGAACATTTGAATCTTTATTTCTGTATTTTTATCTTCTGTTGGTTGTCTAAAGCTGTACTCAGCTTTGAACTTAAAAAAATTTTTCCTGTTGAATATTTTATGGAAACATCCAGAAACAGGGTCAGGCTTTTCTCCCCCACCTTTTTGACTTGCCTGTAGTGTAAGTGTTAACTTTAAAGGACATAACCATGTATGTGCCTTATTTGGGATACTCCCATTGGGAACATCCAGCTGACCATTTCCAGAGAATTTACTGAAACTGGGTACAAAACAATATGTCAACAGTTTCACAAACTAAGCCCTTAAAGCCAGAAGTCTTCAGCAGAAATATTTTGATTTCTGGCAGTAGCGTGGAATGATGAACATCTTACTGACGTGACAATCAGAACTATGCATCATTATATAATTTGTTTAGCCAAAAGATTCTTAATGCAGAAAACGTACCTGAATTTTACCAGATTTCAGAGCAGCAAACATGCACTGGGCAGTATTAAAGGCATGTCTCCAATTGTGGTAGGCAACGTTCTTCCGATAATTCTTCTTTACACTTAAAATCCACCTGCAGAGAACCTTTAAGAAACAGCATCAGATAGTTTAAATGTATTACAAATCCACTCTCTTTATGAAAACCAATCTTTCTCTAATCCCACTTGGAAACTCTCTTACAGAAAAAAAAAATGTTTTAAACTCAATTAAAACTTCAAATTCAACCTACTTTTAACTGTGAACATAGATAAGAACACGCTTACAACCACTAGTGCAGCCTCTCAGTGAGTTTGTGATACTTGTGGGTTTAGTTTTTTGTTCCTAATGGCTAAATGCTAGTGTCAGAAGCACTGCTGCTAATTCAGAAACTGAGGTGTGCTGAGCTCTAACTGGGAGAGAAAAAAAATCCTTCTTTACAGTGACATGTTTGATAGAGAAGATATATTATTTAGTTATAGAGTCCTCTCAAGAGCTGTTCTGAAAATGAACATGTGGCTTTTGCCTCCTATCAGCTTGCCAAAAAACAAGCAGAATTGGACTTTGGAAAGCACATAACTATGAGAGAAAGATTACTATATTGCTGGGTAGTTTCTTTTCTATGCTGGAAGAAAGCATGTCCTGGGTGTTTTACTCAACAGTTATCAGATGTTGTGGGTTGTACTTTACTTGAAAAAAAGTGACAGGTAAGTAGGTCAGATAATAATTTAATGTTCACTAGAACAGGGTCCTTGGTTTAAAGCCAGGATACTGGATACAGCATATTGCTCCATGTTAAATGCTGGCTGAGAATCCAGGCCCTGGTTTGCTCAAAATTTTGAGTGTTCCTAGTGAAAGATGTTGTGCTGACAGAAAATCCAATGTCATTCACCCACAAAAAGGACTCCACTCAGACAAAGGCAGCAGTAATAGGCTACTGCCAGTTTTCTTTAGCTCTAGTGTGGGGAGTTTAAATGGTACCTTCAAAGCTGTCAATGTTCTCCTGCTTCTACTGACACGTGGACTTGCCTGTCTATTCCCACAGTGTTCTTTTGGGTTTGCTAATCCATTGCAATTGCTCCACTAGGAACTTGAAGTCCTCCCATTTTTGGCCTCCCTGACTCCCTCTCTTCTGTTGGGACATATTCCTTAAGGAAGTACAAGTGTTTGACCTTACTACAAAGGTAAACTAAGTACTGGGATATTCCAGAGGTCAGACTAGGTAATACAGTGATCCTTTTGGTCCTTGAACACTACTAATCTAAATTGGTCTATAAACCACTGATATAGAAAATAAATACATGTTCTATTTAACTAATTTGATTGCCTATGAATCCCTCCAAATTAACTTTGCATTTGGATACTGAACTTTGAAAGTTTTTTTGGAAAAGGTATAAAGCAAAAATAAAGTATAAAAATGAAGGTTTTTACAAATAGATATTGTGTGCATTGACTGAAGAGGCTGAAGAGATTGTCTCTTTTACCTCAGGGCTATAAGCAAAGTAAGAATACCTGTCTCAATCACCTCTGACAGGTGCACATCTGCAACTAGATCTGCTGGTTAAAACCTGCAGGGACATTTCCACAGCCCACATAAGGAATCTGTTTCAGTCTCTGTTATCTCCACAACTATGAATTTCCCTCTAAAATCTAATCTAATCTTATGTAGGGAAAGACCAAGATAGTTCCTACCTTATATGGACAAAGTGAACAATGTCCTCTTTATAACAGCCTTTCCCTTACTGAGAAGTTGCATCTCCCTCCTCAGTGTTCTGTTTTCCAGTCCATTAATCATAGACTGTAAAATTATTCATCATTCAGCAGAAAACTGAGGACAGACCCCAATACTTTATATACCTTCCTAGTTTGCTAACTGCTCTGTAATACAGACTCCCAATTCTCTTTCCTGGGGTCATTTCACTGTTGTCCCGAATTTCTAAGAATTCCCTGTCTCCGTGTGTGGAGCGGCGTTTGGCAGCGTTCATACCTCGTGCTTCATTTGGAAGTTCTGCACCAGGTTGAGGTCTGTGAACATGCGGATCGTGCACAGCGTCGTTTCAAAGTCTGACAGCTCAAAGTCGCTGAAGTAGAAGTCGGTCAGGTTGAGGCACTGTGCAGATGGCACCACAGCAGCCTGGAGAAGGAGAGGACACAGCTTAGCACTAGGGAAGAGAGAGGATAACAGAAATACCTGTTTTGTAAAAAGAGAAGGGGTGAGACGCTAAATTTTACCTTCACGTGATGCTCAAAAGTGATGATTACTTCTCATTTACTTCCCTTAGCCTTCCATGTTTAATATTATCTTATTACCTTAGATTTAACACATACTTTTCTACAGATCAAGAGGATAAAGGAAGAATTACCTGGTCAGTCTGTTGCCTCACCTGAGGCAAATTGCAACCAAGAGTATGTGTGCAATTGGGAGAATGAGAAAATAAGGCAGTGGAGTTGTGTTTGTTTTTATGAATGTGCAGACATCAAAATCTGTAACTGTTGCCATTTTGCTAAAAATGACAAGGAAAGAGATGTCAGTAAAACAGATTTCCTAACAGGATCCCCATTCAGAACAATTGTAGACAGAACATATTCACAGGCAGAGCTTTCTCAGGGCTGGAAACCTGAAAAATCAGGGTTCACCTGTGATCACTAATCTTTAAAACCTATGGACAATGTTCTTGGTGCAATTTGAGTATAATCATAAACTTTCACCATGAAATTCGAAATTACAAAGTACACAAAAAACCCCCAACTCTACTTTTTTTAATCTGTATTTTTAATTGTCAGTAATATCTCCGTGTATTACATGCATTACAACTCTATGTATTACAACTCTAATTTTCCTGGTGACAAAATGCAGAGTATAGGTCTTGGTTGCCCCGCAAAATACAGGTGTTAAGGTTATGCTAAGTCTTATCCTAACAAAATAAATGTCTACAATATAATAATATACAAAAATCAATGTCTTAGTCTACAGAAAAAAATTCAGTATCATTATTTTTCTGTAAAGGAGTTCTCAGTTCTTCACAGCTGCTTCACCTCAACTTGAGTGTGGATCAAAACAAATCAGGTAAATCTGAAGTGGTGGAGGAAATAAACATCTGTGTTTATCTTCCTCTTCATAATTCTAGGGGAAAACATTTCTCCTGGAAATGTTCCAGCATGGGGAACTGTGTCCCAGGAGCCTGAGGCACTGAAAAGGAAGCATGTGTCATAATCTACAGCATTTTTACATGTAGCATGTAAATCCCCAGAACTACATCCAGCAGTCCCTGTTCCATAGAAGTTTGCTGTTACCTTTCTTGTGTGTCAGAATTGGAAAGTCATGAAAGATTATGAAAACCAGTATTTACACAGGGGGAAAAAAAAAGTTCTTGCACCAGTAATTTTGTGTCCCTCAGCCTGGATTCATGTGGTATCTCACCTGTGAGCATGTGAAAGAGCTGTATGTTCAGTGGCAAATAATGCACCTGTTCAGGAACTCTACTGACATGATTTTGAAAATCTGCAGCTGCAGGCTGGTATTTCACAGGGAAAGGGCTGGAAGGACACACTCGGAGCTGAACAGGGCACCTCATGCCTGTCTTCTCACTTCAGTCATAATTTATCTTTCCCTTCCTTGATCTCCTGCCTTTGACTCCACAACAGTAAGTTTCACTTCACCTGAGACATAAAAACCCCTGCACTCTGTAGCTATTCAAGTGGTGTTTAACCAGATTAGAGATTTCCTCTTTCCCTTACTGAAGCCAGAAGAGCTTTCAGCCCCCCTTTTTATAGCATTTTAATTTCAAGTTATTGAGCTATGGTCAGCTTCTGTGAGCACTGACCAAACAAACTGCAGCCTCTTGCCCAATTTCTCCACCTTGGGAATATTACAAAGAGCATGACATAGTCAAGAAAAGAAGAAAATGTGCCAAAATTCCCCTCTTTGCATAACTGTGACTTTTCAATTCCTATTGCTTACTAGAAGCATCGTATTAATGGTAATTAGTAGTGAATAATTAGTGACTGCATTTCATCGCCTGGTTAAGTGTAGAAAGTAATTTTTAAAACTTGTCTTCTATTGTGAGTGACAAACATACAGATCAAGCTTACAGCTTCGTGTAATACACCAAGGCACTCCCTTCAAGGATGCCTCAAACACGAGAATAGCCCATTCTGGAGTGTACTGAAGTGAGCGTGGTAAAAGGCCAGCAGGGATGCACAGGGAATTCCTCATGGAGCTCAAACGGAAAACCGAAGTACAGAGAAGGAGGAAGTGGGGATGGGCTACCTGGGAAGAACATAGAGACATCACCAAGGTGTGCAGGGCTGGAGAGGGGAAAACCAAAGCTCAGCTTGAGTCGGGACTAGTGAGGGATGCAAAGGGCAACAAAAATTTCTGGCAGCAAAAAGGTGGCTGTGGAAAACATGGGAGCACTGTGGTAACTGAGTGGCAACCAGGAACAGTTTTGCTTTGTTTCGTTTGCATTGCGTGGTAAAACATGGGTTGTATCCAGGCTCAAAGGAGGTGACTGATGCAACAGGACATTCTGTAGTATGAGGGAAGTGAGAAATTTTACTACAGCCTATTCCACAATGCAGATAATGAAACAGAATAGGACAGTTCCACTTGGAAGGGAACTACAACGATTTTCTAGCCCCACTGCCTGATGAAGCATCTGCTTTCTGTGCTGTCAGGTTATTTAGAAGCAAAACAGAGCAAATCACAGGAAGGTATATCCAGAAACATCACTTTAATCTGTTTTGTCTGGCTTGACACAACGATATGAATGCAAAATGAAACAAATAAAAATTAGATGAGAGCAGAATAAAAAGGCCTGTGCTTGTGCTCTAGTCCTGTGTTGCCTGGTATGTCCTGAGAGCCCGTGGCTGACACGGGCCAGGACTGTGCTAGGAAGAACATGGACAGGTAGGTGGAGGTGGACACTGGCCCAGTTCTAGGTTTGCTGTGGTTCTGTTTTATTTAGCAGTGAAGATGTGACCACAGAGATTCCAACCCAAGCCCTGCAGAGAAACCCCAGGAGATGTGCTGCATTCTGCTCTTGTCCACGGCTCTTTATGGCTGGGCAGCAGCCTGGCAGGACTGAGGTTCAAAACCCACGTGACACTATTCTAGAAACACCCCTAGTCTTACACCTTGTTCCATGGCACCTTGCTTGTCCAGACCAATCCCATAATACCCAGCCTGCTGCCCCCCGTGTCTGCCTTCCTCTCCATCCCTCCCATTTGTTTTTGTGCAGCAGGGATGATGCTTTTTCCCTGGAACACCTCCTCCAGCAGAGACCTGGAGAAACTAAGCCCATGCTGTGCTTTGAACTGCGCTTGAAATCACAGCTGTAGTTATTCCTCAGGCAGTGCTTTCTACACACAGAATTAAACATGAGCAGAGCAGGACACTGCACAGAAAAGCAGCCATAAAAATAATAAAAATAAAAAATCACCGCATTAAAAATTAAATACAGAACTTCTACCAAGGCCATAAAGCTGCACCCATCTTTGGGATGCTTGAAAGGGACCAAAGCTGTGAGACATGCAACATTCAGACTTAGCTGCAAAATGAAGAGTTCTCAGCGTTTTTTCTGGTTCTTGCAGTGCTCTGGCCAGCCTGTATTTCTTCTGATTGAGGCATTGTAATGTTTCCTTTTCATGTGATCAACTGATTCAACTCAGGAACCAATCAGTATAACCCTCACTGTCAGTTTTATTTCTGGAAGATATGCTTCTGTGTGTTTCGGGATCACGTCTGTGTGAAGGACAGCTCTTTGTTCTATTCATGGAACATTTCTATAGGAATAGTAAAAAATTCAATTACCACTGTTACCTGCAGCTCCCTCGTTTCCTCCTCAGCAGCAGAAGCATGGTATGAGAGAACCTACAGAAAGAAAGAAGCAGCCCTTAGTACAAACAAAAGAGCAGTGTGGTAAAAGAGTACTTTTCCTAAAGCAGATTCTTCAGCACTGCACTGTGTTTGGTGATGAAATCTATTGTCCATGCAGGGCCCACCAGGGTTTTAAGGGAGCTCTCTGAGTGCATATGGGGAGATATCTGCAACTTGCAGAAATCTCCCACAGCACAGAACCTTCTGGAGATAAGTAGGCCAGGAAAACGTAAATAGTTTCTATAAAAGAGCAAAGAACTCTGATTTTCTCTTTGGAAAGATTTCATGCCCCACTTTCAAAGACAAATAATACACGAAACAGCTATAATTATGAGCCTGACATTGTTGCCATAGGAATTCTTTCAGGAGTTTATTCAGACAGAGAAGAAAGTTTTGCCCTAACTGAAACTTGGCACCAAAGTCTGAAAGACAATATGTTTGTTTTAAATTAACTAAATAAGCTCATATTTTTTAGCTCTTGAGAACAAGGGTCATGAAAATGTTATGGATTATTTTAGGCAACTAGAGACTGATTCTTTTTTAAAGAACCCATCCTATGTGTTAACATATAATCTGTCTGGACCTCCTGTATTGCCCATAAAGTGTTACAGTAGAAGAGAGAATTTCTAATTTGCAATATAAACCAATCGTTCTGACAATAATTTTACCCCCTTTTTATTTAACATGACTTAATATGGGTTTATTTGAGAGTTGTAATGTTTCTTTTAGAGGCTATGGGGTACATAATCCCCATTTTAGGAATTCTGCAAATACTCTGTTTACATAATGAATGTCAGGAGATCCAAAGTCTATAAAGTTTTCACTTTCAGCTTCAAGTTATCGCCTCTGAGTAATTCAGCTTCTCAGACTGAAGCCCTCTTCGGCTGTTAAACTGAACAGGAACCAGCTCAAAGGCTGAGACCAGATGATGTTCATCCTGCCATGGTTTGCTGGAGCCTGAGGAAATTGCTGCAAGCCTACAATAACGCTGCTGTTACTCTGTGTGTCCAAAGGGCTGAGCCAAAATCATCACAGAAAACCTCAGACAAGAAAAGGAAGCCCCTAATCCGCCCAAGCGTTTCCTGCTCCTACGCGGCAGAACGCACCCGCCGAGCTGCCCCTGGGCAGCCTCAGGGAGAGGAAAAGATGGGCCCAGCTCACCACTGAATGTCATGAGCGGGGTTAAAACACAACACCAAATGGCACAGTCTGCCGGCACATCCAGAAACAAGCGGGAAAATTCCCGAGCAACTCCGCAGGCCGAATTCCCCTGGGGGAGTACTGTTTCTGTCCTGATGTGTAGAGCAGACAGGGCCTGGAGAAAATCACTTTGGGGCTAATTAAGGACCACCTAGTTGTGGAGCTCACCTCTAATGTCACCATCTGTTTGGCCATGGCTCGCTCCACAGCCTCGTACATCTGGGTGTTCTGGATCCCCAGGCCACAGAAGATGACGAATGCTTCCAGGAACTGCTCGTCGTTTCTGTTGAAAGCCTTGATCTTTCCTGAGTTTTCTTCCATCTTGTTCACCAGCTGGCAAACACCTATGGCAGGGTACAGAAAGGAAAAGAAGTAATACAGAGAACTGCCACCATATTACCTGTTGTAAGGAACAGCAAGAATTAAGTCTGGGACAGTTTAGCCTGCAGTAAGAACCATCAATATACATAAAAGGGACACACAGGAGTGCTGTAGGATTTTCCCCTGTTTTTTTTTTTTAAGAGTAATTTCAATGTATTATAGAATGAATGCTAAAACATATATGAAACAATTATATTTTACAAAGCAGATTCAAAAGTATTTATTGGGATTTGTAAACCAAAAATGTAGGGCTTTAGAGACTTGATTATCCTGTGAAATTCTAGGGTCGTTTTCATCCTAACTTTTATTATTAATAGTATTCTAGATTGATTTAATCCCTAAAGACAATTTGTCCTTTGGAGGCTAATTAAATTTTTGCAACCATGCCAAAAGAACATTTATGAAAGTCAGAACAGTGGTACACAGAGTTTTTGCTTCCTTATTTGAGTCAGTACTGGAATTTTTTTTAAGCAAATGAACTAAACAGAGAATACCCAAGTTGAGGTTCCAAGCTTAAGCAGAGTCGCCAATTCCATGAGGATGTGATTGATTCCAGCCTGCCCAAAACACTGCTGAACTCCTTGAAAAGCATCTTACTGAATTCAGCTTGTTAGGCTCAAACCTGTTGACAGCTGCATCTGTTTATTTTCCTCTTAAGAATTTCTGGACTTTTCCATGCACAGGCCACTGAAAAGTCTGATAGGTAACTTCTACCTCACCTTGCTGCAGCTTAAGTCCCTGACACCATTTGAAGCAGAGGTACATTCAGACATACACCTCCCTTTAGTTTTGCCCAGCAGATGGTAATTTCTGCTAAAAAGCAGAATATTAATGAAAGCAGCTGCGTTATAAGAACATGTTGTCTTTGGCCAAAACTGCTTTGGGGGTGATTATTGTCTTAAGTGAGTGCAAATGTTTTCTCCCTCCCATGAGTGTGAGTACTAACAGTTTGGAGCATAAAAGCCAGCATTTTCCTGGCCAACTGCAAATATATCTCAGGGATTGTGTTATCTGAATATTGCAAACAAGAGTCTGAACCTTAATGGGATGAGAAGACTAGATCACAGAATCACAGTAAAAAACATAATCCCAGCAAATAAGGATTCAAATAAGGAAAAAGATTAACTTTCCCTGGGAAAAAAAAGAAGCTGATTTATAAAACTCTGTAGGAAAATCCCATGAAACTCACTTTCAGATCTCTGTTTAGCATGGTTTATGACATTATAATTATTCCCATAGCAACTGTGATGTCATGAACACAAGATTAAGACCCAACAGTGAGTATGCCACAAAAGTAAATGAATTCCTAAAAGACACAGCATTTGGATGCACAGAGATGTCTCAAAAAAAAACAGAGAACTGCAGTGAATATACTATGTAGTACTTAAGACTCTTTAAATCCCTTTCAAATACTTCCCCAAAGCACTGAGATTCCCATATATTACAAATAAAGGAACTCCAAAGTCTTTTACTGGGACACAGTTACAAAACCACAGCAAAATTCTGTAATTCACCACATACCTGAGAAATGCACAAGTCAGGAGAATAAAAAAGTTCTTTTCATCTTTCTTGCCAGTAAGATCTGCTTGGTTTTGCTGCGGACAGTTTTTCCCACCTCAATCCCACTTCCCAAATTCTGGTTTTGGCTATACCACTCTTAAAATAATTTTAAAAAGAAACCAGACTTATAATAATAATAATCATGGATGCTGTATAGTGTGGCAAAGGAGCTTCTGGATATTGTCCCAAAGACAACTTCTTGACGTTGCCCTATTAAATATCTGAACATTAGGCAGATGTGAAACCAGAAGAGACTTCAAAGAACATTTCCCAATGAGAATTACTCAGATTTGAAAAACCCACCTAAATGGGTGGCCTGACTGAAATTCTTGCACTTCCATAGAAAATCCCAATAGAAAAAAAAAAAAAATCCATGAGATCAGTAGCTCACAGCATAGTGAAATATCTCTAATTAAAGCTCAACAGTTCAGTCTTCACCTTGGTCTACTAGGGTTTGCTAGAATATTTAAATAAAGTAATAAAAGAACTCAGGAAAGAAGCTAATACCAAAACTCCATTAGGTGAAGAGGATGCTTCTCTTTCTGCTTCAAAGGTTAAAAAAAAAATAATCTGTCTTCACAAAAAAAGGACCTCATATTTACTATAAAAATTGGGCTCTGCAGTTTTGCCATAATTCCCAAAGAAAATTATTTGAAGACCATTAAAAATGCATTCTCGGAACTCTTAATATTTACTGGCCAAATTTTGTAAAGCTGAGTAAGTTGGATTCATGCTACTGTCTAGGGATCAGTATGTTTTATTTTTTGTTTGCTTGTGGAACTTACTGATGCCAGGAACTCAGGCTGATACTCATTCTGCTCTTTGGTAACTTATTAGGTAAGCAATTTATACTCAGGGTGGTCTCAGAGGACTTATTAATTGAAAACATGATAATTAAGGATCTTTTCTCCTGGCTTGAGATTCCACGTTGCTTGGATTTTACTGTGGAGCACATAAATATTTCTGTGAAATGTATAAGGACAGTTTTGTAGAGATACCTACCTATCACTTTATTCTTTTTCCCATTTTTTATTGGTGTACACAGCAAACTCTTTATGTGTTGGCTTACATTTTCTGCACTGTCATTCTGTTAGACAAACAAAAAAAATACAGTTACAATTTTAGAGACGAGTGTTCAGGTGGCTGAAGGTGGGTCTGCAACTATTCTTTGCTTACATACTCCTTCAAAAGGAACCACGTCTTCAAAGAGTTTGCACACAAACAACAAGTAGGAAAACTACTACCAGCTAGGGCAACATTCTACATCCTTCCAAAGATTTTCCATATTGTCTCGTGCTCCAGTAGAAGGAGAATCAATTTATTTGGGGAGTGGAAGGTTGGATCAAGAAGACAACGCCTCTTTTTCAAATACCTGGTGAGAAAAGGATGTAATTCTACTCTGACTGCTCCTGGAATAATGTGGCAGCTGCTGAGAAGTACATTTGGTCCAATCTCTAATTGTATGTGACACAAAAAATGGGCACACATTAATATTTCCAATCAAAAGGTTATCTTGGTGGTTTTTTTTTGTGCAAGGACTGTAGATAGGATCTTGGCAGGCAAGTGCACAAACACTGTCATGCTTAAAAGTGGCAATAGGAGATGTGATTCTTTACAGAAATCATTAAAGGATTACATCATGCCACATACTTTACACGACTCCAGCCACTTAAGTACTACTACTTAATAGCAGCCCATTATCAAGAGGGTTGTACGAATAACTCAGGAGCAGGATTGTTTTCTCAACTGCAATACCTGTGCAATCAGCTGTAAAAAAAGGAGATAAGAATCAGCATCTCTCCCTAAAAGTCAAACAGGAGGGGACTGGGGATGAAACCACAGTGCACGGTGCTAAATAAAAGTGCCTGACCCAGTATTAGTGAAAAGGAAGGAGAGTAAGCCAAAACCAGGCTTAAATGCCTTTAAGGAGTGTTGTAGGTATTTGAACTTTGTCTCCACTGCACTAACTTTGTTGGTTCGGGGAAGAACACGGACACACCTGACAGCTGAAGCTTAGCATTTGGCTTCTGTGCTATCCTTGGAAATGGCCTGAACCTGAGGCAACTTCACAGCTCAACATCACAGCACAAATAAACCCAAGCTGCTCTTCTGCCTCGTGCCGTTTCCTAGGCAGTTCAGGCCACCAAAGCGCAAAGGTATTTTCACGAGGTGACTACAGATGCTGCTGAATGTCCTCCAAAGAAAGAGGCAAGCCAAGGTTTCTAGGGCACTGGGAACACCTGGGATTTCCCTCACGTCAGGGTTCATCAGCTTTCAAAGCATTTAGCCTCCAGCCCTGCCTTGGGACTGCTCCTAAGCAGCGGTGCAGATGCAGTCACTGTGTGCCGAAAAACATTATCCAGAATTCTTTCTAACAGCACTGTTATTTTCTTTTAATGACTTCCTTCCATAAGGTGTATTCCAGGCAAAAATGCAAAATAACTCTACTGAACAGCCTGTTTCAGACAAACAGTTGTTTGGATGGCTCTCAAGGTATTAATTTTATTTTTAAATGTCTTCCAAATAATCACCTCTGTCTTTATTGATCTATACAGTACATCCACCGGATTCTGTCTGTACTTCCAGTCCTGCAGTTAAGAGCTTTGGGCCCTGTACTGCAAAGTGCTGAGCACTTCTAGAAATCCACTCCAGAGCATTCGTGAAACCTTGCACAGAAAAAAAAAAGGGAAGCAACAGAGCTCCCCACCACAAGCCTGCCCCTTCTTTCCACTTACTGGAACAATCACACTGAACACTATATTTTCTGACCTCTTTGTTGTGTGTCTCAGAGCAAATTTTGGTAAAAAGCCATCTGCTGACCATAGCAACTCATGTCCCTCTCATTACCCTCTCCCTCAGCCCCTCTGGGAAACAGGCTTAAATATAGTAAGAAGAGCAGACATCTTTCAATTTCTACAAGGACAGGAAAATACAGAATTACAAGTTTGCTTTTTGTTAATGACAACTCTGCGGGCAACCCGACTGGAATCTGAGTCCTGCCAGGTGACCTTCCCTCCTCACTCTCCAGTATCCATGTGCTCAGTAGTACACCAGACCACGAGATCACACTTGTGAAGCAAAAGCTCCCAAACAAAAGTGAATTTGTTCCATCTCCAAACCAGCAAAGAACCTGCATCTATAACATTAATCTTTGCCAGAACAAGAAGGGAAAGGAAAGGATAAAAAAGGGAACTGGGAGCCTCCCAACGCTCTCTGGGTACCCTCCTTTGTGCTTTCATTATTCTAACCGGGGCCATTCCATTGACAGAAACAATAAGGGGAAAACAAAAAAAGCCTTGAAAGGTAAACAGAGAAACATTTTCTGTTTCTGATTTTCAAATCTAAGCTTATTTTCCTTACCGTCCAGGGAAATCTTCTGTCTTTGCAGACATCTGGGATGTTGAGTGGCTCCATGGTGTTCTTGACGTACTGAGCATACATGTAATTGATTTGGTTTGTGTCGTAGTCCCTGAAGGACACAACAACACCACTGTTATGTGCGTGCCATGAAAATGAGGCACTGCATTTATGCCCAGCAGGTAGGAGTAATATCTTTCCTGTATGAGAAAAGGATCTACAGATACGACTAATAGATATATAATGGGGTTGAGTTCAAACCCTGGATCCCAATCCAGCTGTCATCACAAAGCTGCAGAGTGGACTGACGTGTGCATTCCACCATTTCTTATTCAACATTAACACTGAACACCAAGCTGAAAAAATAAACAAATCCCTACGGTTTACACAGATGAAGGACAGAGAATGAACAGCTGCGTTTATGTAGAAATAAACAGAACCTTGTGAAAACCAACTCCATTCACAAATCTGACACACTTAAAGAGCCAATACTGGATGAAATTCCCATATTAGTTAAAGAGACTGCAGCAGGTATCACTTGGGAATTTTCTGCTTCTAAGTTCATTTCAAATTTGTTCTCAAACTAAAGGCCCAATCAGTCATGTGGAGATTCTGTTACTGAAATAGAACTGTTTATTCCAAATTGGGACAAAAAGGACATTTACAGAATCAGTCATCTCCACTCTTTTAGTCACAGCTTATTTAATTAAGGTATTTTAATTCTCTTACACCCTCAGACCCTCCTGCCTTCGAGGACGTACGCCCTCAGAATAAACCTATTGCCATCAAGCTCCCGGAGCTTCCCTCTGACATTTGACTTGACTTCAGTTATCCTCCTGCTGTAAGGATGTTCACAGGGCTGGAGGGGTCCTTGATTACATAACAAGCCTGAATTTTATTACGTAAAGTAATAATTCCTATCTAATCCATGTCATTATTTCTGCTATTGCCCAAAAATCACGCCTTTCAAGCAGAGCAGAAGTTCTGACTCCAGTGGCTGACTCACAGTACAGTCCTCAGCACATAGTTGTGCTGTCTCATGAACAAAATTCTGATAGGAAATTCAGCCTCCGAAATTCCTCCCCTATCAGTTATGAGAAATAATTTACTGATGGCCCATGCAAGCAGTAAATCACATTTTGAGTCCATTAAACAGTAACCATAAAAGGGATAATGAAGTGGAAGGGTCCATTCTCATAGTGTAGAAGAGCAAGTAAAGAGGAACTTTCTTTTTCACCTTATGATCTTATCAGACTGTTGTACCTCTCTACATTCTGGTTGTACAGTGTCTAGAACTGTAATACAGCTCAACAGTTTTTGGTTGCTTAACCCACACACTTTGGACATAATTTTCTAATATATGGAATTAATTTTAATATAATAAATGTTTACTGCAAAAAAAGCATCAAAGGGGTACGGAAATCTCCGTTTTCTCTCTGCACACAATATCCACAGTGAACATTTTATATACAACTGTGTCTCTTTTTGACATTATTTGAAACAGCTGTCTTTGATGGCAGAGAAAAGTAATGGAGACAGTAATTTTCAAACTTCAATACGGAGGTTCAGGCTAAATTTAGAAACTATTTAATCTGGGTATTTTAATTCAGCTATTTCTACCTCTCCCTTCCTCCCAGTTGGTTTCTCAAAGATGAATGAAAGTGAGAACTTTAGGACTTCAGTCTTGATTTAGTCAGACTTGTTCCTTAAGCCAGCTTCCTTATCTATGAGATAAGGGTGATGATTAAAATAACTTATTAAAAACATTAATAGGATTATTATCTTCTACTCTGCACCATAGTTGTCTACACAGATTTCTTACAGATCAGTTTTAGAGCTGCTCACCAAGTTAGAATTTTACTTCTCCCATTTTGTACATGTCCATAGCTCAGCCTTGTGATACCAGTGTGTACTTGGACCTGGCAAAGTGAAGAGATCAGGCCCTAATCTCCTGTTCTGCTCAGTGGGGCCTTTTCAAGGCAAGAGAGTTTGTCTGGGCACACTTCAGGGCAAAACCTGCTCTCTAAAAATAGCAGTAATACCTAGGACCCAGTAGAAATAAGGCCTGTTATTATGCAAAGAATATTAATAGCATAGTTTCTTCAGGATTCTCCTGGGATGAACAAAGGTCTGAATTCACTGGTTTACCTCTTCAGATTTTCAGCAGAATCTTCTAATTCCTCAGATTCCATGTGAAACACACTGGAAAATGTATCCTGGAATACCGAGAGGATATTTTAATGCACAGGTCTACAAGGCTGACATAAATTAGAATAGTATGATCCGTGAAAACCTTGTTGCAGTTACCAAGACCTATTCAGTAATAAACACAAGTGTAAAATTCTTTCCCTTCATTTCACATCTATACAGGATCCTGCCACAAAGACATCTTTTGGTACAACTTTAGGTGTCGTTGAAGTGTCTTGAGTCTCTACTGATGACTCTAAGAAGAAATGCCAGTATTTACAAGCCATGCCAAATTTATCTGTCAGCACAGAAATTCTTTAACTACACAAAGACCAAAACCTCCCGAGTCAACACCCAGCCTGAGCAGATGCCAGAAAATTAAAGACTGAGCATGAAAAGATGACAGAACATACTATGGGTCAGAAATCCTACAGAGTCAGGGTGGAGGGAAACCCAAACCACTCCCAGGGAATAGGCTCTTCTGCCTTTAGCCAAAAAGCCACACTCACGGGACAGTCTTCATCCACTATGAAGATGGTACACCTCTGCACTTGCATAAAGGATATTATAGTGGCAGCTATCTTCTTCAGGATTACTTCCAAAGACTGCTGCTCCTCAAAGATCAGGCTGGCAAGGTCAAGAAGCACCTGGGGAAAAGGCCTTTTGTGAAATTTTGACTGGTTGTGATTCATGCAATAATTAGCATTACTACTGTCTTTGAGTCTTCTCTCCCCTGAATCAAGGAAGTCAGTGTGTGTGTCTGTGACCAAAATTAAATATTGGCTCTCACACAGACTGCAAAGTAAGTGAATAACAGCCAGTTTGACGCTTTTGATGGAGGAAATAAATAGCACAGATGGCTGGCTGGTGTTTTGGGTCAGAGAGGCAGAATAGATTTAGGCATTAACAGGTCATCAAATGAAACCTGAGAAGTCCAGACAACACAGTTACTTGTCCTTAGGAAACCTAATGATTTCCTATGGCTCATGTGTGCATTCTGAAACCAGTGATATCTACATTTCTTAAAACTTTGGAACACAATTACTTATCTGTTGTGATTCTAAGCAGATCCTAATGAACTCATTTGGTGAGAGCATCGTTTGGATACAGCACTTCAAAGCTGCTGCTGGAGGACTCGGCTGCTCAAATGTGCTCCTATTCCTTTTTTTTTCCTCACAAGAAGCACGAAGGCAATTCGAAAAATTATCCAAATTTGCACCAGTTTAGCAACACTGAGGGTCACTTGGAAACACAGACCCCCCCGGGAAATGGTTCCGTACCTGATTGCGCCTGTTCTCCAGCAGAGACGTCTCGTACAGCTGCGCGTTGTGAAGGACAATTCCGCAAAACGCCAAATAGGCGGCGAAGTCCTGCAGACAAATGAACATCAGCACCTCGTGGAGATGACGTCCCACAGCCAAAGATAAGCTGCTGCAATGTTTTGTTTCCACTTGGAAGTATTAATTGATATTTTTGTGGGTTTTGGCAACCACACATTCAGGGTCTGGGTTTTTTCGGTTGCTCCTAATTTGTTATTTCCTCAAGAATCCCTTCCCCTTTTGTTTAAACTGATGATCTTCGCAGGTTATCTTGGTGCAAGTAGGATTGACAAGACTGATATAAGAAGCAGCTCAAAGGAATCAAGTCATTTTGCAGCAATGCTTATTTTATTTAGAAAACCTGAGCACAGACAACCAGCCTCTCTCGTTTTGGGCTATTCCACCTCTTGGAAAGGGGAAATAAAATTCTGCTAACATAGCAACCCCACAATTTTCCCCCTCTCAGTGTGGGATTAATTCTGATATCCTGCAGATACTCAGGCTGCATTTTGTTTTAAAGGGGGAGTTTTCAAAGAGAAAGGGTGAATTCTGATTCTTTTATTGCTGAGGATTAAGTCACTTCTTCAGCCTGAGCACAGCCTGGCTTTTGCCAAACCAACCTGAATGTGAAGTCCGGAAATGTTTGGAAAGCAACTGCAATGGGAGAATTAGGAATCAATTCTACTGTCTGCTCTACTGATTATCTTAGACATTGGGCATAATTTATCCAAAGCTTTTTCTTTTCCTGCAATTGCTATATTGAGAAGTGACACAGTATTTGAAAGAGAATCACTACACAAATTTTAATATTCAAAATATGTTTGTTGGCCATGCCAGGAGAGTCGGAACCATTGAATAAAAAATGATGTCTCTTACAAGTTATGAAACTGTTTTACAATGCATTTCAGGAGAGTAAGCCTGTGCTTCAGAGATAAATGACAGATAACATCGTGATCCAGAAATCAAACTATTCCACATCCACATTTCTCATGGCCTCAGAAAGACATTTGCAGTATTAGCAGGAGTTTTTACTTTCTCAGAAAAATAAATTATTAACATATGCATCCCCCATCCCCCCGGGAAAACAGAAGAGACAGAAATGGATAAAGCTTTTATACCTTTTCATCTTGTTCAGTGAAGGTGCCACCAATTCCAGATTTCTTGTTGATTGCTTGAGCCACACCAACAACCTGGAGTGTTCAAAATGGAGCAATTAGGAGCCTGGCATCAGATTGTATTTCTAGGCATATGTATAGAAGATAATAAGTGATCATTACAGGTATTTGGTTGACTATTAAATCGAATTGTTCGTATAATAAATGTTTCCCACCTTAGCCTTTCTGTATGTTTTCCTTCCTTTTGAGACTTTGCAGAGTGTTATTAATCTGACATAAAGTATAGGCAAAGCTTTTACATTTTTTCAGATTTTTTTGGCATGGTTACAAACAAGTGATAGAAAAACCACAAAGAACTTCCTTTGTTTGAGTCCAAGTAGTGTAAAACCAATGCAAGGTGTTAATGATGGTATTTTTTCATCTCGCTTCTTTGGGGATAAACAATATCAGAAGAAAACTGCGTGTGGTGGTTAAATGTTTCAAAAGTTAACTGTTAATCACTACATTTGTAACTGCTAAACTGATAGAAGGCATGTGGGTTTATTTTTGTAATGGAAAAGAAGACAATTTACTATCTCTCAGCCTCACATTCCCAAAATACTGATGTTACAAGCAAGGTCATTGTTCTGCAGGATGAATCGCTGCCAACTGTGGGCTCAAAAATGTCTGTCTGAAATAAAGCTGAACTGTCAGCTCCCTTCCACACCACCCAGCTTTTCCCACAGCCACCCTCTCATTCACTTCAGGGAGGAATATTTGTTATCCAGTGAACTTCCTTTCTGTAGTAACAATTTACCACTAGTCTTATCTACTTCCATGGCAGACTTTGAATGAAAGCAAATCCTTTAAGCAGTCAATATGCTTTTATTTTAGCCTACACGTGCAGAGATTAATGGTGACACCTTTTCTCATACCACTGTCTTCTCCGGGTATTGATTTAATTTATTTTATTTTATTTCAGTTTTGATCCAGCATAAGCTAAGACAACTTTAATAAGGCCAGAGGCTTTTCAAGGCATCCAGAAGGTGAGTGCTTTCATCTTGTGTAAATACATCCCCTCCACAAAAGCAAAGTTGTGGTGCTTAAAAAAGCTATAAGAAAACAGTAAAAGGACCATATTTATATAGAAAAAAAAAAGACTATTTAAGCTCCTTTTATCAGCACTGCAGGCTTATGATACATGAACAAAGGCAGGTGTTCCAAGAGCAATGGTCGGGTTTAGAGCTTTGTAAAGGTCTTTCAATAAAAGGTTTTAACTGAGGAGGGAAGGAGTAATGAAAATAAACCTACTAAAAAGTCATAGTTGACTTGAATATGATAAAAAAACATGCAAGTGCAAACCTTTTTCTTTGTTGTTGCTGTTTCAGTGGCATTCTAAGCTTTTAGACAACTGTGTAATGTGTGCATTTTTTTTCATACAAAATGAACAGTTTTAAAAATTCAACTGGTCCAAATTGTGGCCTCATTTATATCAGTACAAATTTCAGTGCTTCTCTACATTCTGTAGGATATGGTGTAGAGACAGTAATGAGAAAAACCTCAGATGGATATTTTTTAGCCATTGGAGTCTTGCCTGCAACCAGGTAATTAGGAGAAGATATAGGGAACTCAAGAGGATCTGTTCCTGTTACCAAAGTAATTTTGTAATTAGGACAAAAGTAAATCATGTAGTAACATTTTAGGCCATGGAGAACATATGCCTGCATTTTAGAGAATACTAAGCACAGTATGAAACCCAAATCTTCATTTTTAAAACTTACTACAACCAAATCAGCAATAACAATAGGCCTGACCAGTGATCTCTAGCTGGGAGTTATGTTTGCACCAGCAGAAAAATTGAATCCAAGGTGACACTGAGCTCAGCTGCACAGGAAACTTTCTCAGATAACAGGTACATACAAAGCATGAAATGTTTGTGGCAATAAACAAGAGAAATCTGAGATAAAGCTTGGAGAATATTGGGAAAATATAACAGGTGAGTCATGTAGCAATAAAGCAAAGATGTGTATGTTTGAGTCCTTGTCATTCTCCTGCTGCAGCTCCAGAATTAGCCTGGAGCTAATTTAGTATATTTCTTGGTCACACAAGGCAAAACTAATAGGAAAGAAAGGGGTTAAAAATATTCTTGCTGGCAGCACAAGCGGTCTTCCAGGGCTCCACTTGTCCTCTAACCTTTCTTCTCTATCTACTTTTCCCATTTAAGAAATCCTGATCCACATTACAAGAAGAGATTCCTTCTAATTCTTAGAGAACTTTATTTTTACTATTTTCTTGCCATAGCTGAGCCCTGCCTCTAAAAGTAGCAGCCTACCTAGAGTGTTTCCCAGTAGGTGATGACTGATGACTGTGCTCTGGATTTTATCTCGATTGTTTCATGCTGCAGGTTTTTCCACATTAGGATTACAGGCCTAACTCTGGAAAAGCTCTTCCAGCTCTACAGGCCATTGGTGCCCTTTTTAGTTGGTTCTTACTTTAGCTGACTCAAAAATACAATTAATTTTGCCTCCTAGGAAGATATATTTTTGATTTGCTTTTGCTGGCACCTGAAGAAAAATTACATTAAGCCAAAGAATGGTAACAGAAAGAGGGGAACTCAACTTTTATCTCATTTTCAATAAGAGAACATACCCACTTCAGGAGACAGACTAAGTGGTATTAACCTTACTTCGCTCTCCTGGTCTTGTAGAGCTTTGATTCAGGCTTATAAAATTATCCTGCAGGGACAGAACTGTATTTACAGACTTCCATTTTTAATAAACTAAAATTTCACATCCTCTTCTATCATTCACGCCAGCAGCAGTCCAGTGAATGTAACACGTGTCTCAGCATAAGCTGAAAATCCACCCAAGAAGCAAATTACTGATCTCCATAATCCTGCAGCAAGACTGCTACTGGA
Organism: Pseudopipra pipra; assembly: GCF_036250125.1. Taxonomy (NCBI): domain Eukaryota; kingdom Metazoa; phylum Chordata; class Aves; order Passeriformes; family Pipridae; genus Pseudopipra; species Pseudopipra pipra. The sequence goes on from NC_087552.1 coordinate 4,289,228, forward strand.
ACTTGGGGGAGTTTGTTTAAAGTCAGCTTGGCTGGAGCTCCTCTATTCTGCAGCAACTGAGATATCTGAAGTGTTCACTGAGGGAGAAAATAACTTCCCTGGCTGGCAGGAACGTGCCTGCTCACGTTTTACACAACAAAACGCAACAGGATGTTTTCAAAGGCTGTTGGAAATAGTAGCAAACAGGGCAAAGTGAACAACAAACTAAACAATTGCCAGAATAAAACATTTCCCTAGCCAATTACTGGGAAGTTCAGTCTTAGCTGAAGCCTGGGAGAGAGGTCTCAGTTAATTCAGTTAAAAGTTCCATGTGAGAAAATCCTACAGATTTTAGAAGAAAACAAACTGAATTTGAATTTAATGCAAATTAGTATGCACGGCTGAATGGAAAAAAATGCAGCAGTAACAGAAAATTGTGTGATTCCCATAGATGTTCTGGGGCAGCTGTGGTGTCTCTGTGCATCAGAGACCTTCCATTCTCCAGATATTCCAAGCCTGTCAGAGAGCTGTGCTGAGCCTGTGTCAGCCCTGCATAACTCCCCAGGCTGGATTAAGCCAAGGAATGGAATAAGGACTGCTACTCCCTGTTGGTTCTGTTGAAATGGCTGTTTGTTGACAAGTGCCTACAAAACCAGGTGCAGGCATCCAAGGTGATAGTTATTTGCCACAGCCTCTGCAATCCTTTCTCTGGGTCCCTGAATCCAAGCCCAAACACAACCAGAAGACCTGTGCCACTGCATTTCCTGACTTTCCAGGAGCCCTAGAAGGCAAATCAGCACCATTTGGAACTTTTTCTCATTGTTACTAGTTCCTGGGTCCTTTTCATGGGCTCTTTTGTGAATCAAACTGTTTGCTTTTCATCTGTGGAATTTCTTACTAGATGTTATTTTTAAATGAGGCTTTGGTTTCTCACATGCCTCATGGAAATATAGGCAAACGTGAAAAGCATCTACTGGAAAAATCTCCATACTTCAGCAGGCCCGGAGGATTTAATAATCAGCATGAGATTTTCTTCCTCTCAATTACTGAGTCTTTTGTTTTTAAAAAAAAGTCCTAATACTAAACAAACAAACAGAAAGCCCCAGTTGCTTCTCTTTCTCAGTGCTTATTTTTGGATGACCTCCAGAATCATCTTTTGACTGTGGTTGCTGACATCCTGGGCTAAGGCAGCATTCAGTAGCCTCAATATTATTAGAGGGGCTTTGGGGATTTTTTAAATTTTATCTATTTATTTTTTAACAGGGAGGAGTCAGCATTCTGGCTTTGTTGTTCTGGGGATTTTTAAACAGACAAAGCAGCAGAATGGAAATGGAAAATTAAGGACTGATTCATTGACTCCAACGATCTCTCCAGAAACATGCCAGTCATTTGTTGTGGTGAGAAGGAGAAAAACCTTCTGGTACAGACTGTAAAAATCAGAAAAAATTAAAGTTGCAATCCTTTCTCATAAGAACTCTTAGAGTTTAGCACCTTCAAATTATTACATATGAGTATAACACTCTCCTCAAACTTCAGGTTGGCTGAACTTTTCCAAATAAACAAATTCCTGCTTCATTTCCCCTTGCTGATGCACTTAGGAGTAGAAAGCTGGCCCAGGACACGGCCCATTGCAGGTTTATTCAGCCCCTAAGTCATGGTGCACTGGACACACAGACTGCAGCTCTTATTCCTTCCCCCACCCAGCAGCAGGACCTGGGGAGAAATGGGCACTTCCACGCTCCCTGGCCAGCAAGACTTTGTAACTCAGTTCTGTTCCCATCTACATGGGGCACAGCATTTTTTGCCACTCAGCTGTTCCCACCACATCTGCTTTGCTCATCTGCTGGCCCAGGGCCAGCGGTGGCTGCAGGGGAAGACTTTTAAGCAAGAGTAGGAAAGGATCAAGTGCTGTCCTTGGAAGAACTGAAAAAAAGAAAAACATTTAGGCCAAAATTAGTAGTACGTGAAGAAAGGAAAAGCTGGCTGATCATCTGGGTCAGCTGCAGTAAGATTCAATAGACAAGTTAAATCAGGAGCTTAATCAATTTATTTAATGAAAGAAAGGTTCAGTGCGGTAAGAGCCAAGGTGAAAAACTCTGTAAGAGGAGTGAAAGATGGAAGAGCAAGAAGAAGAAGGTATGATGCCTTCAAACCAATCCTGGCAGCCTTTCTTTTGGGGAGTTTGAGCTCTCTGGAAGCAAACCACAAATGCTCTGAAAAATAAATGAATTTCGGGAGAGAAAAATCTCCACCTCAAAGCTCGGACACACTCTGTAGAGAGCCTTATCCTTTGTGAGTGTTCCTGGAACTGGTGATGTGGCTGAAGGCTCCTACAGTCAGGATCAAAGGAAACCCAAATGTACTTCACTGACAGTAACTCTTAGCTGCAGTCTCAGTGCTCTGGGATAGACCAGTAAGTGTGCAGAGAACTTTAATGCTCACAGATACTTGGTGCAGGAAGCAGGGCCGGCACTTCTAGAGTTAAATCCATATATTCTACTGCTGCATCTGGGATTAAATGCTGACAGTTCCCTTTGGCTTACATTACTGAACTGGATAAGATAAAATTAAAGTCCAAACAAACAAAAGCAGTCTTTTTTTTTAAAAAAAGAGATAGTTTTATAGTGGAAGATAATGACTGGCAGCTAATAGAAGTTTAAAGCATCAGCGTGGTTGGAAACAGTATTACATGAAGTGATCTAAGACTGCAACTTACCTCTTCCCTGTGATTCTTTATTGGCATACAGAGAATGCTCTGAGTCTTATACCCTGTGATCTGGTCAACTTCTGCATTGAATCTTGGATCCTGATACAAGAAAAAAATACCATTATTAGACTACTTGCTGAAAGATCACTTCTTTTTCTTCCTTGGTTTAAAGGCTAAGAAAAGCAGAATATTACCCAGGATAACAAAGGTTCCATTACTAGGTAATAATTATATGAAGTTGTTATTCTCAGGGTGTTAAAACCAAAACCATGAAGAACAACAACAAAAAACCCCCACCCAAATCCTAGGAGAAGCCTTTTTTTGCACCTAGACCATCATTATCACGAACATGTACACAGACCAACCATCCCTAGTGGAGCTTTTATCATCAAGAAAAGGTTACAGAAATACACTGAACGACACAGAGCCACAGAGGAACGAAGTTTCATGACTGTGGTCAGTGGTTTTGCTTTTATCAGAGGTTGCTTGTTTCGTATTTTTCACCTCAATACTGTTACAAAACTCTGGTTCTTTCAGTCCTAGCGCCGTGTGTCTGTGCACACATGTATCTACAGCACAGGTGTTACAACCAAAACCATGGGGTGGGCTTTGCACCTTCGCCAGTTTAAGCGAACACAGGTCCTAATACAGGTACTGAAGTGGCAATATTTCAACAGCTGATCATAAGGCACCTTCTTTTGGTGGAGAATTGCTCAGGAGAAGTTTCCTCGACTCACCTCATAGGCGTTCTTGATGTTCAGAGGTTGGCCTATGGCTGCCACGTGCCCCACAATGCCCTTGTTCCACTCCAGGCGGATGCAGTTGTTGGAAGCTTCTTCCAGGGTGGAGCCTTCTGCCACATCAAACAGCCTGCTGACGAGGAACTTCTCATTGGAGCTGTCCTCACAGACCAGGAACAGGGAATAGCGGTCCGCTGCTATCAGCTCGTGGATATGCAGGAAGATCTTATGGCACAGCGCCGTGACATCCAAGTGACTGGAAATGTCTTTTACAAGTTCTAATAGTCTTGAGCACTGATCCCCTGCACTGGTCTCAATCCTTGGAGATGGCAGAGGCATCTGTTCCTTCTTTTCAGAGCCTGAGAGGAAGCTCACTGCTCCTACCGAGTCCGTGACAAAAATAGGCCTTAGGGGTCTGTCAAATTCCGAAGCAGAGATTTTCCTCGCCGGTGTCCCAGGGCTGGTGGTCTCGGCACAGGCAGGCTGGTGACAAGCACAGGATTCGCTCTGGGACTTGGTTCCCTCCTTGCAGACTGGGATGGTGTGAACTCTCTCAGCAAACCATGCATTAACCATTTCTCTGTCAAACAAAAATCCAGATACAGTGAGCGATGTGAACGGAAAACCCTCGGGCACTAACACATATTGGAAGCTGATGCTGCAAAGAGGAGATCTGGAAACCTTTTCACCCAGAGGACACCGATGCACCTTTAGGCTCCTCTGTATCAATGCTTTCCAATTTTATGAAGCACTCAGCCCAGATTAAGCAGTAACATTTTATGCCCCATAAAAAAGAAGCTATTTCTGCCTAAAGGAAATACCTGGGTAGGGCAGAGGGAGGCCACTTACGCTGCGCCTTTCAGAATACAGATCAGAAGTTTACACCATCATTTTGTGCTTGAAAAGTTCCGGTCCTTCCCATTCCTAAGATCTGGATTTCTGTATAAGATGTATATACAGTTTGTATGAAGACAAAACCTTCTGCTTTAATTCTATTTTTCAGACCATTTCTGACCTCTAAAAAGATAATTCTGAACTTTAATTCCCTCTGTCAAATCACCTGCCGCCCCTCCTATTTTTATGTCACCGATCTTCTATTTTTAAGTTAACTTCCTCTGCTCTGAGTTAATGAAAAATGCTGGTTTGACTCAAAGCATAGAAGTTTTGCTTAAAAACTGTCATAAAGAAACATGAATGTTTCTATTTCAGCCCCCTTCAAAATAATGGAAGGACAGACTGTTTTCAAACATCTTCCCTATTTCCTTTCCTTGCAGATGAAACTCACTGTCTAACTCAACACAAAATACTGAATAACCCTAAAATTGTATTTTTTAAGAGTTCATCACCAATTAAAAAAATTTCATGCATCTCTAGTATTTAACTGTATTTCTCAAATTAATCAACACTAGGAAGCCAACCCTAATAATGTCCTCACTAAATACAGCATGTCTTCAATTAGGCACAAGCAAACATATCATCAATAACAGGAGGATACTTTTTCTTATCACCATAATATTTTCTTGTCCAAAATTGGGTTTGTTTGGTTGGGGGGTTGTTTGTTTTGGCTGGTTTTTTTTAAATGCAGGGCTTTTTATTTCGTTTGCTCAGTGCCGAGGATCCCTCACAGCCCATGCCCTGCTCTCAGAAGTAACGATCTTTTTGCTGCATTACATAACATACAGGCCTGTGAGCAGCAGAAAAATCCCTGTTAGAAGTCTGATCTTTTGGAAACCTTTCCCGGTGGTCATGTTTTAAATTTGGGATATTTTTTATTTGCTCAGCAGCCCACAGGAATTCTGAGAGTGGAGCTGAATGAAGCCATGGAGATGAGTCAGGTTAGTCACCCGCTGATCGGTTACATGCCCCAGTGTACTTCAAATATGCCCTTTTTTTCTTCTGTTGGGGAGGTTTGAAAGAGTTTTCCAGATTTTGCAATCACGTGTCATTTGGAGACCTCAACTGCAGGCAAACTTGCTATAAAACACTGAATTATTAAAACTACCAATGATCCATATTATAGCAGTGATACCTATTTTTTGTGGAGTTACCTCATCCAAATGCTTCTTGTAGTGAAGCAGCATAAAGAACAATTAATTTATTATTAGAACTTTAACAGTATTACTTTACAGTACCTAAAGAGGATAAATGGGAGTCGTGACCATGCATTACTGAAACACATAATATGATTTGCATAGGACAACGTTGCATTTGCAAAAGCTGTTTCAGTGAGAGTCAAAATAACAAGCTGGCATTTGGTAACATTTGGAATTTTCATTTATTGGACTGAATAAGAAAGAATAAAAATTTGGGATGAAAATGACCAAAAATATCCTTAAGGAAAATAAAAAGCTTAAGATGCAAAAAATTTGTAAGTAAATGGAGTACAACCTCTACAATCAGTGCTGGTAACTCCTGTCACCTTGTGTGTTATATGTGGGTTCTTTTTGTTTTATTCTGAATCTCCTCAAAAAAATAAATTACCTGGAAAATTTTAGCTTTTTCTAAACAAAATTATCATCTAGCACTAAGGCTGCAGAAAAGAACCTGAAAATGCCAGGTGGGTGGATTTAAACCTGAGACACAAGAATGTAGGTGCAGAATAATCAGTAGTTTTAAAGAAGTGCCTTGACCTAGATTCACAATTGTACAATTGTTGGGTGAGAGCAATTTGCAGAGCAATCTGATTCACTGCTTATTTCCTCATGAGTAAAGGAGAATATAAAATGCTGTCATTTCACCTACTTCTGGTTTACACTGAATTTACATATGTGGACAAGTTGATACAAGATGCAAGGGCAGAGAAAGAATCTGGCACCCTTTGTGGACAAAGCAAAAGCTACAGCAAAAGTTTGATTTATCAGTTGAAACCTGTCATTTTATTTATTCTGGAGTGTTGTATAATGATGTCCCCTGGCCTGTAGCAGTAGCAATCAGTACTCTGAATTCTAATACCTGCTCTCAAACTGTGGCCATGAAATTATTTAGTTTTTACCATTTTGCCTTTTTGCTGTGTAAAATAAGCTTTGGTTTCTCTGCCTCGTGGAGGTTACCGAGGGATGTGGAACATAACTGTAAAACCTTTCACATGAAAGGAATTACATTTAGCAGGAACTGACTACTTGTTGGGTATCTGCACTGTTTATGAAGCGCTGCAGCATTGAACAGAACTATATGTGGAGCTGCATAAATATGAGTAACTTATCCCTGTCCTTTAATGTCTCTTAGATGATGGTTCAGTAACTTGCCAACAAGGTGCGTGATTCTCAGAAAGCTCCTTAAGTTAACAACAACAGCGACAAATCCTTAACTAAACTGTTTAAAGCATGCTTTGCAACTTCAAACCATTTAAGCATTTTTATTTGGGCAACAGGAAAGCCATTCAAATTTGCTGGAAAAAGAACAGTGTTCGCTGACCTTTACTGAATGCCTCTTCTAACAAGGAAACTATTTAGCTCCTTTTACTCACCCAGTTACACACACGGGGGGAAGAACTGGCATTTCTCATTAGCTGACGTATTCTAACTCTATTTAAAATCTATCAGGCAAAGTCCTGACATGCATTTGCTTGTTGACACTCAATCCTATTTAACAATGCCTGACAAGAGGAGTATTATGACCAACAGGAGTACTCTCACAGCACAGAATCGACTCAACAGATAGCTGATACCAGACACTGAACCACAAGTGAGGTTACTGGAACTTAGTAACAAGTGCTATGTAGGATTAAGATGTCGTTTTTAAAGGGCTACAGGAAGAAATAAACACTTGTGACTGCTCTATTCATATGAATAGTTTGCATTAGGCATTGGCATTGTCAAGAGACGATTGTAAGCATAAGAGCCTTGCTGTAGTTTAGAAGGTGAAGGAGCAGATTCTGATCCATGCAGACAGTTAAAATCAGTGCAATGTCTCTATCCCAGCACAGCAATCACTGCCTGTTGAGGAGTTACAGCATCCATTCCTCATGACCTGGATGCATCCTTTACTGCAGTATGAGCCTTCACTCAGGAGAGCTGTGATTTATCCCAGAGTTCATAAATAGCAATTTTTTAGTCACTTCTATCAGCCAAACCCAGTCTTTCCTCTATAAAGCACAGGACAGTAGTGACTGCTGAATTTGGCTGGTGACTCCATCAGCAGGTGACAAAACTGGAGAGGAATTTTGGAGAGATGGGGATGGGAAGGGGATGAAAATACAATGGCAGGCAAAACATTTGAAGGAAAAAAGAAAAAAAGATTGTGTGATCCTCCCCTCTCTCATTGCTTATATACAAATACACATTATCTGCAGTACATGAGGACTTGGGAACTTCACAGGAATTCTTTGGCCCTGATTTGTTAAATGCTGTATAGAAAGTCCTAGAAAGCAAGAAGTTTTCAATATGAATAGGCAACAAAAATAGATCACTTGGTAAGAAAACACAGGCACAAGGATGTGACATGGCTTGAGCCAGGTCATGCAGGAGGGCACAAGTAGAACTGAAGACACCCTCAGGTCTAAGACCTCAGGAGAACCTTGCTGTATTTCCTGGGCCTGTGTGTTAAACCATGCTGACACAACACCAATCACTATTCTATTCATACACTGGGAATATTAAATGATTTACTGTAGCCATCTTCATTGTGATTATCTTCAAAATACACAGCAGACTTCTCATAAAAAAACCCAACCCAGTGAAGATGTTTAAATATTAACAGCAAGATTATGATTGTCTTGCTCACATATATAACCACACTGCATATGTAAGATAGTACCAACATGACCATTCAGCAACTGTTTGGTATCTTTGGACAAAATGGGCAAAAACCAGAATGCAAAACTAATACCAAGATGCAACAATGACAGTAAACTGCATCTCGCTTGTCTTGCACAAAGAATGCTTAATAATCACAGTACCGTAACAGAACCGAGTGAGAAGCAGCTTTCAGTGAAACAACTAATAATTCCCCATTTTCTCTGTTGCTCATAAATCTTTCATATATACCATGTTTAATGTTTCAGTAGTTGTGTGGCCTGTTTTGCTAATTTTTCACTCAAACCAGCAGTTGCTGATAACACACTTCAGGACAAGAATTCCAAACTTGCCTACTAGAAAATGCCAGCTTTCAAGTATCTGAATTCCTGGGGCCTAATCGTGCTAGTGTTGAAACCATCTGTATTTCAAGCTAAGCTTCATAACTATTTTCTCAATTGCCTTCCTTAACATAACCACTAGATGTCTTCAAATTTCTCTCCCGCATCCTGGCATAATTTAAACATGGAGATCATTTAAAGCATTAGCAATAACTCAAAGCCTATTCAGTTTTAACAAATGAATTTGGAATTCAAAGCTACTAGGACATCACACTTGCCTTCCCACTTGCTATTTCACCGTCGTGTTCTAAGTGGTTTTTTGCCTTTTCTGGCCATAGAAAAGAGGCCTCGTTAGATGGAAAGAGCAAACTGACTGTAAGAGAAGTGCTTGCAAACTGACTGAAAGAGCAGCTTGACAAAAACAACAGTTGTTTTTCCTTAAACCCTTTCCTATTATAGTTAGTGGAGATGCCATTTCTCACAGTGGTAGGCAAGCAGTTTTTCAGGATGAAGTATGACTTAAAGCGAGTGCCAATTTTTGAGCACATCTCAGTCCAATATATTAGCATACATTTAACATTAAACATTTCAAGTGGCACAAATGACTTCTGTCGGAATACAGATCTAAATTAAGGACTCTAATTCTTGGTTCAAACCATGCTCATAAAAGACTGAATTAACTTTTCAGAACTATGAAATTGCAGTCTTGTCTGAATGCACATTTTTTAAAATAGGAGCCAGAGGTTGCTTTATTATCTGTAACAAAAGTATTCAAAGTGGAGAACTAACTCTAACTGGCTGTTCTTGGCTATTTTCAAGTTTTCTTTAACAACCAAACTGCAAGCTTAACTTTTTATAAGAAAGCTTTCTTCCACAGAAGGGACCTTCTAGTCACACTATAAAGGAAGACAGAATAAATCCTCTGGGACTGAAGGTCAGATTCTAAGACCTGACCTTTATTTCTTGTTCCAAACTCAAAATTTTAAAAATAATTATGTACATAATGATTTTATTGTGGAAAGCCACAGGACAATACCAGTAATTTTGGTGAAAGATGGATTAAGACTTAAGTTCATACCTACCTGGAGACCTCAGGCCCACTAAATTCCTAAAACAGGGGTTTAGTAGGACTTAAGTGGTGCAGAGGCTTAAGGATGGCTCTCTGTGCTGGGATGAGTTCACCATAATGCACAAATAAATGGGAAAAATATACATCTTTTACTAAGCAAATATATTTAGTGGCTGTATTTTCAGTGCCAGACCTGATGTGAAATTACAACCATTGAGTTCTCCACAAGGGCCGTTTGAGCAGGGCTTCTTTTCTGGCACTTCATAAATAGCTCATTTTGAATTTAATTCCCTTTTTTTTTATATATATTGTTTTCTTCAAGTCAATCATATAAATGAGAAAGCATTCCATATAAATTTAAGTATGTTTCTTTGCCAGTGGGGAAGAGAATTACTTTTATACTGCGGTTTTGTTAACTGTATTTTTTCGTGGCAGAAGCAAAATGCTTCCGCTTTAACAGTGAAAATGAAAACAGGTGGTAAAATATTAGTTCAGGTCAGGAATGTATTGCCTGGAATTCCTTTGTTTGTAATCCTTGATCTCAGCCATGTATTCCCACACAATTCAGCTTTAATTCAGCATAAACATAGGCTGTGATGAACTTTATAGGGTCTGAAGACATCACAGGTGATTTATCATGAATACAATATGATAGTAAAGTTACCCCGAAACAAAAGAAGGCAGAAAGGGGTGTTAAAGTAGTTCCCTCATCTTATTTTCTACCTAAGGTTTACCAGTAGTGTTTTAATTAGTGTATTGTGCACACCCCTTTGTTTCTGTATCACCTGGGGCAAACTGTACGTAGTAAAAGCACGTTCTCCTTGGAGCTACTCAGAATCTTCTGCTGCCTAGTTCATCTTCACACCAAAACATTCTGTGTAGGAGTTCAGTTTAGAGCTTTTGGGGAATTTAAGATGTAAATTGCTAGTAAGTGGTTTCTTATAATTTCTCTTTCTTCAGTCTACAGTAATTGCTGGTTTAGAGGTTGTTTCCAAGACACTCCAGCACACACCTACCTTTATTTCCAACAACAAATGCCAGAAATACTCAATCACATTTACAACTTCATGAATGTGGGTAACATTCCTTACCTTCCTGAGTGCTTTTTGAGTCAGGAGTTTAAAATACTTTGAGATGATCTTAATGCTTTGCTGTTATCAAGAAAGGCATAAGGATATGGATACATTATTTATAAGTGGGATAACTACAAAGGTCATTAGACCAAGAAGAAAACTTTACAAAATTTCACAGAAATCAATTTTTTTCCTGTCCTTACTTCTCAGAAAAGCTCAGTAAACATCCAATAAAACCAAGTAAGTGGAAGAAAATATTCTGATCCCTGCCTTAACACCACTGCTTCCTGCGGTTTTTCCAAGCCATGGTCCAAAGAATCAGTGGGTCTGCAGTCCTCTTGTTAATGCTTCACACAGGGTAACTTAGAAAAAAGCAAGTCCCCCCTCAGCACATCCAAACAATGTGCACAGGATTCTGTGCCTCCCCTGGAAAGCTGTGAGGGGTCCTTCAATCATACAAGTTCAAAGCCCACTGTCTATTTACTGTGGTAAATAGGGATGAATATGGCTCACACCTGTATATTTTTAGCATTATTATTTTTTTATATGTCAGCGATACCTTTATAAGAAAAACATGGGCCAAAGCACATTTTGGTGCAGAAGACCTTCAATAGCTCTGTCTTTGAAAACCTGAATATTCCTTCAGAAAAAATTAAGTACACATGTGTTACCAAACAAAACAGTGCCATAACCCATACGACACATAATATTTATGAGAGTCGACTTCAAATAACCAGCTCAAAATGAAAAGCCCTCGAGACACAGAGACTGGAAGGCAAATGTCCCCAGTAATGCAGTGCTGCAGGCAGGACACTACAAATTGATTGTCCACCAGCCATGAAGACGAAAAAAAACCCAAACAACCGTGCTTGGGTTTTTTCAAAGGAATAATTGTAATCGATATATTCAAGTTATGCAGTTTCTGGATTCCAGCGCAGCGTCCCAGTAAATGCGACTCCTGGAATCCTCAGTGAAGCACTATGAAGTACCATGCTGTTAGGGACATTTATTTTTCCAAATACAACCCCACCTTAATTCATTTGTAAATATTTCCCAACCCTGCTAATAAGCCATTTATTTATTTATAACAAAATAATCTTATTTCCAGTGAAAGGCATATAAAATTTGGGTCAATAATTTGTCTCCATCATGCCGGACATTTAGGAGACCAGACAAAAACTGCCTGTAACAAAGCAGTTACCTCTAACCAAGAGGAGACCTTTTACTCTGGCTGTTTTGGCAGTCTGCTGCTTCTGACTGCAAAGAGCACCAAGGCAGAATCACTCCCATATTTTTAAAAGTAGGGACAAACAGGAAGTCAGAAATACACAAGTATTCCATAGGGGGTTATAATAAGTATCATGTTTGAGCATGGCAATGCGTGGATTGCTTTTTTAAAAGAACGTAAAAAGGTAAAACTTCAGGAAGACAAAAAGCCATAAATGTGATAAAAAACCCCTGCAGATTATGCCTTCATATTGTCTAGTTAGAACAATTACGGCTGCAGCAACAGGATGGGGAAACACAAGACACAATCTAAAAGAAGAATCATTTTACTTCAAAAGGTTTCTTCTTCTGGGAAGCCAGAATATGACAGGCAATTCCAAAACTTTTGGAAGGGGAAAAATAACAAGAGGAGTTGGAAAAAAAAATAAATCTTAAATTTAGTAGGAGCTGGGCATTTAGAAACTCTTGATCTTTAAATGTGCAGTATAAAAAACTCTCCAGCCAGAAGGTTTGTTACCAGCACTGTGTATCACTGAGTGAACCAAATCCATCTCATCCCCAAGTGTGCTGGTGACACACTTCCCCTTTGTTGTTCTGCACTTTGATCACACTGGAACAGCACTTCATGGATAATACCTATTTATACTGCCTCTGCACACCACTTGTCTGCCTGGTACAGGATAAAGTAGTAAAAAACTGATTCCGTAGCTTCCTACTGGCAGGATCACGGTTTATTCCCAGCCTCGAAGGAGGGATAATTCCGAGCTGTTCCCCGGGATGACACGCTGTGGGACTGCAGCCTTGCGCTGCGCAGGGAGGATCCCACGGGCACAGCTCTGTCGGAGGATATCCATGAAGCCGGCCCAGGCTCAGGGGAGGCAGTGAGGTGGCCTGCCTGCAGGCACTGCCCACCTCGGGGCATTGCACACCAAAATACAAGGGGTAAGACAGTTGAATGTCCTCATCCTCTACAACCCGGTGTGGGGCAGAGAGGAAAGCAGGTGCACGTTTGGTAAGCAGACGACCTGCAGCCCTTCCCTCCACGAGCCCAGAACACAGACTGGGGAGCCCAGGGACTCCAGCAGTTGTTATGAACTAATTGTTAATAGAAAGAAATATCATCTTTTGAAGTGCTGCCTTGCCAGAAAAGGTAATTTTTATTTGAATCATGACAACAGATGCTAATATCAAACTGCCCTGTGCAAACTGGAGACAACTATTCAATGATTATATGAGATGATGTGACTCCCATACTTCAAAAAAACCCAACAAAACAAATATGCAGGCGTAAGACCACCCAAATAATTAATTTTACAAGTATTAAGGCACCTAATTAATTTTTTTTGGTGGGAATTACCAAAAGAACTACTGTATAAAATGCTATGGGAATTAATTAATTGCAGAGGAAAATATTTAAATTATTTAATATCTATAATAAAATTCCTGTATTAGGTTCTGATTCAAAGCTCATTACTATCAGTGGCAAGGGCTCGTATGGCACTGTCATAAATGGTTGAGCTGGTGATCTTTTCCTATTATTATGTAGAAATATTTGAGAAACAGATAGAGAAACTATCTCTATCCATTAGCAATTGTGCCCGTGAAGTCAAACATGTGAAGTCAAATATGCCTCTGTGCTCCTCAAGATACCAAATTAACTAACTTCTTGGTCTGTTGCTTTTAGGACCTGTGAGAACTGTGGCATATTATGAAGCAAAACAAAAAATGAGAGGCAGTAAATTATGATTAGGAAAGAGTTGAAACTAGTTCAAGGAATGCTGCTTTACTTGAGAGAGTAAATATAATGCTAAGTAGCAAAACATTAACAGCATAGTCTTTGTTCAATGTGTGCTGCTCTACAAGGATTCAGCTAAAACAAAGCATGGCATTAAATTTTAGGGTTTTCTCTTTTCAAGCTCTAAGTAACACCACCATGTAGAACATTAAGCCTCTTTACAAATTACATCAGTTCTTTCAAACCACTCAGCTCTTCATGTCATCCTCTTTGAACCAATATACACTTAAGTAATTTGTCATTTGTCTTTTGGAGGTACAAACTTATATATAAAAAAGGTATTCCTTATTATATAGTAATAGTTTTCTATTCATACAGCAAGGACAAAAAAAAACACAACCCAAAACATTCCATGCACGACAGCAGAGAAGAGAGTTTTGAGACAAATGCAATGTTTCCATCATTTCAAAAACATCACAGAATTGTTGCCAAGCAAGAACTCAAAAGTCAACAGTTTTTCTGCAGAGCCCTCTCTAAATCAGAGGCATGGCCGTCACGGAGACACGACTGAATTGTATTTTCTGACCTACTGCCTATTTCAGAGCCGCACAAACACAAATCTGTGCCTCAGCATTAAAAAAAAAAAAAAAAAGGATTAACCAAACCTGTCCATGGGGAAAACAAATCTGGCACAGCGGTTACTATTAATTAGCATTCCTATTTGTTCAATACTACATCCAGTTTCCAAAGGAAGTGTGACAGGCTGAACTAATAAAATGCTACTTCTCAAAGCTGCTAACACCCTATTTCCTGGGCAAACAAGCTGCCCTTCAGTGACACACCATGCACTAGTGTTCCGGAGAGTATCAAGGTTAACTACTTCCACCTATGCATCCTGCACCTATGCACAGCCTGCTTTAAAACAAAATCAACATTTAAAAGACATTCTTAAAGGCATTTTTATTACTTTTTTTTTGCTGTCGAATGAACCTAAGGAAGCAGCAGCAGAAGGGGACCGCCTGACAGATGGTCACAAGTAAGCAGGTGACCCCCGAAGCTTTCTAGCTCTCTGCGAGTCAATTATTAATGGGGATTTCTCCTCTTACCGCCCCATCCCATGCAGAGAGGAGCAGCAGCAAAACCTCATTCAGAATGCATCCATCCCTGCTAAGTGACTCGGGGAAGCAGCAGTAAATCAGCAGCGGTGAGCAGATGGTGCGAGCGGCTCGGGAGCGGGAGGGCAGCGGAGAGGAGCAAAGCGAGCCCGCGGAGACGGCGTGTCCGAGGAGCCAAGCACAGCGCTCACTAACCCGAGCTCTCGCTGAGACAGACCGTGGGAGCCGCAGATCGCCCGTGCTCTGCATCCCCACTGCTTTGTTTATCGGAAAATATTCAAAATGGAAACCTGACTCCACTTCTAAAAATAGCCGAATTTAGTCCAATTCAACTTGAAGTCCCGCTGCCGAAGTGTGCGACAACGGTGAGCAAATACCTCGTCTTATCTCCAAAAGGCAGCATGTCAAGCCAAAGAGGGGAGAAAAGCCCCGACGAGCTCTTCAGGTCCTCGACATCGGGCTCTTCGCGAGGACCGACAGCCAGAAGGGGCGAGAGCCGAGCGGCCGCCCCCGAGCAGCGGCGGAGCCCGGCGGCCCCGCGCCGCCCCCTGCCGGCAGCCACCCCTCCCTGCCCGGGGCTGTGCCCCCGCTCCCCCCGGGCACCAATCCCTCCCTGCCCGGGGCTGTGCCCCCGCTCCCCCCGGGCAGCGACCCCTCCCTGCCCGGGGCTGTGCCCCTGCTCCCCCCGGGCACCAATCCCTCCCTGCCCGGGGCTGTGCCCCTGCTCCCCCCGGGCACCAGTCCCTCCCTGCCCGGGGCTGTGCCCCCGCTCCCCCCGGGCACCAATCCCTCCCTGCCCGGGGCTGTGCCCCCGCTCCCCCCCGGGCAGCGATCCCTCCCTGCCTGCTGCCCTGCCCGGGGCTGCGCCCCCGCTCCCCTCCCGCAGTCCCGGGGTCAGCACGGCGGCCGTGAGGTGCTCGCCCCCCCTGCTCGGGCGGAGCTCCGCTCTCGAATGCACCGCGCACGGCTCGTCAGCTCCCTCGGCACTTAACCCGTGGCCCTCGCCCCGCCGGGGGCCGCCCAGATGTCAGAAGAGGTGACGAGCCCACAGGGTGACGGAGCTCTCGAAGAGCAGCGCTTTGTTTTGCGTCGACTAAGTACTGACATAACCCACCCTCCACAAGACAGATGCTGCCTGAGGCTACTACCTACTTCGCAGGGCTGGGAAATACGTACTTGCTTGCTACTCACGAGAAGTTGGCTATGGCTGTTTTAAAGCGAGAAAAAAAAAAAAAAACACCAAAAATAAATAACTAGGAGTCCAGGGCACGGAGCTCCAGGCTGAGATCGCTTCGCTGACCGGCTCCCGGTGCCGGGCGGGCGCTTCCCAGCGGAGCGGCCGCGGGCCGGGGTCTGCAGGCGAGAGCCTGCGGGGAAGCGCCGCGTGTGCCCGTCGGCGGCAGCCGAACGGGGCTGCTGCGCCCTGCTTTCAGTTTTTGCTCTTTCGAGGGTGGGGGCGGCGGGAGGGGACCTGGGGGAGTCGCTTCTTTTTATTTTCTTTGGAGACAGCAAAGGGAAACGGGAAAGAGCGAGCTTTCGCTGGGAAGAAAGGAACTGCCTCTATCCGCCTCCGCTCCGGTCTTACCTTGTAGCTTTCCTAACAAAGTAAGAGCGGGTAAAGTCGCCGTGATCGTCCAGCCACGCTTCCACCGCTTCCTGCTCGGGCGGGGGGGCAGAGCAGCGCTCCATGCTCCCGCCGCCGCTCTGCCGCCTCCTGCCGCGGCTGCCGGCGCTGCCTTCCCCCCGGCCCGGCCCCGCCCGGCCCGGCCCTCCTCCACTGCCGGTGCCCGGGGCTCCCACCCGTGCCTGCGCCGCGCTCCCAGGTGTGCGGCCGGCAGGAAGCCCGGTGCGCGGCACCTCAGCGCATCTCCGGCCCGGCCGCCGGTCCCGCCGCGGGCACAGCCGGCTCCACCTCCGCCGCGGCCCCGCCTGCCTCCAAAAAGTGGGAAATCGGGTGTCACTTCGGAGCGGTTCGCTGCGGGGTGTCAATATGTGATCTTTGACAGACCTCAGCCTGGGTATGAGTGCTAAAGCCCTGGCTTTTCAATCCTTCATGCCTACAGTGTGGCTCCTAGATGCCTTTCTGACATTTAATAAGCACAGCCTAGCTCTGAAGATGCTCAGCTCACGGCTCCTACTTTCTCTAAAATTAGACAGCTAGGACTGAATTTTTGGTTAACGTTGAGCATCACTTTCATGTATTCTAGTTCCATTCTAAGGTGTGCACATGCGCCCATTTATAATAATTTATACTCTGCATTCACAATAGACATTTCACAAAGTAGGATGCACATCCAAGGCTTCCTGTGTCATCACATGCAGTGTCTTTGAAGGTAAGATAACATATATCATATGAAGTGTTCTCTGCTGCTCTTAACCCCTTTTCAGGCATATATAGACTCGATTTATAGAGAGGTGGGATTCTGCAGCCTGGGAAGGGGTATCAACAGGAAAATCACAGCAAAGGGAGTAAGAGCCTGTCCATGAGCTCAGGGGAAAAGTTTTGTCTTCTGTGTCTTTATGTCACATCCATGCACAGCACTCACTTGGACACGTGTGGGTTTTATCTCCTGTGTCTTTATGTCACATCTATGCACAGCACTCACTTGGACACGTGTGGGTTTTATCTTCTGTGTCTTTATGTCACATCTATGCACAGCACTCACTTGGACACATGTGAGTTTTATCTTCTGTGTCTTTGTGTCACATCCATGCACAGCACTCACTTGGACACGTGTGGGTTTTATCTTCTGTGTCTTTATGTCACATCTGTGCACAGCACTCACTTGGACACGTGTGGGTTTTGGCTATGAGTGTTTGTGTGAAATATGAGGCACACAGAAAGGGGGGGTTTACATGAACATTGCTCTGCTATAAAGAGGATCTCAAGACAAATAATGTGCACGGTGACCAGAGAGCAAATATGAAGGTAAAGCATAAGCCGGTTACATGCTGCATGAGTCAAGCTGCTACTCAAGGCAGAGACAAATGTTTCAGCGGGGAAATACAGAATTACCAAGCAAACTGCATAAACAGACAACATGGCAATAAATGAGGCAGATGTTCAGTGTCAAAACCTGGAAAGAGTAGTATGTTAGAAAAAAAAGAAAAGAAACCTGTCTTGTAACTCATGGAATTCTACATTAACCATTTCATTTCAGGAAAAGGGTTTTGAGGCAATAAAAGCCCTTAAGCTAGGCAAAGCTTTTGGAAAATAACACTGTGTTAGAGTGCTAAAGTATAATAACAATGTAAAACATACAGTTATATGATACAGATTTTATAAGTCTCTGAAATGCCATTCCCTGAAGGATCTCATGGAATATTGATCATCCCATCTCAAAAAGTAATTGCAGAATCATCAGAGGTGATCTAGACAGGAAAAACAAGGAGGACCAAACACATGGAAATATCTTTTCTGTAAAGAGGCAGAAGGAGTTTGTTTACAAAAGGACAAATACAAAAATATAATTTAATTACTGGTATTTAAAAACTAAGATAAGATTTTCTCTCTGTCTCATAGGAGAATAACAAGGTAATGGTCAATGAAATTATGTCAGCTGCAATACATAGCGTCTCATTTCATGTAATTAGGAATAGCACTAATAGAAATAAGCATTTATACTGTAGTCCCATCCAGTAAGCCACAGTCAGGAACAGAGGTTTTGCTGAGCACTGTAAACATATAATATTAAATACCAGGCCAGCTGAGACAGATACAGCATCCCTGTGCCTCCTGCCACAAGGAACTGGGACTGTGGGTGCTTGGCTGTTATTTGCCTGCAGATAAGAATCAGTAAAGCCAGTGCAAATGATTATCTTCCTGCGAATGCAGTGGGGAAGCAGCAGTTCAAAGGATTGCTACCCAAGCAAAGAATAGCATAGTCTTTCCCAAAAGAAATAAAAATGGAACAGCTGGGGGGGAAAAAGGGATACTTTCTCCGTATCCGATGAATTTCCATGAATAATAATGAACATGCTGTTTTCAATTTTAAGGTGACAGGAGGGGATGAAGGCCAAACATAACAAAAAATGAACGGTAAAAGTGGAAAAAGTCTTCTGTAATTTTGGCTTCCAAAGTGCTCCGAAAAAGCTCCGTGTACCTTAGCTCTCGCCCAGCTTTCCAGTTTGTTTCTGAACTCAGAGGGCAGAATTGGTGTAGAGTAGCTAGAAACCTGAAAAGGGGTTGGCATACAAATAAAAATGTCCAGTTCAGGTTTAGGAGCTGGTTGGGAGCTCATTGTCAAAGCCAGGATGCCTTTCCATCAGTAGGCCGTGCTACAGCAGGACTGGTTGATGCAGAAGCTGAAATCTTCCATTTGATCTTTCACAAATATTGTCATGTAAGGAGACAAGAAAGTGGGATTTTTTTTTTTTTGTGTCCAAGGCACATACATTAGAAATGCTGCTAACTCATGATAATTACTAAGGACAAATATGGAAGTATGTAACTGGAGAAAGAAGTGTTTATGTGATATTTTATTCTCAAAGAACTCTATATTTATTTAAACTTACTTGAAAGTAATGTGATTCTGTATCATTTCCCTTTAAAAGAGAAGAAAATAAGGTTTCAGATGTCACCATAGTTAACTTGTCTGACTTACTCATTAGATGAATTGGAGCAGCATTTAGCTTTGCTAAGAAGTGGGAATTGGCTGTCTTTCTACTATCCCTTGAATCTGGAAAACAGTTGGTCCATTTTGGCTCCTAAATCAAGGTAAGGGCTGTACTATATTGCCAGTGAGGGTAGAATATGATAAGGTGGAGGAAAGTATTCCTCTTGTTTGTTAGCCAGCACTTTTGCACACACATGCAAACACACACAGTGAAGAATCCCAGTGCTAGTAAAGCAAGTTTGCATTTCCCTTCCGTTATATAAGTTGCATAAAGGGAGTGTAACAGCAACCAAAATCCAATTAATTTAAAATCTAATTGTTATTTAGTGATGAAAATACTGACTGATGAGAATGTCTTATCAGTTTATGCTCTCAGTCCTTTCCAAATAATTGCTGGAAATGCTTCCCAAATAAACATGGCCATGCAGAGCTACTCACTCATTGCATAACCCGCCTTCCCCTCTGGGATAACAGTGCATATGTCCTGCAGGAAGCCATGGAAAACAGTAGCTTCCTCCTATTTTGATTTGGATGTGATTGAGCACTTGCGTCAATCAAAGGGCCGTGTGAAATTACTGTTAACCTCGGGAAAGGAGCAGCTTCTCAGAGCTGCTGATGATACACGGACATTTGTTTGGGAAGTACTAACTTCATCCCTGAAAAACGTCACTTAGGATTTCAGTTTAATATATTAGCATTTAATATGCCAACCAACCAGTATGCTCAAATGTTAACCTTTTCCAGTTTCTGTTGGAGCTCTCAGGATAAGTTGGAAACCTGTTACCAAGTCTCATCCTTCTTTTCTTTAAGCTAAGTAGTGCCACATCTTTAAGTTCTTCCTTGAACATCACGTTTTCCAGCGCTCGGATCATTTTTTTCCACTTCTGGTGTTTCCTTAATTGTCTCTACCATTCCTGCAGTGTCTCCCCAAGCTGGGATCAAGTAATCCAGCTGAACACATATCAGTGCTACATGAAGTGGAAGGGATATTTTGGGTACCTTGCAGGCTCTACTCCTGCTAATACAGTCACCCTTGGATATGCCTTCTTGGCAACAGCCTGCATTTGTTGACTTGTGGCCACCATCTATGCTCTCTGTTCCCTTTTCAAATACTTGCCTTGTATTTAAATATATTTATAGCATGTACTCAGGTGTTACCTGAGCACCTGTTTACCTCTGCCTAACTGTATTTTCTTGAAATGCCTACTTTTATGATCATCTCCTCATGTTTTTTCTGATAAAAGGCCATGGAACCTCACCCAGCAGTTCAGCATTAATGCAAGGTTTTAGAAAGACTATTGTTTTTACACAGGTATTTAAAATCCAGCATGTCCCCGAGTATGTTGCTCACAGTTTTCCTTGCTAATGGACATTTCTGCTGTTTTTCCTTTCTATCTATCTATCTATCTATCTATCTATCTATCTATCTATCTATCTATCTATCTATCTATCTAATCTTCAGTAGCATGTATGAAACCCATTATGTTTTTTCTCCAATAGATTAGAAAGCCCATTTCTGTACTCATACACCACAATTCCCTGTTAAACTTCTCACACCTTAACCTAAAAACTGAATTTCTGAAGGCTCCCTATCATCACAAATTATTAGTATTGTTTCTGTCAGTAAAGCCCTTGGATTTCTGGAGATGTTCTTTCAGCACGTTTTCCCCGGAATGGTCTTTCTGAAGCCACAAAGAGGTGTAGTAGCACCAACAACTCCATCTTGGCAATAAGAGTAATTTTGCCTCCTCTTTGCTCTGAGAATGTGTGTCTGTTTGGGTCTACTAGTGCTGCTTCTTTCTTTTCACAGTAACTGCTTTTCACAAAATCATTTTCTGTCTTGAAATGTGACCGATTTTCTTTGTTCTTTTAATGAACAACTTGGATTTCTCTGTGTTAAAATATAGGCCAGACCTCCCTAAGTGATCGTAGTCGGTCTATATTAAGACCCTGTCCTTCCTATTATTTATATCTCTATAACTTTTTGCAATTTGCAGCTTTTTCCAACAATAATTTTATGTTTTTGTTTGGATCATTCAGTATGGTTTGAGTCCATTTAGTATTGACTAGACTGATTATACAATGGTGAGGTTTTTATCAAAACCCCTTTAGAGTTGTGAGCCAAAGCCCTGCAATAATCTTACAGGAGTTTACTTTATCAAACTAATTCATAGTCTCATGGGGAAATAGGAAGGTTTTTTTTTTTCCTGACAAAACTAATTTTCTCTGTTGACTGGCGTTAATTGTACTATCATCCTTTAATTGTGCACTGATTTCTTCCTGTACCAGCCTTTCCATCAGTTTCTCTGACGTTGATGTCAGGCAAAATGATCTGCAATTTCCTTATTAAATAATGGAACAATGCTTGCTGCTCCTCTGTCTTCGGCATCTTAGGGGAAATTTCAAGACATGTTTTTTCTTAGTTTGGTTCTTTTTAGTTTTATCTTACTGAGGCTCAGGGTTAATACCTGTTAAACAGGTATTATTTTACTTCTTGATATTTTGGAATCTTAATAGTGAACATCTGAATTTCTGCTTCGGTAGATCACGTGAGGAATATTTAGGCAGCACAGAGCTGGTTAATCTTTCTAGCACTGTTTGTTACTATCACTATGAAATATTTAGAGTAATAGAAGATTTGATCTTGTCCAGACCCCAAAATAATTAAACTGTTGAATGTTTCCTATTGGTCTGTGTGGAAGACATTTCTGAAAGACCCAGCTTGTGCTTTTAACTCTTCTTTTCCCATTAGGAGGAAACATAGTTCACTAAAACTATGATCTGATTTCCTCAGGAGAACGAGCAGCACTGGCATTCTCTGTGCAGCACTGGTTCTGGAAAAATAGTTATGAATGAAAATCATGGCTATACTTTTTAGAGACCACAGCTGGAGTCAGGAAGGACTTCTTTGTACTGGAAGCTGTACCACGTGTATATCTCTTGCTTGGGTGGGTATGTCATCAAATATTCACTTCTTTTTTTTTAATTTATGAAAGTGGAGGGGGAGTGGAGGTCTGCACACAGTCCAATAAGAAGCCTGAAGGTAAACACAGAATATATTACTGGAGTATTACACAGTGAGGATAAAACTTGTTTTCAGGGCATTTTAGGAATGCACAGGTGTATTCTGGTTATGAAGTAAAGCGTTAATCTGTGATTGTGAGAGATCAACCAAAGGATTGAACAGTAAGTAAGGTGAACAGAGAGATTACTTGTGGATAACATGTTATAACCTAAAGGTATTATAAGCACAAAATCTTCACTGTTCTGAACAAGCCAGGAAAATATGTAAGAGATTAGTTTGTACCTAAGGCTGACTGCAGCACTGCTAAATGAATATAGTGGGCTTGCTTGGCATTTTAATTAGACTCAAGAACAAAATGTAGGAGAACAGTCAGGCTGAAAAGAGGTTGTTATACTTGAGTGTGGGTCTACTTCTGGATCCCATTTGATTTTTCTTGGAGGGCTATGGCACACTTGGGATCCTTCCACTTTGCCCTTTAGTTTTCATACCCATCCCTCAACACATCTGTGGTGTAGATGTTTGCTCAGCCATGGGAGTCTGAACGAGGGTGTTCCCAAGGCACCGTTGCTGATCCCAAATCAGCAGCAGTCGGTGGAGAGATGTTACCCACAGTGGCTGTTCATGCTGCCCTGTCTCTTTTTATTTTTACAGCTTTGGCTGCTGGGAGCACTTGGAGCTTTTAAAACCTTTTGATACTTGCTAACTGTTTTCTCTCTAGCAAATAAAAGAAGAGAACTGTTAGACCAAATCAGTGCACTAGATCTCTAGACACCCCCATCAGACAGCTTGGGGTCAGCATCATCCTCCCTTCCTGAAGAAGCGAAGCTGCATTTCCCGGAAAATTAGTGAGCATTCCAAGAGCGACTGGGTCCAAATTGTCATGGCTACATATCTTTTCACACTTGGTGCTCCGTTTCTGAGATGGCTACTTACATTTCCTCCCTGGCAGGTCGCACCCCATGGGGTCTGTGAGGCAGGGGCTGTCCATGGCCACGTGTCCCTGCGGCATTCAGCATAGTTGGGAATGATGGAAAACCAATGCAAAGGACAAAGTAAACCTGGTTTTGTTGGAATACAAATACAATTTGCATCGCTTGCAAGCTTTTCTATGAATCAGTGTCCCCCACTAGATCAGTGAGGACAGCAATAGCGGTGCCCACAGCAAAATGGAAAGTTTATGGGATTTGACTGAGGCTGTAGAAAAAGTTTCTGTCATAGCAGAAATTACATCAAATGAGTCACTTGGTTTTAGTGTAATGCTTAGACTTCTAAATCACCCAGTACAGAACAACAACATTAAGGAGACTCTTGATGAGCCTAAAACTCCTTCCAGCTGCTTGTGAGCTACCGGCTGTGCCTGACATTCCTGCTTTCTGGCTGCTAGGTCTGATCTCTTTTTGGAAACTCTGAAAAAAAGGTTTAACTTTTATTTGAGCTTATCGAATTTATTTGAATTTTATTTATTTCCAGAGTAAAATGTTTGTGTGCAAACAAGTTTGCGTGGTGATCTCATGGCTCTCAAATACTAATAGGAGCACCCCTGAGGAAATGAGAAGTGACACAGCATGGGCCAGCCTGCGAGGACAGCTGAGTGCTTGCAGGCTGTGGCCTGGCTTCTCAGCTCATCCTGCACGGAACACATACATATTCCCAGCTGTTTTCCTCCTCTGCAAGTGTGACCGGGTGACAGAGGTGCAAAATGGATGGAAAGGGAGGATTTTGTGTGTGTGGTATGTGGCCTTTTGCTGCCATTTTTTTTCCCTTTGTTAGTGATCTAGGACAGGGACTTTCTGTGTTTAATAAGAATTTTGTGCTCCCATATCAGCATGTGAAACACTGCCAGTACAGTGATACTTGCACAGACAATTATCCAGACTTCAGGTTCACTTATACTGTGTTGTCTGAATTAGCAGTGTGTGCATTTTGATTATAGTTGCCAAAATGTATTTTATCTTTGATAGCTGACTTGTGGGGTTTTGTAAAGAAAACCCCACTACTGATTAAGTTTGTATTGGCAGGATTGGATTCTGTATTTACAGGAAAATGGCTACTTCAGGCCCCCTAAATTACATCTCTTCCTCTGTTCTCTCTTTAACGTCCTAAAAACCCAGGGTAAATCAGGAAACATTTGCCACTGAAGGTTCTTTCAGTGTAAAGGAAACCAAACAGGTTATTGATAATCGACCAGTATTGTTCTTTTGATAGAGTTATGTCTTCTTTCAGTCTGCTGTTTGTCTTTCAGGTGTGGATTGATTAATCCTTCCAGCATTTCTGTCTCAGGTGAAATATTTTTGCTATTTTATAGGAGATAAATCACAGCTCTTCCCTTTAGGTTCTTAGTGCTTGACTCTTAATTTCTTGATCTCTGTGTGAGAATAAAAGTCTGACCTTGTTTTACCACTTCAGAGTAGTTTGGAGAGGTAAGAGAATACAGAGTTGTATGGAAGGAAAACTAGCAAAAGGGGAAAAAAAGCCCAAACTCACAAAACAAATGTGTCTTCCTGATAGTTTTAATTTTTTAGTGAGGTTGAAAGATGTTGATTTTATATGGACTAATATTCAGTTTAACTGATGGCATGGAGTTTATTACAACCAGGTGAACCAATTTTGGCACTGCTGTAATCTTGTCATTCTATTGCTTGCTATAGTATGAACTATTTAGGATGGAAAATGTATAACAAAAAGGGATACAAGTACACCTATATATAACACATCTATCTATAACAAAAGGAACAGGAATTGGAATTGTATAATGTTGATAGTCAGTAATAAGGAAAGAAAATAAATGTAAGTTGTTCTTAAACCAGTCAGGGAACATGAAAGTGAATGCTGCAAGTCCTCCCAAGTCCTTTCCAGCCATAAAAACTTGTAGAATATAGATTTTAGCACAGATAGAGCCCAGCTGAGCGTTGAGCTGAAACATGCCCAGTACCATTGTTTCCATTTGCCAACAGTCCTTACTTGCTTCGGGGGGGGGTCCCTGCAGGTTCTGGCTGTTTTTCATTCCAAGTGGCTCAAAGCATTAGGACAGATTGGTCACTTCACATCTCAGCAGGAAAGCCTTGGATTGAAACATTACACTCATTCAAAAACAGAGCTTCTTTCTTATTCCTTTTTTTTCTTTTTTTTTTTTTTTTTAATTCCCCTGGTATTCTTGCTGTTTCTGAAGAGAATAGTAGCTCATGAATAGTAATATAAAATAATTTCTGAAGCTCTTACTGCAAGTTAATAAAAAGAGTGAAGCATCTTTTGAGTTTTTTGTTTATGTGTACCTTTGAATATCTGTCAGTTCCTTTAACTCCAGGACCCTTCAAATTGACCAGCGATCATGAGGCAAACCCAGTGGAAACATAAAGATAACAAAATAGTGTGAACAGCTCAAAAAGGTAGGAGCCCTGTTGAAAAGAGACGCAGAGCTCATGCCCCCATCAAGAGTCAGGGTGTCAGTGACCACCTCAGGAGGGGACAGCACCCAGGCAGCAGAGCTCAACATCCTGCTGGTGCTGGAGCTGGAGCCCCGTAAGGTCCCAGGTAGGTGTTAGACAGCGAGGACTCTCCTATGTGGATTCTTCCCTGCCTGCAGTGTTAGTGTGATTTGGTTAAAAACCTGGCAGCCACAAAATACAAATAGAAAAAACGCAGCTGGATTTATTCTGATGCTCCCAGAGCAAAGGAGTCTCCTGCTTCAGGCTGGACTCTGCCTGCTCTCTTGCTTCCTTTCCTCTGCTAAGGTTGAGCTTAAACAGGTCTCACCCACTACTCCAAAGAACAGGGTGGAGACAGCCTAACTCTCATTTGCCCTCCTAAGTTTAGTTTCCTTTCGCAAGGAACCAGGGAAATGTCTCTCTGCATATTGACCATCATACCCTTCACCTTCCAGACCAAGAGTAAAGTTCTTTTCTGGCATCTGTAGTGTTCTCAGCACGTGGCACCAAACCCCATTTCATTCACGCTCTCATCAGCACCAGCCCTTGAAAATACCTTGCGCTCTAATGCAAAAAGCACAGTATCCTCTGCTGTTCAAACCCCCCTCAGAAAACTCTTCCTCCATAGCACTTAGAAACACCAGTCAGTAGCAGCAGAGAGCCATCGTTGTCTGACCACTCTCACTGGCAGTTCTGGTTTGCTGCCCCCCCTTTGATCTCTCTGTGTGCTGCTCACCCACCTGTGCTCCTTAGCAAAGGTCCCTGGGACACGGACCAGGCCTTTGTGTTTTGTACAGGGTGTTTCTGTTCCCTGCATGAATGTCTTGACCTTTAAAAGGCAGCTCTAGGCCTGTCAAAATGTGGTTTATTTAATCAAGAACCTGATTGGGAGGTAGCAAATCTCTGTTACAGGCCCAGAATTCTCTCTGAGTACTGTTTGTGCCAACCCAGCTTTGCCCACACAAATGTTCATGAAGCTCAGTTAAAGAGAGCTGTAAATAGAGAAGAGAAGGTGTTCAAAATGATGGGAAAAGCTTTCTTAATATTTACGTTCTTCCTTGTTGACAAAAAGGGTAGTTTGAATTCAACTCAAACTGTTTTTATTCCAAAAATGAGAAAAATACAAGCGATGATTTTATTCCCCAGCAGAGCAGATTAGTCAGCGAGCTAAGCTCGGCACAATGAAATGGAGCAATTTAAAGAGAGCCATTAAAGGTAAAAACATCTGAGTAATCAACAACAATGTTCCCTTCAGTCTAACAGGACGTTGGAAGAAAGCTGAGGCCTCGCTGAGTTTCACTGGCTACAAAGTAGAATAGAAACTTTCTCCATAAATCCCTGGGTGCAAATGCGGGAAGGTGGCAGTGTAATCTGAGCTGGCTGCCCCTGCCAAAGGAGCAGGCTGTAAGCTCACTGCCTAAAGAAATGATGAAAAAAATCAGTGCTGGGAGGAGAACTCGCTCTTTTATTAACGTTCATCAGATTAAAGAAGCGAAGCAACTGAAGCAACGTGAGCAGTGCGCAGGGGCAGGGGAGTGAGAGTTAAGAAATGCTTTTGAAGTGTGCCATGGCCTCTCTCAGAGAGCCTCTCATCGCTCTGCCCTCCAATCCGTCCTGCCAAACAGCTGGCACGGCAGGAGCTCCGCAGGCAGGCAGGGAGTGCCTTTCATCCAGCTGTGCCATCCGGAGCACAGGTGCTTTCCCTTGTGCCTGGCACTTCCTAGCTGGCTTCCAGAGTTTTGGCAGAGTCATTCACAGATGTTTGATACACAGGGATGAGACAGAAATTCATTGAAAGGGGATGTGAACTTAATGCACGGTTAATACCGTTGTCTTTATCTCCGTAAAGTCCATCTGTGCATCTGGTAGGAAATGATAGATGCACATTGGATTGAAATTCCTTCTTGAAAGTTATATATCCCAGAAATTAAGGAAATAAGCCCTTTCTGCTTAAGTTGCATGTAGGAGTTTGGATGTGCTTTGAAAGGCACTGACCTGTCAGGGCCAGGGTTGAGATCCTTACCCACAGAGCGTGGTGCACAGCTCACTCCTCAAAGAGAGCTTTTCCCCTCTGGACAGTTCCACAGAATACTGCCATGTCCCTGATCCTCCTCAGGATCGCTGTGGGAGTGGGAGGAAACTTGCTGGGGATTAATGCCAGTGCATGAGAGCACAGAACTTAGACCAAAGACCTTCCTCGTTATTCCTGAGTCCCTGCAGAAGTGAGCAGAAACTGAGGTGGCCCTAAGGGTACATTTACAGGAAAAGTGAAAAACAACCTAGTGACAGGCGACAAGTATTTTAACAGGAGAATCTAATTTTTCCCTTTTCACCACGTCATGCAGAGCACGGTGAGCGCTGTATTTGCTGGCAGAGGAGGGAAGTCTGGGGAATCTATTCATTTTCCTCCCCATTTAAACAAACAGTTTCTCATAACCATGACCAAGAAAGGAAGCAAAAGCACTTAGCAAACTTATATTAAGTGTTCTAACTCAGTGTTTGTGTTTTGTGCCTGAGAAATATACTGACTGTATTGATAGCATGGTAACGTCCTGCAGTTCCTGCAGTCTGATGTGGGAGAGGGCTCAGGGAATATTTTTAACCTTCTATGGAAACTTAATTTTGTTTTCAAAATACCTGCAGCTCAGAATAGTCTGAGCCATTCTGAAGCAAAAAATTGAGGCCCTTCAAAGAAAGTTCACAGGAGTCCCACAGGGTAATCCTGTCTGGGAGAAAAAGATGGTAGTGCCCAGAGACAGGACTCCCTGGGAGGAATTCTATCCCTTTCCCTAACTCTCTAGTACTTTGGTAATGTAATTTTAAGGCAGAGATCTGGTGAACACCAAGGATACTCCTGTAGGGAGGTGGTTTCTTTCAACCAGAGAGCTGTCTTGGATTAAC
Source organism: Pseudopipra pipra (assembly GCF_036250125.1). Lineage (NCBI taxonomy): Eukaryota > Metazoa > Chordata > Aves > Passeriformes > Pipridae > Pseudopipra > Pseudopipra pipra. The sequence goes on from NC_087552.1 coordinate 4,317,914, forward strand.
TCCAGCTGTCTGCATAATCTCACTACTACCTAAGGCTTTATAGAATTGAATTTGATGGGTAAAGCAATGACTTTTCTTACTAATCTGGAAGCTCCTGCAATTTCATACAATTTATGAAGTTGTGATCTCTTCCTGCAAGTCTGTATTTTTGGTAATCAAGCCAGAAGTTCTCACTTTGGGAAAAGTAAAGCAGATTTTAAATATGTGATTGAAAAGATAATTTGGTCTTGAGAAACCGAAATACTTAATTTTTTTTTACTTTTTTTATTCTCATTTCATAATTTTGAACATTTCACGCTACAGTTCCCTCGTGTGTAAGTAAACTTTTATTAGTTAAGGATGAGCTGCAACTTCCAAATGCAATCTCCAACGAAAAAGGAAACTTAGCGAAGAACTGTTGGGTTTTTTTGAAGAATACATCTGAAAGGCTTGGATAAAAGATTTTAGTTTCTTTCTAGAATTTATCATCCCAATTATCAAAACAATTGGCCCTCCTGCCACAGAAGGCACAAGTCAGAAATCGCGTTGCTTGGCAGATCTTGTTGTTTTTAATGAGCAGTGCTGTCGTTGCGTGCCTTGGTTTTCCCCAGGAAAATCCCACATCTTTTGCAGAGCTGAAACAAAATGTTTTGTACTTATTAGCTGCCTTGAAAGAAATTAATCATAATGTTGAAAAAAAAAGGTGGAATTGTGAAATACAGGTGTTTTATGGCAAGGAGTGGCCCCTTGTTTGATATTTCTGAGGTAAGGACAGGATAGGATGCAGTGATTTGTGCCCCTCAGAAGCTTCACCAAGTACGGAATGCAGGAGAAATATCCCAGGCTCAGGGTCAGGAATGGATGCAGGGATGCCTGGAGTCATCTTTGCTGTCCTCTTCACCATCTCATTCTAATCACTCATGGAAAACTAATTGAATTTAAGAAGCACAGTCACTCTTTATGCAGTGGGTCAAATTGTCCTCTTTACCCTGTACTGTATGTTTGGAGTGACTCAAAACAGAAGCTTGTAGATGATGACATTTTGTCCTCTTTGGGAGTGGTGTTTCTCTCAAAACTTAAAGGAAACAGCAAATCTGAATGATGGCAATGTGTAATTCCACCTTGGTAATTTTGCTTTAAAAACTGTTACTCTTTTTCCTTACACCCCCAGGCTCAGCTTTTTCTAAAATAACATTTTTTCTGCTTGTGTCCCACTGTAGTTTACAGTAATGGTCTTGTCTCTGTCTCCAGTGCTCTCGTGGGAGTACTTAGAAGTGTCCATCAGTCTGAATATCTCGGAGTGGATTCTATGGAGTATGAGCCAGACCAGCCCTGTGAACTTTGCTACCACACAGGAAGTGCAGCAATGTCAGTGAGAGCCCAGTGTAGATATGGGTTATCTGTGTGATCAAATGAAGTAGACAAATATCCTCTGGAATCAAGAGGATTTGTCCTGATGCCTGAAGAACCATATTCTCCACAACTCTGTGAACTTAAATCTGATTTACATTGATAAGGAGAGGAGATTCAGGTCATTTTTTTTTTTTTGCTCAGAAATAACAGGTATAAAAAGGAAAACAACAAAGGGTCTTGACAATGATTTCTTGGCAATTCCCACTTCCCGTCAGAGGCAAACACAGATGCTTTTTGCAAAGTGACGCAGATGTCACCGCACGTCCATGGCTTGGGAAGGCGCAGATGGACTCGTGTTTGGAGAAAAAACAACAGGCACTGAGTTTGGAGAGGAAAAACAGCCTTTGATATTTTGTGGCTGTTCCTTTCTGATAGAGGCACTGCAGACACCGAGTAGCTCAGGCTCTCGGTTCTCAGAGCGGGCCTTCCAGCGCGGTGATTCTCCCCTGGCACAAGCAAGGGTTTGGTTATGATTCCTTCTGACTTTCTGCCATTTTCGTCTAATTGGTTAATTTTACTGACATGATACAGAGTCAGAATTCCTTATTTCCATTTCTACTGACTAGCATTATTTTTGTTATAACTGTCTATTAGTTATAACTAGTTACTAAGTTATTTCTAGACATAAATAAATAAAAAAAAACAGTTTCTGACCAAAGTAGTTCATAATTCAACATGAGCAATAATTTAAATTATTTAGTTATTATTTAGTTATTATTTCAGGTTACTCCAGCTGCAAACCAGGTATAAAATATTTATTTTAACTTCCCAGGGCACTGCGAGCTTTCCTTCATTAACACTTACAGAAATGGTTACATATGAGAAATAAGAGCTGCTGTATCATGTCAAAATATTACTGAGAAATATGTTGATTCACAATAAATATTCAGAATCCCATATGGAGCAGTGCATTAAACTTGGGCTTGAAACATCAGCCTGCCAATGTCACCCAATTTGGCCAGAAGGTGCCCCATAAATACCTGGGGTCTGCTTTGTCATATGTTACATTTTGCTTGCCTTCTACACTACACTGATCTCTGCTTTCAAATTAGCATTTTTCCATGTATTTTCATTTGATTTATGGAAGTGTGTCAGTGACTGGAAGTGGAGAAAGTTACCAATTTATCTTTTCTAAGAGATCATGTGGGAATCAGTGTTAGTGTGATTTGGTTAAAAACCTGTCAGCCATAAAATACAATCAGCAAACTGTCAAACAAGGGTTTTTTCCTATTGCTGAAATAAGAAGGGTTGCACTGCCTGCTTTGCCATTCCCAGCAAGGACAGTTAAAAGTCTATCCTCCACCTGTGGCTCATACAGGAAAGAATTTTATTTCCTTTAGTAATTTAAGTGTAAAAGCGTATAAGGGCCATCAGAGAAAGAAGAAAGTGAGTTGATCTGTATCAATTATAAACAGTAGGAGAAGAGAGGCTGTTATTTCATCCCCAATGAGTAGATAATACTGCATGTGATCTTTGAAAGGCTCCTTCAGTCTTTTATCCAACTAGACTGAAGAAACTCATATCTGTATCTATGTCTGTATCTGTATCTCAGTTTTTACACACTACCATAAAGTACTCAGCTATTAGGGAAAGTTTTAAAGTTCTAATTCCTTTTACCACTGCAAGAAGGAGGCTGTTACTTTGGAACTTGTCTTCTATGAAAAGGGAAAAAAGCTATAATTCTTTCCAGGAACTTGACCAGAAGAAGTTTTCAGAGAAAATTTTCTTTTTGGGAGCAAACACCCACCATAAAGCTCCACGTGGCACAGACTTGCAGGACTTGTTTCTGGCAGCCAGTCCTTTGTGAGGCTGCTGAGCTCAGGCTCCAGCTCTGGGGTTAATGCCCCCCAGTGCATTAGTTCAAGTTTCTCATCAAGACTTGCCCATCCTCCAGCAGAGGTTGCTGATCTCTAAAGTTTGGTGACGAAACTGTTCGTGAAATTCATGCTAAACACCATTTATTCAGAGGGGAAAAAAAAGCAGCAAATCAAGCTACTCTTAACAATACTTGAAGTAACCTGGCTTATCTTGAAATATCTGTTATAAGGGCTTGCCTACCTGTGAATTATGCCAATATATATAAAGAGATGGCAATCTATAAGTATGATCATGACAGAAACCTTTTCATCCAGTTGATTTTCAGCCAGAAGTAGACCAGTGGCTTATCCCTATGTCTTATTTTCCAAGGCCTTCTGGTACTGTTTGTTTGGGAAGTATGGCCTTCTCGAAACCAAAGATAGCCGTAAAAAAACCCCCGAACAATTTAATTCACATTATAATTTGCAATTTAATTTAAGGCTGAGAAGGCATTCTGAGAAGCATGGCAGTAACACAACAGAGGGAGAGTGAGACAAATAAGCTTGCACTAATGTCAGCACTAATAAGGATCCTGTTTTCAGCAGCTGAGGCGGTGTGGTCAGGACTAGCTCAATTATGTCAGTGCTGTACTACAGCTGGTGGTGCAGCTAAAACCAGACAAACATGGCAGTGTCTGTGCTGGGAGCCCTCCTCTGATGGCAGCAAAATATTGGAGGCTCTTCCAGACGTGCTCATGGGGAGTTTTCACAAATGCTTATTTCCAACTTGCAAGGAGACACAAAGCTTTCTCTTAGTGACTTATGAGAGAGTTTTAAACAATGGCACACAAGCACCTGAGTCTCACTTCAGAGCCTGCTACATTTTTTTTTACAGTGATAATTTAGGAGTTGTCAATTCTGCCATGTAATTTGCTGGATTGGAAGTCAACAGAGCTGTAACATTTCAGCTCTTGGAGCTTGTTTCTCCCCTTCCCTCTAGTCTGTTAGGAGCTAACAATCTAAATCTCCAAGGCAGCCTCATATTATAGATATTGCACAGTTCTAAGTACAGGGGAAACAGTCACTCAGGTTCTCAAGTGCTATTGTAAGACATAAATAATATGAAATGTTACCTTGAGAGGTCATTTTCATTTTTGTGGTGAGAACAGAGGTGCAGGTGTAGAACTCATCTGTGTGGGTGAAGACTCTGGGGGCTTTAGAAATGCTTTAAAGCTGTAACTTCATCTGTGAGCTTGCAGGCATTTCAAATAAAATGCTTTATTCTTTGAGGGGGCTTGTGCATGGACATAATTGGCCAAGTATGTACAAAACCTAACGACAGAACTTGCCTCTGTACATATTTAGGGAAACAGAGAGATTGTTTCCATAAATTATAGTAAACCATACAAATCATATAGCAAATCACAAACACTGTTAAAATGCTGTCTGAAAAGTTCAACCAAGCACTAGATACAAATTGACTTTGAATTCCAAGATTCCAAATAAACATATTTTCGCCTCTCTAGATTTATATGAGCTGTTGTAGTTTTCCACTGATTTCCTCTTAGTTCTGGGAGGTGTGTTTATATTTCATTCATTTGGCCTACTTGAGCATCCTTTTCTGCACTAGTCCCTAAGTTTGATTTTCCAGTCAAGTACTCTTCTGGGGACAGGCAGCACATCAATCCCTCGGGGGCTAAATTTGGAAAGCACAGCATCAATTGTTATCATTAACTGCCTTTAGAGTACATTGGAGTAGTGAGATAAATGATGGATTTCCCAAAGCTTCCTAAAGAACCATTTCCTACTTCAGACCAGGGCACATGCTCTGCTATCTGTTTAATCAAGTAACAGAAGGAACAGTTGTAGTCAAAAGCCAGAAGAGGAACAATTATCTAGTCAGATAACTTGAACATCTCTAAAAATTGACTCCACGGTGCTGTAAAGGATAATTTAATTTTCCTCCAGACATTAAAAATATTAATAAGGAGTCACTATAAATTATGAACAGTACAAAGTGTTCAAACCAACTCAGCTGTAAATTTCTTTTGGCCAAATTCCAGAGGTCTACTTTAGCCTTGCAGAGAAGATTTTTGGCCTGATACCGTGCTGCCTTTGCAGTTCCTTTGTTTCAGCACCAGCAAAGAGAAGCAGAAGGCTGGACCAGCCATTCTTCTTCTGAAGAGGCTGAAAAGATCAAGAAGGACTCCTGATATTATCTTGAAAAAAGCAGACTACTGGCTAAGGTCAGGAGTAATGGGGAGGCGAATCATTTCATAATTAAGTTTAGAGAAAAATGATATAATGCTGAAGCGATAGCAGAGAGAGCACAAATAGCAAATTGTTCTAATGAAAGCTTTTGTAGGCAAAGCCTTTCATTAGAGCTGTTCAAAATGTGCAAAAGGGCAAAGTAACAAGTGTAAATACATTTTGTTTTTTAATTAAGCAGTGCCCAGTGCCACTTGAGCTCCATGTGTTCAAGTAGGAATCTGGTGATCCAAAGGCAGATGGTGTTTGCCGTTATTGGGTGACAGATGTCCCCTCATCCTTGAGATGATGCAGTTCAGTGTAATGCATTTAGAGCTGAGTTATGCAAAATATTGAGCACCCTCAGCTCCCACTAATGGCCGGGGCAGCTGGAGGGCTCTGAGGAGGCAGGGACCTTATTAGCTGAACTCTTCACTTGCTTCGGAGGTGTCCTGATCATCAGTTCCGTTGAAATCCCTGTTCAGCATCTTTGGGATCACTCTCCAGTGACCCTGAAATCAAAGACCTTCTCCTCTTTTCAGGAAATCAATCAAATGCCCAGGAACTGCATCTGAAGAGAGCCCTCCAGCCAGCCTGGATCCTCACTGCCCCTTGAACACAGCCGTCCTAGGAGTATCAAACAGGTTTTCTTCTCCTTCAAAAGAGGTTTCTTTTTGCAACATCAAGTAGCATTTTTGAATTTATCAATATGGAGTCTGAGGTGTGGCTGGCAAGTGTATAAAAGTCAGAGTCAGATTTAAAGAGCCACTGTAGGAGTATAAGGGGAATATCCTGTTAATGGGAATTTCGTTAAAACTCTTTAGGAGGAATTTCTCCATGACCATTGCTTATCAGTTTAAAGCCAGTGAGAAAACAGCCTCTTTCTTAATTCAGGACTGATTGTATAGTCCAAAGTACAATCACCCATTCTTAACTTCTGGAGGTTGCTGCAGACTTCAGGTAGATATGGTTACAAAGCAATAATTTAGGAAAACGTGCCCTGTGGATTAATTCATCCTTGCCTTAAAAGTTCCTGGATTCCTGCTGAACCTCGGCTTTGACCTTCCCTGAATAGAACCAGGAGACAGTGACTTCAGAGTCGATACATTCCCTGGGTAACAGGGTATGTGACCAAGTTTCTATTAGCACATATTAAAACAAATTTTCAGCAGTTGATTCCAGTAATATTTCATTTTATATTTTGGTGCTACAAATGTGAGGATTCCTTTGTATAAAATTGTAGATTTTATTTCTCTGCATTTTGAACTGTGGATTTTTCTTTGTAGCCAATGAAATACCGTCATTTGAAAAAAAAAAAATTAATCTCCAAGGAATTTCTGGTTTTAAAAAAATGGGTATCTTATACCAACTCCCTCTGAATTCTCCTCTTTTTTAAACAATGCTGTATTTTTATGTAAGCAACATGCATGCCAGACTCTTGCATGAAAAATATGATGTGTATAGTGCACTTGGTTTGTTCCTCGACATAACAACATAAGTTGAAAAAACGCAGCGGTTTGTAGGAATGAAGTTATGACATGAAGCAGACCATTCGTGTCGAGAGAAGGAGACAATTTGCATTAAAAGCAGGGAGACACATGGTTCATGCAAATCTGCTGTGAACTGTGTTAAAATGTGAAGGAGACTCCATGCACCCATGTGACAAAGTGCAGGGCATCCTCACCCCAGGCTCACACTGGCAGGAGTTGTGTTTCACTGCAGAGGAACCCAAACACTACATCTAGGCAGTGCACAAACCCCCTTGCTTGTGGAAATCCTGGATTTAAAATGCCTACTCACCTCCTGTGACCCGGGAAAGGTCTAGGGCAGCAACTCACTGGCAGCACAGTTTCTTTCCCACTGTCTCCAAAGGGAGGAACTCAGCTGCTGCAGGACTTCAGCAGGCACTGGGAGGGGTTCCAGCATCGTGCTGAACAAAACATATTGTCTGCCTGAAATTGCAGCACAGTTTCGGGAGGAGCAGGCTGGCATCAGTCAGGTTCAGTCCACTTCAGGCAATTTGCCCAAAATAATAGATGGTGGTTAAAAATGATATCCAGCTTCCAAATACCCATCCAAGTGCGTTCCACTTGGCAGCTCGACAGAACAGTCTTTTTTACAGTTTTATGGCATTAAAATCAGAGGTCACATAAAGTGTAACTATCCAAACATGAGACTTAATTATTGCTGCCCTGTGTCTGTAAAGGGCTTTGTTCCTTGTCAAGATGCCTGGACACTTTAGCATAAATTCTGTAACTCTGCTCCCCTACCATCCCTCTCTTCCTCCATCCCAACCCACACACAAAGTGGCATTTAAATGAGACTCTTCACACTGTGTCATAAATATTAATGACATGAAACTCAGAGCTTGGCATTTTTCATTACCGGCCCTCTTCACCACTGTTTCACACCTGGACTGCAGCCAGCCCCTATGCAATGGGCTGACATTATTTTTTCAAGCAGTGCTATTATCGAAGAGAAACAAAATACTGAGACAATTTTGCACAAATTAAAATTGTTGGCAAGCCCTCTTTCCACATGGTGTGCTTGGGATGTCATTTGGCATGGCTTCTTGAACAGTGCCCGTGTTGGCTTGGCATAGTTTGACTTATAATTGCAATTTATGCCTTTCACCTAATCCCTGTAATAACTACAAGTTAGCAGGGTGGACATTTGATGTAACACCTGGGCTGGTTTTGAAAAAATTAATACATTTTTCCCTCCACTCTAGCTTCTCTAGTCATCCCCACAGAAATATTAATGCCTTGTTGGCATTTCTTAGTTCCTGTGGTTACTTGCATCATTTCTGTCCTTTCAGTTCGAGCTGTACCAGTTGTTTGAAATTGTAAATTAAACAACAAACAATGTTTTGGAGATATTTGTGTCAGTGTTCAAGATTTAGTTTTCTGTTTTCTCTCTGCCTGGATGATATACATACAGCTCAGTCTCTCTATCCAAGACAATGAACCTTCTGAACAAGCTGCCAGATACTGACACCCTTTTTTAAACAGCAAGTCTGTGTTTGGCTCTTCTTGACCTTCACTGTGTATCTGGGTGAGGACCACAATGTTCACATCTCATAGGCTTGAGCCTTCTAGTTTCATCTCTGAGAAGCTGATGTTTCATTAAAACAATTGGGTCAATTAGAACAATAATAGTTTGTGTTTTACCTCCTTCAGAAACTAAAAGTAGAAGGTAGAGAAGCAGAAACATCCTCTGGGCTCACTGAAATAAAATGCATTTCACAATGTGGTGTGTGTCAGGCTCTTCAGTGCTTTGAATTAAGCAGGATCAAGAGCAAGCAGAAACTGTGGGATCATAGGGCTGGAAGGAATATGAAGTCACCTAACACAAGGCAAAAGAAACAACCTTTGGGTCCTTCCTGACAGGCCCTTGTCAGCCTGCCTTGAAATCTTCACTAGGGATGCACAAAACCTCAGTCTAACTGTTCTGCTGTTCATGGCCCTTTCATTATAAAATGTTTCTGATGATGTAACCTGAATCTTGCTTGAATCCTGTTACTTCTGTAGACATAAAATAGCCTTCTACGTGTCTGAAAGACTGTTATCAAGCCTTCCCTCAGTCTTTTTGGCTAAATATCCCACTTTTCCAATATTTTACCATAATTAATATTTTATAGATAATTTATCATTTTTATTGCTGTCTTTGGGGCTGTCTTTGACGAGTTCACAGATTTCTTGAAGTGTGGTCCCTGAGCTAGACACAGTAATCCAGTTAAAGCCTTATCAGTGCTGGGTAGAGCAAAAGGGTTCTCCACAAACTTGCATGTTATCCACATACCAGAATGACACAATGTCATGGAATCCTATTCTTGACCTCCAAAGTATTTGCAATGTAACAGATTTCATTTGTTTCTAAATCTTAACGAGCCTATTCTGTGATCTGCTATTTGGGTCAGTAGTGAAAATACTGACTAGCACAGGACAGACCCCAGTGGAACATCCATTTGATACATCCTGCCATTTGGATAAGGAGCATAACTATTCAGCTTTGCACTGACATTTGAGATCCTTTTTCCCTAACTGTCACATGAGACAGTATTAGAGATATAACACTAATGAATTCTAAATATCTAAGATTCATAGTTTTACTTTCCTCTTTTTTTCCTCGGGGATGCAATTCTGAAAAATTTAGCTTGATGTGCAAACAGAGGAACCTTCGAAAGCACACATTAAAACTGACATATTTTGTATTGCTTTGTTTCTCCTTCAACATACAGAATTAAAATATCAAGAAATACTCTTTTAATCTGAATGTTCTTGATGTACCTGCTGCAAGCCTGCACGTTTTAAAAGTCTGCATAATTTAATTGATGTGTATCAGATACAACATAAATTGCCTCCACTGTACAAAGAGAAACTCATGACATATTTCAAATTCAGATAAGCATTCGAGTTTTAGAAACTTTGAGCATTTGGGGACTGCATTTCACCTACTCTGAAGTCTCCAGCCGTTCAGGAAACTCAAAAGGCTGTTTCATTGCTGACACCATTAGTGTTTTCTGTACAACAGTAGGTGAAGTGTGAAGTGTAAAACTCGGAGTGTTCTGTAGTTTGAAGGCAGAACCATTACTGCACTCAGTTGTTTTCCAAGCAGAGGGAGTGGGGAATTGCCTGGCTGAAAAAAGAAATGCAAGGAAAAACCTGTGGTGTCCATTTTTAGGATATTATGGAATAAAAGTGAAACGAAGTTTGACTTGTAAGGAAATTGCCACTTTAGGGTGACAAAATATTCCATTATAAAGGGATCACAGCACCCTTCATTTCCATGATGCTTATTTTCCTGAAACCCTAAACCCTTTCTAAGTGTTAACTAGTTCACGTTATATTGCTCCCTGCAGGGAAAATAGTAGTTTCAGACCTTTTTCAACAGATGTTGAAACTTTGCCTCTGGAGGATTAAGTTGCTTACCCCAATTCAAAGTAGGAATGGGGATTTGAGCTCCAGGTTGTGTCCTGTATGAATATCAGGTTTAATCCTACAAGTTGGCAAGCACTTAGGAGGGCCAAGAAGGGAAGGAGTCCCAGACTTTGTACAAACAGTCCTTGTCTTTCTGTCCTACAGAGAGATCTTGAAGTGATATTGGGTGATTTGAACAGCACCTGTTTAAATCTGGGCAGAACTTGATCCTCTTCTTCACAACATGTGTTCCCCCAGGAAAATCCTTTTGCAAATGTATAGATTAAGAGTACTGTTCACACACAAACCTGTGACCCTAAAGCCACTGCTCTGGGGTCCACAGAGACCTGGGTTTAGAGGAAGGCGTGTGTGTGTCGGGAGTTAGGCCTTGGTGTCGTGCCAGAGTTACTTTCACAAGCAAAGATGAGATCTTCTTGTGTGGCTGGATAAAACACATATCCTGCCCTACAGCTGAGGGCATGTGCAAAGTCTTAGTCTCAAGTCAAAGCTGTTTCTAAATAAGTGGATAAGTGTTGGCCAATTGTTTATTCCTTCTTTTACTGCTGGTGTGGTTTGCAGGAGACCGGATGGTCAGAGCAACGCAACAGCATTACAGGAAAATGTCCACCCTTTTTCCAGCAAATGCTTGCACTCATTTTTTATTTGCTTATTGTGACAATGTGCTTGCAGAAAGTGAATGCTGGGCTTGAAGCTGAGATTAATTTGACGATGAGATAGAGTTTATTTGAAGCAAATTCAGTCCGGAAGGCTATCCGGTCAGGAAGGGGAAACAATATCAAGGAACTGAGTTGAGCAAACAACTCAGATACTGAATTGTGAATTTTAAGCACTCAGGAAAATTTTATATGGGTTGACATTGGTTATCTTGTTGAAAGAAATAGTAAACTTTCTGAATTAAAAAAGCTGGGTGGTACATTGCCCAATAAATCCTCAATATGAAGTTCAGCTGACTGCACTGCCTCTCTGGTCCCACTCATGCTTATTAGTGCTATACTTCACAGAGTATTCCACTAAAAACAATTGTTTTTATAAAAAAGACTGCCTGGCTAAGTAAAGAATAAAGAACATGGTTTGACACTACTTTCATTCTAGCTCTAACCGTAGAAATGTCCTATTTTTTCATTTTTTTTTAAAGGAAACTCAAATAAACAGGTTGCATATTCCCTTGCTCTATCTTGCAGAAACCGTTAGGGGCTGACTTTTCCACAAAAAGGAATGCAGAATGCTGTCTGCTTGTAAGTTTGTGATTCATGCCTCCTGTCAAGGCTACCAAACCAGTAAAAACACTGGAATGTAAAAAAAATAAGCATGATTATGTATTTCAGGAAAACAATTTTCTCAAGAATGTTTCTGGAAGAAATCTTCGGTGTTTAGCTATTTCTAGTTGATATTTCAGTGATGGAATGCCTACTGGCACCAATTTGTACTATGGAATTGTCCCACAGGACAATACTTTCCTTTAGTGTGTTTAAGGTGTCTTTTTTCGGATTCTTGTAGCAGCAAATCCTTTAGCAGCTCATTACTTAATGGAAACTAAACAAAGCTTCTTCCAGGAAAAAAAAAAAAAAAGTTGATCTCTATCACCCCACAGTGAACTTCTCTTAAATACATAACACATGCTTTTGGAAAATATCTTCAGTTTAATCTGGACACTGTAAACTCCAAAGACAAGAGTATGTCCTCATTCATCCATCTTACACGACTCAGAAGTCCAGACTTTCTGGGGAAAAGAAAAGGAAACGCAGAAGATACTTCTCGTGTATACAAATCTACTTGTATGATAGGACTAGATTTTTGTCTGTCCTTCCCATCGAAAATAACCACCTACACAACTAAGAACTCAAGGGTAGGCTCTTACAAATAGGGCTTCTAAGGGCCCTGATGGCTGCTTTGCTCTCTTTGGGTGTTTTTCTATTTCTTATGGAAAGTCATTCTGGTTTTTTCTTGTCCAGAAATCTCCATGCTGGCTGCTCCCTCCATACATGGTGACCTTATTGCTGTGTCTGGTTCCGCCAGACTTGCTCTTCCACAGCTTTTCCATTCCACTGGAGCTGGACTGGAACACCAGCACTGACTGTGCCAGAAGTAGTACAGAGTGTAATTCAGATGCAGAAGTCTCTAGCAGCTGATAAGTTATTCACAGGTTTGGAAAAATATATAAAAACACTCCTGAGCTTTGCCCATGAGTATCATGTACTTCATGTACAACCTCAGTTCATTTGGAGCAGCACTGGGTCAGGAGGAAAGATGTGTATCAGGTTTTACAGCTGCTGTCATTTGCAGAGATGCAGTGCTCTGTTTTGATGGGTCCATGCTGGAGAATCCATCCCACGCTGCCTTTGGCTTATGCTTTTGCAGGAAAATGTTTCTGCCTGGGGTTGAGCAACCGTAAAACATAATGCCCTGGCTCTCATGGCTAAAAGAAAATGGCAAGCTATTATTTTGCAGATGTATTTTGGAAACATGCTTTCAAAATATTTGTCCTTTCGAAGCATTCAGTTGCGAGTCTTTTATATCTGGTCATTGCTGTTCTGACTTTACACTGGAGGAAGGTGTTTTGCTCCAGTTGTCCTCACTTGTGTCTGTGAGCTGTTCCCACTGGAGAAGTCTCAGCATGTGGAAAAGAAAGTACTCCTGAAATCAGTGAGCTCTATTTTAAACTGCCAAAGCAAGTTGCTCCTGTTTCTCCTCCAACTTAACCCGTAATTCCTGAAAGTATACAGTTCCCAGATGTAAATGGAGAAAACCTAAAATTAAAACCAGATCACTTGCCTTTTCTTTGGAGGATTGTGAACTTGCATACTTTGTGTTTATAGTACAGCTGCTATGCAAATGCAGAATAGAGAGCAAGATACTGCTCAGGCCTTATGCCACATTTATGTTTGGGCCTTTTTTTTCTTTAAAGCAATCACTTGTGATTTATAACAATATGATAATAAAATAGGACAAAATATCGTCTTGTCTAAGGAACTGTGCTTTGAAATAGGTGAGTGAAGCAAGTTCACAGATTGATAATGCACAAGAAGTTTGCTATCCAAAGTTCTGTACTGGTTCTTGGATTACATTCAGAAAACTGAAGAACCATTTTCTCAGCACCTCAAGCAGCTGCTTGTTTTTTTAGAAGAGACATTTTTCTTTTTTTTAAGCATTACCACCATATAAACCTGGTTTTCTCTAGAGCTTATGTAAATATTGGATGCTGGTTTTGATTACACTTCTTTCACTGGTGTAACATTGATAGGTTTTGACTTCATCAAATTTAAATATGACATGAAATTTGTGCTGTGATTATTTGTAACTCGTGAGATGTGCGGAAAATAAATTAGTCCTCATTTTGGTTATATGGAATTACAAGGTTTCATGAACACAGGAAAGTCATAGGGACATGAATAGGAAGACAAGCACTCAGCACACAAAGTCATAAAACACCCCCCCCAAACTCAGAGGATCTGATCCCTTTTCCATAATTTGTCTGCAACATCATTCATGAAGGTCTTATTGCTGCCTATGCCATGTTATCATTGGAAAAATCCTATGGGTAAAGAGCCAGGAATAAACTGGTTTAGTTGAGTAGCTCTACTTCATAATTAAAGCGTAGCTGTTTTCTTTTGAATTCCTATTCCTTCCTTGTTTTCTCCCCTGATTTTCTCCCCCCTCACGTTGCTCCTTTGGCCCTCTTGCCCCTTTACTACACCAAAACCAACCTCTCGGTGTAAGGTCTCTGCTCCCAGGACTCTGTACAGTGCACCATTGCAAGATTGCTCCCACTGCCTTCTTTTTCAAAGGAAAAATTTTTCCACAGGGCACGTTTTCACTAAATATCAAAGGCAGCCCTCGCAGAATAGCTGGAAATTCCAAATAAAAAAGAACATTATGGGGAAAATGGTGGCTTGTCTGGCAATGTCAAGGTTGTAGCCACCCGCTAAGAGTATGAGCACTGAGAGTCCAGTTTGCATATTTAATCTACCAGAACATAACTTCATAGTAACTTCTTGCTTTTTTCATAGCTTTCAGTAATAGAAGGTGTTGAAAACTATGCTAAATTGGGTTCATTTCACATAGATTTCCTGCCTGGTCCTGTCCACTGACATGACCTGGATTCACTATTTCATACTCACTCTTATGGCCTTGGGCACAGATTTAATGCCACAGTCATGTGGACTAATGAGGCATGAAGACATGGGAAAATACCATGAAAAATTAACCAAATAGTCCACGAGGTCGATTCTGTTTTATAAATTTTTTAGCTGTTTTGCATTCTATTCTATTTCTTGGCAGAAATCTTCCACAATCAGGATCATTCCATAATTTCTGATAGAGGATTATTACGTTGGGGTTATAGATTTTTCAGTATTATGGTGAATTATTTAGGATTTGTTATAGAAGGCACTTTGAATGATGGTCAGGCACAGGAGGCAGCCCCAACAGAATAACAACTGTTCAAAGCACCCCAAGGGAAAGGCATTTTTCATGAATATTTCAATATTTTTTCTAGACCTCTATGACAATAGTACATTTTAATAAAAGAAGGGCATAGACTGGTTTTTTACTATCCCAAACAGCTTTTTTTTTTAATTGTGAAGCTGCTTTGTTGAATGCTCCTGGATAGCTGGTGATGAGGGACAAACTGGCAGAAATGTGAGCTTAGAAGATCCCTTATCAAATCTAGGGCTAATTAGTTAGTTGGTGGCCTAAAATATTAGCCTGTGGCCTAAAATATAAAGAAAAGTAACACAGCACACAAAGACACTACGATAGATTAATAAATCAAGAAAGAAATAATTATTACTTTCCTGTTGAGGGTGAATGCCTTTTGTTTTTGCCACCTCCATCCTTCCACAGTGGATATTTTTCAGAACCCTCTGAAGATGGGTACAGAAGCAATGCCATTCAGGCACCATCAAAGGAAAGGCAGGAGCTGTAAGGCTGATTAGAGCTTTTAGCTAAATGATCCCATTACCCAACAGGCATCACATTGGAAAAAAGGTCAGACTAATCCCAGGGAAATAATGTGAGGGGAATACTGTAGGTGTTCAGTGCTGCGGGGGTGAGGATGCACACCCATCCTTGTATCCTCTGGCTCTCTGAAGGACTTTCCAACATGTGCCATAACACATTACTGTGCCTGCACAAACTGTACAGACCCCAGTGATCCCTCTCTCTTCCATCGCACTTCCCGGCAACAGCCGAAATTGGAGAACTTTAATTAAATCTCTGCAATGTCAGGTGGAAGTTAATAAGAACCACATGGCAGCTTACTCTTCTTTTACACTGTTTATCTTTTTCAGGTCTTTGCCAGATCTTAAAACTTGTGATCACTCAGGCCCATCAGCAGCAAAGCCAGAGAAGCTCCAGGGTAGGAGCACAGGGTTTGGAGCACAGGAAAGCCAGGACAGAAGGGAGCTCTTCAGTCACTAGGGGGGCACCAGCCACCTGCCCTAAGGACTAGTCCCCCTTTTGGAAAACAGCAATAAATACAGAAGAAAAGTCTTAGGACTTGAGCCCCAGCTTATCCTTTTTCCCTTCTTATATCTTGATCAAAAGAAGGAAGGAAGCGGAAAGGGGGAGGAAAAAGCAGCACAGCTGTGGGAGTTAGAGAGGAAAGGGACTGATGCAAAAGCTCTTTCTCTTTAAGAACTTGCTAGGCTCAGGCCTTGGTCCCAAAAGTATCTTCAACAGCCCTTGATTCAGAAAAATCCTGGTAGGGTTAGTGGTGGGTATTTGTGTTCTCCCATTCCCTGATTTTCAGGGTTTATGGCTTCTGAAGGGCACTGTAATGCATCAAAGTCCAACTCTACAGAAATAGTTCATGTATGTGGCGGTGTCCAGATTTTGTGGAAAAGCAGGGAAGAAACCTAAGGATCCAGGTCACTTGTCTCACCGTGTTTAGCCATGTCAGTCATCCACTTCAACACTAAGTACATTTAGGGTGGAACTGACACTGCATTAGCAGCAAAAATATTGATTCCAATTATGAGTGATTTTCTATTTGCTGCAAAAGTAAGCCTCCTCTAGTAGACAATCAAAGTAGTACCTAATCCTTTACCCAAATTTGATTTTATTATAGAACTCTGTAGGTTTGGACTAGTTTAAATATTAAATTTCCAGCTCAAAGGCTTCTTTACCCAGGCTGGGCCAGACGTGCATCTGGTATAAATTAGCATTGCTCTGGTGGTGCTGTGAGAGACAGGAAGATTTCTATCAAGCAGTGGTCAGTTCCTGTATGATTAAACATATATTATGTCAGTCATTTGGGTATAAAATGCTTTTGAATCAGGGTTGCCTTCCTTTCTTTGCCCTGTATGTAGTGATGGTTATAGCAGGGGTAAAACACTGACTTGGTCTGTGTGATCTTAGTGATGCTCAGCTGGAATGAAGCTTTAAATATTCTCTTACTGATGCTGTTGAAGCACCTAAATTAAGTGAAACTAAACAGTTTGTTCAAAAAGAGGGAAAATTGAGATCCCCTACCTGGAACGAATCATGAATAATGAGAAATAACCCGTGTTGTTTTCTCCCCTCTTCTGCAGCACTTTTAAAACGCACATTTATTGCAAGTGTTTAGCACATGGCAAACTAAGTAGAAAGAAAAGTCTAATATGTCAGGCTACAAACCAAAATTGGAGTTAAACAGTAAAGTCACAGCCTTACCTATGATAAATTTCTGTGAGTTAATTCATGTATATTAATACGAGCTTGCTACTCTGATCTATCATAAAGTTCATCCCCACGGGAGTTATGACATTATGTTCTTCCTAAGTATCTGATGCAAAGAAGAAAAAGGTCAAATAATTCTTATTATTGTCTTAAGATAAGTAGTCTTTCCAGTGTTATTATTTCCCATTTTTATTAGTTTCTATTTCTAATTTAGGCCTTTTAATACAGTACTGTCACCACCTGTAATATTCCAAACTATAAGAAGAAGAAGAAGCTGAAGCTGTGAATGCAATAATTGCCCTTTAGATCTGAGGTCTGTGCATAGAAATGTTACTCTGGAATTAATAACAGATAAATTAATTTGCAGTTTTGTGTTCTCTGGCTAACCTGCTATTGATGTTGCTTGGCTTAAAGAGTAAATAATAATTTTCACTTTTTTTTTTAGTGCTTCACTGTAGGATCCCTTGACAGATAAGCTCCTGTGAAGTACACAAAGTGTAGAGAAACACATCCCAATCACCAAATACTTTTATAGACACTTCACACACTTTCAGACTTTACAGTTAGCAATTTGTAGACTCTGTAGTGAGTTTGGGAATTCTTAAACCATGGCTTAAAATGCAGATCTGGGGTTTTAGAGCAATCAGAAGTATATGTTCGGAAATATTTTCAAATATATGCACCAAAAAAGTGCAGGGCAGTGAAACTATTAAATAAGCCAAGGTTGTTTATTCCAATAGTTTTCACCCAAGAAAGTAGATTTCACCGAGACTGGTCAAAATGTTTTGTTCCAATATTTACCAACTGCAATTTTTAATTGCAAAGTATAGTTGAGATGAAGTTTGGCTATATTCACTTTATACTTCAGTATCACTGAGTGACATAAAATGTAATCAGCTGGCCAAAAATTCAATTAATTACACAGTTGTACTCAAGTTGTTAAAAAAAAATGTTTACTTGGGTACTAATTTCTCCATCTTTTATAGATCATCTGCTCAGTGGAGATAAATGGGCATTTCTCAGCTGAGATCCTGACCCCACAAGTTTTGGTTCTGATGTAGAGCAGGGATTTCAATCCACAGCAAACAGACAAAGTCTTTGTTTAGGGTTCAGTTCACAAGGATTTCATATTAC
Source organism: Pseudopipra pipra (assembly GCF_036250125.1). Taxonomy (NCBI): domain Eukaryota; kingdom Metazoa; phylum Chordata; class Aves; order Passeriformes; family Pipridae; genus Pseudopipra; species Pseudopipra pipra. Next base: position 4,336,080 of record NC_087552.1, read on the forward strand.
CCTGGGGATGCAGAAGAGCACTGGAAAACATGGCACAACTGGGCATGTAAGACGGACAGATTTCTTGAGATCCCATTTATGACTAATCTTGAAGTGAAGGCAATTTCACCTGATCTCTGGATTTCTAAGAAAATGTTGAGGAATTCCTCAGTCCACACCCCTCCACTGATTTGACATCAGACTTCTGAGGCCTTTCAGAGCATCAGTAGTCCTTTTATTTGAGCAATCTGGCGACAGTTCAGCGCTGAACTTTTCCTCTGAAATGACTAAATATAATTTTATAAATACATGTTATAAATAAACGTTACACTACTCTTATAAAATAGCTTTTAAAAATGTTGTCTCTCTCCCTCTTTTGGTCTTATAGACCTTGATTTAATCTTCTCCTGTTTTTCGTTAAACAATACTAACTTCTGCCTCATTCCTTGTTTTCCCAAACGTGCCTGGTGCCATAGCACATCAAGGGTTCCCCTGGCAACACAAAAACACACTTTTTCCTCAGAGCTGCATCTCCGTGGTCTAGAGCACTTAAATTATGACCTTTTAGCCACAGCTTGTTCTGAGTTTAATTAAGAGCATTTAAAAATAATAATAATGACAAAGTTTAGCGCAACCTTTGATCTGCAGCAGACTGAGCTGAGGGGGGCAGATCTTCAGCTTTCTGCAGATAAGGGTTTATATAAAGTACATTAAAATGGAATTAGATTCTTGGTTTGGACTTAACATTTAGTTTAGTTAAGTGCTGTCTTTACTGAGGCCGACACTGTGTGGATGCACGAAAGCTTTAGCTGAGGACTCCCAGTTGCAGTGAGATCTGTTTCTCCCCTTTTGTATTTATTCCCTGTCAGCTCTCCCGGAGTCATTACACTCTCCACAAACAGAAGGATGTGTGTATGCACACACTTCAATTTGCTCAAGTTTCCCCAAGCCTGACTGCAAGGAAACATAAAGAGAATGAATTGACATTTAAGATCTCTTTCTCTTGCTGCCAACCCTTTCCAACAACTTTAATGCCTGCACTAAATCCTCCTCAGGACATTCATCTCTTTCCCCCTTAATGGAAAAAATTTCCTGAGAAAAATATCTCATCAGAATCATTTGCCTTAAAATATTAAAACCACAATGAGAGGCTGCAAACAGAGAAATGCAGTTTTTCTTCAGCATGGTAAATTCCTGAGAATTACCTCCTCAAAACATTTTCAGCACAAATTAAAGCTCACGGCTTTGCTTCTTGCAGCTTTGCTCGAGTTCATAGTGGGAGAACTTTGGTGTGCTTGTGCCAACCTGTGATGGGACTCTCTAAACCCTGGGAGAACACTTGTCTTTCATTACTTCCCTTCGTCCTTCTTCCTGGCACGTCATGCTATTTATATACAATAACCTGTGCATATCCTACCCTGTCATTAGCTTTGCACCATTAAAACTTAAGCACCAGATTTGGTAAATGTCTCCAAGCCGAATTTCAAAGCACTGGTTTCAGACAGAGGCCTCAAACCGATAAAATAACAAGCAACAGTTGTTTGTCAAACTTTCCAGGATGGGGAAAGGGCACCGACTATCAGATAGCTCTGAACTACTTTCTCCCTTTTTTATCTCCTTAGCCTTGTCCAGTGTTACCAGGCAGTAAAAATTCAAAGCTCTGGATTATAAATAGTCTCTGATTTCCTCCCAAAGCAAGGCAGATAGATTTGTGGTGATCTCATTGTTTGAGGTGGGTAAGTGTAGCTGAAAGATAAGTTTTCCTACACAAAAAATGTAAAACTTCCCAGTATGGTCAACTTTTATCTTTGGTCCCTCTCTACAGGCAAGCCCAGTTCATTCAAGGCCACCTGACAAAAGAGTGTCCTATAATCTTACACATTTGGGAGCTTTTTTGAATTTGGGAGAGTTACGTATATCTGAGTGCTTGGTAGCATTTAGCTTGTAAATACCCCTTGTGTTTCTGCTGGATATGAGTTAATTTTAGAATAATCAATTGCAAAAACAGAGAACATTTTCTTTAAAAAGTTAGGTAACATTTGTTTTTGTTTTGCCTTTCTGTAACAGGTTTTTGTATGTAAAGTTTTTAAACGTAACTGACTGAATTTCAAGAAAATTCATTCCTTTTGGAATAAATCTCTTTGAGAACTCTGTCTGGAACATAGGTTTAGTATTAGAGGAGTCAGTAGAAATAACTGGATGTACTTACTCATCTCTGACAAATATGACAAATATTACTTTTAAATCCTACATCCATTTCTGTTTACCATTCTTCAGACACCCCAGTAAATGTTTTTGTGATGTTCTGTTCCAATTTGGTTAAAAGAGGATGAATGAGTACATTAGAATAACTTCAGAGAAGAGTAAACTAAACTTTTTTATTGTATTAAAAATAGACAACAAGTTACCATGGCGTGGAGACAGAAAAAATAAATGAAGGTTTCTAATATTAATTCACCAAGTCTGTTCTGCGGGCAAACAGCATTCCCAGTTTGATTCAATTTGTTATGGATATTTCCCCAAACACTCTTTCATTATGATGCTGAGTCTTTCAGAGATGAAAGGAGCAATGACAAGCACTCATCATTCCCACCCCTGTCAGTGTTGGGTTTGTAGGTGTGGAGCTGATTATGTGATGCTGATTCTTTCCTTCAGCCTGTACTCATCCGTACAGCTCGAAAAATCAGTCCTACTTCTGCTCTTGTACATTTAATTCTTCAGTGAAACCTCAGTTAAATTGCTCCACAAGTACCAAGGCAGGCCATTCCACCTCCGAAAGGATAAACTGAGGTAGAACACAAGTCAGGAAAGTTTCCAGGAGAGGAAGCAAAAAGCTGGCTGTTTATTCCCAGCCAGAGGTCCCTGTCTCTCTCCCTGCCTGTTTGCATTAGTCCTGGCTCAGCTCGCTCCTTCTTTGTGCTTTGCAAGTATGAATGGATATTATGACATGCTCTCTCCTGGTGGTTCTATGTAAATAACTGTTAGGAAATGAGAGGTAGATGGAGTTACATGCCCAGTTTGGATTTTAGCAGATATTCTGAAATTTTCTACCCAGACAAAATGTGGCACACTGCTTAATCCTGTCACTCCCTTCGTTTATTCTCCTAAATTTCTGCTGTGTATAATGGGATTGCAGCAAGCAGTTCCCAGCTGGAAATGAGAGATTATATCCTGGTGGGCAGTATGAATGTTTGGTAAATGTTTAGTAAAACCAGAAGATGCAATTCCAGTTGCTCAGTGCAAAAGGAAGGAATGAAAAGCTACGATTAGGAAAAGGACAAGTTATGCAGGAGCTCATAGTTAGACAATCAATATTTTAATGAATCAGTAGAGAATGTCAAGCTTTTAATTAGGAGCTCTGCAAGGTACCTGAGAGATAAATGACAAAGAGCACTGAACTTTAGACACCAACAGGCTCTTTACCTTCCTGTAATATCCTGGAGTAGAAGCAGCTCCAATCGAAAGTGAAATGCCAATTATGCAATTATGGCCACATCACATGCCAGGCACTTCCAGTGGGAACTAAGGGACAGTAACCCCTGCACACACCTGGTGAATTTGCACAGGCAGCCCCTACACACCCCTTTCTTCAAAACCTGGGGAGTATTTGAATTCATGCTTCTCACACCTCTGGGTTGTAAAGAAACACCTTTTTCGTATAAGAAATGCAAGTGCAGCTTGCAGAGTACTCCTCCAGAGTTAGTGGAGGAGTTCAGCCTAATCAGAAGAGAACAAGGCCCATGAATGTTCAAGAACTTTGCAAACTGATAGCAAGTAGCAATCCTCCTGGGCTGATCTGGGAACAGGGTGTTGCTTTGGTAGTGCACGGTGTCTTACTCACGATGAATTTCCACCAACACAAAATGAGCCTCAGGCGGTGATTGGGGAAAAAAATGACTCCTTTATTCAACAGATTTCAAAACTGATTATGTTTGTGTTTGACTGAATTATTTATCCACCTCTGGAAACTCAGGGATGACTGAAAAATAGCTCAGTAGGTAGTGGGACTGAAACAATTCAGTGAGATTTCATTGAAGTCGGGGACATTTGGGTCATGTTCTCAGAATCCAGTTTCTTCCAAAACTGCTTCTGGGACCTAATGTCCCTGAAACTGAAATGGTTGAATGACAGGAAAATGAGTTAAAATGTCTTAGCAGATCTCAGACTTTCCCCTGACAGTATTGGCAGGGAGTGGACCAGCTGTAAATCAAGGTTGGATTGAAGTCAGGGGAATAAAGAACTATTTGCCCTTCCCTCGGAGTGGCCCTACCTCCCCTGGGTGCCATCTCTTCAGCCAGTGTGAGTGAGTGAAGTAATGATATTGGAAGAGTCTTGGCTGATTTCACAAGGTAACAGTATAGTCCACAATTGCCTCAAATCTTATTATTTGACACAGGAACTGTGTACTTCACATCTGATGAGCTATAAAATGGTTCTCCCGAGGAGAATCAGAGCACAGTTTTACCCAGTTGGAATGATAATAATTAAAAATGTCACACACTGATTGCATTGCAGCAACATGGAAAACATGTTATATTACAGGGGGCAGCTGTGCATGTTACTGTGAGTATTTTACACTTCCAGTACAGGGTAGCTGGATAATGTTAAATAGAATGTATTTTGATGCAAACCTGTGCTGATTTTACCTCATAACTGATTCATCAGGTAAAATAATTTAAAACCTGTGTTAATTTTTAAAGCTTGCTTATACAACTCAAGTGTATTTGAATAACTCTGAGATAAAACGTCTCTGTACACAAAAGGAACAGAAATATCCTTAGAGCACACCCAGACTTCATTTACTATGCCTGCAAACCAAACTTTTCCTCTCTGCAGAGCTGTGTAGCTCCACACGGCCACGCTAACAGTGTTATTAATCTTTCCTGCAGTAATCTCAGCCTCTCAGCTTTTACGCATTCAGCACCTGGGGCAGATTTGACCTGACAAGTTTGTCCTTGAGCACTATCATTTACAAAGTCCGAGTTAAAAAAACCCCAGTGTATTATCAGAACCGCTGCGTTTTATCAAATAACTGCCACCAGCTCCCGCCTGAAATAGCTCATTTACAAAGCTGTTGCCACCAAACTGTGGAAACCAACCATCAGTCAAAGGCTTGTTTTGGTCTTTTTCTTTTTTTTTTTTTTTATATACCGATAGCAAATGAACTGCAGATGGAGCACTGTTTATACTTTCCCATCATGTCTGGGGTGCCGGGAACTGTCGCTGTGATGTCACTGCGTTTGGGCAGGACATAGAGAAAGCAGCAGGACTGGAAAGGTTTGTTTACTGGGTTAGGTAGGGCCAGTTTGATTTGTGCTATAGGAGTGACATGAAGGTGCTTGAAATGGAAGGGTGCGTGACCTCACTTTTCATGTAGACCTATAGGGGAAACACCACACGGGGAAAAAGTTTTATACATCTACTGATCAATAAGAAAATAGGAAGGACTTGTTCTTTGATTTTATGCAGCTGAGAGAAGCAATGCCTTAAAACATGATACCTAAATCTATCAGTGCCCCCCCAAGACAGGGATGGAGAGAGCAGATGTAGATTCAAACATGATCTTCTGTTATTCCTGCAATGTGTGACTGGATTACAACCACCCAACAAACCACTGTGATTGGCCTGTACAGGGGAGGAGGCAGGGAGGATAAAGCACAGCTAAACAGGCTGGTACAGCAACCAAACTGTCCAACCAGCCAGAATGATGTAGCACCACTTCTCACCAGCGCAGCCTCCCTGTTGGCCTTGAGGCAGGTGTAAAAGTCAGGCAGAAATCCACCTATTGGCACCTGCCCAGGGGTGAGCCGCAGCACCGCAAACCAGGACGGCAGAGGGGCTGGGATGGAACTGGCCATCCTGGATCTGCGTTGTTGGGGGACTCTTCCCCCTCTGGAGAGCTTGGAAGTAGTCATTTAAGCCAGCTGGAGTGTGTTGTGCATGAAGCAAAGCAGCATTAATTAGGAAAATTAACCATAGGCTTTTCCTCTTCCTAAACTAGGCTTTATCCATGAGCCTGCAGTTGCAGCAGGAACGCTGTAAGTCACAGCAGTGACTGGGACAGCCATTGTAAAAGCCTGATAACAGAGAGCTGCAAAGCACACGGGCAGTGATAAAGAAAACAAATCAAAGTTATGGTATCACAAAAGGAACTTTGCCTGCCTGGCCACAAAGCAGGGTTTCTTTCCAATATTACTTCCTCATTGTCTAGCGAGTGTTTTGTACTAATAATTGTAAAAGCTGCAAACAAACCGTGGCAGCCTATTGCAATATCCTCTAGCAAACAAAGGCCTCTCTAGCAACTTTGAAGGAGCTTTATATGTAACTCTGCTTTGCTAAGCACAGAGTTCATCTCAGCTAAACCAGTGTCTAGCAGAAATGTGGGAATGAGTTCTTCATATGGCAACCTATGCAGGGAGAAAAAATGTCCTCTGTTTTTATTTTAATAATGAATTTTCAAGGCTTCTGTGCTAAATGATTTTGTTCTGACTGTAGTGTTTAGTGCTCAATTTCATTGCTGTCTGTAGGAAAGTGCATTATTATGTGTTTAATAGTCACTTAAGGCTCACTTAAAGTTTTTATTACACTATGCTTATTAATAGTGCACAGCTTATTTCTGGAGAGGCTCCATTCTTCTATTTATGTTTAACTAATGTTTAAAAAAAATGTGAAATTTTAAAGATGTTGGTAGTATCTCTGAGTATTTATGTTGGAAGGGATTTCAGGAAGTGATTTAGTCCCATTCCTCTGCTCATGTCGACATTAGAACAGGATGCTCGTGGCGTTTTGCAGTTCATATTCTTGGTGTCTGGGACTCGAGGTGTCCCAGCCTGTTCAGTGCCTCTCAGCAGGAGCCACAGGGAAATGTGCTCAGTGCAGCCACTCAGTTCAGCCCCCAGGCAGCCTTGGAAAAAGCTTGTGCTGTGCCAGTGTGTGTCTGAAAACCTTTCTCAGCGTGCTCAAGCTTTCCTGAACTGAGCTTGTGCTCCGAGGCAGAGGAAAGTAAATGTTCAGTTTAGTTCCATAGGGAGAAAAAAATGTGGGATATAATTTACTAAAGGTCAGGAAGGGGAGATATGGGAAGATATTTTGGCAGCCAGAACCAATAATGGGCTTGCTTTCTGTTCACTTGATCTAGGCTTTTCCCTGCTCCTACTTCATCACCCTTTCTGTCCCCAATACAGTGTCTCCTTCCCTGAATAGTTAGACTTCTATTAATCCCTCTGTTTGGCAGGAGAATCCTGTTTTTAAAGAAGGATATACGAAGTATATACAACTTGTATTTTCACCTCTCATATTTTTTTACTTCACAACTACCCACTGACTTTGAAGACTTGGAGAAAATGTAGGTTATCCTGCCCAATTGGTTTCTGCCGAGCTGGAGATGGTAAATAATCAGAAGACAGTGCAGATAGATGGGAACATATGAGAAATGTGGGAGAAAAGTTCCCTTCGTTGAGCAATGTCCCAGGATAACTGTGACCCTGAGAATCTCTCCTATGCTGTGGCCAGAAGGAAACAATGCAATACTCCAAGTCGCAGGAATAGGTGACAGGAGGAGAACAGCCACAAACCTGCAGAGGGAAGGACTAGCCTGGGGGATTTAAAAGCTGTTTTTACCCCTGGGCTGCATTCTAATTTTGGTTATGATGGGGTAAATCAGGCCTAACTTTACTGACATCAAAGGCCCTGCTCAGTATGATCTAGCTTCATCTCTTAAAGCCGAGGTCAAACCCACTAACTTTTGTAGGCGAGTTCCACCCGAAATGAATGGGTGGGGCAAGGCCAAGCCTATGATTTTGTTATTTTCAGTTGGGCACTTGCACAGTTTGGTATTCACATCTGGCTTTGTCTTTTAAAGGGCCTATTTTTTGTTTGGCATCTGAACTGGAAATTGCCTGGCCACAACTATTCAGCTGCCCAATTTGGGTGGGATGGGCTAGGGGTAGGCCAGCTTGAGAAATACAGATGCAGAGGGGTGGGTGGTAATTTTTATGATCCTATAAGAAAGCTGCATTGTGTTCTCGGGGTCGAGGTTCAGGCTGTTATTAAAACAGAGCTTGTTTTTAGCCTGTACCAATGTTATTCCCACACTTTAAGTTAGTGAGCTGTACGCAGAGCAGAGATGGAAGTCTCAGAGCAAACGCCTGTGACCTTATTTTGAGTAATCTCTAACATTTTTCTATGTGATAAGCCATAGGCATCGTACAAATGCTGAGGTGCAGATCCCAGTTCAGGTGGTTGTGCTTAGCTACATGTCATTCTTCAGCTGGAAGCTGAAGGATGCCTTTTCTCAAATTAACACTCACTCTTTTCAACTAACAGTATTTCTGGTCGTAACTGTATCGCATCTTGTAGCCAGAGGAGAAAAACTAAGTGTTTTGCCTCAAGGCAAAACCAGTATCAGTGCAAGTACCAACTTTATGTGTGTGCTTCAATCCTTTTGTACCACACATCTTTCTTGTGTGTCTCAAAGCCCCGCCTGCCTGCTGTGAGGAGCTGTGCTGAATCTTTCAGGCATTCCCTCAGAGGAGTAATGCCCTCTGACGTGTCTTATTTGTGAGTGATTTCGTGTTGCTGTGATTCCACATTGCTTTGGAACCAGGGACTTGCTTTGGGTACGTGCTACGTTAGACTTTTCTAGAAAACAGACATTTAGCTGCAGTAGAAGTTGCTGGTGTGGGTGTTCACCGCATTCCCGTGCAATTCCATGGCAAGGGGCTGGTCTGAAAGAGTGAGTAAATTAAAAATACACTCTCCTGGAACTATTTGCATCCCACGACTAGAGGTGGGATGCATTAAATATTCTTAGCCGCCAGGTGGCAATAAGCTGTGGGACCGTAGCTGGGGACACGGGAGGGCCATCGGCTGTAATCTCGGGAACTGGATGCGAGAAGCCATATCCCTATGGAGCACGTGCCTTAGGGCTTCTGACGGATCCCAGCTTGCAGACAGCGGCTGCGCTTTCATTTGAGACCCGCTCGGTACGAATCAGTTTTCATTCCCCTGGTTCCTTTTTGTCATTTGCCACTTAGCAATGTCGCCTGCAGCGTTCGAACATTCTCTGTGTCCCTTGGCAAGCACCCGTGGTCTGTGATTTCAGCTGTAAGCCTGCTAGTCTATCGAAGTGATGATGGCTTTTTTAAAGGAGAGGGCAATTATCCTGTGCAGTTATGCTGAGCCTGAAATCTGCTCCATCAGTGTATCCTGTTTTCAGCAATCGGAGCGTGTGGGGCACTGCGCTTACCTAGCAAAGAGCTCCTGATAATTTAAGCTCTGAGAGAAATGTTTGCTTCTGTCCTATCACGTGGCCTTAACTTTTACAGAGAAAAGGGGCACATTTATTCTATCATGATTTTTTGCTAGTGAGGCAAGAAGATAACCCTCAAGGACACCAGCAAAGCTCAGAAGCACTTTTCCCAAGTTGCAGGAAATCTTCATTTTAAGGGATGCTCTGGGAACCCTTTCTCTGTTTGCACCAAGGCATTTCTCTGTAGGTGTCACACTTCAACTGGAGCAGATTCCTTAGTAGTGTAACACTACTTCAACAGCAATAAGGGCTCCACAGGCATTTCCTTAACATCTAAGAAGGAGCTGCTTCTGAAGCAGCCCCTTGTTGTGTGCTTCTCTCTCAGTTCCTAACGGGGCAATCTGAGCCCACAGAAGTGACAAACGCGTTCTGCAGGAGGTCTGGTGTTTGGGGGTGTGTGCTGCAAACGCCTCTTGCAAAAATTATACTGCAAAGGAAGTTGCTGTAGCAAAGCCAAACACCACAGACACGAAGCAGCGGTGTTGTAGACACTCATGCAGATTTAATATCTTCCGTGTGTATTATGGTATCACTCTTTAGTTACATGGCAGCACTACAGTTTTCTCCCATTTTCTGCTCATTTCTTTGTGCAGGAAGCAAAATTATATCCAGCTAAAGCTCTGACTAAAACACTTCATGACATAATTCCTTGTGTGCTCAAATTCAGCTCCAGCCATCATTTTGTAAGTACATACAATAACAATATACTGCCTTTGGTAAAGCGGTGTGATCTAACCAGGTAAAGACGAGAAAACCCCATATAAAGTTCAAAAAGGGCAGGGAAGTAGAAGCCAGAGAGAGCCACGGTAACAGTGGGAAGATTGAATTTCATGTAACACTCAGCAGTCTCAGTGTGCAAGTTGCCTGGCCAAGGTAAACCACACAATAAGTTACTGTATAAACAGGGAATCACAAAGTGTATGATCCTTTACTCTTGAAGTAGCATCAGTGCAGTTCTGTTATAATTACCTTATTATGGATAGGAGAAGCTAATGTGCTTCCAGCTCCTGAAGAGGCGTGGGAGCTTCTAATCATTGGAAAATAGAGACATTTCTATGGTTTCACATGCATGCTTGAAATCCAGCTGTCAGGCATATTTCTGTTTAGCTATGGTTTGGGAGGTGTTTGAGGGGAACAGCAGTTTAATGGAGCATCTGGATCTCATTGGAGACCTGTTCTTTGTTTTTGTGTTTCTTAATTTATTATTACACTTTCCAGCTGGGCTGATAGAGGCACAAAGAGGACAAGACATGGCTCAAAGTCACAAGGCAGATTTGTATTTCAGCTTAAATTCAAAAGTTTTCTTTTGCCTTTTGCTTTAAACCTTAAATGTAAGAGCTTGTAATACTATGTGATGATATTTTTGCTTGTCACTTGAAGTGTAACTTGTGAAATGTAATAGCATTCCTTGTTTTGAAAAAAAAAAAAAAAGATATCATGGAAAGCTTTATTTTTTTTCACCTTTGTTTTTGGTCCACTGATGTTGTTTTGTAGAAATAGTTCCTATCCATTTTCTTACCCAAGAGCATATGGGGGGGGGGTGTCTGTGATTTGATAAGACTCCTGGCTGTCTGCAGGACGCCTCTGTGTGTGTCAAGCGTGTCAGCACTTGCCCCACTTCGTTGCAGATGTCCTTGTGCTGGAAACAAAAAAATAACCCCCCAAACCTGGAGCTACACTGTAAAACGTGCTGTATGTTATGGGTAATCAATACTTGATTCTTAATATGGATAAAGAAATCATAGAATGTGACAGCTGTTGACTGTATTGTGTTGTTTATCCTAGTCATGAGTCTTCCTGCTGGCTCTTCATCCCCTCAGTATCCATTTTCCAGTTATTCCTGACAAGCTTTCAAAACAAAGCAAAGAGCTGCGGTGACACCCATGTTCTGATGGTTGCCTGCTGCATTCCTCCCTCACAGGACACAAGTTTGTTGTCCTCCCACTCCATTAAACTGTGCCAAAATGCAGAGTTGTAATTCAGAAATAATGCATTCGTCCTCTGGTAAGGAAACAAGGAAATCCAAAAGGAAATTCCATTTGTAAGTCTCTTCGATTCTGTTAAGGCAAACTGTATTTTTGGGTGGCTGCTTGGAGGCAGACATTTAGTTGAAGGTGTCAGTAACCTTGGCTGGCTGTTTACCACTTAGGGAAGTTCATGCCGTGTCTCATATTTGTAGATCACGTCCTTGATGTGTAACCCAGCCAAGTCCTTTCCATGGGCGTGAAGTGGAAAGACAAGGAACTTATCCCAGAGTTTAATCCGAATGTGATACGTAATTTTACAGGAGATTGAAGAGGGCTCTTGAGACAATGAATAGAAATACATCAAGAAGCAGCCGTTTGGGTGTCAGATCTTTGGATTTATGTTCATGCCCACAGATCTAATTACTGCTAGTGAACTGGAAATATCCATATTGACTCTGCTCTTCCTACTGCTGATGGCAGCTGGATAAGCCAGCAAGTGAAAAACCAGAAAGTGCTTGGCAAACTTCAAATACCGGTCCGATTTCTTTTTGCTTGTGATCCATGCAGAGAAAAGCATGGGTGATTCCATTTGCTTTTTATCACATCAGCGAAACCAGATCATCTCTCTGACTTCTGTGGAACAAGACATCACCTAATTCAAATTACAGCAGCCACGTGGATGTTTTATGAGAGGAGCTGTTCTTCTAGCTGGGGCCACTGGAATTGTCTCTGCACCCTTTCCTCCTGCCTTGCCTTTGAACTGCTCCTGTGCTCAAGTGATGTGGAGGTAAAGCCACAAACCTACTGGAGCACAGAGGAGACTTGTGAGGGCTGTGGATTTTATCCACTGTATTGCTGACAAACCCTGAAAGATGGATAGTGCCTCATTGTACAAGTGCTCCATAACCTGTGGTCCTCTACAGGCAGCTGCAAGTGATGGTTCCTCCTCAAATCCCTGCAGTTATTACTGCAGTTCTAAACATTACAATATAATCCCTTTTCCCTGTATGTCTTTGCCGTGTTGACTAAAATTCTCATGCCCTAACCACGGACTCACATGTTTCTCACTCACCTGGCAATACTGACAGCATTGCCAGGGTTTGAAACTCTCCAAATCATTGGACAGCCTTGAGCAAATGCACAAGTTCTTGCTTTGGAGAACTCCTTGAACACTTTTGGGATGGATGTCAGCAATTCTGTCTCTGTCAGCCAAAAGGGCAGCAGACAAATACAGAGAGAAGAGCAGGATGACTAGTGTTGGAAAGCAGTGGGCTGGCAAATGAGAGCATGCAGAGCTTTAAAAAGTGGTGGAATTTGTTACATTCTTCTAATTTTCTGTGTTTTGGGGGTTTTTTTGGAGCTGTGATGGTACTGGAGACAGTAGCGATGAGGAGCTGGAGGGAAACACGAGCTTGCGTGTGCTCCTCAGTCACAGAAAATTTTGAAACCTGAATCATTTTCTTCTGGGAAAACTTTTAGTGCCAGTTATGTTCCAAAAGAATTTCCGGGGCTGCCTGCCCATCCAATTTCTCTCTTTCCAAGCTTATAAAACAGCAAGCTGATAGCCTGAATCTGTGTCCTTTTGACCCTGAGCAGGATAAGGCAATTGAGAAGTCATGGGGCTGCCCCTGGAAGCTGGGTTATGGATTCTGGCCAGAAGCATGGAAGCTGTAATTGGTGTGGAAGATTTTTCTTCTCTTAATCATGCCTTCATATTTGATCTCTTTCCAGTGTTCCCAAAGAACAAGTCATTAGGCACTCCTTTGGAAGCAGAAAGGCCTGAGGCAGCATAGTTTGAGATTTGTTTGACCTTTCAGCTCTGCTTTCCTTTGAGCCCAGGATTACCTCTGCTGTATGCAATTTGGATTACGTAGGGATTCCAAACATCTGAGAGAGTGAGGGAAATCATAATTTTAGGGTCAGGTTTTCAAAGGAGCCTGGCCTCAGTGACTGAGACAGGGAATGAGAATTTTGGGGAGCTCCCGTGTCTTGACTGGTGTGTTTTTTCAGGAAGTTTGGTAAAATGTTTTCTGGGTAGATGCTAAAGCTGCTTGCATGGAAATCTGAGGGGCTTGAATAGCAGCTGAAAGTCTGAAAATTCCAGCTGCTAAGAACAGGTCTTACCTGTGTTGCATGTTGAAGGCCTGCTGACATTGGAAAATATATGAGAAAAAAATCAGTGTGGAAAAGGAAAGAGTTAAATGATCAAAAAAACTCAAGAAATGGGTTATGGTTATCTGCCTTGACTGTCCAACAGGCCCCAAAAGGGTTTGCAGGACTGACCTTTGAGAGAAAAGCTGGCCCAACATGTCTGGAAAGAAGATTCCTGAAGGAGCTGCCTCTGCCAGCAGAGCTGCTGCAGAGATGTTTCCTCTTAGATAAACCAAGGAAATCCATTTAAATAGAACCCCTTCTAGCCATACTACAGAATGGTTAACAGTTTGAATATTCAACCCATTTGTAAACTATAATTAATAGAGCTAATCCGTGTTTTATATAAACATGCTGCGTCAATTGGGATGTTTGTGTTTATTAAATAGTGGAAATAACTGTTGTGCTTCTCGTTGAAGACTTGGGGGCATTTCTGTTTTGCTCACAACTCCTTTTGTCCTCAGTAACATCTCCCGTAGGATTTAAAATCTGACTCAAATCCCTAAGGGTATGGAAAATATTCCCAAACCTGCGCTACGCTGTTCTGCAAGCAGCTGCTTCAGAATATCCCAGAGACCAGATGCACATCAGGAATAAACTTAAAGCCAATGATACCAATTCAGTAGGTGTATAATATCTTCCAATGTGTGGAAGGAAATTCAGGACAGCTGATTTATTCCACAGAAAATACTGAATTTGGTTAGTGCCCTTCAGTAATTGTAACCCTGGGTTACTGTGATTCCCACTCTCCCCCCGGGCAGGGGAATTTGGGTTTGATCTTGAGTAACTGAGACAGACATCCCGAAGAACAGTAAATCCAACATAATACTTCCTTACCCCAAAATACACATTCCAAGACACTGGAAGAACACAGCTTTTTTTTTTTTTTTTTTTTTCCTGAATTATTTACTCAGGAAAACAGATAAAATATAACACAGTTCAGGAAGCTCATGAGTGATTAAATGAGTGTACTGTGCATACATCTTAATATGCAACATACATTTAGTTCCAACTGTATTAGTGCATGGAGTCAGAGGAGAGGAGATTTCTAAAGGCAAAGCAGGAGTTGCTCCAGCAGCCTAGGAATCAAGAGGAAGATAGTCTAAAAAGTAACTTAGCTTGGATTTTATTTCTACTTTGCATACAAGGCATCTGTGTAACTGCTGGGGTGCATTTACTGAATTCCCTGTCTTCAGCTGACATTATCAGGTTCCTTTTCTTCCAGAGGCCTGTATGAGAGAATGGTGCCTGTGCCCAGGGCCAATTATGAGGGCAAAGAAAGGCCTTTTTGTTTGGGTTTGCCTTTGATGTGTGTGGAGGGGAAGCACGAAACCTCACTGCTGGTTCATCTGACCCCTCTGCGGTGAGTTCCAATTGCATTTAGTCTCCAAATGACTATAAAAAGGGAAGGCTTTTCAAAGCTGTAATTCCAAATTATTCCCAGCACAAGGCCCAAGCAGCTGCACTCTGTGCTGGGAAATACCCTGAAGGCTGAAGGGGGGAGCTTCTTTCCAGGCCATGGAGATGTTTTACAGCTGCGAGTGAAAGTAACTCCCTTGGAGATCCCATCCGCAGGCAGGCTGGCCAAGCAGTTCTGTGGTTGTGAGGCATGACCTGGGGCTGTTCTCCCCAGTGCTGGGGGAAGAATGTGATGACTGGGGGTCTGCACATCCTCACCTTCTGAGGCCCTGCTTTCAGCACTTTCCCCTCTCTTTGCACACGCTCCCTGCATTTCGGAGCCCTCCTAGCTTGTCTGGCCAGGTTTGGCTAAGCCAAAGGGAGCTGCCTGTGTCTGGGAAGCTGCTCTTGCCTGGCTGTGAGGTGCTGAACGCTCTTATTAATTGCATGAGGAAGCAGAGGAGTCCTGGGCTGGAAACGGTGCTGACACTGGGGCCATGTTTTGGTAATTCTAGTAGTGTTTGTTTTATGTACCCAAAACTTTCTCCAGCAGCTCTGAAAGCCTGCCTTACAATTATCTGACAGCTAATTTAATCAAAACTCTGCAATTAACAAGCTCATGTTCTTCAGGGCCTCCTCTGAAGGCTTTGCAATTACTGACGGGCAGAGCTCTGCAGACGCTGCGCTGATCCACTAAGCTCGGCTCTAATGTTGTTTTAAAGTAATTACCCTCACTCACCGCCTTGTTTCTGCTTTGCTGTTCCTAAACTATGCAAATTCAGGAAGCTGCCTCTTTCACATGATTATAAATTGCTGGTTGGGGTAAGGTATCTTAACAGGCAGCTAAAATAGAATAAAATATTTAATGCATTTTCACATTGTGCACGTTCTGTTTGCGTGTTATTCACCAGGGACTCTGCATTTGGTTCACAACAATAAACGTGAAGGGGAAAAGTTCTTTTCTCAGTAATGAGCAGATACAGCAGAAGGGTTTTGGCCTACAGTTCTTCCCTTGAGGAGCTTTGCCTGAAAAAGGTATGAAGAAAAACTCAATAACATATTAAGATTCGACCTGTTGCTGATTATATGAGAAATGCACAGGAGAAGGTCATGGCAGAGATTTAATAGGAGGGAGAAGGAAAGTAAGGTGCAAAATGTATCTTTAAAAATTGAAATTTTCTGATTTGTTATTGAGAAGAACAG
Source organism: Pseudopipra pipra (assembly GCF_036250125.1). Classification (NCBI taxonomy): domain Eukaryota; kingdom Metazoa; phylum Chordata; class Aves; order Passeriformes; family Pipridae; genus Pseudopipra; species Pseudopipra pipra. Next base: position 4,352,088 of record NC_087552.1, read on the forward strand.
CAGGTTTTATTAGTGGCTTATAAACATTGAAACCTGGAAGTGACAATTAACAGCAGCCCACGGCTTGTTAAGTCCATGATGGAAGGTTATAACTCATATGCCATCTGGATGTGGAAATTTTGTTGAAAGCAGCTTTTATAATGAGCTCATCATGCGGTGCAGAATATTCTCCTGCAGGAACATGTCTCAAAGAACAGCAAGAGAAATGGGGGGACACAACAGTTTTCAGAGACAGAATGACTTAATTCTGTGGGGGAAGGGGGTAACTTTATTTTCACCTTTGAATTATCACTGTTATTCTGAATTCAAGAGGTGCAATCAGATCCTGAAGTCTGAGTTTCATGTTTCTTTCTGAGTGGGACTGGTGATCTGGTTAGACTGTGCCATGTACCACAGAGAAAAAAATCCCTGCCACAGACTTTCCTACAAAACTTACTCTGAACACCTGGCAGGGAACTGAAAATGGGAGAAGAACATAAACATAAATTATTAAAGATGGCTTGGCCCAATCCATCAGCTGATCTGACATATGCAAAAAAGATGGGGAAACTTGCTATGTTTAGGCTGGCAAAGTAGAAGACAGGTAATGTGTCATACATATTACATGACAGAAGGTAAATGCTAGTTAGAAGAGGTTATTTAAGTCATAACATTGACGCACCAACAAATTCATGGTGACTTAAAGCCATTTTAGACTGGAAGAGGCTCTTTATTTTTAAAGCCCCGGGAATTGTCTGAAGCGAATCAGTTTTATTTAGCATGTAACACAGAGGAAATGCATATACAAGCGGCAGCAGTAATTAAACTTTCAAGAGCAGTTACAAGTAAAACTGAAATCACAGATGTTAAATCACAGTTTGTTAAACACAGCTCATCACTTAAAGAAATATTAAGATGCATGTCATGGACCCAGAGTAATCCGATGTAGATGTTAGTTGTTTGAGCAGTTCCATAATTAAAACCAGACTTTTTCTGATAGCTGTGGCTGTGTCCACACTCCTTTGAAGTGTTTGACCTTGAAAAATATTTGCTGCACTAAATGGCCACGCCCACAGTCACACATGGCATGTTTTGGAGTTGTGGCAAGAGGAGCTCACCGAGGGCACACACCAGCCCACAGCCTGATCCAGGGGCAGCGACTGCTCTGAGCTCGGGCAACCAGTTTGATTTTCGGATGTGCTGAACATACTCTCTGCTTGCATTTACATTCAGAGACGCTTCTGACAAAGTAAATCATCAGTTTTCCTGCTCTCACCAGTCACTTTTACAGTGGCACTTGGCAAAGATGTGTTCTCAGCTGAGATTTCACACCATTAGTCATGTTGTTGATTCAGCCACTCATCCCGAAGCCTGGGCTCTGTCTCCTATCAGCTTCTGCCTTGCATATCCTTTTATTTGAATTATTGCTGGTAGCACTGTGTTGAAATAAGCCTGTGCATATAGAATGTGTTTTATACTAACATACATATTTGCTTATTTTGCTAAAGACCTTCAGGAATAATGTTTAATTTAAGAAAACACTGTATTAAAGTTGTACTTGCCTCTGAAAACACTGGGACTTTCACAACAGACCATTCAGCTGTAGGAGACTAAGGTACTATGGGATCCTTCTCTTAGCATGGGAAAGATGTAAAAGAAGCCTTAAGCAGTTTAAGCCCAGTTCAGAATGAGACTCACTACTACGCCACATCCATAGTGTTGTTTATAGAATAAAAAACACTATCAAGATCAGAACTATAAGGGCTCAAAGTCAGTGAAAGCACTCTTGAAGATTTAATCAATGCATATATTTGCAACACTGACATTATTAGACTTACGAGTATCTATTGTTAGAATTACAACTTCAGTCATACCTAAACTAAAACCTTATAGAAATACTCTTTAAAATCTTAAAGCCATGTAGCAAATGGATTTGAAATTGGGAAGGTATAATTTTGTTTGGGATAATTTTATTTTTTTTTAAAAAAAAGGTCTGAAAAACAAGTTTTCTTCTTAAATTTGACAAGAAAATGGCAAAATGTGTTAAAAATACTATTCTGGTTTATGTGTACTTTGTTCCACTTTATTTTCTGTTTTATATGGTACATGATAAAGCACAGTCTGCACAAAGAAACTCAGTTGCAGGAACCTTGGTTTTAAGTGGGAAGCTGAGGCTTTCTGAGAAGCTGCAAAGAGTGATGTCTGGTATCTTCTCCTGAATGAAAAAGAACGTGTCTCTTCTGACATGTGTTCTTGCTATCTGCTGACCTCAGCATTTGGGAATGTTTCAGAATGGGACAGGACTGAATTAAGAGAACTTGGACGAGTAAATCCTCCTGTGGCTCTTTAGGAAGTCATAATCTGCAGAAGGACTTCAGTTGCAAGGAGTCTCTTCTACTTAGAAGCCAAAAAGGGGAAATTAAAAGCCCCTATCACACGCAGCTCGCTGTCTGATTTTTCCCCTCATGTGCAGCCAGGTTTCTCTGAGGAAAAAATCTTTAGTGATAATTGCTATTTTCCATAGCAGTGCAAGAATTTTGGGAACAGATGCTGACTGATTCCGCTCTGTGCAGTTGGACTGCCAAGTTATGAAATGTTTGATGTACAAGCGGAGTGTGAATAAAGGTTTTATGACTTTGAACAAGACATCTCGGCTCAGAATTCCCTTGCTTACATTTGCGTGGATATTAACGACCTGTTAGTTAAATGTGGATGTAAAAATGTCAGATGGACTCAAATGGATCAAATTATATCCCTTCTCAGCTTTGCCCTTTAAATGTTTTATGGTTCCTAGCCCTGGGCTTCCCTCCTCTTCTCCTCTTGTGTTTAACTGGCTGTTACATGGTCACCTTTTTAGATACAAATAAACCCACAAATCAGCAGCTGCTTTTATTGTCATTTACATCAACAGAGTCGTTGTCTCTGCTTTCATAGATGAAGGAATAGTTTCTAAATGGGATGTGTGCAGAACTCCTTATGTTCCTCTTTATATTTAAGATGATATCTCTGAAAAATATCAAATTTTCAGATATGCTAGGAGAAATTTGAATTAATCCTCTTTAGGTCTGTCTCAAGTCTTAGAATACTACTGTTGTTAGTCAGTAGTATTTTGCCAGTCTTTCATTTTTGTAATGAAAGATTTATCACTTAATCTGACAATGGTTAAAAAAATGAGTGATATGACCAGTTTTTAAATTTTCTTACGTTCTTCTTCTCTTCTCTCATGGTTTTGTAAGTGAGGACAAACAGGAAAGGCGAGGATGAAGAACTGTGCGTTTCAGGAAAGGAACTGATGTGTTTAAATACATTGAAAGAGAAAATGAATTTCAGCGTTTAATATTACACCACTGTACAGTTTCCAACAAGATCTGTCTACTAATCCTGGCATTAAGTAGCTGTGTAGCATTTCAGAAATGATAACTAATGCTAGCAATGAAGCAGTGACCTCCCAGCTTGCTGCCTCTCTGGTGCTGCAGTGCGAGTGTGATCTGGCCGAGGCCCAAGGCAGTGCTGCTGGGCAAGTGAAGTTACAACAGCACTGGCTTTTGTTCTTCTGTGCTGCTGATCCTTCTCCTGATATTGTTGTGTGATGCTGTAATTGTGCAGGAGTTGTGTCAGCACCCTCCAAGCCAACATCTGGAAACTGTTAATTCTTCACAGAGCACGGGGTGGCACAGACACAGCTTGGTGCATCTTCAATTCTTGTGAGAGGATTTGTGCAAGACCAGTTGTGTCTGGTTAGTACGTATTTTCCACAGAAATTAGGGAAGCTCACTTGAAAAGTCAAGGTGAACTGGAGCTTTTCATTACTGCTTTTTTATCTGGACTCTTTCTTTGTTTTAATAATATCAATACTGGCAACACTCATCAATCTCCTTTGATTCTCATGGGTCCACTAAGAGCTGGGACTGTTCAGCACGGCGGAAAGTGCAGAAGACAAAAGCAGAAGTGATCTTGTCTTTTAATTTATTTTTTTTCCCCCAGAATGCCTGCAGCTATGATTTTCCACTCAGTAAAGATTTCTGACCTAAAGGAACGAAGAGTAGGCAGATGCTCAGAGAACAAGAGATAGGGATCTAGGAAGATTTTAAGACCTGAAGCTCAAGGCAAACTAAAATCCATCACAAACAGATTAACAATTAGCTGCTTAGCTGTGTTCTGATGAGATTTCTGAGGGCTCAGAGAATTCTTGGTGGTTCAGAAAGAGAACTTAACCTTCTCCTAACATGCCTCATGTTCTGTCAGCTGTGCAGAGGCAATGGAAAAGCTTTGTCAAAACAGATGGCAGGGTTAGCCCCCCGCCACTGAATAAAAATGGGAACTTCAAGGTCCAGTTAATGGCTGGAGAGCCAAGAAACGTTTGGAAACTTAGTTTAATATTGAATACACCCCAAAGAATACACTGTTACAGCTCCAGGACTTCTTGGCTATGGCCAAACTCTGGATACTGAGAGAACAGTCATTTCCCAGCTCACGCTTCCAGCCAGAACCAGGAACTGCTGAGGTGCACGAAAAATAAGATGTAGCACTTAACATGGGTTTAGGGCTTTTGAAAAAAGACATGTTCAACAGCTGGGTCAGTCCAGCAGAATATGTTTTTGCCCAGTGCTCCCTGATAATCTACTATGCCGTTCAATTGCTTTTCAAATACTAAACCAAATATTATGTTAAAAGCAATCATGTGCATAAAGTATACCAAGAAACGACATGCAAAAATATCTGGTTTTTCTATTAAAAACATGCTGGCATGTCACGCTGATGAAAGTTTCACAGAACAGTTTGGTAAAATGTGGAAACTATGATCTGTGCAGCTGAAAGGGTTTCAGATGCTGGTGGCATGACTACTAGAAGCTAAACAAAGTCACAGAGATGCTGCTTTACGTTCATCCAATGAAACAGATACTGGGTGCCAATTAATGCTGATTAATAACATTGTGCTGATTAATAATGAAAAATAGTCTTGCTATGATCTAAACAATGCACTGTTAAATAAGCAGATCTTACTTGCCTGAGTTTGGAATAAGAACATAAAGAAAGCTCCTACAAAGTGTTTTCAGTAGTGATCAGTGCTTTATATCCACCCTAATCAAGATCCTAGTTGTTTAATCATAACTGTAAAGGTCTGCAAAGGTAGTTTTTTCCTATGGAATGGGTCCAATGGAAGGGCAGTGCTCCTCCCTGCAATGCAGTAGGTGCAATCTTACACTGCTCCATGTCTGTCTCTACCTTTGCACCTTTTGCCTGTACATTAGGAATTAAGCATGGAAGACCAGAAGTGTAGTGCTGTTGGAAACATAACTGACCTCTTAGTCTTGCACACAAGTGCCTGTAATCAGGTTCAGAACGTCACTTCCCAGTCGTGTCCTGCTGCACTCCCTTCTTCCTTCTGCAGGGAATGCACAGCCTCCACTTAAAAGTCAAGGGCAAGGGCTGAAAGATAACTGTGATGCCTGATAATTGTCAGACTACCCCTATTTGTTGTCCTCAGCTTAACATAAATGACTTCCTAAGGATTAGTGAAGGCTACCAGACCTACTCTACTTTTTTTTTTCCTTCTAGGATTTCATGAACCTACTGAATGGATGTGAGGAGCTAAAGCCAGGTTGCTGTTAAACTATGTCTTAAGGTAAGCTGTTAAACACCCAGTGTTATTGCTTGTTTTGTTTGTTTGGGGTCTTGAAGAAGCATTCACATGTCCAAGGAAGCTGTGGGAGCTAATCATTAGATTCTAAGGATCTTGAGGATCTTCTTGACAGATCCCAGCTTGCTGTGGTGGCTCTCTTGGGGCAGCTGCTGTTGCTTGGGAGCAACACATTCCGGTGCCTCTTTTCCTGACAGTACTTGGGATTAATTTAATCTGCTGTTACCTGAATATCTCTATAGACAAGAATCTATCTTGAAGGAAATGGCTGCAGAGATCCAAACTGAATTCTGGTTGCCACATTTGTTTACAGAGATGGGGTGTTTTTATAGCTGAGATTTTCACTCAGTGTTAGTTTTGATAAATTGACACAAGCAAAAGTCATTCCTTAACTGAAGTATTTGGAAACAGTATAAGGGAATAAAAACAGATGTACAAAACTAGAAAACAACTCTTTTAAACATATCCATCATTTAAAACAGGAAACATCTCTAAGTGAATTGCGTTTTCTGAAGTCTGACTAAGGACAAAGGTATCTCTTCTTGTTTTTGTGAATGTGTTCAGTACTGTACAAACAAAAGAAATGCTCTTTTCCCTTAATACCTCTACAAACATACATTCTGCCGCTTTAATCTTACAGTGACAATAATGCAACAGTTTATTTCCTGATTTGTTGTGGCTATTCAACCTATGTGCTCGGATCATTTCGTTAAAACACAATTAAAATTTAGCAACTTGTCTGATTTACCCTCCTAGTCAAATTAGTCCTCATTTGGCAGGGCTCCTTTCTAATTTTGACTTATTAAATTCTGTGAGAAAGATCAAAGGTGGCCTCCTGTTTCTCATTACACAGGATCAACGGATCAGATAATTCAAGGTCTGATAAAATGGCACAGGGAATTCAGCTGTGTGCAGCATTACTCTTATCAGGCCATTTTAAAGTAAGAGTTAAATTCCCAATTCTTTTGTAAGCAGCATCAATAAGCTATGCTTAGCAAGTACCTCTTTCCTGTAGAACAGGGTTTTATTTTTGTTTGGAGTTTTAAAATGTTCCATGTCATTTTAGGCTGGTAAGTGGTGTGATTTACTGACTGTGCTCGATGGATTGTATTGGCATCCTGGGACGACTGCACTGGAGCGTTCCTCCCTAAAATACAGCCAGTTCTGAGAAAACAGCACTATTCTTGTGAAAACAGCGTTTATATATTTCTCTTGCATGTTTATCCTCAGCATCATCTTACTGGGAACTTGTTTAACCTGCCAAAAACCCTTCTGCACTCTGACTGCAAACCGTTCTGCAGCCCAGACTTGTCATGCAAACGCCGCATGACTTCAGGCAGGTAGAGAACTTCAGTCCTCTGAGCACGTTATCCCCCCCCTTATGACTGCTGCACACTCAAAGCACTGCTCCCTCACTGGCCCTGTCATCTGTCAGGCTGCACAACTTTGATCTAGGCAGTTTGCTTCCAGTCTTACCTCGGCATTCACAACCTCATCTCGCTGAGAAGTCTTACCCAGGCGCCTTATCCTGAAAACTGAGGGCTTTCTATTTGTTTGATTAACTCCCATGGCTTGCAAGCGATCCAGCTCTTGCTCAGTCGGTGCTCAGAAGGCTGGTGCATGCCTCTGCACTGCTTGGGTTTTCCTTAATCAACATATGGGCTATAACATATTGTTTGTTTGGAATCTGATGTCATGGGAAAAAGTGTTGCTTCGGTCAGTATGGAGACTTGCCCAGATACGTTCAAGTTGTTTCTTCCTTGACTGTGGTGTCTGCTTGAAACCTTTCACTTGCCTTCTAACAGTTATTCCTGCTCATCCACAGCCTGTTTCCAGTCCAAATATAGTGCTACTTGATTGAAAAGGTCCAAGAAGCAGTTCTCTTTTTGGCACATGTTTAACAATCCCGACTAAATCCCTTCTGAAATTCCATGGTCCGCTTTGTCACAGAAGGTCACAGGCTTGCTAAGGCTGTCCCTCCGGACATTTCAGCGACTCCCGCGTCTGCACAGCTACAAAAACTCTGCTGAAATCTGGAATGTTTTTCAAACCCTTTTCTCCCCTCCCTCTGAGGTCGCTGTGAGGAAGCAGTGACCGAGGGTATCCTTGTGAAACTCCTGTTGACCCATGATTTGGAATGTGCAGCCGGTTCAGGGCTGTGCCCTGCATTGGGGTCTTGTGTTTGGGGTTTGTTTTTTGTACTGAGGAAGCCTTTCAGTTGATATTTGAGAATGACTTTAAAAGCACAGCTAATAAAGTGATTTTGTTTGCTTGGCTGCTTAACTAAAGACTATTAGTCAGGGCAAAGTAATGTAACTCCACTGATATTAATAGAGCTCAGATACAATAATTGGAGAACAAGCCCTTAAATTCTAGGGAAATTATTACACAGGCTGAGTTTAAAAGGCTCTAATGGTGTCTAATAATGTTATGAGTCTTTAATACCCCCTAATTTCTAATTAGCTTTTCCTCTCTTGTCAGCTTTTTCTTTTATACCTTTCTTGTTGATGTCATAGTTGTGCTGTGAGAAAACAAGAACTCTGTTCAAGATAAACCTGCCCTGAGCTGTGCCTTCAGATGTGTGGTACCCGCTCGGGACAAGAGGCTCAGCAGCCCTCAGGGCTTGCATGTTCCTCTTGGAACATTCAGAAAATCAACATGGAACCCTTTCTGTCTGGGGTTCCAGCTGGGATTTTGCTGTAACTCTTAACCCAGCTGATCAGGAAGGGATTTTCCTGGGGACAAAGATACCATTCGAACTTGAGGGTTGTCTCGCTGCCAGATTTCAAGCTCCTCTTACAAATTGTTATGGCTCCTCAGAAAAGAGATAAAAACTATGAATTTTGGCAAAACCATCCTTCACTAAGCTTGTTCCAAAGGTGGCTGAACTGTTTTCTATAAAACTTTAAAAATAAATAAATAAAAGCCAAAGAAACCTGTGCAGACTAAGATATCCCAGCTTTTCTCAGGCAATACTCACCAGAGAGGAGATGTGTCATTTCACTAAAGAATTAAAACCATGTTTACATATTACTGAAATAAAGCACACTGTAGTATATAAAGCACTTCGAATTTGAACTCTGTAGGGAACTAGGTCATAAAACAAACACAGAGACCTTGTGGAAGTCAGTCTGTTCTGGACACCCTTAAGTTGCAATGAAGAAGATGGAAAAATGTAATTAATCTACAAATGGACTCTAAATAAACAACTACTTGAACACAATCTTCCTTTTATTTGGGAGCTAGGGCAGTGCTTTTTGCTACCTTGCCTAATCTCTTGCATTTCCAGGCCATCTATCAACACAGTCTCTGTTTTCCCCTTAGCTGCTCCTATGGATAATATGATGGCGGAGAAACCAGGAGGCAGGAGGAGAATATATGGACTATTGGGATACCTTTGTGGGTTTAGCTCAGAAATAAGTACCTGGCCCTTGGGAAGAACAGTTGGCAGTGACAAATGTGCACGAAGTCTGATACATTATGTCCTGAGATTTCTTCTTAGTTACTGTTCTCTATGACCAGTGTTTTTAAAACAGTGGAGATGATATCCAGGATATTTTCGCTATTTATAATTCCCATTGTTGCAGCTCTCTGGGGATGATTAGATCGGATGACTTCAGTGGTGTGATAGCTATTGATATAAATAACTTTCCAGAAGATTTCCTTATGACTTTAGAACAAATTCACTGGCAACAAAAACATTTCTGAAGGAGCTTAGTTACCTGGCTATTTTCTGAAAACCACACCAGGCACTGATCTGCATAAAGAGGAGATAAAAACCTTTAAAAGCTAATATTTGAGTGCCTCAGGTTTTCATTTCAAAAAATCAATTCTCAAACACCTAGGTCCCGTTTTCAAGAGTGTCAGGATCCTCAGCTTCTCAAGCATTTCTGAATATTGTGCTTTCTGAGAAGTTTAGAGAAAAAGGAATAAATGCTCACCTAGATGAAAGCAAAAATAAGCTGTAGGTATTCAGCAGTGATCAGAAACAGTGGAGTTCAATGGTTGCTGGGGAAATCTGGCCAAGGCACAGATAATTACCCAAAACTCTCCACTTATTCGAAGCATGGTTAAAGGTTTGCTGATGGAAAAGGTCTTTCCTGTGAGTCTTCCAGCGTTTCCTGGTTTCAGCCAAGAAAGGAATAGTGGAAGAAGTGCCTCTCACTCTATTTTGATACTTCTGATCCCTGAAGAAGGGATTCAGGGGCATGATGTGTGTTGAAAGTAAACTAAGAAAATTCTAACTGCTCTTTCATGTGGGTCCATTTGATTCCCTGTTCTGGCTGCAATTTTAAATCATGTTTTTGTGGACTAATGCTGGGGAATCGTTTCACTCTTCCCCAGGAGGACCAAAGATTTCAGGTCTAAATAACCAAAGATAAACCCGTTTATCATTCTTTCCCTCTTCTGAGTTCATGCACCCAAATGCTTGATCTTTGTGTACAAGTACAATTTGGATAACCTCCTTAGATTACCTGTGAAAACTGGAATTCTTAGGCCTGAGCATTAATTGGCTGAGAGACCTCGGATGTCATAAGACTCTGCCCTTCCAATTCAATTCTTTAATCAGGAGAGAATTCCTTTAGTTAGCAACAGAAAATGCTGAAGTTTTTGAGGTGTTCTCCCACTTCACAATTATGTGATTTGACATGGAAAGCTGCTTGCAGCCCATAACAGGTGTGCAGAGGGCATCCTATAAAGATCTGCTTGACTTATTGGACAGACAGATACTATACAGCAGCAAAGCATTCCAGGTGCTCTTTGAGGTGGCTTTACTTTGGCAGAATGAAGCTGGCTGAAGTTCATTCCAAAGAAATGCTCGCCCTACCCTGGCACATCGTGTGCCACGTGGGATCCCAGGTGTTGCTCGGCCCAGCAGTGCTTGAAACTTCCCTCTCGGAGTGACCAGCCCTGCTTTTCTTGGGCAATATTTCAGAAGTGTTTCAGAGCCATCTAAAATTGGAAACCTCCAGAGAATGAGCTAATCCCTTGGTCGAGGAAATAGGAATATATTTGAAATTTAGTAAAACCTCGGAGACTTGCTGAAGTCACCTCATGCTAATCAGTCAGCAAGACTTCAGGGCGGGAACCAGGCTGGCACCAGGCACTACCTGGTGAGAAGGGAGTGCAGTCCTTGCCTGCCATGGTAAAATTGGTGTTGCTTAAGGTAAATGAACTGCAATGAACCTTTCTGGAAAAGAAAAAAAAAGGTATTTTTAACTCACTTGCATAATGAAAATGTACAGGATTGCTTATTATGTCTGCCATGAAATAAGTGTAGTTTTGTCCTGAATTAGACCAGTCCAATGTCCTGATGGTGACCAGTGACAAATGCCTCTGAAAAGTGTAGGAAATGCAACTTGCAGGATCACAGGCAATAATCTACCCACAAGGGAATGTTTCCCTTCATTAGAGGCTGATTATAATTTGCAATTATAGAATTCCATCTTTTCAAGCCTCTTTTCTTATCTCCTCTTAATCTAGAGGACGTTGCTAGCCTTGATGTAAACACTGGGGGGTGCAAACATACCTGGGGGGAAGGGGGAAGCCTCACTTTGTGAGACATTATACCTGCCTAAAGATAATCCTTAGGCAAACTGATTATAATACAGGCAGCTGACAAAAGTCAAAGATGTGCTATGTAGTGTTCCAAAAGGAGCAATTTGATCAAATCTGTTCCTGCACCTACTGCGGACTGAAAAGCTTCTTGAGTTCTGGCCTAGTTTCCTAACCAAAAGTTCCTTGATGTTTTTTTTGGGACCCAGATAAAGAAGAATGTGCCTGAAAAAAGAGTACATTAGTGTTCATTTTCAGTTCTACTCATTCCCCCAATTAAATGTGCAAGTGCAGTGCTGTTCCCTCCATGCTTCCAGCCTTCAACTGTCTGCAAGTTTTGGATGACTGGGAGCGTGCCTTGTCCATACAAAACACAGAGCCAAGGCTATTTCAAAATGTGGGTGATGTAACCAGCATTTCCACCCCTCTGTAGCATGTATTAATGTGGATGTCCTTTCCACAGGAGATGCTTCTTATGGGAATACACAATAAACAAACGTCTCTCCCTTTCCCTTTTATCACCAAAACCTGAGGAAGCTGCCACCTGGCAGAGTGGAGTGTTCCTGCCTCCTTTTCCTGTGCTGCTGCTGCTCCCTGGTGTGAGGGAGAGGTCATGGTAGAAATCCATAATTCATTGGCCACGTGAGGTTTTCTTGTACTCATGTTTGCTCTGCACTGACTGTGATAATGGCAGAGAAAATTAATACTGACTCGCTCTCATCTCTGTCCTTGGGACTGTGAGAATTTTTTAGCCCTCTCTATGGAATTTTGTACAGACTTAAGAGACTTCTTCTGTGAAACCATCTCTATTACTAAAAAAAAAAATAATCCTACTCTTCAGAGATCAAATGGAAAGTTAACCCATCTCTGCTGTCCTGCTTTGTTTGAATTTAGTGCTTCCAAAAGATAAACACTTCTACAACCTGTATGACTCTACGTGGGGTAATTCCCTGTAGCAGGAAGGTGATGTATTTCTTCAAATTAAGTTAATTTTCAGCACTAAAAGCTAATCAGAAGTAATAATAGTAGAAGAAAGAGCTAAAAAACTGACACTTTCCACTCTAGCTCCGAAAAAGTCTTTCTGACTTTCAGGTCCTGACTTCTGACACATTATCAGATTCAGTAAATTAAGTTGATTATACTGAGTCTGAGCTTCAGGGGAAAGGATTTTTGTTTGCTGATTTCGATCAGAGATAGCTTTCAAATTAAAGAAAATTAAAAATAATAATAAGAAAAGAAAGAGCAAATAAATCCTTCGTGGTCAACTTCTAGGAAAAAAAAAAACAACAAAGCTTTGCAAATAGCTGCCTTTGCTGATGCATTCGAGGTGCTGGCAGACTTGAGCTGCCACTGTTTGAAAACTGATTGGGTTACAGATGGTGAGCAGGACGAGGCAGGTCTGACTTTCCAGGGATCTCTCCTCTGCACTGCCTTGGGAACATGGCAGGCACTGCACGCTGCGTCTGTCCAAGTAATCTGGCTGTCCTGGTGTGTCCTCTCCTTGCTTCCAGTAAAGCAGTTTTATTGTGAATTACCAAGCAAATTAATTGATGTTGAAGTGCCTTCTCGTGTCTTTTCTGTGAGCCTTTTGTGTTGTGGGGGATTGATTTTCAGGCTTTTTCGAGGAGACCCTACTAAAGCATTAATGAGATATCACAAACTCTGCAACGGCTTCTGGGCTTTGATATTTATAGTGGCTCCTGACACACTGCAGATAATGAGGGTTCTCTGCATCAGTTTACATTATAAAGTGTCAGGTAATTCAGTCAACAAAGAAAGGGAACATATAAAAGCTCTTGGGCTCCCGTGATGGACTAAAATAGAAATTTTGTGGCTCTGTGGAACTGTGCCACCCTGGAGGGGCTGTGGGGAGGGAGGGAGAAATGAGGACAGGGGGGATTTCCACATGCAAACCACATCACCCCTGTGGAGAAATGCAGACTTGGGGCACTTCCTCTCCTGTTCTCACTCCAGTCTTCCCTTGCTGGAAGGAGCTGGTGTGTCATTGCATTTTTTGCAAATAAATCAGAAAGTCGGGATGGAACACATCAACCCAGGCAGCTGACACGTTTTAGAAGCAGCTGAAAATGAAATGAAAAACCCTTCAAACTTGTTGTTCTCCTCAAACAGCTCGTGTTGAATCTGTTCCTTACAAACACAATAGGAATTAAACTTTCCTTGTGTTACTGTAGGACAAACACTGCTCTGTGGAGGTGGATAGTTTACACTGGGGAACGCTCCACATGTGCATATTTGAAATATTGTTCTTTAGACTCCCGTGCAAATAATAAACTGCTTTTGCACTGTATTCCCAACTACAATTTAACACCTTTTCAAACTCATTTGTGAATGAATTTTGTACTTTCTTGGACATTTTTTCCCTCCTTTCCTCTTAAAAGAATATGAGTTTATAATATCTAAATTATGGAGCTTACAAAAGCTCTCCAAATAATTAGAAGAGGTTTGAAATAGAAACTAATGCAACAAAGTCAGTTATCCAGCACTCAAATGTGTGCATGTGCCTTGGGCTCTAGTGAGGTAAATGAATCATCTGCAGCTCTTTATGCAAAGTTTTAGTGTACCTTTTCATTCCAAGCTTACAAAAAGTGGTCTTGGAACACTGTGATACAACTTTAAGTTATCTGCTGCCCTACTTTGATTCCCATGGTGGTATCTTTCAGGAGTTCTCTTGCTTGAAAAAGGAAAAGAGGCTTTGATACATGACCAGATGCCTTCAGGCACAGGAGGCAGGGAGCTCCTGTCCTTGCATAAATAAGGAATGACAGCAGCAGACAGGAGGAGAAAACTTCAGGGTGAGCTGTGGGAAATCTCCAGATGTGTCATCCTTCTTTTCCCAAGTGGTTAGTGAATCCATGGGACCGGAATTCAAGGTGGCTCCTTCTTCAGGCTGATTCTAATAGTGAGTAACGATGGTGCTGACATGAACCACATAAAATGCTTTGGTTTAGGTGCTTTAATGAAAGTTCTTGATTATGAGGCTCTTCTCAAAATGTGGCCTGAAGTCCCCGTATTTCTGAAGCAAAATTGAATTAATTGGGTGGATGCAGACACTGTTCATTTTGGTAAGAAAATGCCACTGCATATATGTGAGCAATCTGAATAAATATGGATCCTCCAGCATAAATACAATAACAAGTTGGTAGATTTTGGCAGAGGGTGGAGACCTGGGACAACCCCTGTGACCTCTCTGGAAGTTTGAAAGCAGGTAGAGAGCGGTCCCTGTAAAAGCTTTTATGCTCAAGCTCAACCACAGCACTCACTGCCTTTATCTTAACCTTCCAAGTATATAAATATGAGAGAAAACAACTAGGGTTCCACTCCTGATAAATTAGCACTGCGACCTTGGTCGTCCCCTGAAGCGTCAGCTTCATGTGAGAGCAGCTAAGGCTTTGTGTCGTGGGTCGTCATTTGTGCAGCTGCCAGATGCTCACAAATCTGTTGGCTGTGAAATTTGACCATAAAAGCATTGTGGGAGTCCGACAACAAGTCTTGGTTGGTTTGTTGACCTTGGTCCTAACAAACATAATCTTGACTGGTTTTATACCCCGGCTGTTTTGAAGACACTGAGCTAAAAGTGAGGAGGCCCAAAAGTAATTATTGCAGTGGCCAAGCCATCCCAAAATGCCGCGTAAAAACCTGAAGGACAAAGTCAAGTTTCCAAATGCAAGCAGAGCGTGCAAGGATTAACTATTATTTTTGTTAGGAAACCATTGTAAACTGATATTCACTTTTGTAGGTGCCCTTTTAATAATTTCACTGCGCCAGTAACCTAATGCTTGGAAGAAAATACTATCTCAGCAGTACCTCCATAATTAAGATTTCACCTCCCAGTGTCAGGCTGCCTGCAGGGAGTGTGCTGTCATGAGTCTGGACACGTTCTTGTGAGACCTGATATTGTTGTTTCAATGCAATAGGGAACTTCACGTTCAGCTGGAGCGGGGAAAATGATAATATTATGGCCTGACAATGTTATTCTTTTAATGGATGGTTTGTACCTCTAACAAGGAAAGTTTTATGAGATTTGTATTGGCTTGGTTTACAGAAAGTGTACCCATTTAGTGGTTCACCTTGACATAACTTTTCTGCTTTATATTACTGCTCGGTGCATAGGAACAGAATTGCTTTAAATTTTTTTCTTTATTTTTCTTGCCTTTGTCTTTAAAATGCTCCAAAGGGTCTCTGTGTACGGTGTGGTTTCAAACAGAAAAATATATTAATTTTGAACAGGCATTTTGTTTTAATAAGTATCCCTTTCAGGACTCTTGTGTCTTTATTGGTACGAATGGCACGGCTTCAAAGGATAGAGATAAATACTTCATTCTTAGCATTGAAAACAACCTCCTGTCAGCAGAAAAGCTGCTTTTTGAACTGGTTGGAGCCTAGATCTGAGAAGTTATTAATTTCTGACATCTCTTAGGCTCTCTCTTTTCTTTTTAACTTCCTTTGCAGGCAAAATAAATGGCTCAGTCTTGTCCTGAGTGGGAGGCTCGGGGCAGTGGGTGCAGGTCTGTGCCAGGTCCCAGCCTCGTGCAGAGCCACACTCGGGCACCCAAAGCAGCACCTGCCTTTCAGTGAGGTCAGTACCTTCTCTTTGTGGTTGCTTGTAAATCCTTGAAACCTGCTATGGGAGCCTGACATCTAATTTAGGAGCTTAGGAACTTAAGTCTGAAAATTTTGACTTAACCTCTTTCGACAGTGGGAGCGCACACAAACGTTGAAAGAGCAGTCTTTTGTTCTGAACAATCTTTTTCTGCAAGCAAGATTCAGGTAGAAGATGCCACCTATTTCATTAAAATGCTTTTTAGTTGTTGTTTCTTAAAACCTTTCCATTTTATCAGGCTTAGGCTAGGATGCAAAAATCAACCCATGCTCTGTCTGCCTTTCACACCCTCCCCAGAGAAGGAACATTTGGTGTGGGGCAGACAAGGGATTTAAGCTTGTGGAAGTCGTGCAGTCCCAGCAGGTGACACTGGAACTTCCCAGCTGAAGCAATAGGAATGGTGGGTGTGTAGAGGTAACATTAAGAAGTCCTTGTGTGGTGTAAATTGGCCATTGAGGGGAGGGGAATTAGAAAGCACAGGCATTTTGTTTGGCTGCTGGTTTTCCTCTCTCCTTTCCGCTGGCTCCATGCCCCTACCTGAGGGCAAGGAGGAACTGCCCAGCACTGCGTGAACTCAGCTTGGCTGGGAAGCATCAACAAGGGCTGTGTGGATCAGTGTTTGAAAACAGGCTACAAAAATAATATTTACGTATTGGGAAAGGTTTTAGAGATTTTCTGTCTGTCCAGCTCAAATTTCAGCTCTTTGAGCAGGATCCACAAAAGACTGTTCTTGAAATCAAGCTCCTACACCAGATTTGACATCAAGAAGACACAATGACAATTTGTCCAAACTAATGGACTTGAAATCTGTTTTTTCTCTGGGAAATGTTTAATACTATTCCTTATGTTCAAATGAGTTGACAGATCAGAGAAGTGAGTAACACTTTCTCTAATGTTATGTTCTCTGTTTCTGAGGAAATAGCAAAGACAAAATGTTCACTGTGTTTATCCTTAGAATCCCTACTGGACTCCAAGGACTTCTACAGATGAGAGGATAGGAAAAACAGCCATGGAAATTTAGAGTTCAGGCTCCTCAAGAATAAAAAGCAGGAGACTTCAGTTCACTACTTTGCAGATTCTCAATCCTTAACAGTAATCTTTTTTAATATTTCAAAATAACTTTCCTCATAATGTAGTAGTGCATTTGGAGACCTTACAAATCTGAAATGTAATAAATTTTTTATTTTACTTTATTTTACTTGAACTAAAACACTGATTAAAATAAGCAGTCTCATACTGCTGGTTTTAACAGTGAATGCCTAAACAGACCCCTTGAAAAATGTTTTAGAAAGCCAAATTTCTTCCATAGGTGAAACAGAAGTGAAAAAATATTTAGCATGAAACATATTTTTGTACCCCCACTGAACTTTCATTTTTCATATTTTTGGTGCTGGTTTGAACCCCAATCCCTTGTATTTCTTTCCTATGTGGAACATTTTCAGGAGCTCAGAAGACAACAGGCTGAAGTCTCACCCCAAAACCTCAAAGGCTGCATTTCCTGCAAGTTGGTTCTTTCTCTCCTAGCCCGGCTTTTCTTTGAATATCAAATAATTTTCAGTTTCATTGCCAAGAATTAAATTAACCCTTGTGAAATGGAGCTTGAAACGTGTATTGATTTCAGGTTTCATTTCTTCCTTGAAGAAAGAAAAGAGGTGCTTGTGAAGTATCCTTGAATTATTCATCAACCAAATTATTTTTCAATGAACAATTTAATAAATGGCATTTTTCTTTGCATTTTTCTTTATTAAGGTATTTTATTTGTAGGTATATACACAGTAGAGACAAAAAGAATTTTTAGTGACTTCCTGGGTATTTTGTCTGTAACATATCTGAGTACTAACCTCAAGAAAAGGTCAGTTAAAAAAATCATGGCCTTGCACAACAAAATATTTAATTGGAAGGATCTAGGACAGAGTCCTTGGTCATATCCAAGCTGAGAGAGTAATAAAAAATGTCTTCGGCTAGAAAACAGATGTTTCAACACAATTCTGTTTCATAGAAATGTTTGAAAGGGTTTGTTTTAATTCCTGGTGGAAACAAAAGCAGATTTTGAAACCTTGAGTGCAATCACAAGATGGATTTGCTCCTCGGCCAGCTCTGCTCTTCAGCCTGACTCCAGGCGTTCCTGCTGCCCCCAGATCAGCTTTCCCTGCCCATCCTGTGGCACTGGTTTATACTGGGAAGCAGTGCTTTCCTTGTGCTTCTACTAGAAATTGAGGAGCAACTCTCCTTAACATCTTTAACTCTTGAGTTTTTCAGGCTGTGAAAGAGGGATGGTAAGGAAAAGGAAAGCACAGGAAAGGTATCCAACGAAGAAATGGAAAGATATGTGGAAAACAGGGGAACCAAAGACAGATAATTTGGAGTAGCAGTGCAAATTAGCAGTCCTGATGTCTGTAGAAGGGTAAGACTATCATCCACAATGGAAATAACCTGTAAAACACTGTCCCCAGGTACAAATTGCTGTGTGTCACCTCCCGGCTGAGACCCTGTCCCAACCCTTTTTCCCTTCTCTTATTTATTCTCTCTTAACTCATCCATCCACTCTATTCTTCTTTTTTCCCTTTTTCTTCCACGTCTCCCACTCTTTCTCCTCCTGTGTTTTCCATGTCCTTTCTTCCCTAATCCTTTTATTATTTTGTCCCTACATTCTTCCCTCCAGCCACGACAGCTTTTAGTTGCGATGAGAAATGACATATTGTGAAGGTGCTCTATTTTCCAACCTCTTCCCCTACTGACTCTGACTTGGGAGCAAAATGTTCCTGGTGTGCTGCCAGCTGAACCTCTTGCAGTGCTCCAAAGCTGGCTGTCTCCCATGTGTGTACTCCAGGGATGCACTCCCACAGCATGGGCTCTTTGTCGGCTGTTTCCTACGTGGCTGGGCCTTCTCTTCCTTTCCAGCACAATTATAAATCAAACTATTTACAAAAACTGCCCTCAAAGACCAGAGGGAGCAAATCTGTTTACCCAAACCTGCATCTTTCTGGAGAAAATGGCAAAAAACTTTGTTACATCAGAACATACGAGTTGTTGGCTTATGTTTACCGTGGAAGTTAGACCTGTCTGAGACAGCAGCATGATTCTGTATTCACTCTCTTGGAGGGGATTTTGCTTTATTTGCATCTCCTTTCAACTTGAGGATTATATGGGGTTCTAACTGTCATCTCCTCACGTTAACCAGGCAAAGCCAGACTCTCTTCCTTACCATATATTAAGAAAAGATTTTATTCCACTGTATTCTGGCCTCTTTGCTTAGCAGCTGTTCACAGTTTTTAGGATCATAGGCTTGTTACTTGACATTTATTTGCAAAGAACAACAGATGCCATCTATTACTACGACTATCATAAAAATTACTTAAGCCTTTTAGTGTTTTTCTCCAATTAATGCATTTGAAAAGTGTATTTTTTTCTCTCTTAAGTGCATGCTAAAATTGTGGAACTGCTCCTACTTTCAGCATTAGTCTACAAACAAAAAAAAAAAAAAAGCATGTTACTTGGGGGGGAAGAAGTATGATAGGAACAGCAAACAGAACACGATGCAAACTCTTTGCTCATATGAATGATAATTTGGCCCAGTTTCTGCTTTTAAAATTAGATTCCCTTTAACATAAAGAGGCAGTAAGATAAAACATTCCGTGGTGTTTGCCGGCGCAGGGGAAGGCATGAAGCTCGAGGAGAGGTGTTATGTAACATGTCCTATAAACACTCCTGTATTTATAGTGCTTTATTAGGATGTCTTCCTCCTTTTGCTGAGATTGCAGGCCTGGAGATCTATTCCTTATATAGAAGGGAAGCAGTGCTTTACCTCTGCTGCACTGTCAGGGCTTAGGCTCTCTCAGAGTGTCCTGCTCTTGCTATGAGCTCAGAGGAGAGAGTTCAGTGTCCAGAAGAGTGGAGTCCCACACCTTTACTGCACTTCCTGTCACAAAACCATCTTTGTCTTTGGTGTTCAGACACTTTGGGAAGAGTTTAACCATTTGTCTTGGAGTAAAAGGACATGCTAACAGTAAACACCTTATCTCTGTTTTTTTATTGGGTTTATTTCTTAAGGTGTGTTGTTTCCAGATGCATGATAAGATGATAGAAAATGCAAGCTGGTGAGAAGGAGCATTAATCTTCTCTTCCAGGGCGGGCTGTGAACAGCCCTGGTGTGTCTGGGCAGGACATTCCTCTCCCAGGACTCCACTGGTGTGCTGGGGGTGCAGTGACACAGCAGGCACTTACGTCACACACCAGGGCTGTGGTAAGGCAGCAACACTGCTCTAACAAGGCCATCCTTCCAGCTCCCACAGGACCCTAAAAGCTGAGCTGGCAGGGGCTCCTGGCAGTGCTGCCCACAGATAAACAGCTCATCACTCCCTGCCACAGCGTCAGAGCGAGACTCATGCCATTGTCAATGTGCCAGGGAGAAAAACTGGGCTGCACACAGAGGCAGAGGAACAACTCCTGATCTGTCCCCAGCCACTCACAGCTGGATTTGTAGAAATGTTTTGGACAGATGAAGCAAAATCCTCTAGGACTCATTGAATGACGCTCATGTCTTACACATAGTTACTCTTTCATTTGGGATTTATTCCTTTGGCTTCCAGAGCTGTGGGCACCTGTGAGCTTTACTGCCTTATGCTGTACTGGAAATCTCTGCATCCTCTGTGCTGCCCGTGGCCAGATCCACACTCTGAGCATGTGGTTCTCCCTGTTAATCCTTTCAATTACCCCTTTCCAAGCTCCTGGGTGCCTGGTTGGGCTCTGCCTTCTCACAGCCCTGTGTCAGCTCTAGCACAGCTGCTTCCAGTTGCTGGGGAACTCTGCACGAGAAACAGTCTAGTTTTAATTGTCCATTTGCTCTCAGGAAATTCAAACCAGAGGATGCAAACATAGAAAGCAAGAGGGTTTTAATTTGTTCACATTTCCAATATGACTGTAATTAATTTCCTCATAAACAGAGGCAACAGTCCACAGGAGTGTGCTCAGACTTGAAATTTGGTTAGTGGGAAGAGATGGAGGAAGGAGCTGGAGCTGAGTCCTGCTCTTATCATCTAAAGATGGCACACTGGGCGTGTTCTGGCCTCCCCCTCTGCTTCAAGTCTTCCACATGGGACATCTGTCTATCCAACATTTTGTTCTGCATTTTAGTTTCAGTCCTTACAAATTGTGATTGTTACAAGTCAAGAGTAGTGACCAGAGGAACTGCCCTTCAGTAAAATGCAAGGTGCTGATAGCAGGACTGAGCTCTAAATCTGCAGGGAAGCTGTTGGAACAGAGACAAATATATATATTATAGTAGCTGTGAGGTTGTAAAGCAGTCATCCACCCCAAATAACAGTAATTCTAGTTAAATTTAGGCACGTACCAAGTTAGCACGTTAAGTAACGGGAGGAATAGATGCATTTAGAAACTGCTGAGTTATTCTTAAAGCAACCTGTGCTTGTATTTGCAACAGCAAAAGTTCCAGTGCTTCTGTTTGAGAAGCACAAGGACTGCCCAGGTTACTCCTCTATGAAAAGGACATGAGGTGAAATAGGTCTCTCTGTGGCAGCCCCAAGGGATTTTGGTTATATCATAGTGGGTGAATGACCATGGGCATTTTGTCTGTCAGGCACAATCTTCCAGCATTGCCCATGGGTGACATCCACAGCACCATCCCACCCCACCAAGGGGCACGGCTTGAAGCTGGAGCATCGACCTCAAGTGCCTGATGATAAAACAAAGCCCTGGATAACTAGGAAGGAATTCCTCTTTTGTTCTGTTAGCTCCTTGGGCCAAAGGCCCTGTAGAAGTATCGATTGCTCAGTATTTTTCTGGGCAGGAGATGTGGGCAAAATCCTCTCAAACTGGAAGTTCTTTTATAGCTGTCTTCTGAGCAACTCTAATCACATTACACGTTCTGTCTCTTCGAAGATCGCAGACATCTCTCAGTTCACTTTTGATGTCTGGATGTGTTTGTAATGTGGATGGTAATTTACTTGCAAAGCATAATTATGGGAAATTCCCAACAACCTGTGACAAAGGGCACAGAACTGGTCACCAAAGCAGTTTTTCCTCTGTTTCAAGTGATCCCTGAGTCACCCAGAGGAGCCGAGACCTTTTCTGGGGAAGCAGAGCTCTTTGCCAGTGCTTATTTTGTTGCAAAGATTTTTGTTGCAGTAACATTTAGGAGGTGAAGATCCATTTCTAGAGCTGCTTCTTCCACACTTCCCTGGTCCCTTTTCGATTTTTAAGCTGTCACATGGAGCTTAGTTTCAACTGGCAGACAGAACAATAACTCCCAGCTATTTTTCTGAAACCAACTGTGTAGTGGCTCTGAAAATATGGAAGAGTTGTGTGAGAGTTGGGGAGATTTAAAGCATGTTCCAGTTTACAGCCGTGCCTGTTTGTCATGGACATACATTGTCCCACTATGGAAGCCAAGGATCACTTTCATCAGCTCAGGTTCTGGCTCTGCATCCTTGCCAGGCTTCTGTGGTCATTTTTCACTTGTCTTGTTCTCCCTCCATAAGAATTCAGGGTCGTTTAATCTATATTAGTGTGAAAGTGTTTCAAAACCTACCAAGTGTTTTATAGGCAAAGTGGAGACAGTAAGAGCAGTATTAAACCCTAATCCAGTTGTAATGAGATTGTGGAAAAAATAACAGAGGGCAAAACATGAGACTGGCACAACAAATATTTACCTACTGTGTGCAATAAATTCACTCATTACAGGCTGGGATTCCACTGCTCACCAGTGGAGATGGGATCTTTGTATCCAACAGTCATGTTGATCATGAGATCACCTGTTCAATTCTCTCCCAAGAAACTGCTTAACTCAGATTTCAGTAAAGACACTAAGTTTCTGAAAAGTAGCATGTTTAAAACAACCAAAATGAAAAAAAAATCACAGAGAAATAAGACTATCCTGACAAATAATAGCTTTTTAAGGGTGAATAATTTCCATGGCATGTTTAATTGGAGTAATAGAACTGTGGGAATATTTTCCTTAAAGATTTAAGCGTAAACTTCTCTCTTTTTTTTCTCAGTCTTAATAAAAATGCTACTAATAAATAAGTGTAACTTAGAAAGTTCATCCTTACAGAATTAGCATGGGCCTCCTGTTATGTTGGAAAGAGCAGCTGAAATTAAGTTTTGGGCTATAGGGCACATTTCTATTTTAGCTGTCCTTTAATGCCTCCCTATTAAATTAGTGTTATATAAACTAAGCTTTAGCATAGTTCTATTTTTTAACCCTTTTTACAGTCAGAATAATAAAGGTACTGCACTTGAGGAGCATCTTCCACTACAGACACGACATTTAATTTCTGCCTGACACCTGCAGGAAAACTGCAGGCATAAAATGGGTGGCTGCCAAAGCAATACTCCCTGAGTTTCTCTACCTGTACCCCGTGTTCTCCAGCAAGTGAATTGGCACTGGCACATGCTTTGCATTTCAGAAACCCAGTAATTCCCATTTAAACTGTTAGATTTGCACCAGTGGCAATTATTTTTGTTAATATATTCCGGGCATGTGTCTTCCAAAGAGTATGCTAAAGCAAGGAAGGAGATTTAGGAGATGAATCATAAATTATAGAAACCAAACAAGCATCTAAAACTTATTAAAATGGGTTAAGCTCAGGGGAACTTAAAGCACTAGATTTTAAAATAATTTGGAAGTGATGGAAGGGAATACTTAGCACCTTATGAGCAGCAGCCCTAGAACCTGTCAAGCATACAAACAAGAAAATAGATATTTCTATTCAAAACCAAGTTAAGAAAAGAACAGGAAGAATGTTTCCTGTTGAATGTATTTTTGTGAAAGACTCGTGATGACCACTTCGGAAGCAACGAGAAGAAAAGTTTTGCTGGCAGGTAGTGCAGCTTCCCAAAGGACTGTGTGGTATGTCAGGGGTTGTTAATGCCACTGCTGCAGTGAGGATATGATATATTTGGAAAAGAATGGTAAAGATGCACAGCTCTCAGTCACACTGCTTGTGTATAATAAGCCTTCTGACAGTAAAAGAGGGGCTGCAAGAAAGGGCTGAGGAATTACACTCCATCCGAAGGAGCTGATAAGAAAAGCACAGGTTTTGTGTGTTTGGATTGAATTTGGGGAGAATGGGTCAGTGTGTGTGCATTTGCAAGCCATGCAGCGAGGAAGGGAAACTCTACTTACAGCAGGGAAGAGTGACAGCAGTGTGTCTCTGTCCTGTGCCAGGCTTCTCACCAGACCCGCACCACAACACACAGGTCATGCCTTTGCTATTCCCCAAACCAAGAATGGATGTGGTCTGTCCTGCTGGAGGTCTTTGCAGAGCTCAGATGTACATCCTGTGCTCGGCCAGAAGGGCCTTTTGACTGCAGCCAGACACACAGCATGTTGAGTGATACTGTATTCCCTGTGCCTGCAGGCATCCCTTCGGCTCTGTCTCCCAGCTCATCCCACTGCTTTGCTCCTGCTGCCCAGAGGGCACAGGCTGCTGCAGTGAGATCAGTCTGATGGCAGCTGGATGCTGGTTGGCAGGCAGGTTTTGTACCTTTCCAGAATGAACTTTAAATTTCTGTTCACTGCAACAGGGTGTACAAGAAAATACCTTTGCCAGCACCGTTCAGGGGGAGTGCGGCCAACAGTGGGGTGAATCCAGGTTACAAAGGCAGGATGACCCCAGTGGTGGTTACCAGCTGTGCTGACTGTGAGGAGAGACTGTGCATGAGGTGAAAATAGGCAACAGGCAGCAAATACCTCATAGTTAAAAGCAGAGTGAGACTGAGAAACAAGTTAATAACAACAAGAAGTGAGGCTAAAGCCTCGCTGTCTCCGTTGCAGGGTTGCTGTAACCCATCTGGGCTTTTCTCAGGAACGGGCCGTGATCACACGTACCATATGTGCAGCAGCATCTCAGCTTGGGGAGCTGGTAGTCTGAACTACTAATTTCCGTAGTTAGTGGCGTTAGTTTGAGCCAAAGTGATATTAATTTTAATTAGGGCTGAATGAAGGAAAAAAAAAATATTTCCATTTGTTCCACTAACAACCCCCCCAGATTTCCCTTTTGGCTCCATATGGAAAACCTTGCATTAATTTTCCAGTGAGTTTCAGTTTGTAGAAAGAGTAAGCAGTGGCAATGCCCATGTGTGCTGGCAGAAGTGTTCACACTCCACAGGTAGATGTGGTTATTCAGAAAGCAGCTTGTAGATTCAGTGGTTTGTGAACTGGAGAAGAGAATTAGCAACAGAAAAACGTGCCCAAGGGACCACTTCCACAGTGCAAATTCAGAAAAGCAAACCTTTAAAGTGATGTGAAGAATTCCTGTGCTATTCATCATCTGAAGTATTTTTATTTGAACCATCTGGTGGGTGATCCATAGTAATAATAATAAAACATCACTAAATCCAGGTGTCTTCAGATCATCACAAACAGATAACAGGGTTGCATTCCAGCAGCGCCTTCCAGGTTTTGAAGTATCCATGAAAAAGTGAGCTCTTCAAATTAAATCCTTATCTGGATCAAAATGAATTATAGGGGCTATGGCACAGCTGCAATGTAGTCTGCAGTTCTTTGGACTCGCTAGGATGAGGCAGGAATGTTTCCTGACTCTTTCCTGACCTGCATGTGCACTTTCTTCACATAGAAATCGAGGTACAAAGGGAAGGAGAGGAGGGCACCAGGGCTTGCCCTGGCAGGCGTTGGAAACAGCTGTGGTGTATCCCTGGAGCTGAGGGGTTCCTTCGGGCAGGCCCAGCCTTGGAATGGGCACCTCCTCACTGAGCCACGTTCCCTCAGACACAAGAAGTAAAGTCACGTTCCAGCAGCACATTTTGACAATCCATTCCATTCCACCTTGTTATTTATCTCTGTGCTGAATCCTGCAGATAACGTGTTTTCATTCAAGCTTATCTTCCAAAAACGTAGCCAATCTGGAGTTGAAGAGAATGAGAGGTGGAGAAGCCACCATTCCCCATTCTTTTTTCCTATTAAAATGCTGCTGAATAGAGATTTTAAGATTTCGGAGAGGAGTGAGTTTGATGGTATTTATTTCCATTTTCAGTCTGAAAAGGCTGTGAAAGTTATTTTTCCTTGGGGGGGGGAGATACTGAAACCTGAGTTAAAGCACTTAAATCAAGCAGTATGAAAACACACAAAGCCTCTCTACGTTGGCTGCATAGGGAATTTGGCTGCTGGCTTTAGGAGGACCACGAAAACACCTAAAATGAGAGCACCAGAAAATACACAAAGTAGGTCAGGCTCTCTCTCTCTGCTGCAAATTTAAGAGCCTTCTCTTCCTTGACAAAATCTACCTCGCTAATTAGCTCTGCCTTGTCACATGGCACCAACTCTTACAGTAGACAGTGACTTGACAAAACTGGTTTTATAAAAAGTGTGTGTTTGTCGGTGAGTGTGTTTTTCTGCTACAACTGCAGTGTGTCAGACACCGAGGAGGAAGGCAGTGTTTTGAGAATTTACATTTGTTTGAAGCACACCTGCACCTGAGTGATTTCTTTCACTAGTGAGGTTGTGTACTGACAGGAAGCAGCTTGTTCTTACTATTAAAAAAAATAGGGAAAAAATGATGATGAATCTTTTCCTTTGTCTATACAGCATATCAAAAAATAGTTTACTGTGTGATTAGTATGTGTGGAGAAAATTGAAACTATCAAGACACTCTTGTTATCCTGCTGATGGTTTAGAAACAGGACCTATTTTTTCTCTGTTAGCTCTTCCTCAGTGTAGTCCCTTGGGTCAGAAACTCCCTCAGGTGTGAAGACACAGTGTCCTGTGTCCGGCCGTGATCCTGCCGGAGGTTGTGGAAGACTCACAGGGAAGAACTAAGTCTTGCTGAGCCCAGCATGGAGAAGCAGCACAGTTGCTTTGGGTTTGGGTGATTTATATTCCTGTTGAGCAATGCCCCTCATCTCATACCCCTGTACCACTGGGCTGAGGTGATGGAGTGCCCCTGCAATCCCAGTCTGTCAGCTGGTTGATCACTGTTACCCCTGGAAAAATGATGCTCCAAGGTGCTGGAACCAAGTAGTTGGGATTTGCTTGCTGCCCGTGCTCTCCACAACTGTGCTCCAGCCAGCAGTACCTGGAGCTAACTATTTCTTCTTGCTTATTCCATCTCTTCTCAGGTTTTTGCCGAATTTTCCTCATCCTTCAAGCTTCCAGCCAGCAGTGATAATAGATCATTGCAGGAATGGGTTTATTTATCCAAATCTCTTTTATGGGCTGCAAAGGATGGATTTCAAAGGCAGGAAAAGGGGCCACAGTGCAGGTGAACAGGGAAGAAGGACGTGCAGTCAGGTTAAATTAGCTCTTCTGCTTGCAAGCAGAGAAACTGAGTTCTGTCTGCCTCTTCAGATGTTTTGCTGCAATAGCAAGGGTGATTATAAAATGGGACAAATCTCAGTTAAACAGAAAGTTTGGAGCTGAGCTGGTAGAAAGGCCAGATCCACCGGGGAGGAGGTGGACGGGGACACGTGGCTGGGATGTGTAGCTCCTCTGCTTGGAAAAAACAGTTTATGGAGGCAGAGGGTACCAATGCTGAGGCTGCACATATACAAACACTGATGTCCTTTTTATGTCCTAAATCAACGTCCAGTGGCAGCACAGTTAAAAGAAAATTTGAATTTTTGAAACAACACCTCAGCCTACAACTGTATTTCTTTTCTCATCTCCACCCGAATATTTAAAATAGTGGAGGAGAATGCAGGGTCATTTGTTCCCTCTGTGAAAACACTGAGTTCATTCAGTTTGGTTTCCTTTTTTTGTTATAGACTTGTACATTGTTGGAGAACAGGGTTTGGAGGATAGCACTGACATTTGCTTATTTTGGGTTCATCCTCAGGGCTTTAAATTATTCATTTTTCAGCAACCATCTTATCTGTGTTGGGATCAGTGTGTGAAAGGTTTAGGGGAAAAACGGCCTGAGCATGGTGAAAGAAACATCTGCAGCCTCTGTAGGAAAAAATGGAATGCATTTATTATGAGGAATGGAAGAAAAGCTTGGAGTCTTGCTGCCTGCAGAGGTACAATATGGTCAAGAAGTTACTCTCCCAATTTTTGATTCACCCAGCCTTTCTCAGAATCTGGTGGCTAAAATGTCTGAGCCTTAAATACAAGTTCATGTGCTGCAAAACCCACATTATTTGTTGTGAACCTGCCTCCTTCTACCTTTATCCGAGGTTCCCTACCTCTCATGCTGGAAGAGAGAGGGAGCAACTGTCCCACCATTTATCCATTATGGGTTATTTTATCTTCCCTCAGACACCTTTCTCCCAGCCTGAGGGTCCAGTCTATTTAACTGCTCCACAGATGGAAACTATTCCCTATCTTTGATCTTCTTTCTTTGAACCTTTTCCAAATCTGTCTTGGGGAAAGGTGGGTGGAAGTATGGGATGGACAGATGGAAGAAAGGCGACAGACCAAAGCTGGAGCATCCAAAATGTGGGTGTAAGAGGCTACAGTGTGGAATGATGGTCTCTGCTTTGTTCTTTAACCCTTCCCTAATAATTTTCAATTACTATTCTGTCGTCCTAAGCGTGGAGCTGATATTTTTATTTCTCTAAAATCATTCCAAAATCCTACTCCCAGGCTTATTAATTAACCTGTATCCCATAATTTCATATAGAAATCAGTGAATCCTTGCTGTACTTCTATTTACCGATTTTTTTCTGCCATCCTCCTGCCTTAGCACTCAGCCTTATAAGGTCTTCTGCTGTGCCATGAGGAGAATCTTGTAAATACCTCCTCCTTTCCTTTGTTTCTGCTGTGTGTGGGCAGCTTGGAGCAGCTGGAGTACAGCCTCTTTCTTGGGATAAAGCTATGGACAATCACTTACACCCTTCAGACTCCGTTTCCCTGCCTGATAAGTCCTGGTCAGACATGGATGCTCTGTAGCTTTATCTTGACTAGGCAGTTGTCACAAATAATTGCAGGCAGAACAAAACGTTCCAATGAGAACTTGTTGTGCATAAATTAACAGGGAAAAGAAGTGAGAGGGCCCTTATAGCCCCATTGCCATGCACTGTTACAGCACTCAGAGCCACAGCTTTGCTCAGGGTTTGATCTTACAGCGAAACTGCTCTGCTGGGATTTTACATAAATGACTGCAGACTAATTCTCACTTAGGATGTTTTAAGCCTCTTCTGATCGTTGTTTCTGCTTGAAACAATGGCTCCAAAACTGAACGTGCTAAAGGATTTTATACAGTTGGGGCAGCAACCAGAGCAATGAAGTAAAAATAATTAAATGTTTCTTTTTATTTTTTAAGGTAAAACTTGTTTTCTACCACCCGTCCCCATTGTATCAGAATCACTGACATTTAGGCCAGAGAGCACATCTGGCTGTATGAAGCACTTCTTATGAAGCTCTCTACATTGACATGATAAACTCCCTAATTGGGTTGTTCCATTCCACCTGTTTTTATGGCTCCCAGTCTGTAGTATTTGTATGAATAGTTTATGCCGTGCCGTACTTATTAATATGCTCCCACCACCTAAATGGCATCATTATCTGGAAGGTTCAATTAAAAGGTAATCTAGTAGGAGGTAGGATTCCCAATTACTGAGTGTGGGAAAGACACCTATTCTGTTCCCACTGCCTTTCATCTCAGACATAATTGAATCAGTCTTTCTCCCAAATAAAATGTAGCTTTTCATCCCTGTGGGGGAAGGAGAGAGGTCATGGAGACCTGTGGAGACCATATATAATGATGTCTATTTTTACCTCCACTTTTCTTTTAAGGTACAATTAAATCTGTAGTACACTCAAATAGCAGACACTCTGTGCACTCCCTCGTAGGCAAGACAGAAAAAAAAAATTCTTTTCATCGCTATTTATTGTAATTGAAAAGCAATTTTTTTATTTCAGGTTCATTAACCAGGCCTTTACAAGTGCATTAGAAGTAAAAAAAAAAAATAAATTAATTTACATTTTATTTCTTACAAGTGTTTCACGTTGTTAATGGGTACCACCACTCTTTTAGAAAATGTCAGAACAATGTAAATCTGTAATTTAATATTCATAACTTAAAGCTCTAGATATAATTTCCAGGGACAACGATTGTGAATAGTGCCCAGGGTTTATTAGTAGTCTGCTTTTCTTCCAGGGAATAATAGTAACTGTAAAATCAAGCTTTTGAAACCAGAATATTTTCCATTAATGCTGGTAAATGAGTGGCACTAAAGAATGAATTGGTTTTTCCCACTTATTTTTTTTCAGAAGACACAAAGCCAAAAAGCTTTATCTCTTTGAGCCTTTTCAGTTTGACATATTAAGAGGCCACTAACTGAGGGTACACACCTGTGTTACTCTCATCACATCTCTTCATTATACCCAGATTGCTCCTTTGGAGATGGATTTGCAGGATTTCTGACAAAAATGCCCATGTTAAAGAACCTTATTTTGAAAATAATAAAACCATCCACCTATCCACAGTGTTTTTCAAAAATACTTTTATGAAATATTAGTCTATCTCCATGTGATTGTTAATTTCACGGAAGAAAGTCTTGGACCACCCACCTTTTTTCTCTGTTAATTATTGGTTTGAGTGTGTGTATGGAGGAGTTCCTGGGCTTCTTTCCAAACCATATAAACTTTTTCCTTAAAAGATCTGAAAATGGGTATAATTTAAGATCACAAGGTGTTTTCCCCATTAAAATATTCCCAATATTAGATCACAGTTTGGCAAAATAAACCAATTTTAATTTTTTTTGCTCGTTTTATAGGGAGCTTACTGGCAGATTTCAGATTGGGGCACGATTCACTAGTGAGAGTGATGGACTTCAAGGCTCTTTTGCTGTTTTGAGACTGCACACAGTGTCAATAAAGATTTTATGAGATTTTAAATAAATTTAATGGTGTTTTATACCCTTAAAGTGAGAGAATAAGGCAAGAAGTTTCACGGTCAAGATGCTTCGCATATCTCATCTTCCTGGCTTGGCTTTTGGAACTGGAGCCCTGAAATAGTAGCTGGATTGTGAAGTCATTGAATGTCAGTGGCTGAAAGGAGCATGACTAGATATCTGAGATTTTAAAAAAGTATTTTACCTGTCATTCTGAAAGGAGATAAATTAGGAGGAGTCAGTTAATCTGTCACTGGTGGATGGTGACTATAGTAAGCTCACAGTCACTGAATTCGTCTGTAACAGCTCTTGGAAATATCAGAAAATGCAAGGTCTTGTCAAGAAAAAAGGAGAGGAGTTCAGAGTGCTGAAGGCCAGTTTACAATAGCTTGGTGTCTAGGAAAGTGGGAATACTTTCTTGAGTAACCTTGCAAACAAAGGCATTTGAATAGCCATTCATTAATACAGTAGAACTACTAGTTAAAGTTTAACCAGTCAGCCTAAGAGTGCTGTGCAATATTTCATAGCAACAGTGCTTGAAATATTTACTTACTTATTGTTTCCCTACCATTAATAATGAAATACCCAAGAGGCTGTTTGCATTTCTCTCCTGTTAAACAAAGCGCACTAATTTGTAGATAAAAAAGGGTCATTTTTTCTGTCCAGAGCTACCAGACATTTCAGGGTTTTTCATATGGAGCAGCTTACCCCAATGTCAGGGTGAAATGAATGTAGTTATGGGTGTGTTTCGATGCAAGTTTCAGATTATTTATTTTATAAGCTTGTTGCTTTCTGCCTCATAAATCCAAAAAGTCATGGGTAGCTGGGTTTCCTCACTGAGGGCTGTGCTCTTTGCAGAGCGCACATCTGGGCAGGTGGGATTGAGTTCCTAAATACGGGTATCGAAGTATTAGGTGTCAAAACAGAAGTGGCCTGATTTTTAGTGTTTTCAGAGGTTTGTAGCATCACCGAGGCGAGCAGGGAAACCGGGGACCACCGAGCCTTCCAGTGCCGGGCTGGAGCTCCCAGCCGGCAAGGGAACTCTGCGGTCGGTGTAAACCGAGCTGACTGCAGACGCAGTGATGGTTAATAGTGTAAAGGTGATGGTTAATAGTGTAAAGGCACACACCCCTCCTCTATCCTGCATGGCAAAGAGGGAGCAGACCGCGAACACCACCCCATCGGAGGGAACGGCATCCCTTAGCGTGAGGCTCTGGCACCACCTGCGGGCGACCCGGCTGTCCACAACGCGTGTGTCCCAGCGCCCCTTCCCTCCGAGGCTCCCGACACGGCACAGCGCACGGCTGGACAGCAGCGCGCCCCTTCCCGTCCGGCACAGCCGCCCCCCAGCGCTCCGGGATCCCTGGAAAAGCCGAGGGGCAGCTGAGGGGGAGCGGCCATGTCGCGCCCCGCCCCGGCGCATGCGCGGCGCCACCCCGGGAAGATGGCGGAGGCCGAGGAGTGAGTGCGGCGGGAGGGAGGCAGGGAGGGAGGAAGGGATGGCTGGAAGGATCCGCCGCCATCCGCGGGCACCACGCGGCACCGGGGCTGGGGGCGGCGGCGGGGCAGCCAGAGGGGGCCGGATGGAGGATGTGGGGCCGGGATGTGACCGGGATGTCCCTTCCGCAGGCCGAGGCGGCGGATCCCGCTGGTGCCGGAGAACTTGCTGAAGAAGAGGAAGGCGTACCTGGCCATCAAGGCCACCCAGGCCAAGCAGGCGCTGCTTAACAAGCGCAAGGTACGGCGGGTCGCGGGGGTCGTGCTGGCCCTGGTTGTCCTCCGAAGGAGGGAATCGCGGTTCCCTGCGATCGTACGGAAGTGATCCCAGGGATCGGCCCCCTCAGCCAGGGGTTACCTGCGAAGGGAGCTCTTCATTCCCTGGGCATCTTCTCCCCGTGTCTCTGAGCCCCGTAAAAAGGACAAGGCTTTCTGGCTGGTGGCAGTGGAACAGAAATGTATTGAAGAGTGCGAGTTGTTCCTCTTGGCACCTGGTGGGTTATGTCTTGACCTGGTGGGGTGTGTTTACAGCCACACGTGGGGAACTGCAGCGCTGCTGAGTTGTCTGCTCTCTGAAACCAGTTCACCTTTGTAACCCTTCGTGGAAACAATGCTTTTCTGAGGGTGCAGTTAGAGTTAACTTATTTATGTGTTGGAGCAGAGACAGGTCATCGCGAAGCCTTTTTCTGCGTGTGGGGTGGCACATGTTGCTAATACAGGCACTCCCGGTGCACAGGGTGTCACTTCCAGACTGGCAGAGCACAGCAAACCTTTCTAATTCCGAATTTGAGTCCTGTTCTGCTGTGCCTCAGCTAATACAGTACGTGCCTGTCTTAGAAGTGTTTTAAAGCTTTCCCAGTGAAGCCCATTTCTGTGGGATTGTGTACAAAACTCCTGCCATTTTTGTTGGATGCTCTGTTTGATGTTTTTAAACACATCAGTGGCTTGCTGTATTTTCAAGGTGGAGGTGGAAGCATGAGCAATAATGTTAAATAGCCACTCCTTAAGACTTTCATTAGAAAAATGACCTTAGTGATGAGGTTTTGATTAGGTCTGCCTGCTGTGAAAATTCAAACCAATTTCATGGGTGATTTACAAGGTAAAATAGAAGATACATAACATTAGATTCTATAATTTAAAATGACTTAATAATTTAACTAGTAGTGTTATCTTAAGTATTACTGTGTGACTGTCCTATTTGTCTGAGAAAGCACTATGATTTGGGTGGATATACTCGCTCCTAAGCTAAGGACAAGCAATTAAACACCTTTTAATTTAAAAAATGCTTTAAATTTTTCCATAATTCTGAAATTTTTTTTTCCAAGTGAGCTGGATGTTCTGTGTATAAATTAGCAATAATTTTTTTTTGTATGTGTACCTTTGTAGAAAAGGACTTTAAAAACAGTTGTTTTCTGTTGGATGGTAGTTTTGAGTCACACTACGGTATTGCTGTAGTATCTTTTTTGCCCAGATACAGGTGTTGTTTCTGGCTTTCCCAGCGATTGTGAGCTGGGTGTGTAGCTGTGATCATCTGTGGCTGCAGATACTTCCATTTAATATCTCCTGTGTCTAGAAGTATCCTGGGTGTTGCTGTTTTCCCTAATTTATATTTTTCATGGGGAAAAACTCTTTAGTTTACTATTCATAAATTATATCTAACTGCCTCTAAATTCATGTGTTGCCCCTCAGTTGTGTTTCCCTTGGGCTTAGATAATCAAATTTATTTTCTTCTTACTGCTTCCAAAGCCGAAGGAACCTTGTTCCTCAAGTCCTGCATTTCATTTGGCCTGTCAGATGCAAACCTCTGAGACCGTTGGGGTGGGTGATACTTTCTTTTCCTTTTCACTGTAGCAGCAGAAGGGGAAACAAATCCAGTTCAGACGCCTTGAGACCTTTGTTCGGGATTCGTGGCGCAAGCGCCGCGATGACAGCCGGCTGAGGCGCATGGAGCAGAGACCCGGGCAGGCGGCGGCACCTCGGGAGCACAAACTGGCCTTCGTTGTGCGGATTGTGGAGTAAGAAACTCCTCCTACTCCTTACCTTCATTATCGCTGCCTTTGGTTGTGTTATTTCTATGCAAACGAAGTGTGATCATCGCACTAATCTGAGGCCTTTTGTTGCTGCTGTTTTTACTGACTCAGCATTAAGGGAGTGACCAGGAGGGTAAAAAGAGCGATGGAGTTGCTGCGGCTGAGAAAGAATTTCACCGGGATATTTGTTAAACTGACCCCGTTAACCCTGAAGTTGCTGCGGGTCGTGGACCCTTACGTGGCATGGGGGTAAGTACCACTCCTGTGGCTTGGCAGTGGTTTGTGTGGGAGTGTTACTGCCTTTTGGTTCTCCATTTGGTATCACAGATCCATAGCTGGTCAAAGCTTAACCAAATTTATATCTAAAACTTGTTATTGTCTCTCTTCTTCTTGTCCTCAACATAACTTGGTTGCTTTCCCAAGAAGGAAGGGGCTTCCCGCTGCACTGTGTCTCTCCACTACAGAACCTGATTTTTGTTTTTGTACAGGCACCCAAACCTGAAATCTGTACGAGAGCTCATCCTGAAACGGGGCCAGGCCAAGATCAATAAGAAGAGGATGCCTCTGACAGACAATATGCTGATAGAGGAACATTTAGGTGAGGAAAAGGCTGAGAAAATTGAGGAAGAAGTTGAGAGTTTACAGTCTGACCTGAGAGTGTGGGGAGGGAGAAAAATCTTACCAGACTGGAGGGCTGGCGATCTGGAGCAGCGTGAGGAGAGAGAATACAGTCAGCCATTGCTTTTTTCTTTAAATTTTTATTTTTCTGCAGGGGGCTGTGGTATTATTTGCCTGGAAGACCTTATTCATGAAATCTACTCAACTGGGAGGTATTTCAATAAAGTGACAAAGTTTCTGTGGCCATTCCACCTGTCGGTGGCTCGCCACGCGTCACGTAACAGAGTGGGTTTCCTCAAGGAAATGGGAAAGCCTGGCTACAGAGGGGAAGCCATCAACCAGCTCATACGTCAGCTCAACTAGTCAGGTGAGCACTGCCTGTTGGGTGAATTCCAAACCTTACCCTTTCCTAGTAACCATGCTGCCATTGGACACGAGGGGTGTCCCTTATTTTTGATTTGTCACTCTAAAAAAGTGACCCTCGGAGTAGGGGAAACCAGTGAGCAGTGTTGGTCCCATGAGGAATCAGCACATCCTGCTGGACACCTCCATGAAGTTTTGTGTTAATATGACTGACTGGTTTTTTTTATTTTCTCTCCTGTTCTGCAGGGTCTTTGTGAAAACTTCAGGATTTATAACCTGTTCCTTTTCACTTGTACCTCTAATGGACATTATTTGTATGCAAGGATCCACTATCTCTCTTGACTGTTGGTGCCTCTATAAAAGAAGAAACACAGAGATGATGATTGAGATGGACTTTGGACTGGTCCTTCTTACAAGAAGATATATACTATTGGATACAAGAATGAGCTTCCTTGAGAAATTTGACTTTTGCATCTCTGTTAAACAAGGTTTTTTTATACTCTCTACTGCAGATTTCACTCTTGAAGTGCACCTGCTTCTGGGTGTGAAGGGGTAGTGCAGTCACCTGTTTAAGAATAGGCAGCACAGGCAGAAGAAAACATCAGGTTTCTCTGTTACTGCAGTGCCAGCCCTTATAGTGAATAATGTAATTTTTTAATTACCTAGATTGTATTTATTTGAAAAAAAGAAAAGACATGGTTTTGTGCTACTGATTTACAGAATCACTTTTCACTTCTGCTAGATTGGGGCTGCTGGAGAGAATTATTTCCTGGTAGGAAAGCCCAGAAGGTTTGTAATACAGTGGTGGGGTACATGTAGTCAATGTTTTTTAAATAAACTTCTGGAATTATATTATTGTAACAGAAAGAGTCCTGCATCACTGTAAAAGAGTGGAAAAAGTCCAGTACTCTGGCTGGAAGGAATTTGGTGAAGGAACAAACAAAAGCGTGGAAGAGTCCGAAAGTTCCATTAACAGAGTTTTAAATCCCTAAGTTCTTCCACTGCAAAAATGGATAAGAACACATGAAGCATCCTGGGATGTCTAACAAATATGGAAGGCACTGTGCTTAATCATTAGGCCACTGTGACTATTCACACTGTTATTTGAAGACTTAAATGGGGGCAAACTATTAGTCCATAAATAGATTTCATATTGACTGCACAAGACTTGTTTCGAGACTCATAGGAAACAAGTAGGATGCCTTCAGGGTGTTCATTGTATTACAGACTAAGATTCAGCATTCATAAAACCATCTGAAATACAAAGTACTGCAGACTCCGAATTAGAGAATACTATAAAATTTGAAGCTTTATTCTATAAAACAAGAATACAAACATAGAAAATGCTTGACAGACACTACACCGTCCCCAGAACTAGAGCCCAGCTGTCATTAAAATACAAGGCTTCATGTATTTAAAAGTTTTCCTGATAAACAGCTGCTTTCACTGTACAAAAGGTACAACAATTGTGTGGTTGATTCTTTTTAGGGTTATTTCTGGTAATAAAACAGCCCAAGCTTTTAACATGAAAACTGGCACCTCAGGAGTGAGATTTGTTTT
This sequence comes from Pseudopipra pipra, assembly GCF_036250125.1. Lineage (NCBI taxonomy): Eukaryota > Metazoa > Chordata > Aves > Passeriformes > Pipridae > Pseudopipra > Pseudopipra pipra. Next base: position 4,388,761 of record NC_087552.1, read on the forward strand.
TTTTAGTTGCCAGAGAGAACTTAAGCCTGCTAAAAGCATACAGTTTAATATAATCTTAAAATGCAAAATTATAGGAACTGAGCACAATTCCAGCAGCTGATCCTAGATTTTGGCAGTTTTTCTAATGAAGGCAGTGGTTTAACACACCATTAGTTTAGCTCATGTAGTAAAGTAAGAATTGAACTATTACCATGATGCCAGCCTAGTCTAGTGTTCTCTCACATTATCACAAGCACGTTGAATTTTTCTGTGTCATACTTCAGCAAGAGCAGCGGTAATGGTGTGGTCATGGCTCAGCTGCACTATGGACAGAAACTATACAAGGTTACAGGATATGTACACACACACAAGCCCCATCCCTGTATCCTAGGGAACAGAATCCCTTTTGTAGGCCACCATGGTGTTCACTTTGTGGATCGTGGTGGTGAAGGAACGCAGCCGAACCTCTTCGGAATTGGTAATGAACTGTGGGCCTGACTCTTCCCACTTTTCTGGCACTGCCAGATCTTTATCCGTATATATCAGCAAGTCAAAGGCACCTGGAACCAAATGGCAACAAAGTAATTAATAGTAATACACACATAAGGAGATGGCAAGTTTGAAGTGCATCTTCTAGAACTTGAAACGTACCAATGTTCTAAGAATACACTGATACTTGTTATATGAAGAAAGAGAGTATTTAAAACATGAAAACAGGTTATATTCATCTGAGGACACTTCAGTTTCCTCAAGTGTCGTGAATTTTTTTAAACACCTTAAAATGCTGTGGAGCTGAGCTCTGTGTAACACTTCATATGAACTCAGTGTTACACAAGCCAGTCCACAGCGAGTCACAAATCATATTCATGAAGACTTATATTCCTCAGAGCACAAATACTAGTTTCTTTAAGTTAGTTAAGCAACCGCAAATTCTGTCCTGATCTCAGTCTAACAAAGTGCTGTCTCAGAAACGTGATGATACATGACATATAATAATCAAAAAGCCTCAGAAAATCAGCAGAAAAATATTTTCTAAAATGGAAAAGCTGTTGAGGCTTTCCAAAAGTGTTTGTTTTCTTTAGTGAAGTTCAGAACACTCACAGGCAGATTCCAACAGTGGCAGGAAAGTTACTGTGGCAGTTATTTGTCTGATGACAGAGCGAATTTCATCCTGAATTGCTTTCTGAGACTTTTCTCGGGGTCCACTGGAAAAACAAGAAAATTCTGGTAAGAAAGAAAACTTCCTACTGTGGTGACAGTTTCCTCTAAGTACAGTTCTCTCTATTAAGCTCTGTTGGTCTGTTTGCTACAGTATGTTTATGGTAGTGCCACTTTTAAACCCTAGGTAGATAGACTTTTCTACCTACCAGTCTGTAGCTGGTCTCCCTTTATTGTTGTTTATGAAGCTTCCAGTATTTTTAAGTAATGTTAAATTTATTCTCAGGCTGAAACGGAAGAGAACACTTTGGCATGACAAAAAGAAAGCAGCAGTTCTTTGGGTTATGTACCCAAATGTACAAGACTTTATATGCTTTGTTGAGGATTAAAAATCAAGTTTTGATCTGATGCTTAAAAAAAAAAAAAAGTACCTGACGATTATGTATGGTTTGATCATACAACGACTAAGAAAGGAGGAACAGATGAAGGAACAATTACATGGCGTTGATCTTGTGCCTGCACAGCTCCTCGGGATAGGGAAGAGCAGGTGTGGAGGGGCTGTGTTACTCACTTGTCATCCTTTGCAGTTTTGTCACACTCGATGTCGAACTGCCACCGCTCCAGGACCTCGTTGTTCTCGATGCTGGAGATGACGACCACCAGGCGCTGCACAATGCACTTGTACAGCCACTCTGAAAGAAGCCAAGCGGTCACTTACAGAGCGAGAAGGGCCAGCAGAGACACCAGGGAGGGCCCGGGAGGCTCCCCCGCACCTTTCATCTGCTCCGTCACGTTGTTGAGGTAGTTGGTCAGCTCGGAGTCGGTGGTGACCAGGAGGGTGAGCCCGTACTTCTGCACGCGGGTGAAGGTCTCGGGGGGGTAGATGCCGCGCTGGTATAGGATGCTGTTGATTCCATAGGCTGCGAGAGGGAAAGGGAGAAGAAGAGGGAGAGAAATAGCGAGAGGAAGAGGGATGTGTACCACCGCCCCACCCCGCCGGCGGCCATGTCTCCCCACCAGACGCGGCCTCCCAGCCCTCCCCCTAGGCTCCCTCCCTCCCTCCTTCCCTCCCTCTCTCCCACCGCGGCCCCCAAGGCGACCCGCTCCCCCGCAGCCCCTCACAGAAGAACTCGGCGACGAGCTCGGCGCTGCCGCGCAGGGTGATGCCCTGGTGCTCCCGGCCGAGCTGGTTCTGCGCCATGGCCGCCGCCGCTTCCCCTTCCCCGCCGCCCGGTTCGAATCGGGCCCCGCCCCTTCCCGCCGCCCCGCCCCTTCCCCCCGCGCGCGGCCGCGCCGGGGCTGAGGGGGGCGCGCGCCGCCTCACGCCGGGTCTGCCCTCAGGGAGAGGGGAGCGCGGCGCCCTGATCCGTGCGGGAAAAAAAAAAAAAAAAAAAAAGGGCTCCGGCGTGTTAGAAAGGGAAGGTTTTTTCCTCACGTTAAACTCCCCGCCGGCTATAGGTGCCGTTACACCTGTTGGGAGGGGCCCGAGGGCACCGCACAGCGCGGGGTGGGGCGAGTGAGGGGCTTCGCCCCGGGAATGCCGTGGGAAGTCCGCTTTCGGAGTTCCTTTAGGTGCGTTCCACCGTACGAAAGCGCTTTTGAACTTAAATATTACACTTTCCAGGTACGAACTGAGTTAAGTAAATAGATCGTTTATGGGTGATTTTAATTTTTTTTTTTTTTTTTTTTTGTGGTGGTCACTGTGTAAATCGCGTAGTAGTATCCGAAATAAAAATGGTATATTCTGCAAAAACACTGTGAAAAGTCAGGCAGGGAGAACCTGGCAAAGCAGGATGAAACGCAGTTTTTTTCCTTAAATCCGTCGTAACACCAGAAGAAAGGGTTTAAGGGGCATTTGGGCTGCTGGGCTGCCTTAGGGAAGGGAAATTCCCAGTGGGTCAAACAAATCCTGTTACTACAGGGACACCAGGGAAGGAGTGAGATTGGCAGTGGCTGTCAACTGGAGGAAGCTCTGGGAGAGGTTTACAGGTAAGAGAGACTGACTAAAACAACAACGAGTGTTGAAGTTTTTAAATAGAATGAAGGGGGGAAGTTGCTGTCTACTGGGATAGTAAGTAGGTGGCCATGTGGACCCTGAGAGAAGCAAATCAAACAGTCTTAAAATGAAGTTATGTTCAAACCAGAAATATTTATACTGAGGACGAAAACCATGTGGTGTGATTGCTTATTTTGTTGTAATAAAACAGGTTTTTTTCCAAGAGCTAAGGCTTTTTCTTGGCTCCAACTTTTGCTCCAAGAGGAAATATGGTTTGCTTCAAGGTTCATGCTGCTGTGATTAAAACAAATGGTATAGTCCTGAAGTCATATGTTGAAGTTCTGAAAGAGTCTGAATAATTTAATTTAACCAAGAGAATTTTATTCTGGGTCTTGATCATTAGTGATTGTGTTATACATAAGTCTTCTGAATAAAATATTTCTGAGTAAGAGTGGTGTGTTTCAAAGCCGGGGGAATGGAAGAATTTTTCATCCAAAGCCCAGCTTTTAGAAGTTAGATAGCTGTGAATATCATCTGTTTTGCTTCAAATCTTATGTACTCTTCTGCTCTTATTCATGTATCCAAAATGGTCTCGACCCTCTTCTTTTTTTTTTTCCTCCACTTGGCTTTTCATCCATTTTGCTTCCTCTGAGGTTTTTGGAGAGCTGCTCATTTTTGTGATAAATAAAAGAGCTTGAAAGCCATGTTACATGAGGCCAGGCAAGAATAGTAGAGCTTTTGATTAATACTTCACATATTTTTGCTCTGGCTGTTTTACTGTTAAAACCAAATGGAAGAAAGAAATCCAGGTGGTTCTTGGTTCACCGAGTTGATTTCCCTGTGTTTCAGTTTGGGTGGCTTGCAGGTGTGCTGTGGGTATGACCAGGTGCATGTGCTTATCAACAGCAGACTTAATTGCATCTTCATTACTTCTCCCGAGATTCACCTGGTAGGTAGTGAGAGGTGGTGGTGATCCTCAGTACCTCTGTTCAAATCCTAACCTTCCTGCACCTGGCACACAGTATTTCAGAGTTTGGGATCACTTCTCTGTCCCCAGTTCTGTATTGTGGTTAGCACTGGTTTCTGCCCTCATGTGCTCCGCTCTCCCCCCCCCAAAAAAAAAACCCAACACCTTTGCACTTTTAAATTTTAATTTTTCTGTCTCTTTAGGGAAATAAATCCCCTTTTGCTAGTTTTCTTTACGTTTCTTCTATGTGCTGCAATGTAATCTCATTGGTAAGCACTGTATATTTTCAGTACTTCTCCTAAACTCCTAATCTTTCCCTTTGTCTTTTAAAAAATTATACTTCCTTGGCCAATTCATTAGTTTTTTATAAATTCAGTCTTCTAAATCCATGAAGTACTGTCTTTCTTTTTCTTAACCTTTGCATTTCTTCTAGTGGAATGTTCTTCATCCCTTGTCTTGCCCATGCCATCGAGATATTCCTGTCCGTCCCTACACCAAAAGTTCACTTGTGTGAAGGTTTAGTTGCCGTGACAGTGAGCGTTTGCTGCTTTTTCCCTTCACGTTCTCCGACTGTCTCATCTGTGTTTCTCAGTCACAGGCTCTGGTGTCACTCAGCTTCTCTGCCAGGTGAATCCAATGCCTCCCAACAGAGGCAGCACCCAGGGAACATGTGCTTGTCTGTGCTACAACCAAACTGCGGTTGTCACTTGGCCATAGCGTGGTCAGGTGTGATGGGGACGTGCACACAAGTCCTCCTGTCATCTTACTGACCAGGCACACTCCATGTGATGGCAGTGCCTGGAGTTTGTGTTTAGGGAATGTCCAGCCACATGACAGGAGGAAGGTTGTGGGGCTCCTGTAAGGAGAGCAGCAGGGAGACTGTAGGTTGGGGATTTGTGTGGCTGACAGCTGCTTCCTGACCAGCTCCGAGGGGCTCTCAGGAACAAAGATGACAGGCTGAGTTATATGTTCTGGCACACCAGGAGCTGGCTATCCTTGCTTTAATTGTCTCATGCTAAAACCTTAATTTTCATAAGAAATGTGAAATCCCAGTTGTATTCCATTTAGGTCTCCTACAACTCTTCAGTCATTGTTCTGTTTCTCAATTACAGCTTGATGTTACAACAGAGTGGTTTTGATCCTCTTTCTGTGAAAGGAAATGTTCCCTTTTTAGCTTGGCTTTTCTGTAACATTTAGTGATTGCTTCCCCGTGGGAATTGTCAGTGAACCTGGGACAATCCAAAGCTCTGGTATGCCTTCAGTTTGGTTTTGGTTTTTTTTTTTAAGGTAACCCAGGTCACGTTCCCATGGTCATTCAGCAAAGTAGAAGACATAACTCACTTGTAGAGTTCATTGCCATTATTAATTTATTTTTAACCTTCAGGATGATGTGGACAGGTCTCTCCTTCCAGCACAGCAAAAGGGTCTATGAAGTGGAAGTTCTCTTAGCTACAAAAGCCCTCATATTGTATTAACAAATTGTCATATTAAGCCTCAGTAAAACCAGTTCCATCTTTTCTGGTAGATCTCAAGCAATTTGGAGTAATTTCTGGATGTAGGGAAGGCCACCAGCGGAACCAAGTACCATCACCTCTCCTTTATGTAAGTTATTTTTAAAACTTCCAAGTCTTTAAATCAATTTCCTATCTTTAAATCACCTTGCTGTGTGTGAGGTTCTTTACAGCTCTCATCCAGAACTCCTTGGTGATTAATTGTTATCTGGAATTAACTCTAGATTTAACATAAAGTGCTCCACTTTTTGACAGGCATTTTATTACCAAGCTCATTTTATGTTTTTTTGTTGTTGCTGGTCAAGTTTGTTTTCAACAGTCTTAGTAGCATAACATTTGCAGGATAAGTACAAGCACCTTGTATCAGCTGTCCAAATCATTAGAACATTTGTTTTCAGGTTGGCTAGTGCTACTTTTTAAAACATAACCCATGGAATTTTATTACAAAGAGCAACATTGTGTTCTTTCATCAAAGGTAATGAAAGAGTGGTGCAATTGGGAAAGATGTTATTAAGTGTTCCTGAAAGGAAATTGATATTAAATGGAATCAGTATGGGCCAATAAGCTGCACTCTAACATCTAGTATGATGAGTAACCTTCTCAAAGGGACTTCCTGATTTTGGTTTTGAACACCAGGTAGAAATTATTACAATTATTTTTCATTTTAAGTATTATCAGTGGTACTGAATGTATTTTGAAATTAGGGTAACTTGGCTGGATACTTATTCTGTCAGATGAAAAAAAAATGGATGTTTCTTTACTTAGGCCAATGTAAGAACACCATTTAACCTGAAAGTCCAGACAGTGGCTGCCTTGTACAATGAAATAACACTTTGTGGATGTTGAGACTTTTGAAAGCTCCTTCTGTAGAACATTCGGTGGTATCTTTTACTTGTTGTTTGGGGTTTTTTTCTGTTTCCTCGAACATGTGACATTTTTCTAAAGGATGCATAGGGAAAAAAAATTTGTGATGGCTTTGCCTCTAAACTACCAGGAGATGGCACCAGGCCCACGCGTTATCTGCACCCTTTCGGTTTTGACTTGAAGTACTGCGAGTTTGTTTTGCCGTTACGTACTCTGGACAAGTTTTAGATGCGTTTCTTTTGCTAGTTTGAAAAACGTTGTTCCAGAATGAAGGAAATACTTGATGCCCAGTTTTGGCATTTACCTGTGGTTGCAGTAAAGACGTTTTGACGGGTGAACTGTTATTCTTAAACATTTCAAGTGAGGGTAGGAATCCTTTTTCAGAGTTGGGAAGAACAAAACCCGAATGAGCTTTTCGTGCCTAGAGAACTCCTTAGTGCTGGATGATGTTGTGTTACAGTGGTAACAGGTAATGTGGAACTCACAGAATCCACCTGCTTACAACTTAATCCCCTTTACTACTTAATCTTCCAACGTGAAATTTGGTAGCTTGGAAGATGAATGTTGATCCAGTTCATTTTAGCTCCTGTCGGAGCTGAAGTTTTTGTATTAATAAATTAATGGAAAAGGGAGTTCTCAGGTAGCTTAGATTTGCTAAGCCTGTGTGCTGCAGTTTGGCTTTACATTCAAAATGGGCCTTCTAGAGAACACTAAAACAGATTTATCAGCAGTGGGTCATCAGAAGCTCAGAAGCAGAAGGGTCCACAAGATGGGTAGCATGGTAAATAAGCCTTGATAAGGGATTTTGATAGGATCCTGTTTGTGATTGCAACATGTTGGATGAGAATTGTTGTTTCATGGTTGCTTTCTGATCGTGTCGTTTCTGATGTATGACCATGGTGGGCTTGTTCAGTTAATTGTGTTGCAAGGAATAAAATAAAGGTCACACAATGCCTAAGAATTGTGATGACTGAAGAGGTAAATTTTTTTTGAAAAGCACATTATTATCATTAGAAATATTTAAAACAAAACTAATTGTTGCCCTTAAAAAAAAATCACTTAAAGCCGAACAATGGAACCATTTGCAAAGTAGCTAGAAAAACAAGAAAGGATTTGTTAGTACAATTTGAACAAAATTGCTTCATTTTTTAAGTCATAATGAGCCCAGCAGGACATGCTATTCACTGCTTGCTGTGTTAGTCAGCACTGTCAGAATTTTTTGGGAGAAAAACTAGAGTGGAACAGTATTTGAAAAATCCACACTAGTTACCTGTGTCTCCCACAGTGGATGGCCTCATCCAAACCTTGTGATGTGACATTGCTGGGAGTGTAAAAATGGAAACCAGATGGGTTGGTAATGTGAGCAGCAGTTTGGTGCTAATTGTTCCTTACAGTCTCCTTTACTTGAGATCTGATTTGAGTGAAAACATGGCATTATTGCTCAAGGTTGTCCTTGGTTGTAATCTGACAGTTAGTGGGCAGGTAGAGCAAGAGTAAACTCTTACCTGAAGGTTCAGGTCACTCTTGCACGTCCTGCAAGCTTGGGTACATTGTGGATCTGTAGCTCATCTCTCATGCCCAGGGAAATGTTCTTGTTATCAAGTTTTAAGCTAGTTTGGCTGGGCAACATTCCTTATCCCAACTATTAAACCTGTGCCACAGAACAGAAGGGAATTGAAAATCCATAAGAAGGCAGCAGGTAAAAGGAAGAGGTTGAGTTTTGATGGTCAAACCTGGCAAAGAGAGTCCAGAACCACAGTCCAGCTGCCAAATTATCTTGTGTTTCAAGTACTTTATTTTCCATATAATTTCGCTTTGTGTAAGCCTTTCAAGATTGGTAAAATTTAAACTTACTGGGATCTCCTCCTCTGAATTGAACTCCTGACAGAGAACCTCTTTTCATATTTCTTCTTAATGGTAGTCACATTTGTTTATGTGACATTTTCATTGTAAACAACATTAAAAAAAACCATAAAACAATATTGGTGGGAAATTATAACCTACAGGTTTTTACACATCACCCTTGCAGATTATGCATTATATTTACCAGTATAATGGGGAGGTGAGTCAAAGTCCTGTAGATAACATGGGTTTGTAAAAGGTTGTGGTGTTGGTCTGGGCAATGCTTATCAGCCACCTCTGCTTGAGAGAGTTGGTCTTGTAAGTGTAGTTGGTATACACTGAATTTTACAGCTGCTGAGAACAATTAGAACTGGAAAATTACTGACTTTAAAGTAGAATGCAGAAATCTAAATGGGAAACTACTGGCTGCACAGGATTTTGAGACAAAGAATTCAGGTACTAAAGGACCCCATGTCTTGAGATGATGAATTGTGATTAAGAATGATTTAGCAGACTTTTAGAGTGTTAAAGGCTCACAAAAAGCAACTGTAGCTACTTTACTAGATACAGAGCAGCGTGTTTGTGAGCTGTGACAAGGGAATAACGTGTTTGTGTGCAGATGAGAGTGCTCACCTTTGCAGACCTTCTGAGACAGCAGTGACACACTTTTCACTTTCGCAGTTCAATTCTTGATATGATTTTAAAAGCATTTTGGAAACCTTGATTTGGTTCTAGTTTACAAAGGGCTCATGGACCGATTTTCATTCACTATTGTCATTGTCAGTATTAGTTAATAATAACCACAGAACACTGACCTATGTAGTGCTACCTCAGTTTTTCTTTCTACAGAGTCTTTCTGTTGTGTGAAGTCACTCTTGTTTCTTAAAACAGACAGTCTCAGTCCATACTCAACCCTGTCATGACCCTTTTCTATCTTTTTTTTTCTGGTTTTAGCCCTTTTCTCAGTCTTTGAATGGAGAAGAAGGACATTAGAACTGCATGTCTCCCTTATTTCCTCTTGAGATTTGTAGCATGAAATTATCAGTGTCTTTACGAGTACTAAGGTGAGATTTCATGGGGTCAGTCTTTTTATTTGGTGAAGGTGCTGTTACTTATATGCCTGAGAATGAATTTTCTTATATTTGGCTGAATTTTCTTATATTTGGCTCACTGTATTATTAACTGGAACACTAGAAACCAGGCTTATGTTGCAATAGGGTCGCCCTTTACAACTGGACTCATTTTTGTGAAGCAAAATAATTGTTCCCAGAAAAACACATTCCTTCACCATCAAACCTCCATTCTGTCTGACACACCTGACTGTTCATTCTCTGGGAATCTAAAAATCATTTTTAGTGATTTGTGGACTGCTGTTGCTAGTATTTCCATAATCCTGTTAAAAGTGAGTGCTTTTTCCTCAGTGGCCAGTTTTTGTGTTTTAAATAAGCAAAATGTCAATTAAATTTAAACCAGCTCTAAATCATTTATATGCTAAAATTGGCAGCAGCTTGCTGGCAGATTTTATAAATTATCAAAATCTGTCCATATCTGAGGAAAATGGAAAACGAAGTTCTGAGTAATGTAAGGAACTCGGAAAGGTGTAAATTTACATGGTGTGTGGAAGTGAAATTGTCACAAGTAAATCAAGTTTTAAATATTCCTCTTTTGTATTTACTGTGTTACATGCTTTTGCATTATTCTATCTCAAACGAGGTTTTCTATGTATATAAATATGTGTGTATGTACGTGTATATATATATATATATATATATATATATATATATATATATATATACAGACACTTGCTCTGGTGGATTTGGTTTCGTTTTTCTGTGATGCCTTTTCCAGGTAATGGAAGGGAAAAGGTTACACATGTAATTCAACATCTGCTTATTCATAACACGTTATTTCCAGCACTTTGAAGGAGATAGAGAACCACAGAATGGCTGAGGTTGGAAGGGACATCTGGAGGTTATCTTGCCCAACCCCCTTAACTCAAGCAGGATCATCTAGAGCAGATTTCCCAGGACCATGTCCAGGTGGCTTTTGAATGTCTCCAAGGATGGAGATCTCTAGGCTGAACAGTCCCAGCTCTCTCAGCCTTTCCTCACAGGAGGTTTATACCTTTATGATGATTTAAATTAAAGTCACTGTCAAAGAGGTGATACTGAAGTATTAAGAACTGCGTTCTTGGAGGAGCTGCCAGATAGTATGAACAGAGAAAAGGAAAGAGAAGTGAGACCTGTGAAAATGGATTCTAGAAAATCCACAGGGCAAAGGGAATGGCTTGGAAACAGATTCAGTGAGGCCTGCTAAGCTGCAAACCTCCTTCAACCTTTGTCTGCCTTCAGGACATTCATGACAACCCCTGTGTGAATTATCTGACATCTACCAAAGACTGACACACCCCATTTCCCACATGGACATTAGTAAGATTTCTCCCTGTTCATGAGAACTGTAGAAATGTAACATCTTTTTGACCTCTACTGTTTTGATAAAAATGTTTGAAGGGGTCTGGCAGAGCTTTAAAGTTGTCATGAATATATACATGATACATGAGTGTGTAACTCCTGCTTCCTAAGAGAGCAGCTTTCCTAAATTCTGACTTAGGTCTTTAGACTATTTATTTTATGATCACAGCCCTGAACTCTGCTAAGAGCTGTTTCTAGGGGTGATTGATAGAATCAGGGAGGATGATAATCTGAAATAAAAGGATAAGAAAGTGCAGCTGTTTGATGTAAGGAATGTTGATGGTTTCTGAGGCTTGCTGTCCATAGGTGGAATATACTATCTGAGAAAAGCAGGATTGTCCAAACCAGGTATCCTCTATTTATCTCTTCTGTTTGATTTTTTTTTTTCACTTCCCTGCAGTTGTTTCTTTCTTTAGAGGAAAAAAAAGAAGAAATCCAGTCTATTTTCAAAGCACAGGGAAAACAGAGACACCTTATTTCCTTCAGGGTCTGTAGGGGAAGAGAGTAGATAGAAATATGAGTTGGAATTGCAAGATTTTTTCAACAAAATTCTGTCATATGCTTTTAATTGTGTACCCACACACTCAGTTAGTTGGCTGGTGGCTGGTCAGGAGACAAGGCCTCCTTTTAGACACATTTCCTTGTCTGTGGCTGCATTTTAGTGGTGCTTTGGCACAGCATTGACTCAGGGCATTGCTGAGGTTGGCATGAAAACGTGCCAAGCAGCGAGCTTACCAGTTCTTTGTTTTTACTTTTTATGCTTTGTTCAGCGACACTGAACCAGTGCACTCAGGAAGACCTGGTTTTCTATTTTTCTCATCGGTCTTAGAAGTGCAGGTTAATTACATTAAGTGACTCTGAACCTTGATATCTGACCATCCTGCTCATCTTAGCAGCCAGCTCAGGAAGGAAATATAAACCTGTGTGTGAACAGGACCTAAGCTGCAGAGGGGTAACACCAGTCACAGGGGTCTTCCTGGTGCAGTTGACAAGACATTGCTAACAGCTAAGAACATCTTTCTTTACCAACCCAAGGTTGGAAAGTTCCAATCCAAGCTATTGCTTTTCCATTGCTCACCATATCCCAGTTGTGCTACTGGTCCCAGTGAAGTCTTTTCTGCATGTTATTTGTGGTTTTATTTAGCATGCCTGACAAAGCAGAAGTGTGCAGATGAGACTGTTCAGTACTTCTTTACAAACAGATTGTTTACACTGTTCTTTCACTTCAAGGAAGATATGTCTTTTTTGCTTTTTTACCTCTCTTCAATCTGCATATGTTCACTTTTGGTGAGCTGAGTGTTTTGATTCCCACAGGGAAAACTGTAAATAAACACATTATACGTTACATGGGAGATAGATGTGTGATTCTAATGCTTATTGTAGCTTTCCTAAAATGTCAGATGTAGTGTGTTTTCTTATGCATGTTTTTCCTCTGCTGTCATCTTTTTGTCTTGTGGGAAGCTGTGCTTCAGGAAAAAGCTATGTTAAAAATACAGTTAGAAGAAAACTGATCTTAAAGTAATCCTTTGAGTCAATTAAATAATACTGATCTCAGTAGAACATCTCTTAGTGTACATATGATGTTACTGCTAATACAGCATGAATTTATTGTGGCCAGGGGTAGCCCAATGAATTCCAGATGAATTCATAATAGCTGGATTCTTAAAATGCTACCAGCTTTACTTCAGGTTTTCTGTTTCCATGTGTAATTAATACGAGAACCCAGCACTGCTACCTGCTCCTATTTAGAAAAATAAAAATAAAATAAGAATATATTTGACATCCAACTCTACACTTGAAAAGCTGTTCCTGATTCTTGGCATTAATAATCTAAAGTACCAGTTTTGAGAACACACTACTTTTACATAATTGAAAGTTATTACTGGTTTATATCCTTCAGCCAAAATACCCCAAACTATTTCAGCATAACTAGCTAGATTAGTAGCTTACTTGAAAAATTCTTCATATCACATTGAGATATACTTAAGTGTAAAATTGGCTACAAAGCTGTACTTCAGGGATAGCTATGAAAATAAAATGTGTATTCAAGGATTTGTTAGTCAGACAGCCTAATCCCAGGTAGAAACCTAGCAGCCTCTTCTCATAAGAGTGAGAAAATCTGTTTAAATTGGTACATTTTTTTTTAAAAAAAAGAGACATGGAAATTTTAAACAGCTTCACACTGTCATGGGTTGTATTGATAAGTTATTTTTCTAGAAATGCCATGTGGCTGTTAGAAGCTTCACCTCCTGAAGCTCAGCATTTCATGCGGCACATTAGGAACGAGTCTCGTGCTGTGTTTGGCCCCGTATAACATCCCACATTTTCAGTTCCATTATCCTACTTGGCACTGGCTATTACCAGAACCAGAGCATTTCCCTGGTCTCCTTTTTCCATCAGCCCCCACCATATGGCTCTCACAGCGTTTGCAGGGATGAATGGAGCAGATGTGTGTGTTGTGCACACTTCATCAGAGAGCGCTGCACCAAGGACATGGCAAAACTCATCTCCAGTAACTGTGTAATGGATTGGTTATGTGATGATGGAAATCAAATCCTGGTCCCATAAGGGCTGCTTCTTTAATGTAGAGGACATGCACTGATAGTGGGGAGGGAGGGAGCAAGTGGGGATGTGGTTTTTTGCTTCCTCTGTGTGGTAGGAGAAGGATGCTTGTATCATAATTGTAAAACTAGCCGCGTTTTACTTCCAGCTCTCACTGTAACACTGAAGTCTGGTGTGTATTTGCACCAGTGCTGTTTTCTCAATGTTTGCCTAATCCTGACAGGGCAGAAAATTTACTAAGTTCCCCCCAGCTCTGAGATTCACAGTCCCATGGCAGCTTAGAGAAAAGGGTGAGGATAAATATGAAATGTATGTAAAGCGGCAACAGACTGAGAACAGTCCCTGCTACTGAACGAGAACACGTTTGCCACAAAGATTTAACAATTAGTTAGTAACTCACAAGCAGAGAAAGTATAGGACACACTTTTTCCTTCCACAAGCACAGTGTGAGAAGAAAGGCCACGTCAAGGTCCGTGGAATAGTGCTGGATGGCAGACTGGGTACTGGCATTCTTATCCCTGGGACTTCCAAATATGAAGAGAGTGCTCTGCTTTTCCTCTGCTCTTGGTTGAATCCAACCAGCTCCTTTGTGAAAGCTCAGGACAGAGCTGGGTGATGGGCTGGTGCAGAGCTGCCAAACATCAGGAATGTTGCCCTAGGAAGTGGTGCTCACAGAACCCATCAGTAACTGGTGTCCTGTTAACATCTACTGAAACACTTCCTTACCAGTGACACAGACTGTGGGATCATGTGCACCCTCAGCAAGTTTGCAGATGACACGACAGAAGGAAGGGATGCCATCCAAAGGGACCTGGACAAACTTGGGAAGTGGGCCCACAAGAACCTCGTGAAGGTCAAGTCCAAGTGCAAGGTGCTGCGTCTGAGTCAGAGCAATCCTGGACATGAGCACACACCGGGAGGTGAACTCAGTGGGAGCAGCCCTGCAGAGAAGGACTTGGGGCTTCTCAGGGATGCAGAGCTGGACATGAGCCAACAGTGTGCACTGACTGCCCAAAAGGTCAACTAAATCCTGGACTGCATCCAAAGAGGAGTGGGCAGCAGGGGATTCTCCCTGTCTGCCCTGCCCTCATGAGACCCCCACCTGGAGCACTGCATCCAGCTCTGGGATCCTCAGCACGAGAAAGATGTGGGCCTGAGGAGGACCATGAAGAAGATCTGAGGGATGGAGCACCTTTTCTACGAAGACAGGCTGAGACAGTTGGAAAAGAGAGGGCTCTGGGGAGACCTCATTGCAGCCTCCCAGTACTTAAAGGAGGCTTTTAAAAAATGAGGGGGAGGGACTTTTTACTCAGACTGACAGTGATAGGGCAAGGGGGAGCAGTTTTAAGCTGAAAGAGTAGAGATCTAGATTAGGTGTTAGGAAAAAATTCTTTACTCAGAGCGTGGTGAGGTACTGGAACAAGTTGCCCAGAAAAGTTGTGGAGGCTCCATCCTTGGAAGTGTTCAAGGCCAGGTTGGATGGGTCTCTGAGCAACTTGATCTTAGTGGGTGACATCCCTGCCCATGGTGGTTTTAACATGCTTAAAAGGAATTTTTGAAGCCTTTAGAAAAAGGGACTATGAGGAAGTGTTGAATGGAGATAGAAACACTGACAAAAGCAAAGAATACACAAGGAGATTGTAAAGGAGGCAAAGAGAGAAGGGAATAAAGATGGAAAACAAAATAAATTAAAAAAAGAAAATCCACACAGCTCCCTCAAAAGAAAAAGATGGGATCAAAAATAAGTTTCACATACGCAAGGTTTTATGTAGGGTTGATGAAACTTAGACCTGATATTGCTGGGAATAAGTCCAGTTGGACTAGTGGATTTGTACCTGATTACAACAGGGAATAATGCAAAAATATAGCTTTTTTTTTTTTTTTTTGACAGTGTTCAGTGATTTATAAACTAGTCTGTTTTCAGAAAGGAGTTATCTTAGGGATTCACTGAGACTTCAGCTCCAAAGTGCCTATAGCATTTCAAGATTAAACTTAATTTTGAAGGTGTTTGTCAATGAGAAGCTTAAGTTTCACGAAGCATTTGAACATCAATGCTTTTGAGAGCAATATCCATTAAATCTTCTAGAGACAATGAAATAACCAGGGCAGGATAATAACGGTTGTCTCGAACAAAAGGAACTTTTGCTTCCATTTTACGAGTCGAGAGAAATAAACACTCGCCCAAACTGCCCCAGCCAGCACAGCGATGGCCGAAAGCACAGGCGTGCTGTGCCTTTTCCTGCGCGGCTGGAGGAAGGAGCTCCAGGCTGTGGCTGGAATCGCGCGGAGGGCCCTGGAGCAGCTGGATGTGGGGCGAGCCCCGCTGCCGCCTCCCGCCGGGCCGGGGCCGCGGGGCATTCCACAGCGCTGCCCGAAGGAACGGCCCCATTCGCTTTAATTTTACACCCGCTGTAAAATCAATCCCGAGTCATAATATCTAACCTATTATTGACACTTCATCCCGCGGGGAGCGGCCGGCTCTGACTGTTATAAGCAAGCAGTGATTTTCCCCAGGCCCTCAGGGCCTCCTGTTGGGGCTGAGGCGAATGTTGCTAATAAACGCCTCCTTCAAAGTGACTTTTCCAGCTGAATCGGAGGGATTCCAGTCACCCATTTGATGGAACTTTAACCAGAAACGTGTTGGACAAATTAAATATGGGTTAGCCTCTTGCTCTGGACTATATCAAGAGCCTATAAATGCAAAATGTTTGAGGCACAGAAGACCATGCTCTGTAATTAACTATTGTAACTCTCCTCACAAATCAAAAGCAGCATAACCCTGCGGAGTTCAGGGTGTCGAGCCATGGGCACTGAAGGGGTTTAGAGAAGGAAGAAGAGGAAAGAAGAAAAGGAGGAAGAAGTAAACAAGATTTTGCATACAGTATATTGCTGTTAGCCAGTCTCAGCAACCTTGAACTCACCTTGTAATGGACAAGTCACGAGCTTAAGTACTTTAATGTATGAATTCAGATTTCAGTCTGAATGTTTACCCTACTGGGAAAAAAAATCTTTAGTCTTACCCACTTGGAAAATAATAATGAGCTGGAAAGGTTTTGCTAACTCTACACAGTGATTTTATCTTCCTTTGGGCTGTTCCTGGGATATTTAAAATCTAGTTTAAAAGAGCTGTTCATCGGGCTGTTTGACAAGTTGAAAATGGCACAGCTGGTATCAGCAAACATGTCAGGGTAAAATAGGCAGAGGTTGACTCTCTTCAGATTTCAGTGTGGAATGTAGGATTTTTTTAGAGTGGATATCAGATAGCTTTTTTTTGTGTCCTTAGTTGGGAGTTTGGTGCTTCAAAACAGGGCCTTGTAAGTAAAGACAGAAAAAGGATTTGATGAACAGATACTGAGCCTTATATTTTAATCTGGACCAAAATGTCATTTTAATCCAAGTGCAATGAAGTATTTGAAAACATGTTTATCGAAGAACTGTTTTAAATTCTGTCTCAAAGTTAATTGTAAATGTGCTGTAATTCTTCATCCCTCTCTTACCAGCATTTGATGTTGTTGATCTTAAGTTAATCATAAGTCGTTATAACCAGTTTTCTTGGAAAATCTGTGAAAGTGCAGTTTTCAGTGATGCTCATGCATACATGTTTCATCAGTGATAAATTTGAAAGAAGTGAGACTTAAATTGAAGATGTTATGCCATGATACTGTTTGCACAGAAAAGGCTGTTCATCAAAGCAGATACCTCTTAGCTTGTCTGTCTTAATTTTGAAATAGCTGACGATAGTAAGGAGAGAAGGACAGAACAATTTGCTTTTTGCATAAGAATAATGGTCCTTATTTCATCTTCATTCACAAGATGAAATAAGGAGTGTATGTAGAGAGGGTAAGTGGTTTCCCCTCCTCCTCAATCTAAAACTGCTTCTTATTACTTGTGATGCTTATAACACCAGGATATTGGTAAAAGGCTTCCATATCTTGGCCAGAAAGTCATGACCAGTAAATATATGTGTGTATATGTGTGTGTGTGTGTGTGTGTGTGTGTGTGTGATGTGTGCCAGTGAATCTGGTGTATAAATACAGGAGCCAGGAGGATAATCAAATGCTTTTTCGCTATTAGACAAAATTTAGATTTATAATACCACATTTGGGAATACATCTAGGAGTGATAAATGTAAAACCAAGGTAGTTTTCTTAAGTTCTGTGGATTGCAAGGCAGGACTTCTGCTGAAAACACTTGTCAGCTCCCTTCCCTCGTGGTTCTTAGGCATCATGGTTGTTAGCACTGATAACAACTGCTAGTTCCAGTGAGCAGAGCTAGGGGGAAAAGCAGCTGAGGAAAGGCAATTACTTTGGAAACTTATCTGAATCTTTCTAAATGTTCCTGGAAAGAGCCTGGGACCTTGACGTGGGTCGGGTATCGGACTGATAACTCTTGCAAGGCGGGGAGCGATGAAGTCCTGTGTTCTTCCATCTGCCCCCTTCACATCACAGGCTCACAACTAATTAATCAGTGGTGATTTCCAGATGGCCTTCCAGATCAGCCTAAGGCTGTGCAAACTTCAGCAAGGAAGCATGACAGAGCTCCATTACAGCTTCTCTGCTGAAAGAAACCCAATAAGGGGTTTCTACTGCCCTTAAAAGGCTGGAAAAGCAGGAGCTTTAGCTTCAGAGAGAACACGGTGTTCAAACTTGAGCACAAGTGATGCTTGGCATGAAATGCTTTTCTGTGATGTGCAGACTTTCATAAATAAGCTCTTCTATTTCCATTTCATAATAGTGCAAGAAAACTTGTAGTATTTCTTTTTTCCCCTGCACTGCATTAAGGATGATTTTGGAAGAGCAAACTACTCATAGTTCTGAGGTTACTTTGGTAATTGATTACTATGGTTGAATGACAAGTGTGATGGAATGTTGTTAACAAGTGAAAAAGCTTCAGTACAGTTCTAATTATTTGCAAACTAAACGTTTGCATCTGTAAACTTTAGCTTCATCCAAGTATTTGAAGAACATCTACTGCTCTAAGGAATATTGTCAAGTGTGGCACTACCAGTGGGTGGACATTGCAGATAAAGGTGTTTTGATGTGCATTGTCCAGAAACTAGAGTTTCTTCATGGAAACAAAATATTCCTGAACATTGTGTTGTATTTTGCATAACTGTTCCATTTGATAGTACACATAGAAGGTGTTGGTGCAAACATTGCTTTTTTTTAATCTTTAATGTTTTTTTTATACTGGAATCACTAAGCTGATCTTCAAGTTACCTGGCTTTAGAAGATACCTGATTTTCCATTGTCATGTCATAATCTGTGCCTCTCTTGGTGCAGATGAAAAAGAAAGGATTCTTTATAAGAAACTGTTTAACAATTCTTGTTCAAATAATGGTACTAAATCCAGCTTTTATTAAAGTCACCACCATGGAAAATTTAGGTGAGATGTGGCCGGGGATGTTTATTATGAGAACAAGGGTTTGTGTGAGCTTGTTTTTGAAAATGAGATGTGGGGGATGCAAACTCCCACAGATGTGACATTGAACAGAATGTTTGCACAAGCTCTTGCAAGGGAAAACACCAACTCTGAGCAGCTACGTTTCATAGTCTGAATATTTCCACCATTTTCCTGTGTTTGTTATTTTTTTTTCATTCCTTGACTCTTAGGGGCCTTCATTTGCTGCATAATTTAGTTATGAGGAGACGGGAAACTGGGGAGGTTCTGGAGAGTGAGTGATAATAAGCATTTTAAGTTGACTTTTATCTGGTTGGAAACCCAAAACTCTTTAAAAAAAGTCTTGATTTTCCTCTGGATTCTTGGTATATGTTTTCTGAAATATCTGTCCATTTTAGACCTAAGTAACATGTTTCATTTGAGGAATAAAAGTTGGTTCCTTATGGTCTCGCAGCTGTCCGAGGAACTATTACAGATTATGAACTGTTTATGCATTTTGTGACAGCTGGCAGGACTGCTCCTCAAAACCAGCAATAATAACCAAGTGCTGGTTTATTTAAATTGATGTGTCCACATATTTGACTGTTGTGCTGGCCTGTCTCTGTTATTACTTGCTGTCCACCACAGTTGTTAGTAAGAATATAACAATGAATTCATGGAAATCTAATATTTCTTTTGCGTGCTGAAGAATATTGAAAAAAAACACACTGTCTTGGCAGATAATACTTATCTGATGGGAGTTTCTTTCTTAAACATGTACTGTTAATGTAGCCTTTGCCTGAAATAATAAAGACCTAAATGTTTAAATGAGTGAGCAAGAAGAGGCAGAGCTACTTGGACCTACTGTGGGGGAAGGTGTTTGATGTGGAACTAGAATTTTGTATTGTTTCCTCAATGAGTAGAAAACAACAGAATTTGAATTTCTTTATCTCCCTGCTCTTTGTGCATTAACTCTTAGGTCAGCATAACAGAGGTAGGAAGATTAGAGCTGCAGAACAGTGGAACATACTTTAATCTTGCTTGTCCTGAAGAATCAAACCAAGAAAATAATGTTCTGAATGTATAATCATCCGGGATAGTGAGTGTGCATAACGAGAGTACATTAGTATTACTAATTACAAAATGCTGTAGCATCTTTCTGAGCTTTTCATATGTGGATGGATTTGGTGTAATGGATGGCTAAAACTGCAAATTCTGGTTGATTGGACCTACAGAACAGCTTCAATCCCTCAGATGCAGTGCTGCAATAAGCTGCAGGAACGTGCTACGGTGAGATCATTCTCACTGTAGTATTTTTAGAGAGGAGAAAACTTCCCAATTTTTCTTTTTCTCTTTACTGTTCTCTTATTGGCTTTGCAAATGACATATTACAATGATTTCTGGAAGGAGGCAGAATAAGAGCCTTTGCAAATATTTTAGACTGTGACATGAAGGACAAACACGACCATACAACCTGTGGTAAATAGGTTCTGATCTGTAGAAAGGGGCAGAAGAAAAAAAGTAATGCCTGGCATGCTCATGGACTTACTTATGGCACAATCAGTGGTGTGTTTATCTGTTTATTTCGAGGCCTCAGAGTTTAGCTGGATTGAAAAAAATTACTAAACTGTGTACAAAGATTTTTACAACTTTTTTTTTTTTTTTTTTTGCAAACCAGGGTCCTCCTGTTCACGTATAATTTCAATTGCTGTGTTTTCTCTCAGACGGACCATAAAGCTGTTGGGTGCTCAGTCCTTACACTTAGGAACAGTGAGAAAAGGAGATTGTTTTGCTGCATGGTCCCATTCTGTTCCACTGAGTTTCAGAACTTAAATGTGGTGCTTGTTTGAGCCCAGCCCTTGTTGGTGGCTGTTGCAGCTGCCTCACAACTCAGTGGGACTGAAGGTCCATCCAGCCTTTGTGGCCTCTCTGCTCATTCCCTTTGACCCATCCAAGCACTTGTCAGCTTGAGATCATATCTACTCTGGCTGCCCTGCCTCTGTCTTCTCCCAGTTTTTCTTCCACATTCCCACTTATTCCCTCAGCACATTGCACAAGCACATCCTCTCCAGTTCCCGCCTCCTTTTCTATGAGTTTTTGTGCCTCTGATTTCCTCTTCTTTTCCTTCTACAACTTTGGATAATCTCTCAACAAGGAAATTCAGTGTCTCCTTTAGTCCAGACTGAAATCTTTGTCATTCTCCATTGGCTTCTGTTCTTGAATGCCTTAATATCAACTTGGCTCAATCCACATAGATTTCCAGACAAGCATCTTGTCCTGTCTTCTAAATTGTCCTTCATATTTAGAAGTAGCTCCCCATGAGTTAGCAAAGGCACCTCAAAACTGTGCTTCAGCCTCTGATATTTCTGCTTTGTCTTGAGGTCCAAAGAAATACTGAAAGCAAGTATGTAGATGATGTGCTTAAATAATTGATCATCCTAATTGTTTTTGTTGTAGTGTTATATATTTGTCCGTATTTGGGGGCAGCAGTTCCATATTCATATTTGTTTAGGAAACAATTTCGAGTCCCCTCAGTCATACAAATAATTTTTAATAATAAAAAGGTTTTAGAATTCTGCTGTTGATTAAAGGCAACATAGAGTACCATGTGAATTATAAAAAATGGAGACATTTATTTTCATCCGTGCAGAAGTTCAGTACAATCTGGACTCCTTCTCTATTCCACATGACTTTATGCTTTTATTTATGTTAGCTCTCACTGGATACCCTCTGCTTTTCTTCCACTCTTACACTGGCTGAAGTTGGGGGATACTCTCTGGGGGTCATGGTGTATTGCTTTCAAGTTCTCTACTAATGGCTTTCACTTCCCTTTCATAGTGTTTTAATACATTGGCTTGATGGTACCTCTTTTTTTCCTTAAGCCTCTTGAAGGAATGGAAATGGCTGCCTTGGTCTTCTTGTTAAATTTCTAAGCCAGTTGGACAATGAACTTTGCCAGATCTTCCTGACTGATTTATTGAACTGAAATCTCCCCGTCCTCCAGGGCACGCACTCTGATTTTTATGTATAATAACCTTATTTACATTGCTCTTTCTTACTCCTGGCCAAGGAATCCTCCTATTCTCCCAAATGGAGTACTATGAGTGCTGGAGCACAGTGCATCATTTTTAGTTGGCTGGCCTCTTGGAGATCTAGGACTTGCTAATCACAAGGGTTTCCTGAATGGTTAACAAACACACATCTGCCCTTTGGACTCCTTTGACTGACAAAGAGCTGCTCCACTGAATGCATCTGGGTTTCCTCCATCTGCACAAGATTATTCCCGATGAAGTCGCTGTATTTTTCTCATCTACTTCATTTCAGCAAAAATGGAATGTGAAAGGAAGTGAAATTTGTTACATTAGCCTAACAGCTCACTTGTTACAAGTGACATAATAAAGAACAGTGTTCTTCAAGGAAGAAAACTGAGCTTGGATCCAGAAACACGGGCTGTTGAAGTCAGGCACGGCAGTGGTGGTTGAACGAGAGCCTGGAGCTGTGACTAAATGAAAACACCATTTTACAAGCCAATCCAGTGTGGGGGACTACTGGGTTCCTACTCTATAACCCCTGACACAAGGGTTGTATCTCAGCTTCTTTGTAGGCTTCAACCCTCTTAAAAATCCCCTGTGCCCCATCTTTTTTTTAAAACGGATAATAATTATAAAACTGCTTTGCTCCAGAAGCAAAGATCTGCTACCAAAATCCCAGAAAACCTCTTTTACCTGGGAAAACTTATCTTTTGGCACTGTATCTGCCTCTAGTGCCAACAGAAATAGGGGGAGAAGAAGAAATAGGGTCAAAGGAAGTGTTGGCAAAGAATGATGTGATTTTTTGATTTTCTGATTTTCTGTGAAAACTTGATACAATGAATAAAATCATCAACACTTAAGAGGGAAACTATAACAACTCTTTTTTGGGGCATGGGTGATTAAAAGGGTATAGATGGGGAAAAGTAGCTGAGATGCAAATTGCTGATTAGAACAGCTAACTGTGTTCATGAGAGTCAAACCAAGAAATCAAAGTTAGGTAAATAATTAATCCATTCCTCCCTGCACACCTTGCTCAACCTTCTACATCATATGATCTTCTGACTTGGCTTTGAGAAACTTTAGACAACTCCTCTAATTCTTTTCACTCTGTTTATTTCTAACTTTTTCAGCCAATGGCAAGTACTTCTATTTGTCTCCTTTGCAAAGCACAACCAAAATCTGCAACTTTTATGTGCTTCCAAAGCTGTTTCTGCCATAGATACACTCCTGATGTCTCTCACATGGAATAAGAAGTCATCTTTCATTCTTATTAGGTTGTCAGTTTAAAGGCACCAAAACAGTTTAGGAGAACCAGGCATATGGTGTCCTTACAAATGTACTGGAGGCAAGATGTGCTTAATCTGTGTATTATCCATGATCTCTGAAAATTCAATAGCAAAAATTCTCTGATGTGTCTAATAAGCAATAGCAGGGAAGGCTGAATTTTATGTAAACTGTAATGAAGGGCTCTTAAGCCTCAGCACTGTAAAAGACAGAAAGCTCTACTGGCAAATACTAAAAAATGTTGAACATTTGGACAACAGAAACAGTCCCAAATCTAGTCTAGTCTTTCATTGTTTGCAGGGCCCATCTCCCTTCACTGGTTGCAAGTTTATTGCTGTATTATCATGAGGATTAGCATAATCATGCATTGAGCCCTAAAGTTTATGAATAATAGCAGAAATCTTATTTGCACCTGCCAGCAGGCATTGGCAGCTCAGGCTGAGGCTGTTGGGGCTTAACAAACAGCAAGGGAAATCTTGCATTTCAACAGGTACAGCTCTGGATGCTCCTGGCTCTGGAATATGAAGGGTGCACAGTGATTGGTCAGATTTATCCCTAATACAGCAATGTCTGACTCCAAATCAGCTGTGAGAGGTGAAGGGTTGCAATGAGTGCCGTGTACAGCACTGGGGTCACAGGTACAGCAATTCCAGTGTCACTCTTTGGGCAGAAATTCAGCAAATGGCTTATTGCTGGGGCGTGGATCAGATTCCGTGTGGAAGTACATCTGATCAAAGAAAAGGGCAGTATGACTCTAGGTTTCATTTTCTAGGGGGTTTATCTTATTATGTGAACTTCTCATAACCTTTTGGGAACAGTACCAATCCTGTCCAGGTTTCAAGACCTGCTCTGTTTCTCCCCTTGCGAAGAAGAAGAGTAAGAAAATGTAGACTTTGGTCTTCATATTACAATTCTCATATTAACATCCTCAATAATTTTATGGCAAGAGCTTTAAGGAGTCACTTGAGATATCATACACTGTTTGCTCTTTAGTCAAATACTCTGCCTTTTCTAGTAAAAGGATACCCTGATGTTGTTTTACTGATCTTCTTCCTCGCATTTGGTTAGGTGGTGAACCTGTGTACTTTGTGGTTGAACATCTGGGGCAGCGTTTACGATGAGAAGGCCATAAATTTGACTTTTTATTAGCTGCCCCTGGTTGCAAACAGATTCTCATCTGAAGATCTAACCTGCCTAGGTCAGAGACACATAAATATTTTGGCAAGATTTGCTATCTCACGTTACTCCCAGTTTTCAGTCCCCCTCCTCGCCCATCCAAATATTTGAGCCATTCCAAACTTCCACCCTCTTTTATTGTATGATCCCCACTGGGCCCCGCTGTAATTTGCTTACAGGTCATGGACTTCCCCTCTCCAGTTTTTTTCTGTTAGTATCTGCCATGTTGTGTGGAACAGAACTTCCTACAGGAGGGACTGTGTTACCACAACTCCTAAATTCGACACCAAAGGATGTTTTTCGGTTGCTTAATGGGCAATGCAAATTTGGCATTACAAGTATTGATCATTCAATCAAGCCCAGCTCACTGAAGGGTGTGGCATCATACTTTATCCAAGCAATTCTCCAGTTGAGTTAGGAAATACAACAGGCTTTTTATGGAAAGACAAAACAGTGTTTATCATGTTTCAGACAAACATGGGTAAGAAACTGTAAATTCTTAAACCAATTACAAAAGAAGTGAGTTGTGTAATGCCTGACACTAAGGACTGGCTCGCTGGCAGCCCACACTGCTTGCTGGCTTTCAGGATTGAGTAACTTTTCTTCAGCCAACAATTCCCATGGTTCTCAGAGCCATTCTCATGCCATTAATCTACTCTAATAGGAACAAACTCAAACCCCCTTACTCCCTAAGAGCTGTTGGACCAATATGTCATCCCATCTGGCCTTTTTCTTAGCACAGAATTCCCAAGGTAGTACCATCCTGAATGAGGGATGGAAGCATAATTCTTTCCAAGTACACATCAGTACGAAAATGCTTTCACTGTCTTACTGTGTATGTTGTGATAACATTGCTTTCAAATTTTAAGTGTCTATATCATATTTTTAAAATGTGTTTTTTATCTAGTCTAAGTAGTAGAGAGTGTCCTGAAAATTTATTGGAGGCCTGTAATTTCCTTCATACCTGCCTGAGATTGCCAGATGGTTCAAAGCGACAGCTAAAACTATGGGTAGAGAAATCTGATGTTTCCACTGGTGTTTCTGGTGAAGCACTGCTGCAGAAAGTGTACAATCAGGAAAGATCCCCTGTGTCAAAAGTACTCCATTAGTAGTCCCATGTGCATGAATTCAGAGAAGAAGAATGTCTGAAATGTGTTGTATTGCTGCAGTCCAGCCTGAGAATCCTTTCGTTAATGACAAAGGAATCACGGTTTTCTCAGCTCTGTAATGCACTGAGGGGAATGTGGGAAGCAGAAGTTGCACAGCCCAGCAAGGCCATTCTGTCGTCATGGCCAGGTGAAATCTGGAGATTGGAAATTAGGAGAACCTGCAGTTCAAGTTCTGGTCTGTTGTGGCCACATAAGGAGCCATGGACATGACTCCAGAACTCCCTAGTTTACCGTGGAGATGAGCCTAAATGGGGCTCCAGAAACTTTTCAGGCAGTGGGACGCAGAGAAGGTCTGGGAATTGTTACACAGACCCTTTGGGGCACAAGTTTTGAGCCACTGCTCTTTGGGTTAAGTGGGTAGGGTTGGTGGACGAGCATCGTTCCTGCTCTTTGGATTTCATTTGTGCCTCCCTAGTACAGCTTGAATACTTTGACTTCCTGTGAACTGACATCTTCCCTCAGCTTTTTTGCTGTTTATTGCTTTTCTAGTTTTGGTCAGTTGTTACAAAACATTCTCTTATGGAACTTGATTTTGTTATGGTTTTGTATCTGATAATTCAAAACAAATTAGTGGATGCTTCACAAGAGGAACACAAACTTTGTTCTTTTGGTGCTAACGAGGTTCACATAGCACGTGCCACACAGCCATCTACCGCTTCCAGCTTCTGAGAGCCTGGCAGATCTTTTGTGATTCCATTGGCTTTTGCCAAGTTGCATCCACTGACGCCAGGATTGAATTTGTCCTAAACTGATGTTTATGAATTTGGAAGCTTCCAGCCAAACAACTGGTTATGATACTTGGATCCAAATTTGGAATGGCTATGGGCACGATTGGGTTGGAGTTATTAATTTTGCACCTCTGGACTGTATTATTACTTAGGGCCTGCAGAGGAAATGCAGGTAATTCAGAGTTCAAATTTTTCAGTTGAAATATTTCCCTACTTCTGTTTTAGGGTTCAACATTATCGAGCGTGTCCTCAAGCGTGGCAGTCTAAGCACTTGATATTTTCTTCTTCTCAAAACCCAGTATCTGTTCAGTGCTTTCTCCAGAGAAGAATGCCTAGAAGTTGGTAACAGTTGATGTTTTAAAGGGGATACTTTTCAAGTATATAAACTTGAGGATTTTGGTAGGTTTGTTGTTACTAGATTTGAGGATATTGCAGCTTGCTTTGTGGTGTTTTGAAAGATACTGTGAGTTCAGATTTCTTTGTTATTATAATCATCTGAGGCAGAATTTCTGATTGCCACATTTTGTCCAAATGCTGCTTCTAATTTTTATTTTATTTCAGTTTCTTTTTGCATAAATTAAGTGACACATCTCTGGTCTGTTAGTGTAACCTACAGCTTTGTACGCTTACGAATCCAACCCAAAGGAATTTAATAGGACAAGCTGGGAGAGTACAGCCCAGTAGAGGAGGACACCTTGCTTTTCCTGTGGTCTGCCAGGATCTCCATGCTGGGGGTTTGCTCTGTAGAGCATGGGCAAAGATTTCACCTTCTTCCTGTGCACAGGGATTACTGATGATACAGTGCTAGTTCCTTGGCTGATTGAGCCTAATGTGCATTTTATAGGATATGGTCTATAAACCCCAAACACAGCACCAATCAATATCAATTTTATTTCCTTTTCCCTGTCTTCCCACTGATATCTAGAGCCTAAGTAGTACATGTGGAACTTGTTCTTCCATGTCCCAGAAATTGGGACTATTGCCAGTACAGGAAGACTAACAAGCAGATTTTGTGTCAGACTAATTTGGGTTTCAATTTTATTTTAGTCCATAGAAAGTGAGAATCGTATTCAGTGATCCAACAGAGTTACTGTGATATAAAAAGATGGGAGATCAGGAATCACTGTTCGTTCAGCCAACCATGATAGGTGTACACAGGCAGTATTTAAAAATAATTTATTTGTTCTCTCCTGTAAAACACTGTAATAACAAGCTTCCCTTAAGTGACATCTGCGCATGATGAATTGCATCCGATGATTTCCACAGGTAGATGTGGAGCTGTCTCTTTTCTGCTCTTTGGAGATTTGGAGTGTATTAACTTTATGAACTCCCCGGGAAAATGATTGCTTTTTAGAGGGATTATTCAATTACCCACTTTAGGCACAGTGCAATAAATCTTAGGTTCCACTAAAGCCAGGCATTAATCAGCAGAGCCTGCAAGCACGATGGCTCTGTTCTCCTGGATGTCCAGCAGGCTTAAGGCAGCATTCATTGTCTTCAGTTCATTCCTCACAGGTACAGCTGATCAATTCTTATTATTTTGCCTTACTAACCTCTTCTGAATTTGCTATAATCCTTATGCATTTTGATTAGAGTTTAAACCCTGTTTCCCCTTTTAAATGAGGTCAGTATATACATACAGGCAAAGGCAAAATATTATCAATTTCCCCCATAGCTCCTACACTTCAAAAATGTTTAGGAGCCATTTTCAACACTTTTCTAAAAATATATTTAGTACAAATGTTGTTCTCTGATTGAATAATTGGTTTTCACTAGTGGTAAAAGTTTGTGAAACTCAACTTTGGTACTTTTCAGTACACTTAAAAACCAGGTACAAGCTGCCACTTGTTTTTACTTAGTAACATTTTATTACCTGAAATGTTAACCACAAAATACAGTCCCTTATTGTTTATGGTTCCCTTGTTAAAGCATGGAGAAAGTATTCTGTCTAGAAAGGGAGAACAAAATACTTAGGCGAGAATAAGAGAATTGTTTTCTAAACTGAGCCTTCGTGTGAGGTTTTGTTTTTGCATTCGTATCTTCCTGGCTTTTTCTCAGCTCAGAACATCCCTGGCAGTTACAGTGGGATGGCTGGTTCCTCCTCGGTGTCTGCGTGGGGAAGAATCGCTTGCGAAGTCAGTGCAAGCCACTTTTTGTTTATTTGTCCTGGTTATCTTACCGACTGGAGAGATCCTGTTACATTATATCATTGCACTCTGATGAATGTCAACAGTAACGAGAAGCTAAGAAAATATTTTTCAAGGATGTAAGTTAAAGCCGTTTTGGTGATGAAAAAAATAGAAATATTCACACTACAAGAAGAAATTAGGACGTGTTTCCTCGAGTACTGTATCTTTTCTCGCTCTTGCAGTCCAGGCACTTTGACTCCCTGTTCAGTAGGTGGTGCCAGAGTCAAAGTAACCTCTCTTGGCTCTCTGAAAGACACTTTTAATGTTTGCCAGTGGTGTTAAGATGTCATTTCAAAGTACTGTAAAAATGCTGTTAGTGGATATGGATCCGCAGGAAAGAGCGTTTGTGTCAGAAAGCTCTTGTGGTGAATGTCAAGATCCTCCGTTTTGTCTCAAAACCCTTGATAGAAGCTGAGCTTAGAAGGCCTAGAGCTGGTGTGTCACAATTCAGGAATAAGCTGGTGCTGAATTGCTTTACTTGGTAACTCCAGATTTTGCATGAGAGAGCAGTGCTGCAGGAAACAGAAGAAAATACAAATTAGAAGAAATAAAACTGGTTGGGAAACAAACCATCACACGTTCCAGCTCACTCTGTGTGAGAGTATAAAGATCCAACTGGGATGCAGGTCTGGATGCAGCAGTAGAGGTACAACAGTTCTCAGTGAGCTTCTCTTGCTGCCCTTGCATCTGGATGGTGATCATCCATTTGCTTTGGTAAAAACAAGTTCCAGACTGGTTGTTTGATAACTACATTAAGGCAAAAGGTCTTTTTTTACCTACGAAAGCCATTTGAGGGAAGATCAAATAACTACCTAGGAGTTTTTCTGCATGAGAAGGTCAGTGCTACTTTTGTGGAGGACTGTAAACATTTTTAGCGCTCGTTTGCTTGCCAGGTGTTTCTCCGAGGGAGAGCATACAGTGTGCTGGCTCGGTGAACAACATCCCCTCAGCGTGCCTGTGATTACCCATTGTTTATTTGTATGACCTTGGTTCGTGTGCAAGGCCCCACACTTCTGCCCTCCAGCATTTGGGAGTTAATGTAAGGCAGGACAAGCAAACACCTTCGAGCTCACAGCACCCTCAGTCCTGTGCAGGCATCTGCTGCCACGTGTTCCCTCAGTGCAGCAGCCACAAGGCCGGTGATGTTTGCTCTGCAGGATCCATTCTTATCACGTACCAACCTCAGCGTGGTCCGGGTTCAGCCACGGCTGGAGGTGATGCGGTTCTGACTCCCACTGAAAGGATTATTCAAACAGCCAGTCAGGAGCTTCCTCCTGGCTTCCCAGCTGTTGGATCCAGGGAATGGAAGCTGTGTGCATTACTGCACCCAGTCCCTGGGTGTCCAAGTAAGGACTTATGGGTGTACAACTACTGAATTTTTTTGGTATCTTTCTAGTCAGACTCTAACACACCAAGACAACTCCTGCGTTCCTCCAGGCATTATGTAGCTGCCCATGAAAAGTTAATATTTCCAAAGTTTGGCCACTGTTCCATAAGACGACTTAGTTGGTCACACGTAGAACCCGCTTTGTGCAAACAAATGGTGGTTTTGACTGATTACAGCAGCACGTGTTTTAAACCTTCCTGTGGCTTAGTGGGGTTTGAAAACTAGAGTATGCTTTAATGATAATATGGACTTTTTATGTACAACTTCCCGCCCTTGAATAATTCTGTGCTCTGCCATCTGAAGTAGTAACGTGGGGAGGAAAGTGATTAATCCAACACTGTTTATGTACTAAGTGGTGGATCCTGGATCAGAACTCCCTGTCTCAAATCCCCTTGAGTTCCACACACAGTAGTTAAGAGCCACTGCATTAGCCATAGCCAGGTAGATTTATAAGAATTTATAAACAGAATATCCATGTGCTAATGGATATGAACCTGTCTGAAGAGATTTGGATCCAGCACTCAGTGTGATTTCTTCACATCCTTGCATTCAGGCTGCTCTCCCATTCTCTGCAGACCACTCAGAGGGAATGGAGAACAATGCCCTCTGCATACATGGAAAGCATTGCACAAAGTAATACAAAGATAATTTAAAAAATCAGACAAATATTCATTTATTTGCTGGCAGGATCCAGAGTCAGTGACAGTCCAGTGTAGGCAGGAAGGAGATCCCTCCATGCTGCAGTGTGAGGTGCAGTAGTGAGGGAATATGGCTCCTCAAGCCCCCGGAGTTCAGTGGTGGATTAGCACAGGCACTTCCTGGGAGAGCCTGTGCCTGGAAAGGACCACCCAGCTCCCTGGCTGCAGTATCTCCATTCACGGTGAACCATCAGGAGCTGAAATATTTCTGACATCCTGAAGCAGAATTCGATCTGCAATGAGAGGTCAGCAGCCAAACCTGTAATATCTGAGGCCTAGCAAGGCAAGAGCAACAGATGACTGTGCACATTCCATCCTGGGCTGTGGCCTGTGACTGGGGATCCTCTTCAAGCTTTGGAGGATAGCTAGGGTTGGGCCAGATAAGAGTGACTGAAGAGCCATAATCACCTAAACCCCCTTTAGTCTCCAAGGCTGGGAACCTTTGTGGCTGCAGTACTCTAACGGAAAATATTTGAGGGCTGGTTAAATTTGTGGCCATTGTAAGTGAAGATAAAAGAAATATTTACTAATGTGTTCCCGCTGTTGTCCAGCACACTGCTGCCTGCGTGGAAGCATGTGGAGGCCTCTCTGCAGACACTGGAGGTAACTCAGTGCAGTGGGATGGGAAAGAGGGTGTCACTGCTTATAATTCAATTGTCACAGAGCGCCCGAGGCCGTTCCAGCAGACACTGTGCACAGCTTCAAGATCTGAGAGGGCTTTGGGTGATGTGAAACATGCTGTTGCTAAATGCTGGATTTGATTTGTTTGTTGGAAGCTCAGAATAAAGAGGGTAACTTTAAAAGGGGTGTTAATTCCTTAGCCAGGGACAGTTGCCATCTCTCCAGAGGCACATGTGTGTAGGATTAGCTCCTCTCCTTGGCCCTTGAAGCTGATCTGTAATATAAAGGAACAGTTTTGAAACCGGCAGAATCTGTGCTGACCTCCCATATGAGGGGTGAGGCTGGGCACTGAGCATGTGGGTGGTAGAGTGGAAGTTTCCATGGAGTATGGGTGGGGGCTTCTCTAATAATTTACATTTATACTGGTTCCAGTTGGACAAAGCTGGCTCAGTGGCCAGGGCATGACTTGTTCCATCTTGTTTGTTTGTGGAGCCTTGTTCTGGGTACCTAAAGACAAGAACCCTTCTTAGTGCAGTGTGGCTTCAAGTGGAGCTGATAGGAAACAGGCTGGGATGCTTGGAAACCCAGCATTCTTTAGCCTAAGTTATGGAATCTGCTTTGAAAGACACAATCTACAGATGTTCAATGTGGGCTCAATTTTCCCCACATCACGATGAAGTTACAGATGAAGTATTTCCATTTGTTATTATCCACGGGGAAAATGAAAAAAAAAATCATTAAGGGGTAAATAACCTCTTATAAGATTTATTTTTTTTAAAAAAAGGTTGTTTTCCTTCGTCTGATCCAGGCTTTCATCTCCTTAAGTGTACATATGGACATGGTCAGACTTATTCTGACTAACTTTGAAGCTATTTGAATATTACAAGTGTGAAATTGTGACCACACGTGTTATATTAACACTTTGCAAAGGAGAATTGTGTGTATGTGAGAGAAAAATCAGCTGCATATATGAGGTGAAAATGGAAGCAGTTGAAAAAGATTGGAGAGAAATAAGGGAGGCAGGAATAACAAAATAATATTATTTGTGTACGCAGTGAAATACATAATATAAATCTGGGTGCCTAGACCGTCTTCTAGTCCAGTATTTTTTAGTACATCACAAAATAGTTCAAAATATCTATTTTGAAAAATAACTGAATTACTCTTTTAGTAGAAATACTGCAGTGGATGCTTTTAATTTAGAGGCAGTAAAGTGATAGTGAACTTGACCTAGACTGAAAAACATAAAAATCAGACCTTAGGACAGTCAAAACTGTGCAAATGTCACAAGTTTTTTTTTTCATTTTTGTTGCAAAAGAAATGAAAACTTTCAGTGTAAACCAAGAAAAAGTTAATTGACTTCCACTAAATTTTGAAGTAGCTACCCCATTTTCCTGAAAAGTCCTGTCACTTTTAAGCTTTCCAAATAAGGAATTTCAAGGAAAAGGGAGAACATGCAGGGAAAGGGCTTCCAGGCAAAAGATGAGGATATGGGTAAAACTGTCTTTCATTTTTTCCTTCTCTCTGAAATCCAGCACCAAGGGAGGGCAGTGACTGTGATAATAGAGGCAAATGATAAATGAAAGAAGGGACACTTCAGCATAATCTAGATAACAGGAAAATTTTAAATGGACAATTTAACACGAGAGTCTGCATGGAATTATTTTTCATTAAACAATCAAAGCTTGTGATAATGCAAATGAAATCCATTTTTAGCTGCAGGAAATTTTGAGAATTTCAGAGGAATAGAAAATATGAGAATAATAATATCATGATGGTAATTCACAGTAATTATAGAAAAGCATAATTGCACAACACAAGCACTAATCAAAGCTGGGAAGAGCACTTTGGCATTCATTAGGATTTCAGAGCTATTAGCATTTACCTTTGTCATTGGGCAGCACACAACAAGCATTATTAATTTCGTGTCAGTCTAGAGCATAATTTCCCTGATCAAATATCAGTTCCTAATGATGAACCACAAAGATTGGCTTATCTGACAGGGATTTTTGGGAGGTATCTTGAGAGGAAAGCTTTGCTGGTGACCTCTTTGGAGGCAGCAGTGTTGCCCTTGAACGTAGGTTATTCCTGAAGGTCTGTGAGCTCTCCTGTATGTGGACAAATTCCAGCACTTTATTTGCATCTGCTGGCCTAAAAAAGCTTCAGAGCCTTGCCCGTGCTTTCCCTCTTGATATTTTACAGGTGTAATTTTCTGAGCTTCATACATCTGTGTGTGTGTTAATAATCAAAGTGTTACTGAGCTGTGCACATGTCCTGTGCTGCTGTGGTACATGTGCAGCTCATCAGTTGTGCTCCCTGGAACTCCGAATCTGATGTTCAGCTAGTCCTGCATTATTCTGGGTGTAGAATTCGGGTCATTTGGTTGTTGTTTGTTTGTTTTTTTTTTCCCCTGCTGACCAGCTGTGCTTTTTTAATTCACCTGCCCTGACTGCCTGGCATGAGGAAAAGATCATTTTGCAGTTCATACCACACAGGGATGGAGGTGAAGGGAACATTTGAGCCAATCAAAGTTGAATTTAAGGAAGAAGAATAAGGAATATTCTCTTAGGTTCGGTAGAAGAAAAGCTGTAATTTGTGCAATAAAAGAAACAAACAAAACCAGGTCCCTGAACATGAAATGTGACTCTCCAGGCCCTCTTGGTTCTTTTTGTAA
The DNA here is from genome assembly GCF_036250125.1 of Pseudopipra pipra. Classification (NCBI taxonomy): domain Eukaryota; kingdom Metazoa; phylum Chordata; class Aves; order Passeriformes; family Pipridae; genus Pseudopipra; species Pseudopipra pipra. Next base: position 4,422,448 of record NC_087552.1, read on the forward strand.
TCCTGTTCATGCATTAATTTTTTTAAAAATCAAATCTGTTCTCTTGCTGACATTTACAGGCTTAAAAAGACTCTATACCATGTGTATGCCTTTTGAAGAGAAGGGTTGTCTGTAGGAGAAGACATTGGCTAATAAATAAAAGAATACCTTAATTTGTTGTTCAATTAAGCAAGATACAACTTCCCAACATACAGGTGGGTCATTCCCAGTGTTGGAAATAGCAAGTATTGGCTCAATTTTCCCTTTCCTCAGCTCACTCCCTGTCACGGTGCTTTTCCCTGGCTTGTGGCAGGATTGTTTCTCTGTTAGCAACTTATTTTTTAACACACCATTCTGACACCTTGACAGTTCATGTGCTAAATCAAACTTTACAGTTCCTGGCAGGCAGTTATTAGATGTATTGCACTTAATTAACTTTACACCTAATTACAAGCAGCGCTGGCCGATTACAAAGGGCATAAATATATTAGTGCCCTGGCTGTCACATCAGGAAAATGGCTGTTGGAACAAGTCAAGCAAAAGCAATTACCACATTGTGTGCATGGGAAAGTGCAGCAGAGTGCAGGAAGAGGAATTAACTGGTTTGCTGCGAGCAGGAATTTGATTTTGCAGTTTGCATTTCAGGTGACCCCAAAAGGTATGATAAAAGATTGCCTTTCATTTGTGTAAACACTTCTTGTGTGTGAGGGAAGAGCTAAACTTGCACAGTGAGAGCTGACTTAGGTTTTGTGAGATACCCACCCTGGGTATGTGTAGATTGAATATGAGGATTCCAGCCTTAAGGAAATTAAATATGTGCTACAGGTTATAAGCAAAACTTGTGACTCAGAATGGCATAGTGCCACTGTTACTTATACAGGAGTTGCCAAACTGAGCAGGAATGCAGAGTTTGGTCTCATCTCTAGAGGGATATGTTGTAAAGAGCAAATGTTAGCACTCAGCTGACGTTCAGTGGAAATCTGTCTTGTGTTAGCACAGGAAGAAAACATCTCTGCTGAAAAAGTAAGCAAGGCATCCAGAGCAATCTTGAAAATTTTGTCAGTGGCTTTGTAAACAAGAGTCTTTATGAGAGAGATGTTTCCTCCTGTATCAAGTTTCTGCTCTAAACACAACATGCTCTCTTTTGCAGAGGGAAATAGAGCATGTTATGCAGGTGGCTGAACTGACTGTTGTTATCCATATGGCCAAGAAGGGATGTTGTCTTCATTTCACCAGAATCTTGGTGAAGGAGGAAAAACTGAGAACTGTTAAATACAACAATTTTTTCATTCCTTTTCCTTTTGCTGCTTTGCAGCAGAATAGCCTCTGGATTAGCAATGTTTTGCAACAGAACGAAACAAAATGTTTGTTTTCCCTTTCAACAAAACTCAATTATTCGTCAGTGTGTAGACAAACCAACATAAGCCCAAGTCACAGGAATTTCATGGTCAGACAGTACTATTTGCTTTGTGCAAGGTACTTACTTAACGCTTTGTACAAAACAGCACCGAGGTCACAGCAGCCAGTTTCGTATATATTGGCCAGAAAAGGTCACTAGAACTTGACTTTGCTTGAGGCAAATGGAAAGAAACAGAGGGAGTCACAATGTGGTGCTAAATTAGTGGCTGTAGGGCTTGTGCCTGTTGTTATTTACAAGCTCTGCATAAAGAGGGCTGTGAGGATGGCTGGAAACCTTTCCCAGCCCAGAACAGCCAGTCATTGTGATTCCCCCCTAAATAGGCTGCCTGTGTTGTTTGTGATAACTCATGGAAAAGTAGGTGGCCTGTAAAAGGAGTTTTGGATGCCTTTGCAAGTGTGCAGGCATGAAACAGTCAGTGGACTCCTTTGTGTGCAACTGCATAAAGTGGGAGATAATGTGTTTTCAAATACTGCATTGCATCACCACTGCAAACATTGCTCAGTGTGTTAAGACCTTGGGTGGCCAGCAGTTTTTACCCTGTATAAAATTAGAGACATTGCTGTAGAAAAATAAACCTGCCCAGGAAAGTGTCCTGATGGAAAGACCTGGGGGAGGGAAGCACTGTCACTCAAGGAGCTTGTGCCAGTGCCAGTCCTTACTAGAAGAGTCAGGAACTCAGCCCAGGAGAGAAGTTAAATCAGTCAGGGGTTCAGGTAGACCTCTATGATTTCAGTTTTCAAGGGCAAAATATGTGATACTAAGCTTTTTTCACTGTGGGGTGCAAGGAATTGATGTGAAATAATGGGGACTTGACTCTCCCAATGCACAGAGTGAGCTATGATCAACACAAAGTGTGTTAGAATGGTAATTTCTTAACTGAATGCACTAGAAGTAACAATCCATGAATAATGTTTAAAACAATAAAAGTAAATCTAAAGCTCCATGCACTTGAGGAAAAAGAGATAAAAGAGCAGTGAGAAGTTATTCCAACAGGATAGGTCTATTTTATATGCTTCATTTTTTTTTTTCTGATGTGGATGCTCATAGAATTATAGAATTATTTAAGTTGGAAGAGACCCTGTTTAACATCACTGAGGCCACCTGTAAACCAAACACTGCCAAATCTACCACTAAAATATATCCCTCAGTGCCACTTCTACATGTCTCAAATACCTCTAGGTGAGGTGACTTGTCCTTCTTAAATGGGTGCTGATTTGACCCAATTGCTGTTAGTTAAACTGTTCAACCTGAATAGTCAGTTTGTATTTACATGTGTATATATGTATGTATGTATTTGTGTATATTGTTGTATCAGAAACCCATGGTGAGGGAAATTCATTGAGGATAGTGAAGAAAAAGCTGGGAAGTCAGCTATGGCAGCTCTTTTGCCCACTTGGATAATATTTCAGTAGCCACCATGGAGTCCTCAGCTTTTCCATATTTATCATATTTGCACTACAATACAAATGACACAAATGACACAAAACTGAATTGATTGTTCTTTTTTGTTCTGTAGATGAGATGTTTCTCAGTCCTGACTTCCGAAGGCTCAGTGCGCTCCTAAGATCCAAGGATCCTATCTGCCATCAGTTTTTGGAAGCATCTAAAGGAAAACTGGAAACTGCAGTGCTGAATGGAGAGCTGGCAGGTATGTGAAAGCCCTCTGTTAGACTTTCCAGCCAAGTCTGCTTTGTTCTTGGAGCTGCACAGTTTGCAGTTTGACTTCTGCACCCTGTTGTAATGACTCTTTCCGTGTGAGTGCATCATCCCACAGGAAGCTAATTGACTTTGACTTCCCTGCTTCTCTTCTCAGTGGGTGATGCCAGTTGTAATTCTTTTATTGATTGTTTAGAACAATTAGCGGAAAACAAATTTCTCCAAAGAACAGATAATTTGGTTTTGTTGCTCTCTACCATTAAAGCTGAACAATTTGTTATCTGGGGGGGGAAAAAAAATAAATGAATAGGGACCACATTCCGTCTGTTTATTAGCTGAAGAGGGACAGGTTAGCTCATCATTAATGTCATCGGTAATTAGCGCTCTCGTGCTGCCACCATCTGCACCAGGGGCTGGCAGTCTGTCAGCAGCCTCCAGTGCCAGGGCTGATGGTGTCTGTGTGTGCCAAGCCACGGGCAGGCCCTGTGTGATCCCAGCATTTGTAAACAGCAGTGGGCTAATGGGATCGAACCAGGCAGTTTTGTTGGATCTGTGGCTGCTGCCCTGGGAAGGACACGAGGCTTCAAACCTCCCCGGGCAATTCCCAGTCATTGGGTCACCAGCACCGGGCTCAGGATGCCACTCTCAATTAATCAGACTTCTGCTGGTCACAGCTGGTTTCTGTTTCCATTTGGGGCGAGGTTTGGGAAGGCAAATGTGACCTGTGCTCGCATTCCATCGGCGTCACTGCCCTCCACGACAGCCAGCACGGAAACCCTGGCGTGTCCCACAGAGCCCTCCTTAATTGGATAGGCTTCCTAGTTGTTGGGGAGTAATAGCTTCTTATTCTACTCCAGACTGAAAAGAAAGGATTTTACTTGACACAAGTCTTTCCAAATAAAAAAAAAAAGCCCCAACCAGGGAAAAAGGTAATAATTCTGTAATGTTTAGGCACTACTCGAGGTGTTTTACTGACTCTTATTTCTGTTATTCAGGTTTTATTTTGAGGAGAAAAAGTTCTGAAAATTCTCACTGCTTAGTAAAATCACTTGTGAAGGTCAAGAGGATCTTGAGATCCTACATGCAGGGATTTGGAAGCTTGTGTTGGAATGGCTCTCTGCCAGGCTTAAATTTGCATCATGGTTACTATGAAGGAAACGATTATGCATGGAAGGGGTTAGTGAGGTGTTTAGTAGTTTTTCATTGGTACTCTCCTGTTCTGTGCATTCAGTCATGTGGATTGTACATCCAAGTACAGGTGGAATTTAAATGCTTCCCTTGGCACGTGGTTTTGAAGCCACATTAAGATGTATTACTTCAGGTATCATGGAAATTATAATTAGGGAATATCTGTTAATAGTGCTTATTCCTCATATCTGGACATTTTCAGCACACAGGTGTTAAAAATGCGAGTTCCCACTGGCATTGTAGAAAAACTCATGTCACAGTTGTAAGGTAGAGCACAATTCCCAAGGGACTGCTAAATGTTTGTGTTGGATGCACGGAGCCTGAGCATGTTCAGGGAGTAATCTCTGTTTCTGATGGGAGAACATGGATCTGCCTTTGGAAACTCTGAACCTCAGTCAGAGGTGAGAGGAGTCAGGAATTTCAGAGTCATTAAAATGCATTTCCAAAGATCTGGTGTTAGCAAGAGGTGCAGTTGTGTTACTTGTTCTCTTAAAAATGGACAGAAGTGGAGGCAAGAGCAAAATAGGGGGAAGTACGAAGGATAACAGGAAAGCTGGGATGTCTCAATATTTTAAGTCACTTTGTGGAAAAAGGGAAAAAGGGCAGTGTGTGTGTATATATATATATAATTTGGAAAGGGAATAATGTAAGGAAGGTGATACTGTAATAAACAAGAAAGTTAGGAGTGTTTTATGACTTAATATTCTAAAATGCTGATTTACAAATGCAAAAGGTAGTTTGCACTCGTGGGCTGATCCAAAACAACTGGAATCAAAATGTTCCTTTGGGTTTCAGCAGCTTTTAGACCCAGGCGACTTTTCCAGTGTTTTCTGGGTAAATTTACTGCATGCAAATTTTTACAGAATTTGCTGCCTTCAGCTGCCATTAGAAAGCAGCTATTCTAAGGAATGTACAGAATAAACATGTCATGAAAAAAATCAGGTGTTTAAGGTCCAAATGGAATAGCAATACGGTTTATAAGAATCTTTTGTTGTTCCATTTACTTCTGTGGCATTTGAGTAATTTTTATGTGGTGTGCCCATTTGCATATTTAGATATTATAAAATTTAAAATTATATTTTACATTATATTTTAAAGATACATATCTGTTTATCCTGAGGTATCAGTGGATCAGTACAGAAAACAAAGTCATTTTAGCTTTGGGATTAGAAGAGGGAAAAGAGGTTTTAATCCACAGTTCTGGGGTACAATTGTAACTTCTCTGTCACTTTCTTACACATAAAGTGGAAAACCATTACAGATACTAAAATTAAACATTATGCCAATACTGTAAATGCAGTGTGAGGATTTATTGTATTACTGAGCTCTTTAGAATATTAACATTCCTTGGCTTCACTGAGAAGCATTGACTAATTCCAGGTGAGTCACCTCAGACAACAAAGCCCACTGTTGGTGGAATCTGTCACACAGAGCACGAGGTGACAATTCCCAAGGGCCATGTGGAGATGTGAGGATATTTTGTTACACTGTGGTGACTCACATTCCTTTAGTTCTCATTAGTTTACACTGTATTCTATTATAGAAAAATTGATTTCTGTTAACTTCCACCTTCACTTAATGTACACATATCATTTAATGAGCATAATACACCTTAAAATATTAAATTACAGCCTTTCTGCCTCCCAGGTAGACTGTCAGACCTGGTGGTATAAATTAATATGTAATGCTACACAGCTAACAAATTCCATTCAGCCAAGCAGCTCCCAGGGCTGGAGTTTTCCACTGGAATCAATGGAGAGACTTAGAATGGCTCCATTAATTGCTAAAATAAGAGTGTGCATTCACAAGATCAAACTCAGTTAACTTTTTTTTTAAAATTCGTGTGAAGTAGACTGTTACCCTCTGATACTGAATCCTCTTTTCCCTCGGGCTGAAATTTTGTGTATTATTTTTCAAAACACCTGTTGAGTTGGGACAGAAGAAACTAAGCAACCAGTGATATCATTTTTCATTTAGAAAAATATGTTGTAGTCGTAGAGGATTATTATAAATTGTTTCTAGATTGTAAATAATATACATCCAGACAATGGATAATTAATTGCAGGCAAAGTTCAATTAAGAAAGGTCACCTTAAATGTGCCTTATTTTATTTGTCTCCCTGATTATCACTGGTCAGATGTAATTACACACTTTTCAAATTGCAGCTCTGGAAAGATGGGTTAAATGTCACTGTAAATTGCAGGTTTTAAAAAAAGTAATTAATACATACTTCTTGACTATTTTTAGGTTGGGTTTGTTGGGTTTTTTGGTCTGACAATACCACCAAAGCTTAAAGCAATCAGAGGTGACTCAAAACACACTCAAAATACCCATTTAATTTTAATAAGACTTGGACCTGAAGAGCTCCATTATAGGCAGATAAAGTCTGGGATCTGACTGAGGTTCAGAATTGCTTCTTGCCTGAGTAAATGAACAGCAGAGTAGAAATTTGGACCTTTTTTAATTCTCTCTATTCCTGACAATCTAGTTAGATTGTAGCAAGATGGATAATTTACTAGCCACACTTATTTCTGATTTTGCACTAGGCACTATTTATAATAATGAGCACCAACTCCAAACTTTTTAGCCTCTTGGTTTTTTTCTTCCATCTTCCCCCTTGCCCTTCACAGCTTTTCTTTATGCTGTTGTTGGACACATCTTGAGAGTTATTGTATCAACAGTCAGCTTTTTAGATGGTTTTGAGGTGTGCTGGCACTGACATCTGCAAAGCTGTCCAGGGCACTTCAACACAGCCCTCCTCTGGCAGTGCTGGGAGCAGTGCTGGGGATCAGATCTGAGCAAAGGCAGCTCAGGTTTCCTGGTGCCAGCTGATATTATATTGATGGGGATCAAGAAAATAAACCACGTTTGCCCAGAATGCCGTAGCCTATTCCAAATGCAAGTAAAGGGGTTGGGAGTCTGAATCCCTCATTTATCCCAACTGCTGGAGGTAGAGCGTGGCCGGGACAAAGCCAAGCTGTGAGCTAAGGAGAGGCTTAGTGAGAAAGGGCATTGATGGAAATCCCTGAGGTGAATGGAAGTGGACTTGCAGCAGGTTTGCATCCATAGGAAAGCTTTCTGGTCGCCTCCTTGGACCACAGAGTGTGAGGCTTCACTGTCTTTCTCCTCTTCATATCAGGAGGCATCTCATGTTGAAGAGTTACACCCCACAGCAAAGTAGAAAACATACAGAAAAATATGTACTAGACCCTCGTCAGCCTCTTTTCTGCTGGGAAAGGGTGGCTGACAGGGGATACAGACACCACTACTGCTGACAGCAGTTGAAAAAATTAGCAGGTTTTTACTTTTCTGTAAATATTTGGATCGTGATAAACAGTTTGATTTTGTGTACAGACCACTCTTCAGTAAGTGTAGTGCCACCTAAATATGCTTTTTGGTGTGAGTCAGAGCTGTGTCCTCGAGCCAGACTGAACTTGCCTCAGGTCCTAATGGACCTGAACTGACAACCCTCAGGCACTCACTTTATTGACATCTTGGTAGGATAGAGAACTGTTTGTTTTTGGGTTTTTTTGCCAACTCTGTTACCTCAAATAATCAAAATTCAGGACTTCACAATGACTCCTCAGTGATAAAAGGACACTTTCCTTTGACTGGTGTCCTTTGAGATGGGCGGGTTCTGAACATCAGCCAGGGATCAGTGCAGCTTCACAAGTGCAGTCCTTGGAAAACAGCACAGAATTCTTTGCATGAATATGCAGGCTTGCTTTTGAAAGTTACACTTAAAACTCATTATGGATTATTTTCAATTATGAATCAAAGCTCTGAGAATGCTTTTTTTTTTAATGGGGTTAATCTGATACGGGAAAAGGGGATAACTTTGCCAGTGTAGATTGCATATGCAAACAGGAAGCCTATGGAGCCTTCATGCTTCAAGTGCAGTGTGGGATTCTTTTTAGATTCAGCCACGAACACTTTCTGTGGCAATACTCCACTCCTTTTGTTTTATGGTATCAAATGAAGACTGGGACATTAAAAGCAGGGCATGAGAGAAATGAAAAATGTCAGTAAAAGCAGCTGATGAAAACCTTATTAAGCAGCTATGCATGTCAGGCTGTGTTCCTTCTGTAATGTATATGTTCGTAATAACAGCTCTGAATTCTGCAGGGAGCTATAAGTAATGAACAAAATTGGTCAAGCAAAAAAAAGGACTTATTGGAAACTTGAGTGCTGTTGAGTCCCATAATATGCAAACTGTACATCTGCATAAAATAAGCCTGTGCCCCGCTGATAGCTTTTATATTGTTCCCCTTGTATACATCAATTTGTTTGCTGGGCTGAGTTTGCTGCAGCAAATGTTTTATGGTGAGAATTACGTCCCCAATTTCCATAAGTAGCCAAGTGTTCACTGTCAATATCAATAACAAGGCAAAATGTAAAACTGAACAGGACAGACAGTGTCTCCAAGGAGGAGGTTGCCCTCTTACCTAGAGTGGAAAGTTTCTGGTGTTAACGTATCCTTCCCAGTGGAGGAACAAAATAATGAGGGGAGGGAATGATCAAAGCGTTGCAAATACCATGTGAAGGAAGCTAATACCATGTGAAGAGTTAGGCTGCACAAAAGACAAAAAAAGAAGAAAAACAAAAGCACTGACAAACTACTTCTTTGCCTAGAAAGACAGAAACTAAAGAGGTGGGAATAGAGTCTGGAATTGGTAAAGAAATAAAACCTGTTGACTCAGAGCAAAAATTGCTCAAAAATTGCACCAAAAACTACTTCCTTGAAACTCTTAGAGTAACATGAATGAAGAATAAAACCCAAAAAACTGTACTCAGCAGGGTTTTGAGGTGGGGATATGTATGTTTTACTAGGAAAGCCTCAGGCTCTTTCTTGGTTTTCTGTGAGAAAAAGGTGGCTGATCTGAGGGAGCTGCCTTGAGTAAACCTGAGGATAGGAAACTGGGGGAAATCATAAAGCCAGAGAAGTGAAAAGCTGAGTATTTCCTTGCCTGTGGGAACATGGAATAGTAGAAAGGTGGACAGATGGAAGGATGTGATATTATAGTTGAGAATTAATACATACATCCCTTTTGAAACAGGAACAGGTCTTAAAGAAAATGATACATTAGCAAATCAGATCAAATTTTAATTCATTATTTAACTGGAAACTTGAAATCAGACTAACATTTAAATATAACTATTAGCTTTCTGCCCACCTCTACATTTGGAGTAGACTGGGAGTTTGTGTTCAAGTGTCAGCTGATCACCTGAGAAGTGAGGAAGGGCTGCTCTTGTGTGGGACTTGCCTCACCTGCTGGTGGCAAATTATCTAAGATCTCCCTGTGGTTCCTGGAGAGAGCCTGGACAGCTCCATCCCATTTATCTTACAGTGTCAAAAGCCTCTTTGCTCCTTGCAGTACGAGCTGGAGCTCAGGTCTTTATACAGCCAGAGAGGTTTGTGAAAGGCAGTTTCATATTCTTCTGGAGTACTGATACAGTAAGGAAATAATGCCATAAAAGCTCCTAATAAAAAGGTCCATTACATTCTGTTGGTACTAAAGTTTTAATTTGTTAGGCACACAGGCACTGGGATGGGAGACTGGAGAGCAGTGTAAATGGAGACCAGTCCAGGAACAGCCCAAGGAAAAAATACACAGTAAAATAATGATTTTCAAATATGTTTTTGGACAAACCTGAAGCACATTTTTACAGCCCATGATGAATGAGGTGAACATACAGTTTAATGTTTTCCAGCAGATGAGTTAGAGATGATTGACCAGGGTGACACACAGGTCAGCTGGGAGGGGAACAGAAGAGAAAGACACAGCATAAGCAGCTACAGGAGGACATCAGGACAGCAGAAATGGGGCAGAGGTTTGGGACTGGAAACAAAATCAGTTTTTTGTTTAGGGAGCAGAGGATGAAGAGCCTGAATTCCGTGGTGTCATATCTGAGATGTGCCAAGATATCTGGGAAAACTGGTGGCATTCAGGTGAAATGTGTAGCAGCAGAAATGCAAGAACTTTGATGCTCTCCTCACCATGTGTCTTTAATATCTATAGTGGGTGATGCTTTGACTTAAAAGAATTTTTGGAAGTTAAATCTTCAGTTTTCAGCTCCAAAAACCTTAAAACCTCGCAACACATATCCAAAAGTGTCCCCAAAAGAGTAAATGTGCTTTGACATATTTCTTTGTTCTTTTAAAGTAAATGAAACAATTAGTCCAAATGAAGCACTTCATCACCAAAACCCAGAGGAATTCCTTGGCTGCTGACAGATCATGAATAATAATAGAGTGTGCAGAAAAGGAGGAGGAGTCATGAGAGCCTATGGGTGACAAACAAAAGCCGATTTCAAAGACTCTTGAGCTGGGTTAACTCGTTCTGAAGTGTTCAGGTTCTATTTCAGAGTGTCCAGTGAGCCAAAAGTGTTACAGTGGGTTCTGTGAGCTTCTGCAAAGCACTTCATCTACTCATTTCTACCATAAATAATTGACTGTTCTCCAATTTCATTTTAGATGTGGTCAGTGGAGATCTTTATTTATAATATTTATTCTTAATATATATATTTATTTATAGTATTTATGTATTTATAATATTTATTATAAGAAAGTGTGTTCACTTGCAAGTAATATAAGGACAAGCTGAGCTTTCTGCTTTCTCTTAAAACCTGTTTATTTTATTTCACAATCATCTTGTCCATCTCCACCACATTTTTCTGTTTTGGCTCTTCCTAATTTCTAGTTTAGAAGTCTGTACATTTTAAGAAAGTTGTTAAATTAGGTATAGTTTGGTGAGCTGCAGCATCACAGGTGATTTTACAGATCCCAGGACATTTACCCTCATCATTATTTTGCTTTGAGTCAGTGGGCTCTCTGGCTGACTTTCACTTGTGGTCCCAGACATATTAACAGCTACACCCCAACTAAAGTGTGTACCACTAGGGATTGCCTTCAAGCCCAATAAGCTTCCCATTATTTCCTATCTTAAAATCTCTGCTAAGTAATAAAAATTAAAAAAAGAGAGGGGGAAAAAAAGGTTGAGGTCACACTGCAGCTGCAGCCTCATTGAGAATTCAGGCGGGAAACACAAGCTAATCTATACAAAAATAACACCTAAAAAGGACACATTAATAATCTTGGACATGAAAGAATATTTAAAAAACCCCATAGTCTCTACAGTTTAATAATATCTGAGAGTAGTAACTACTTTAGCAAACAGAAGGATGCTTTTTGGGAAGCTGGTGACAAGTAGCCAAGTGGTCCCATGCTTATTTATAGTTGAGGGGATTGGTATTTTTGAGCAAAATTTTATTAATTAACAAGACAATTTCTTTTTGAAGTAGGATCCCCATCAATGAAATTGATTTTCAAATGAAGAGAGTTCTGCAATCCTTAAAAGTTAAAAAATTATTTTTGTAATTATTGTATGTATTTTTTCCTGTGTGTCTCCTCTATAGCCATCTAGCTAATTGTGAACAGTGATTTCCCCTCAGGTAAAGTTGGGAGGGAGATGAAACAGGCCAAAAAAGGGGGAAAGAAGGGGAAATCTGTAGATGAAAGATTTCTTGAAGTGCTAAAACAAAAATGTGGAAGACTTGGGAATGGGGAAAGAAAGCCTGAAATAGTGAATTGCAAGAGGGAGAAACAGGGTGGAAATTATTAATGAAATTGCTTTCCAGCTGTTCTCCCATTTTCTCTCAGTGAACTGCAATACCAGATTGTCAGCACAGTTCTAGTGTCTCCCACAATTCCATTTCAGGGCTATGGAAGAGAGGTTCCAATTTGCATTTACTTCTTAAGACTTACAAATGTGCCTTTTCCCAATAAACAGAGAATCAGTGATGCACTTCATCGTTTCTTTCAGGTTTCTCAGCAGGAAGATTGGCCTCTTTACACTGGAAGACCTCTGTCTGTGGTGTTTGTATTTCCACTTGTTTTTGACAAGCTGAGTGAAATATATCAGTAAGTAGCAGGATTTTGATAAAAATAAGATTGTGTGTAGTTGGGAGTTACTGAATAAGTGAATTCAGTTTGAACAAACCCGTGACTAACAGTAGTCAAGGATTAACAGATTATTAACTCAACATTTCTAACATTTATATGCTAACAGATTAAAATGTTTCACACCTGAACTAGGTACTGTTCTGCTCATAAATGCATGTTTACCTGTGTCATACTTTTGCAATAGAATAGAGAGTAGCTTTATGTTGAGCCAGGCTTCTGACTGGGAGAACTAAACTGTGTTAACATGGTCTAACTCAAACCTCCCAGCTCCCACTGGGAACACACTGTGTGCAAGGCCATCCTACCACCTTCTCAGTATCAGCTAAGATAATGTGGCCAAATAATGTCATCCTCTGTTTAAAAATACCATTCAGATAGTATTTTGGTTCTGATCCTGCAGAGACTGAACAACTTGGTTAATTGTGACCGTTGCACGTGACCAGAGAAGTCAATTTTAATCCTGCCTATTTGGCATGAAAGAAATAGCATAACCACACGTGTAAATGCTTAATTTCCAAATGGTCTGATCTAATGAAGTCAGATTGGCATCTTAAAAATTCATTAAAAAGAGGAGCCCAGCTCAGTTATCTGAGTGCTCAGTCAGAATAATTGTTCTGAAATCAGGATTGGGGGCTTTTGTTTGTCATTACACTGTAGCAGGTGTGAGAGATTGGATTTGAGTTCTACCATGATTTGGGATATTTTTTCTTTGTCTTTGCTGTTCCTGAAGCACTGATCTTTTGGGCAGTGCTCCTCAGAAGATGAGAGGGAAAGGAACAGTGCAGACCAAGGAGGTAAAGTATTTAAATGTCCTGTATGGCATGTTCCTCCTCTGTCTTTATTACCTGGTTATGATAACAACAGAATTGTTGGGCTCTTCAGACAATAATCTGTTTAAAGCTCTTGGAAAGTGCCTGTTTTTATCAGCATTAATTGCTTCCAGTGGGACTAAGCATTAGTAAAGGTAAGTCTTCATATCACCAGGGAATAATTAGAACAAAATGCAAAGGAAAGAGAAGTAGAATGAAAATTGTTCTTATTATTCTTGTAGTAGCTAAGGTGGAAATTTTTTTTTTCTGTTTTTCTGTTAGTAATCATGTTTACAAATGTAGGTGGACTGTACTGTGTCCAAGCTCTGAGAAAGAATAAAGAAAAACACTGCTGTAAAGAACCAGAAAAATAGAAGTTTTCATGAGAGACCTCAGCAGTTACTCTTTTACTGGAATCATTAAATCTTCCTGTAACTAAGTGAAAAGCTTGTAGTGTTCATATACCCATCTCTGTAGGAATCCCTTCAGTATTTTGTTCAGTATGCAGAGGTATAGCTTAAGTTGGCCAATGCTGAGTGACCATCTTTAGTTTATTATTCCTTGGAGACTTCTACACCACACAGGCTTTTTCTTTGACCTTTACATTTTCTTCTGAGGACAAGGGGTTGGAGTGTGCAGGATAACCAGAAATACCCACCCTGGCTATGGAGAAAACCTACCCTGCTTTTGAGCACCAGAAGTCCTAAACATCTGGGGATCATTTGAAACTGTAGCTGCTCACTCGCTAAGGAAGACATGAAAGAAGCAGTTAATGTTTCTTTTCTGGGTAAGGAATTGATCTTTATCACCACTTTCCCTAAACTGTATTAATAACAATCACCAGGGACAGGAGAAGTACTTGCATACTTTAAAGGCAGCAGGAGCTGCCCCGGGTCACGGAAGTAAAGGAGGAATTTGAATCTGAGTTTTACTTGTTTTCTATCCAGAAGCATGAACCTCTTTTGTTGGAAACACTTTTTGTGTGAAGCTTGACTGCAGCTTCTAAGGATATGTAAAAATAAATCAAGTTAACAACAACAAGGAGAAAGAAAAAATCCCTCCTGTGAGGCCTCAAAAAATTCTTTCTCTAGCAAAAAGGACTGTAAAGGTTTTTTTGGGTTTTTTCCCCATCAAATGAAAATTTATATTCATGCTGTTAAATTCTTACCGAGAAAAGTGTGAGGTGCTGCTTTTGCTGATGTAGTGGAATAATGCAAGTACCAGTTTAAAATTTTAAAAGTTTCTCTAACGTGTGGAGTGAATTTGCCATCTCAACAACACACCCCACAGTTGTTTATGTGCCTTGGGGATGTTGTCTTAGAAGACCTTTACTTTTCTTAACTTTGGGAATGTAGCAATGCACAGATGTATACAGCAATGCAAGATATTCATGATATAGGGGATTTTTTTAACTTTTCTTGACTATTTTTATAGGAACTTTTTCTGCACCACTCTGGCAAGGCAAATTTCCAAGTCTTTGATTTCTTGAGTCTTGCTGCTGTCAGATATTAATGGATGTTACTTGTTGAGTTCCCCGTGATGCTTTGAAAGGGTGCACTTGTGTGGATAATAAAGGAGCTAGTTCTCTTGTTCACAGATTTTTTTGAGCAGTAGAACTACAAAAGCATTGCTCCCCTTATGACAGAAGCAAGGCCCCCAGATCATACTTCATTCCTTCCAAATCCCTTCCTGCACCTGGAAAGAATGCCAGCATCCCAGCTGATAAAAACTGGGTTTTAGTGAAGTCAGAGAGGAACAACCACATATAAACCCAACTGGAAAAATTAGGGAGAGGTTCTTATCTGCCACAGACTAATTGGCTGGGGCCTACTGTTTCACATATCAGATCTCTCCCTGCTGTTCAGAGAATGTTGAGTGTGCCAGAAATAGTTTGTCCTTATGTGTGTGTCTATCTGCTCACAGATCACAGGCTGACCTGCTTCCTCCCCAGCCCTTCCTTTGGAAGCATCACCACTGATTTAGGAGGGGTGTGTATCCATCCACACTCCAGTAAACACTCTTTGTAGAGTTAGACACCACTCTTATTCCTCTTTATTGGGTCACATGTGGGCAAGGGTTCTGTTAAGTGCTCTATTATTATGGAAGTCAGTTTAATGACTGCATGCTATAAAAGTTAAAGCAATTATATGTAATGCATGGTGATCAGTATGACTTCCAAATGTTCACATGCCATGCATGTCAGATTCCAGTTGGAAAACAAAACAAACCCCTCAAGGTTGCAGGCTGTGCTTTAGAAGAGCCACATGTTGTAACCTCAGAACCTCAAAATATCAGCTGGTTTCTGTGCATGATCAGAGCAGTGGAATCTGTGCCACATTCTGCCCGTTATTTCCTGGAATCTGGCTGCAGTAACAATCAGATGTGCAATTCTGCCAAATGCAGCCAGTGTTTGATCCACATTCAGATCAGGGAATTATCTGTACTTTTTTTTTTTTTCCCCTCCTGGCATATCTCATTCTGACATAATTTTTGTACAGGATATAACAAAGATAGATATGTAAATAAGGAATGACCTTTTCTAAAATTCATCTGTGGTGGCTCTTATATTGCTTTTAGGTGAAATGAAATCATCTACAGACACCAAATGAGATCAAGGATCATTGTGCTCTCAGACTGGAAGATGTAACCTTTTGTGAAACATTTAAAATCAAAATACTCTGGACACATAAAAGAAACAGATTTTTCACCTTCCTCGAAAGGAGAGCAGAAGTGATCGATCACTGTTGCCAGGAACACTTTGCCTTTGTCAGCAGAACCTCTGGAGGAGCCCAGGTAACTCTCATTTCAGTCCTTCAGCACAGATTTCTGTGTCCCACACGTATCTGCTATCCTAATTTATGTGTACCTGCTTCTGCTGTTCTTATCCACTGCTGGTGCATACAGAGTGTTCATTGTTGTAAATTATCAGGCTGTAGATATAAGTTACCACAGTAAACTGAGCCTGAGCCATTCAGGAACTGCTTCTCTGTCCCTTCTGGCTCATCTTTTCCTTCTCCGGGGCAATGGCACACAGGGAAGAGGTGGGTCTAAAGGCAAGGATAGCAGCTGCCTTAACTGTCCAACACTGCTCTCTTTGTACTCATGAGTTTATATACAGTTCAGTCAAGGAAAAGGTCCAAATAAATAAATAAATACCATTAAATATGAAAAGGACAACTGGACAGAGTGGATGAACCAGTCAGAAATCTCCAACTGGATTTCATGGAATTCTTCCTTTGCAGGTGACCCTCTTTGCAGGAGAAATATGCCCTCAGGCCCTGAAGTTTTAAATTTTATCAAAATGTGGTAACTTACTTGATTTTTGCTGAGGATTGCAGTATTTCTTGAAAAGTTTATATGAGGGGTTTGGATGTGATTTTTTTTTTTCCTGCACCTACAGGAACGTTATCATCTGTTCTGAAGCAAATCAGCTTCCTGGGAGCTTTACCATTATTCAGGTTAGGGTCATGTAAGCTGTGTAGGAATATTGCCATCAGATAGATAGACCAACAATGCTGAAACAAGGCATTTGAATATTACATTTGCTTTTATATATTGAAATAAAATGGTATGTATGGAATTTTATTTAATAGAACATGAATGTGATTTTAGGTAAATGTGTCCAACAGGCTGAAGCAAATGCTTGAAAGTTTTTATTTTATTACTTTGCTTATAGTGTGGTGGTATAAACTGCTTTTGTTAGTTTAATAACAAGGGTGGGAAGAGACCAAGTACTGGGAGATCAATTTAAAAAGTAGCTCAGAAGAATTAAACACAGGAGAGCAACTTCAAGGTGTCTGGTGTTTTATTTCATTGTAACAAAAATACTGCACATGGATTCATCAAACACAGTTGTTGGGTTTCCTTTTGTTCTTTGGTTTGTTCTTTCTGCTAAAACCTGTGGTAGGGCAGAATTAGTGCTGGAAATTTCCTTTCCTAATGACCTCAAATATACTCATTTTAAACCCAAGTAGGTGCCTTTTCAGAAAAGTGCCAGAGGCTCTTCGAGCACCATCAACGTGACACAGAAATGACACTAGATTAGGTATCTACAGTTATATTAAAAACTGCAGCAAGTCTCAACAGAACTGTTTTTAAACTACTGCAAGATGTGTTTAGTGTTCATAGATTAAACATATATGGATGTAATCTTAAAAAAACACAGGGATTACAGAAATGTAAAAGATTTCATCTTTTCTTCAAGAAAGCATTTACTATCAGTCATGATTTCTGAGTGGTATCTGTGAGATTACAGAAAATAAAAGCAGTGATTGGGGGAATGTAACAGATTTAATAGTTTTTTATTATTTCCTATCAGTGATGATTTCTGAATGGTATCTGTGAGATCCTAAAAAAATGCAGTGATTATGGGAATGTAACAGATCATTTAAAAAAAATACATTTACTATCAGCCGTGATTTCTGAATGTTACCTGAGAAATGATGAAAAAATGTAGTGATTATGGGAATGGAACAGATTTAATCATCTTTTATCATTTACTATCAGTCATGAATTCTGAATGTTACCTGTGAGAGTATAAAAAAAAATGCAATGATTACAGGAATGTAACAGATTTAAACATTTTTTTTTTAAAACCCCATTTATTATCAGTCATGATTTCTGAACATAATCTGTGAGATTATAAAAAAATGCAGTGATTCAGGGAATGTAACAGATTTAATCATCTTTTATCACTTAGTATCAGTCATGATTTCTGAATGTTTCTGTGAGATTAAAAAATTCTGGGAATGTAACAGATTTAATCATTTCTAAAAAAAACCATTTACTATCAGTCATGATTTCTGAATGGTATCTGTGAGATTAAAAAATTATTAAATCCCTTACATTCCCAGAATCACTGCATTTTTTTTTATATCATTTACTCTCAGTCATGATTTCTGAATGTTATCAATCTGTGAGATTATAAAAAAGTGCAGTGATTCTGGGAATGTAACAGATTTGATAACTTTTTACCATTTCCTATCAGTCATGATTTCTGAATGTTACCTCTGAGATCATAAAACAATGCAGTGATTATGGGAATGTAAGATATTTAATTATTTAAAAAAAACCCCAAAACATTTACTATCAGTCATGTTTTCCTGGTCAGGCTTTCTCCCTTTCCCCAGAGAGGAAGGAACATGATAATCCCTTCTTTTAAGTAGATTTTGCAGTTGTATAAGCTGGTTGCTTGCTTTCTGTACTCCCAGGTGGCCAGCAGGGCAGTAGTAGAAGGATTTTTCCATGTTCTTGGCATGAACCCCATGGATCTGTACATTGGGGACACATCTCTGTGTAAAGCCCTTGTCTTCTGGGACAGCTTGAAGGCATTTTCTTACTACAAAGTTATGTTGCTGGAGATCTTCCGTCTGCTTATGGCACAGTTTAAAATAATCTGTAGGGAAGAAATCCCAAGCTGTGATTTCTGATGTATCTTCCTAAAATAAGAAAAAAAAACCCCTCAGACAGTGTTGGTATAGGACCAAGCTTTGAGGATTTCCACCTCCTGATGGCATAAGGGTGTATTTTCCATCCTGTGCCTCCCCTGCTCATGTTCATTTGTGTCCCACAAAGCCTCCCAGCACAGACAGGGACTGACTGCATCAAAGGCCTTTGTGTGAAAATATGGACAATGCTATAAACTAACCTTGTGTTAACCTACCCGAGAACAGAGGACAAGAATTCTGAATGCCAAAATATAGAGAGATGTGTGAAAGGGAAAACTTATACAAAAGTAGGCAGACTGAATAAAACTATTTATCTTTAAGCCACACAAGTCATGGTAATTAAATTAGGTCAGGCTGGCTATAAAGCTACAAAAAGCAGGCTGTAACTAATTTAGAAAGAGGCAGAGAAGACCTGAAAAGAAAACAGATTGACAGCCCCCTATTATTTTTTATCTAATCAAGACAACAAAACTTAAGAAAGAGGAAAAGAAAAAAAAGGAAAAAGAAAAAAACTCATGTTGATTTATCAAGATTTTCTCTCAAACCATTGGGACAGACAAAAGCATGTAGTCACAGCTTTGATGTGGGAAGGGTTTCATATTGTTATTAGTGCTAACCATGGGTTACATGCATACAGATTCTACCCTGAGAAAATCAGAATAATTGAATACCTTAAAGTTCACAAACTGGTGGACTAGCACAATCAAATCTTTATCATTACACTACCATTTCACTGAATCTTCCTGAGCATCTGTATCATCTGCTTTGTAAGAGAAATCCTAAACATCTGTGAAAAGAGAACAATTAGACTTTTATTTAAAACCATTTCTTCATAAATCCCACCTGCCAGTATGTGTTAAACAACCCTTTTTGAAACTGGTTTCAAATACTTGCTTTGAATTTTAATGTGTCAGATTGTATTGGTACTTCCCACACCCTTGTCTTGGAAGTTAAGACTTTATTTATAGGTGTGGATCCAGTCTCATTAAACAGCGTTTAAAATAATATTTCAGTTGATTTCTATAATAGTTTTTATTCTCCAAGTGATTAGAAAAATTAGCATTCTAGGGCTGTCTGAAGGGTGAAGAGGAGTGTGTGAACAAAAAGGGGGAAGGGCACAGACAAAAAGCTGGGTTTGTGTTGGTGTTTAATAGCAAACAACCCTTTCCCACCCTGCTTCTCTTTTGTGCCTGCTCTAGTTCTAAGTGACTTGTAAAGGTTTTGCAGCAGCAGATGACGCTCAGCCACTACATTCATCTGAAAGAAGATATGAACTTTGCCCCACGAAGGAAATATTGGAGGTTTCAACACAATTAAGGGGTTGCAAATTCTCTGTGAAAATGGAAATTCCCTCCCATTTCTACCAATAGGTCCTAGAGGGTGAAGTTTTGACCCCGGTGAAGTCAATGGAACCTTCACTCTCTTTCATTAGGACAAGAGCCATCCCTCATCACATCTTGCACTTGGGACAATGAAATGTGGTTAGGAAAGGAGAAACTGTTTCCTTGGGGAATGGCCATTAGGTACCACCTCCTCCAGAAAATGAGGGAGAGACTTGGAGAGATGATCAGAAAACATGCACAAAAATGCAGAGAGTCAGAAAGGGGGAGCAGGCAGGAGAACAGCAACATTCAGCATTTCCCCTGTCCTGTAGGAAAATGTAGGATAGAGAACATCAGCAGAGTAATATAGAGAACATCAGCAGAGCTGGGTTGTCCTTTTGTCAGAGCTGAACTGGCACCAGGAAGCAGGTTTGTTTCTGTCTGAGAGAAGGAGCTCTCACCCTTACACTTGACAAGGAGCTTTGAGTGTTCCTCAAGTTGAAGTCAGAATTTAACAAAAAAGTTGCAAAACTAATGAGCAGAACCTCAGAGCATTGGCCCAGACACAAGCTCCCTTCCTTGAGATCTTACCTAAGCAATCTTTCTGTGTGCTTAATGTTCAAGACATTCAGAGCTGGACCGGATTCATGCAGAGATGGGCTGAGGTACTGTTGCCAGGTACAGAATCCTGGTAAAAAATCACTACCTGAAGCATAATACAGAACCAGATTTTTAAAGACAAACCACACAACCAAGTCTGAACTCCCAGGACTTCAGTATAGCAATTTACTGCTCTATGCACTGTTCACATGTAGCCAATATGAACCAAGGGATTGAATTAAACTCGCTGAGTTTTGACAGATTTGCTTTTACTTCATTTTTATTGCTCATAGGTAAAAGGAGACCTGCCAGCCTACTATAGATACTGGATCTACAGGATTTGGACCATAACATCTTATGTTTTATTGTGTTTCTTTAAAAAGACCTCTCCTATTTAACTAGAAGCTGTAGTTTCTGGTTTTTTTTCCTATTTTATGCTTAAGATAAATTGGAGGTGGCACAGATCAGCGGAAGAGCAACAGCCTTTAGAAGCACTCTCCAAAATTAAGAGTTTGTGAAATACTTTCCAAACATCTGCACGAGCAGTGCTACATCAACCTTCCAGCCTCCTGGCTGAAAGGAGGGTCCTTTAATCTAAACCATGTTCCTTGGGATTTCTTAATGGACTTAATTCTTCATTTTCTTTTTATATTTTGCCAGTGAGAAACTGCCCAGTGGTCATTACCTCCGAGTCCTTTCCACTAACCGTGTCTCTTACTCCTGGCACGATGCTGTACGTTTGCATTGCACGGGGATCTCCTCAAACAAAGGAAAATTATGAAACTGTCGGATCAGATTTCATATATTACTCTTGGCACTGCACTCACTAGACCTGGTACACAGCGAATTTTGAAAGCCTCTGATCTTTTATAACCATTTCCAGTCTTACACATACATTTAAAAGTTCTTCCTCTGCAGTCACTAGGAATATGACTGTTAAAGCTGAGGTAATTTGGATATTTTCTTTCTGTAAAGATATATAGAGTGATCCATTACACCCATAAATCATTTCCAATCTTTCATTATTCTTTCCGCTATGCTTCTTATTGTTTTTTCAATACTGAATTTATTTCTTTCACTTTTTTTTTTTTTTCCTGCTAGGGATATATAATGCTTTAGAACTTAAAATCAAGGTGCTTGGATGTGCCTATGGGAATGATTGCTGACAAGGGGTTCAGAGTGGTGAGCTCCTGCTAGGTCTTCTGATACCATAAAATACAGACATCAAGGACACAAAATCTCTTCTCTGTGTCCATCTGAAAGCCTAATGCACCTCAGTTATTAACCATTCTGTGATCCCTCTGCACTGTTGTGTTCCTCCTCAGTGCAGGGAAATCAATCACACTGAAGATACCCTGACCTTTTGAGGCTTGACTAGAAGAGAAGATCCCTTGGCACAAGATCCTGAAAGTGTATTTGTACAGTGCTTCTCTTGGCCAATTCAAAGGGCCACACAGAGGATTCCCAGGGCTGAAAGCATGAGCCATGACAGCTACAGCCTAAATTAAAAGAAAGTGCTGCACTTACCAGAGAACACGAGCAGACAGCAATTCCGTGTTTTTTGTGGGATTGTAACTCAGCAGTTGCTTCAGAGATCAATCACACACAACTTCTTCAGGAAAGAAGTTTTCTGGCACAGCTGGCAGAGGTGGCAGGTTCTTCCCATGTCTTTTCACCCTGCAAACAGAACAAAAGCATGCTGTCTGTAATGCCTGCCTTGTAAACAACTTGCATCCACTTCTGAATCCCCTCCTGCCTTTCCTTCACTCATATGAACACTTTCAAAGGGAAGCTACTTTGTAAATCTCTCAAAAACTTCTGATTGCACTTTTTATCTGTACAAATCATGGACAAGTCAGAGTAAAATACCTGTGTACCTCTGTTACAAATACAGTACTTTTTGACTGGGGCTGCCACCCATTTCCCAGTAGCCTTTTCATCCTGACTAGGAGATTAGTGACTTTCTCTGAAGGATTATTTTTATGCTTTCTTTCTTTCCATTCCTTTCCATTTCTCTTGGCCATCTACCTGGCTGTGTAGCCTATTCCTCAGGTGCCCTCTGCTTTTGTTAGCTCAGGTGCAAGGCTTTCCTTGTCTACATACCAAGTGCTGGTCTCCTACCCCAGTGTTTCTTTTGACTGATCCTGTTATCAGTTCCATTGCCTGATATTTTGCAACACCATTGTACTTCAGGGAGAGTAAGTCAGTGTTAAGCCTTGAAAGCTAAAGAGCTTCTTCAGCCCAACAATATTCCAAGAGTATGGCTGGGTTGAGTTGGGACGTTGTATATTGGAAACAAATAATTCCTAAGTCACCAGGGAATAAATCCTCGTGGGTTCTTCTCTTGGAAAGAGACTCCAATAGTCTCTTTCTTGTTTTAGAGAAATTCCAAATTTAGCTCAGCTGTTTTTTCTGCACTGGAAATATGTGTCATTTCTCTGAGAGAAGGACATTAAAACATTTTTCCTTAATGAGGTTTGTGGATAATATTGCCTACACTGGTCTTAACAACAAGCATAAAGAGGACATTGAAAGAAAGATAAAACTAGCTAATGAATTGCAGAGTTTCTCTAGGCAAAGAAAGAAAAACAAAAATCTGACTGATACGGCCATCCAACATTCTCTCAAAAGAAACAGTTCTTCAGCCAGACCATTCCCTTCCCTCACAACAAAGCCAAACAAAGAGAACTCATGCATTAACTTCTTTGATTCTCAAAGAAGAAAGCCTATAATTTAACTAAGAAATGTTTTATATCTAGAAAATATGATACACTGTGCTTTTGGAAGTGAAAAAATCAGAGCACCAAAGAAAGGGCAGTGCACAGAAATATGTCAAGTTTATCAGTGAGTGTAATGTGGAGGAAAGTAGTCATTAATTAAAGAAAAGGAAGTGTTTTAGGGGAGGATTCAGGTGTTTAACAGAACCCCGAGCTTTGCTCTAAGTGGTGTGGGCAGAAAATCTGTGAGGTTTGCTCAGAGTGGTTCACCTTGTGACCAAGCACATTAGGGAAGCTGCTGCACAGCCCCAAGTTCAGGATGGAGATTATTACACCACTTAACCTTATCCTCAGGTCAGGCCCTCCCTGATCCATTAACTGTCATTTGGTTTCCTCCCGCTCTCGAAGGCCCTTGAGATGATCTGAAAATAAAAGGGCCTGTTTTGCTCCAAATCCTTTAGCGTGGCTGGAGCTTTGCTCTCACAACCTTCAGCAAAGCAGGGCAGCACAAGAGCAGGGCAGCAGCACTGCAGGGTGGCAAAAGCAGCCCTGGGATCTGAGACATCACTTCCTATTTTCAGGACTTCTGTTGTGTTATTAGATGGCAAAGGCAGTAATTCCAACTCCCAGAGGTAAAAATGATGCTCACAAAATAATACATGAACTGAATTCTATTTCTTTTTTTTTAATTTTTTTGAAAGTTTAGGAAAAAAAGAGGGGAAATAGGTACTCACCCAAAGGAAAAATGAACAAGGCACAGGAGGACACGTGGCCAGCACACGTTGCACTTGAGCTGTTCTCAGCTGGAGGACAGGCCTCTGCAGGCTGGCACAGGTTCCAATCTCCTGATGGTGTCTTACTCTACTCTGGGATCCTCATATGGAATTTTCTTAAGTGAATAGTGAAAGGAAAAAAAGCTTTTGTATAAGTAAAATATTGGTTTACTTTGCTATGATGGTTTAAGACTAGAGATCTCTAATATGGTTCTTAAGCCATAACTCTTGGGACCACCTCATTCCTTTTGCCTCTTCCTCTGAGTGGGAATGTTGCAGCAGAGCACAGTTCAGCTCTACATGCTCCATTAAAGGAGCTCATATAGCATCCTCTAGGCCTAGAGGTCCTGTGGGAATCTTTGGCAGACACAAAAGTACTTTGGAAAACTGTGGGAATGCTGATGACCTGACAATGATTTATATTACAGCATTAGAAAAAATACCTACCTGTATGGTATGGCAGAACCTGTCAGGATGGATAAAACAAAGATTTGCCAGTAACTGGGCTGTGCAGCTTTCCAAACCACTAACCTGCTGGTTAGCCCAGGCCTCTGTTTCCTCCAAACCCTCAAAAAAAAATTTATTACAGATGGGCACTAAGACCCTACAGGAAAATCCTTCCCTGTCCTAACAGCATCTCTGCCTTGTGATAGTCTCACAGGAACTTTTTTCCCCCCTACCCCAGCAGAAGATGGCAAAAAAAAAAATATATATGGGCCTATGTGGGATAGCCAAGGACTGAAGTACCAGAAAGCTGGGCATGAACAAGAGAGACTTACATCACACTTGAATTGCAGGCACAGCTTCAGCTGCTGTGCAAAGAGCCCTGACACTGTTCTCAGCACAGGTATTACTGTGCTCTGGGGCCGCTGGCAACTAACTGCCCAATACATCAGAACAAGACAGTTCTGTGTAATTTGGCTTCTCCTCTGCTGTGTGTTCATCAGCACATCAGGAGCAGCACAACTGAAAGCAGAGCTGGGCTGCAGGGTGGTTTGGAGCTGACTGAGGGCTGCAGTAATGGGCAGTGCAGTGGCACTCTGGGCACCAGGACTTGGCATGTGCCAGTCCTTCTGTAGCACCTGCTGAGCAGAAAGGCTCTGCTTCCAGCTCCAGCTGGACGTGCTGTGCTGATAAATCTCCTCTCACAGTGTGACCTCAGCACAGCACAGACCTGGCACTGGTGGCCCTGCACTTGTACCCCATTAGCGGGTTCACAGGCAGCTCCTGGGAGCTGTGGGCTGCAGTCACCCACCAGCCACAGGAAGCCTGCCTGGGCTCAGCAAAAAGTGGTGCTGAGTGTCCTGTGCTGTTCTGTGCCACAGCTGGGAATAAACCACAGCACTGCTGATTGCTGAGCAGCACACAAACAGCCCAGGCCCCGGAGGAAAACGAGCCGTGAATTATCTGATGACACAAAGGCAGGAGTTGAGAGAGGTGCAGTCCCAAAGCCCTGTGTCCCTTCGACCCGACACAAGTACCTGCCCTACTTTTACACTTAGAGATGACCAATCTAAACCTTCTGACCTCAAAAGCCCTACTGCACAGATTCATGATGGGCACCTGGGTAGTTTATTTGCAGAACTATCTTGCCTTGCCAGATGTATGTCATAATCTATCAGCACAGAGGTAGGAGTTAAAGATTGACAGGGTAATTTAGTCTGGGTTAACATGGAGAAGAGGGCTTTTTAAATGTGAAAAAAAATGTGACAAGCATGTACAAGTATTTTGAGAACTGACTGGCATTCCATAGTGAATAGCATGAGAATAAATTATAGCAAACCAAAATCTTATTAAAAGATACTGAAAAGTATAAAATCCGCTAATTTAACAACAAGCAATAGGACAAGCACAAGAGTTAACCAAGTATCTGATTCAGTTATACATGACCTGAATCAAGACTGAATGTGTAGAGATGTGTTAGTATGAGTTTAATATTATAATTATTTTCATTCATTAAGAGATTACAGATTGAGAGAGGTAATCTCAACTCACAAGAGAATGCTTTTTGCTGTGTTATTAAGGTACAGATCTAAACAAGTTTTACAAGGACTGCGAAGGGTGCTCTGTGCCTTCCTGGTGACAGGAGGGTAAATCTCAAGATAACCACTTCAGACTGGCTGCATATTTTTGTATTTTCCTCCTTCACAGTTGTTAAAACTTTATAGAGCCTCAAAACATATCCAGATGGACAGTAACTGTGACTGCCACTTATGAAACCAGTATAATCTAGCACAATACACAAAGTAGGGTAAGCGTGGAAGAAAACAAGTTCTGAATAGAGGACCTCCTTGGAATATTGGATCAGCCATCAGACACACCAATTCTGTTTAGACAGGCCTGTTATACACACCCAAATGTTCTGCAAAACAAAGCACACCCCCATCCTTTCACCACTGCAGCTCCCAAACACTTCTGCCCAAGGGTGGTCCTCACCCTGCCCAAGGCAGTGTTTGTGCCTACGTCTTTATTCCCAAACTGAAGCAGTGGTTTCCATAGCGTCTTGGCAAAGCCGAGACACATAACCCATGTTCATCCTCTCAGAGGAATATTCTGTCCTGGCAGTTCTGCTTGGGTCTGACTCTTTCAAATACGCAGTAGAAGAATATGAACAAACAGCTCACTTACCGAGGCCCTGCCGTTCTGGCTCCAGTGGATATTCCCCCGCACGCCTCCTTCGTCCTGCCCGTGCCACACCAGGATTACCACAGCACCACAGCAGAGAACCTGGGCAACAGAAAACTGTTGTTATTTGAGGTTACTGCCATTGTTCCCGTGTGGGATAACATCTGCTAAACACAGCAATAGAAGGGGACTTCTTTGCATTTTGGTGCTGGGCAGAGAATCTGTATTTTTTTGCATACAGTATGCATGCAGCACAACAGGGTGATCAGGTAATAAAGCCATAATATAAAAAAACAAACCAAAACAAACAACAAACCTTGGCAAATTCATAGCAATTATATCTATGGCTTCATTCCTCACTCAAATTGGTGTGGGTGCTTAATTCCACTGAAGTTAATTCCAACACCAATTTCTACTTACGCATATGTTGGCAGAGACAGATCTCAGTGCAGCAGGCATTCTCAATTACTTCCTTATTTGTCACATTTCACAAATTCCCAACTTATAACTTAACAATTAAAAAAGCTGTAAGGGAAATTGCAATTTTAATTTACAATATTTCATCCCCTTTCCCAGCTTCCTCCCTTTCCTTCCAATTCATAATACTCAAATTATCTGTTCAAGCCCAAGTTCAGTTACACACCTGCTGCTCCTGGCGAGAGTGTGTTTGGAAAATATATTGTGCAAAAGGATATATACTCTTACCACATGGTAGTAGTGGTGTGTTTTAGCTTGCTGATTTGCAGCAAAGATTGTTTGCCATATGTCTCAACAGACCCTGCTCCTCTTTTCCAAGCAATTGGCTCAGGGAGCTATGATTATTTAATTTGGTTTTTGGTCTTTTCACGTCACGATTAGAGACTGGCATGTGAATTATTTAATTAAGCTGTGAATATACTGAGTTAAACAAATGCTGTGTCATTCAGCTATTTACGCCTAACAAACTCAATTAAAAGTAAAAAAAGTTAGTTAAAAGCTAAATCATCTTTAGGCTTTTGACCAGATGTGATGTAACCATACGACACACCATCCTGTTGAATAAGGAAGCTGTTGTTAAGGCTTTTATCAAAGAAAAAAAGAAAAAGAAAAAAAAAGTTGTGATATTTTTGTTTGGTTTTTCCTCACGTCCCAAACGAAGCTCGTGCCTTTGGCATTTCAGCTGAGCCCTGTTCTGTACCAAGGTGACTGAGCCACTCCAACAGTTGGTCACATGTAAATGTGCTGCACAAGACCCAGATCATGAACAAAAGCACTCCGGGGCTTCAGTGAGCACAGCACAGGAGCAGAATATTAACCACCAATCCTGTCTAGGTAAAAACGCCTTTTGCTTGGTCATGGCACATAACAGGGTTTCATGCCTCCCTTTTTGGCATGTCTGGTGCCACAGACTCCCCAGGAACCTCACTTCATTCAGATGTCCGCCTCTTAATAAGCTGATCTTCAGAGCAGCTATTTACTCCTTCACTGCTGGGTTTCTCCCTCAGCACATGGTTTTCTCTCACGATGGTCCATGACACAGAAAACTCATGGCATCAGGCAACTCCAGCCACGGGCAGTGGCAGGAACACTCATGCAGCCGACATGGGATCTCCTCATTTCACTGCAGAAATTATTTAAAAATTAAATAATCCCTTCAGGTGGCTCAAGCACTAATTAGGGATTCTAGGGTACATTAGAAAAAACACCGTATCATTAATCAATACTGTTTTAAACATCAGCATGTACAAAAAAATGATAAAAGTGATTTAAACATCCTATCTCCTTTTCATGCCTCGGATGTATCTACTTCTTGCTTTTTAATTTTTCAGGAGAGACCACCATGTATTGGCTAATTGTTAAAATACATTTCCTTCACCCATTCCTTCTGCCCAAACACTTGCAGTTGTGGAAATGTTCAAAACACTCCCTCAGTGAATCATGGCTGTATGAAGAAGACTGGGAAAGGAGAGAAAGAAGAGACTTCGTGACTTGGCTCCTCTCTGTAGTTTATGACTCTTAATTTTTCAAGTCTTGATTTAAGTTTGACTGTTTTCTTATCCAGAAATGCCCCACAGGTACCTCCTAAATTTACTGTACTGCCAAAATAACCAAAAGTTGGCTTTGTTAGATAGCCATCAACAATTAAGAAATCAATTTTAAAACATTTGTTTTTCCTTCATGTTTTTTGCACTAAATTTGCTTCTTGAAGGAAAAAGTAACAGAGCTGAAGAACAGCTGGAAGTATTGAGCTGGCCAAGTATGGTCTGTGTAAGGAGCAGACCCTACTCTTTGTAGCACCGTTAAAAAGTAACAAGAAAAGCTTTGCTTGACACAGAATAGAGGCATAGACTGGTGAAAATAACAGATTTGTATATGCAAGTACTATTCCCTAGCAAGATTCCCAATTAGTACAGTGTGAATCCAAAGTCTTAATTGATGTCAGTTCTCCAGATGAAGGAGAAGGGTTTAGGATTAATGAAAAGATGGGTTACTTTTGTCTCCACCGTCAGACTACAATAAAAAATTAGAAGGACAGGGAGGAGAGATTTTCCTGAACCACAGCTACTCCAAAACCTTCTTATCCTCTGTCTTCCCAGCCTTTTTGTTTCCTTTCAGGCCCATTTGGACAAGCATCACTCAGTCTCCTTAGTCTCTTTTGGTGATGTTCTGTGGGTTTCCAGTTTATTTCTGCATAACTTGAAAAATTTGTATTTGCATCACAGGCTGACCAAAATGTTCTTTAATTATTTCCCAGGAGCTTTGCTTCTTTCTCTGAGGGGGCACCACTGCATTGCTACACTGAAGGGCTTGTCAACACTCCCATTAGAGATGTCTAATCCTGGAGGATACTATTACCCAGACGACTTAATTGCACAGAGCTACAATTTGTTTTACAAGATTTCAGGACAGATGCCAGTTATTTAGCATGCTTACACTGAAATAACTTGGCTTTTTTTTTTATTTCTTCTTTTTTGGGAGGGGGAAGAAAATCACAGCAGAGTCAAAAGTTGCCGGATTGCTTCTTGTCAAGGCAGCCCTTTGCTCCATTCCCATCTCTACGTTGCCTTTCTCAGTTACTAGTTTTTAGACTCAAGTGCTGTCAGTCCTAAAGCCTCGCAGGGGAACTTAGTGCCCAGCTGATTTCTTGGTATTGTCTTTTTTTCTCTCACTTTTAATCCTCCTGTGACTTTGAGGAAAGTATCTTCATACTTGTGAGGCCTTTGGAAGTTTTCAGAGCATTTAGATCATGTTCAGATAAAACTCTGAGTATTTATGTATGAAAATTCTTTGAGTTATTTGAAAATTGTCAATAGTATCTTCTGCATTTGTTCAGTACAGAGGGATTTTAAAAATTCACATCAGAGCAGCTGCGGGTGAGAGAAAGTTCATTCCTTATCGGTCATCCAAAATTGCCGAGCCGCTTTTATGAAAGCAGTGAAACGAATGCAGAAACTAATATCAGGGACTGCCTGATAACGCTCTAAGCCCAAAGCAAACCAGAAAAAAAGAGCAGGCATTGCTACTCCAGCTTACCTCATCTGGACCTTAAACCGAAGGGAACAGGACCCATCTGAAGCCTGTGGGCAAGGCAGGCAGACACGGCGCTGGAGAGAAAAGGTCAAACGTGAAGTTCTTTCTTCCAAATTGAAATTTCAGGGAATTGTCATCAAGTCCCCACCCACACAGAACAAGCGAAAATGTGAGGATAATCCTCGGACAAACGCCGGTCTCCATCAGCCTGGCGGCACTCCGGAGTCTCCCGCCTGCCCTGGGACTGCTCGGCCTCGCTGCTCCAGAGAGCTGGAGCAGAGGGTCACCCCACAGTGAACGCAGGCAGCTGGTTTTGTATTCAAGCAGTTCAAGGTTTCTTGTCAGCTGCCTCAGGGATATTTCAGTCAGATGAACTCTTACCTGCAGGACCATAAAAGAGAAGAGTTAACAAGGGGCTATGAGGTGTTACAGCAAAGGTGATGAGGTGCCTTTATGGGACCTCTGCAAAGGGCTTGACATGCTGAGTACAACAGGCAGAATTCCCCTTCCACCAGTGTTTTGAGGAAGGTGGAAAACCCAAGCTTTTCCCAGCCCTGGCTTGTCTGCTCACGTGTGTGCAGGAAATCTTGAGGCACCATCTGACGCACGTTAAGTGCTCTGCGCTCAGCCAAGGTTCCCAATCCCTGGCTGAAAGCACATGGAAAACCAGTGCTGGCAAACCTGAGGCTGTCAGGGATTTTTGGCCATTACACTCAGTCATATTTATTCTATTAAAGGTAGGATGAGATAGGCAGACATGATTCTGCCTGTATTTCACTTCTTAAAATTAGTCAGAACGTTTTTCTGTATTAAAGATCCATACATCCCGTAGGTCATCTCAAAGTCATAAAAGAAGAAATGCTCTGTGCTGGCTGAAACATTGGCTGTCACCATAAAAATGGTTCAGATGGTGCAAGTAGAGAATGAGAGGTTTAACATGGTGCCTGAGTGCCCAGGGATGACATGGGAACAGGGGTCAGTTGGCAATAATAAATGGGATGTATTGGGCACTATCCCATATTTCCCAGACTGCCATCACAGAGCTGCATTTGCAGAGTCGCTTTCACTAGAATAATTTTTAATTATACATTAAATATTTTAAAATTCTAAATAAGTAGTGGGTTTTTTACTATAAAAAGCTCATTAGACTTTTAAAGGGATAGTTGCAGTAACAGTACAAGGTGGAAAATATGGCTAAAACTCTATTACAGCTTTTTTCCTGTTTGTTATAGCACTGTAGTTAAAAGTGAACTTGTACAGTGAGCAGGAATTTCACCTCTTTGGAATTAAGGTCCCAACTCTCTTGGATAAGCAAGAAGGGTAATACCTTTACACTGGCTCCCACAATTTGTTATATAACAAATATTTTTTGTATATTTGTTTATAAAAATCCTTATCTAATTTATGATAGAAATGGATTTATATGTTTTGTCTGATGTGTGAGGGGAAAAATACATTCAATAGCATAAAATATTCATTGAAAAATAGCAGGTAACTGTGAAAAACAGTAGCTGAAGTTCCACTGAGAGAGTGGCTTTGCTGTGTGCACGAATTAATGCCGGGTTTCCAAGAGAAAAGATCTGTGTTTCCCTATTTGCTTTGTAAAAATCTGTTACTATTCGTTAACGAATCCTAATTGTAATACAAAACAACTAAAAAAAAAATAAAAAAAAAAGTAAAATAGAAGGCAATACAAAATAGATTGAGCTGAAAACGTTAAAAAAGAAGATTAACAATCTGTAAGTGACTCAGCAGCTCGGCCTGGCAGTGCAGGTGTTGAGGGTGCCAGCTTAAGTTAAAAACTGTCCTTACAGGCAGAGTTTCTCTGCACTGGACCCCCAGGCGGTACCTGGGTGGTGGTGTGTCTGCAGGAGGAGTGTTACACTGGTGTGGTTGTGCTCTCTTGGTTGGGACTGGAGTCTCCATCATGGAAAAGTGTTGTATTTTATCCTCCAAGTATTTTATCCAACACACCCACGAGCACAACAGACCAGGCATTTGTATTGTGGTGTTTGAAGCTGTGTAAAAGATATTGCAACAGTTAATTTTCTGCTTTAGTAAGGCTTTCTCTCAGCATCAGTTGCTACTAAATAAGTCCCTAACATTTTTCAAGGGCATAACTTGCAACAAGACAGCAATAACAATTACATATTGTTTTCAAATAAGATGCCATTTTCCTTTCTGGCAGGCAGCAATGGGGTTTTAATGGGCAACATTTGTTTCATGAAACTCACAGATGCTTCCCTGACAATTGCAAAGGAAGAAAAGAGAAGAAAACAAACCCAGAGAAAAGACAGAAAATACAAAGAGCAGATGAAAGATTCAGCTTCCATCCCAGCAATTCCTCTTGTGTCCCGGGCTGATGCACATTTTGGCTGGATCAGACACCCCTGGTGAACCTGTGCTGCACAGCTCTGCTGAGATCTTGGGTCTCCCCCCGGTGTAGCCCCCCCAGCCACTCTGAGTCATGATGGGAAATACTGGGAGTTACCAGGCAAGTGGGGCTAGTCAAGGAGAAGAAAAAAATCAGAGGGGATAAACTTTCCAAGAGGGCAAGCTTTCCAAAAATATAGATAAAAAACAGAAGACAAATATAAATGGCACTGACCTCATTCTGGTAGAGGAAGCAGCAGTAGTCTTAACCCAAAGAATGGAAAAGCCAACATCGGGGAGGAGCCAGGACAGTAGCTATGGCCACTGCTTTTCCATGTCTGTGTTTTGAGCCCTCCAGCATATCTGGTGAGTGGCAAGAGGCACTTTTTTCCTGAACAGACCCAAAACATGAGACTTTTTGAAAAGAGCCTGTCAGCACTGCCTCGTGGCCAGTGCCAGGGACCCAGAGACAGGCGACTGAGTGCCTCAGTCTAAGTGGCTGGACAACATCCAGGGGCTCCGTGTATTCTGCGCTACAAAGGAAAATTGGTATTGTCACCATATATCTTTGAAGCAATCCTGCTTACCTACAAGGGTCCTGTTCCCCAGGGCACTCACACACAGCACATGGATTTGTTGGCACAGCTCTAGGTCAGGTTCAGGACTCAGCCCACCAACCTTCTTCCTCCTCAACTTCTCTTTCCTCTAGAAAAGGGATTCCCTAGGCAGCTACAGATCAGGAGATGCTTCCTTGTTATCTGCCAGAAACTGAACAAACTCCATGGGAAAAAAAAAGCAAAGTAATTCTACTTAGTTCTAATTCTGTAGCAAGTCTGGTTGTATTTTTCTCTCCTTCCAGCAAATGAGAGAAATGCTTTTGGTTTGTGTCTTCTTTTCTACCCGTACGTACTAGAGCTGAATGCTACAGATAATTGTAAAACCAAGAGGAGACTTCTTAAGCAGAAATATCCAGTAATAACCACGTTCTAACTCATGTAGGTCTGAAGAATTTTTAAGGCATCATGTGCTGAGGGTGGGACAGCCAGAGTCACTGGTGTGCTCTGATGGCTCCCTGTTCAGTTAGCCTGTACGATTCCGATTAGTTTAAATGGAGGCAGGATTTAAAGCTATGCAGGTCGTACCTGCCTGAGAAATACACACAGACTTTAATACAGGACAAGTGTAGGTTCAGTGGATGTACAATGTACAATCCCAATACCCACAATTCCTGCACTGCCACAGCCAGGTCATGCTGCCTCCCCAGACATTGCCTTCCCAAGGCTTTGGCAGATATCATTTTATTTCTTCACACTGTGAGGCTCCATTGTTCACTTGAGATCATTCCACAGTTCAGTAGATTTACTCTAGATTTTTACCCCTAGAGTTCATCCTAAACTCTACTTTCTTTAATTTAATCCCATTCTCTACAAATCTGGTTTTTGTCCTCCATGGGTAGTAAGGCATTCCTTTTTTATTCCAAATAAAGCCCAACTACTAGCAACTAGAAATCAGCCTTATTCCTTAGCTGGAGAGACATAATCTTGAGCAGGCATAGGTAATTATGGATTGTACTTAGGGGTCCTCTAAAACTTTCTGCTCCATTTCCTGTCCCTGCAGAGATGGTAATTGCTGTTACACATGACAGTGTCACAGCAGTGAGCAGGGCAGCACTGACAGGCTCCAAGGACAGCTCCAGGCTGGGAGAGGGGAGGGAACTGCATCCCAGCCCCGCAGAACACCAGAGACCAAAACACACCCATGAGGGAGGGACCACGGTTGGATGGGCTTCTCCCCCGGCTCTTGTACCCCACTGCAGAAACAGGGAAATGGGACTACTGCAAATTAAGTCCATAAGGAGAGAAAGGAATGGGTCATATTCTGATTTCACATTGGCTTAATTCAGGAGCTGCTCTAATAACCCTGTGGAATCGAGTGTGTCTGAGTGCCAGCTGAATAAAAAGGCAGCTCAGGCTGAGGCGATGTGTTCTGCCAGGGTTGCTTTAACTTCTTCAATTATTTTTGCTCAATATAAATATCAACCCCAACGGGCACTAACAGAAGGCTCCAGGAGCCTTTCCCAGCTGTTTTGGGCTTTAACCCCCAAAGCTACCTCTCAGAATTCAGTTTTAGCTTCAGGCACTCTAAATTTAATAGACTCATTTGAGCAAGGGGCTTATTGGAAATCCACGTTGGAAAATAGCGAGTGTAAGTGTGCTCGTGCCAAG
Source organism: Pseudopipra pipra (assembly GCF_036250125.1). Classification (NCBI taxonomy): domain Eukaryota; kingdom Metazoa; phylum Chordata; class Aves; order Passeriformes; family Pipridae; genus Pseudopipra; species Pseudopipra pipra. The sequence continues at coordinate 4,457,055 of NC_087552.1, forward strand.
CCATAAACACATTTATACAGTGCAGTAAATCAATGCTGCTGCCTCTCCTTGGAGAGGCCGGGCCAGTTAACGTACAGGACAGGAGGATGGAACCTGTTCAGCTTCCTGCAGGCAGGTAGCAAAGGCTGCAGCCACAGCACCCTGCTGGGCCTCCACATTTCAGCCCGCTGGCTTTTGGCTTCTCATTCACTGACTGCTGAAAAAGAGCGGAGATTTGGAAAGGCACTGCCAGCGTGGCATGGGTACAGCATGAGGACTGGCAAATGGGAAGAGGCAGGAGAGGTGATGCCTGTGGGCATCTACTGATACAAGGTCTGCAGAAGTACTCGGACTCTGTAACACACTAACGTGCTGGACTCGCTCTCAGAAATTCCTGTGTAAGTGGAGGTCATACGATCTGACCAGTGACTTCTGAAGATCGTATTGCTTAGTTACATGTTTAGTTACTTGTTATCAGAGCTTTGCATTCAACTGCCTCAATTGCATTCAACTGGGCTCCCCCCCCCACACTTTTAAGTGTTATCCAGAATATAAAACAAGGTTACAAAAAAAGGAGAGAGCTGGTTAGCTTTTAGTGCATTAAGTTCCTGAGAATTACTTGTATTTTGTGTTCGTGTAAAACCTGTCACTGACGATTAAATGCAAAGTTACCATTGCCTGGGTAGGTGCTCAGATCCCAGAAAGCTCAGTGTAGCTGGCTGCTGGCAAAGCTGTCTTGTAAAGCCTCTCTAAGATGCACTAAAAGAGCAAAAAAAAAGTAATTTTTTAAATGAGAGAGAAGAACAAGAACAAAAGCCCTGTGTGCGATTTAAAAGGGGAGAATTCAGACTCTGAGAGAATTAAAAAGGGGGATATGAAACGTTATTTTGAGACATGACACACGGCCAGATGGACAGAGAGAGTGACACAAAGGCAGGCAGAGACACAGAGACAGACGGACAGAGAGACAGATGGACACACAGACACAAAGAGGCACATGGACAGAAGGACAGACACACACAAAGATGGACAGACAGAGACACACAGACACAAAGACAGGCAGACACACAGAGACGGACAGACACATGAACAGACAGAAAGACAGGCAGACACACAAAGAGATGGACAGAGACACAGATGGACAGAGAGACGGACAGACACATAGACGGACAGAGATGGAAAGACAGATGGACTCACAGACACAGACGCACGGACACACAGATGGACACGCGGACAAACAGACACAAAGACAGAGAGACAGACACAGACAGATGCACAGACAGACGGACAGACACACAGAAGGACAGACGGACAGAGACGGACGGACAGATGGACACATGGATGGATGGATGGACAGACATATGGACGGACAGATGGATGGACACATGGACAGACAGACACACGGATGAACGGATACACGGACAAACGGACAGACACATGGATGGACACACCAACGGGCACACCGACAGACAGACACATGGACGGATGGACAGACAGACACGTAGACGGACAGACAGAGGGATGGACACACAGATGGACAGAGGGATGAACGGACACACGGACAGATGGATGGACAGACAGATGGATGGACGGAGAGACGGACAGGCGGATGGATGGACATGCAGACGGACACACGGACAAAAGGATAGACATGGATGGATAGACAGACTCACAGACGGACACATAAATAGACGGAAACATGGATGGACACATGGACGGACAGACAAGGACATGTGGATGGACGGACACACGGACGAATAGACACAAGGACAGACAGATGGATGGACACATGGATAGACAGACGGACAGACACAAGGACAGACAGACGAACAGATGGACACATGGACGGATGGACACATGGATATATGGACGGATAGACACACGGACGAATAGACACAAGGACAGACAGACGGACACATGGATAGGCAGACAGACAGACACACAGGCAGACAGCTGGATGGACACATGGATAGACAGATGGACAGACACACAGGCAGACAGACAAACAGACAGACACACGGACATATGGACGGATAGACACACGGACGAATAGACACAAGGACAGACAGACGGACACATGGATAGACAGACGGACAGACACACAGGCAGACAGACGGACGGACACATGGATAGACAGACGGACAGACACACAGGCAGACAGATGAACAGACGGACACACGGAAGGACGAGAAGCACCCCAAGCCCAAAGCAGGAAACACCACACTGGAAGCCCACAGAGGTGCCGGCAGGGCCCTGCACTCCCCTGCAGTCCCCGGTGGGCACAGCCCGTACCCTGCAGCAGCGTCCGGCACACACAGCCCGGCACTGGGCAGTCCTGTGCACAGGAATTGCTGTCAGCTGAAGAAAGAAAGGGGAGACCTTGGCATGGGCCATGGAAACTTCTGTTTCCACAAATTGATATCAGTATCCCGGGGGGGGGGAAGGGGAATCACACAGGCTAAGTGGCAGGAAGAGCAGTGGCCTCTGACTGCAACTTACCCCTCACAGCACCCTGGCCATAGGCTGCTGCCTACATTAATCCATTGAGTCATCACCAAGGAAAGGGGGAATTTTTCCCCCTTCGTGGCTTCTTTACAGCATGAATTAGGGAGATGACTGTACCCTAGTAAAGTATGCCTTCTCTATCTGCATTTTCCAAGTGTGCTTCACTATTACAGTGCCCGTTATATTGAGTTTGCATTGTCCTCATATCTACAGGGCACGAGAGATTTACTTCACTTTCCTTCTAAAGGCTCCAGACTGGAGTGGCTCCATGTCTGCTTTTTCACACTCACATTCAGCTTTACAGAACACCAACTGCACAGACACATATAACAAATACCTTCACAATCACTAGTTACTGGTGTTTCATTACCCCACCAATTTTTTTCCCCTTTTCTTTCCCTTGATCTCAACCTCCAATGCAGGGATGAATGCTGTCATTGCCTCAGCACCTACTGATGTTATAAAAGGTGTCCCTTTTGCCCCAGGGGAGGTGTATATTGGGTCAGTGGGGTTATGATGCTCTCCCTTACTCACATCAGGCTACATTCAGTGTAACCAACCCAAGTTTAGCATCATTTTTCCTCACTCTCAGTAGGGCAAAATCAGGCCAAAATCTGCTCCAGTGAGCACACACTCAGACCAAGATACACAGTTGATTATTATCTGTATATGAAACACTTTTTCTCCTGCTCTATCAAAGAACAGCACTGGTAGATGATACAAAAGCCTCAGTTGGATTTTCAACTGTAAAACATTTCAAATAAAACTCCCAAGACTTTAAACAATTGACCTATTTGTGGTACATGATGTTGCATGATATGGAAATTAAATATCAGGATTGTATTTCACCATCAAGTCCAAAGGGGTTAATAAACAAATCTATTTGCTGATTGTTTTTCTGAGATATAAACCTATAGAAGTATATTAGTTCCTCATCAATTAGCAGTTTATCTCTGCATGTTTCCCAGAGGCCTCCCCAATAGCATTGTGGGGAGGAGTGAGATGGCCACAGGGATTTCAGACCAAATCCTTTGCAGAGAAGATGATAATTTACAATACGTACATTTGTTTACTTCCACCATAACTGCTACATCTGCTTTACTGACACTAATTAATTAAGCCTGGTTTAATTAATTGTGTTCTCTGAGGAAGGTGGTGTTGACATTTTGCAGCTGGTGCTTGAGAGGGGAGCTGTGGAAGGCAGAGTTCTTGACAGCATCCCTGGTTTGAAGCCCTCCAGCTCACCACACCCCTGCCAGTGCCCGTGGCCTGTGCTGGGCCTGCAGCTGGAAGGAACACACTGGATCTGAGCCTTCGGCCCTCCTGCAACTGCCAAAAAACCTTCAAGTGGAGAAATAACAGTCCAAAATCTGACTTGAGTCTAAATAAACCCCAAACCCAGAAACAGATTCGTGGATAGCATACCTTGAGTTTCCTCTCACTGAGGCCTCTTCCTCTATTTATTTACTTATTTAGATTTATCTAAACTTCCTTGGGTCAAACTCAGATGTGATGGGACAGATCTTCTGTTCTGGATCAAGTTAACATCAGCCCCACGTCTGCCTTGCACATCATTCCTGTCTGTGGCTGCACGTCTTGTTTTACACAGATGGGCAATCATGCATACAAATGCTCCTATAATTTATCCCAGAGTTGCTGAACTGTTTATACAGGCAACTTTCCATGTATTCCTAACACTCCACATCCTACAGAGGTGTTTTTCTCTTGTTCCCAAAATATTATTCTTCATTAATTAAATTTTGGTAAAACAGCTATACCTTTGAGAGATGGAGATTCCTAATCTCCTAACAGGCTCTTCCAGGTCAGGGAAGAAGAAAGTCGTAATATTTTCCCCAGTGCTACGTTGCCTGCTAATTCCTTGTCAGAATGGCATGTTTACCACCTCTCACTAGTGCTCTGACTGGAGTTTGGCAACAAATCCTTTGCCAACAGCCATTTTACAAGTAAAACCTGCACATTATTTCTCCCCAAAAGCTATTTTGAAGAGCACTTTCCTTAAAGAAAACTCTTTATCCAGGTTCATAGCTGGGCTGTGCAGCTCCCAGCCTGGCTGTGCCGATTTCAGCGCCGTTACACCAGGAATGAGTGTGACTCGCTCGATTGTTGGTGGTGGCCCGGTGTCACATGCATTTACCATATCCCTGGCAACAGCCAGGCTGCCCTGTGGCTGTTGGGGAAGAAAGAAACGGAGTGAATCAGAATAAGCCATAGTCCCTGCAAAAAGGGGGAAGGAGAACAGAAAGGAAGAAAGGAGCAGCCACGGAGTGGGGTCTGGGAAGATTAGGCGCTGGTTTGAAAACAAGGAGGCAATGAACTAAACCCCAAAGGATTACTTGTCTACTTTCTAGCTGCACCAATAGTCATTTCTCTGCTAATTACCTTCCCCTTTGTGCAGGGGGTGCCGTGAGCAGGATCTCAGCAGTGGTGCTGCTGTGCCCAGGGGTCCACATGAGGCAGAGCCTGCACAATGCATGTGCTGGGGGACGGGCCACGGCATCAGCCAGCAGGCACATTTCAGGAAGGGCTTTCAATGCCTCAGCTTATTTTGTTTTGCTTGCAAACATCTGAGCTCTCGCATTTGGCAGAAAAGCACTGCGTGTCATTCTCTTTAGGGCTCCACATAAAAATCCTATCAGTGCTTTATAGACAGCAGGATGGTAGTTTTCCCAGCTTCAAATGCTTTCCTGTTCCCGTTACTTGTCCAGATGGAAAGGTTCTCCAAACAAAAGCCTAGTACAGGGAAGGCATGTGTGAGTTTGCTTCCAGACACCTCAGACTGCAAAAATTTGTCTTACTTTTTTGCTGTTGGCAAAACTGTCATTGAAGGGCATAACTAGAGGTTTATCAGAAATGCAAAAAACCCCTCTCTTGCTGTTCTCTTTCACTTCTTTCCTGCAAGCCAGTTATCAGCAAACACTTGTCAACATTTGACTGCTGTAAGGCAGGTGATTACAAGAAATAAGAAATATTTGGTTTTTCTGACTGTTTTCTGTCTCACTCTGTACCCAGGGTGCTGCTCCTACTTGAAATAGTTTTTCGCCGCTGTTATCTGAAGCCCACAGCTTATAACAAAAAGGGCTGATTATGTAAAAACAAAATGACATTGGGCTGTCAAAGCAAAATCCCCTCACCACAAATCCCAGGCTGGGCCTGGAGCTGCAGCTGGCCGGCAGAGCAGGAGGAATGCCTGTGTGGCAGTGGAGTGGAAGCACGTGCTGCCAAGTGGGGCAGCCTGGCCCCTGTGCAGCTCCTGCTCCGGTGCCCTGCATAGGAGTGGGGCAGCCTCCTCACACCAGTGCCACAACTGCCTTTGGGCATTGCTTGCTCTGGATCAAAGAGGGCACAGAGGGCCGGGAATGTGTGGCTTTCACAGTGATAATCTGGAGCCAAGTGTTTCCCTGCGAAAGACTTTTGATGTGTAATAGGAGCCATACTCCTCCACAGTGCTGAATAAATTGTAGCCCAGGAAAAACCAAAGACTTGTGCTAAGGGTTTGAGTTTCATGCATTAGCTCTGTCTCATAGATCATGTTTCTGTATATGAAAAAAAGAACATGTGATTAAGTGGATCCTTTTTCCTTACGCGAGTGCAGGCACAGCGCCGATACTCACGAGCTGAGCTTTACATCACGTCACGGGCAGCTGTCTTCACTCCCTTGCCTGATTGTCCAGTTTAGGACCAATACTCCCACTGATGTAATTTCAAGAGAAACTATTACTCCAAAAAAACTGGTCCCACTTAAGCAGGGACAGGACTCAACTCACCTCAGTTTAGGCATCTAAAGGCTGGGCGTTGAGTCGAAGCTGCTTCTTTTGGCTTTCTCCATAGGGAATTAAAACTCTGGTGTTTCTCCACAGGGTAAAAGTTCCCTCCATAGCATCATGTGGAGAGGGCTCCAGAGGTACCTGTTTTTCTGCCTTGACAGGGTAGGACAAATAGTTAATTCTTGAGTCCCAGTCAGCTGAAGCTGGGTAAGATGCATTCCCTTTCATTACATACTTAAATTTTGAATCACCACAGTATCTTAATCTGATGTTTTGCTGGGGAATTTTGTGGAACTCCTCCCCCATCTTATTATAGAAAGGTATAAAAAGGTGTGAAACTTCTCCCTCTTGCAGGATAAGGTTTTAATTTTAATTTTTAACTCGACAGTAACAGAAACTATAATTTCAGAAAGGCTGCTGTTGTTAAATTAGGAAGTCAAAAGCCAGTTTTATGTAGAGGATTTTGGTTTTTAGTAGAGCTTATTACTAGAATGAAGACGTGGCTTTGATAAATTCCAAATGCATCCAAACTACAAATCAGAGTTTTTAACTTCCAAAATACCTCCTCCTTGGCATGCAGTCGGCTGACTTTGTTTTCCTCCCTTTTTTTTCCAGAGTTCTTGGCAACTTCATCTCTGGCTGTGCTAGTTAAGACCAGTGGTATCTGTATCTGGCAGGGTTACTGCCAGAAGGGAAGGAAAAAAAAAAAATCACTTCAGACCCCTGCTTCAGGCCATGACATGAAAGGCTGCTGGAGAGATCTATCCCCTGGAGTAAAGCAAATGACATTAAAAAAGCTGAGAAACACAGTTCAAAGCCAAGATCCTTTATATTCCCACTATGAATTAACCAAAATTCCCCCTAACAAACAAACCCCAAGCTATGCAAACTCATATCAGTAAATAGGTTTAAAAAAAGCATTTTCTAGTTTAACAGCACAGGATTATAAAAAGGTTTTGGCACCTCCCTGAGTCAGTGACTCAGGACCTTCACGAATCTTGTCGATTGTGAGGGATTTTGCAAATCAGTGCAGGTTTAGTTGTAGCTTTTGTGCCAGAACCATCCTGCCCCTCCAAGGTAAGCATCTACTACAGACAGACCCCACTGGGCTCAGTGCAGAGAGGCACTGCAGTGTCATACAGCTGGTACCTGTGCAGCTGCTCCACTGCCATCCAAGATTTTGCTTCTTGTTGGTAGGAAACTCCTCATGGTGTATCCACCCCTTGAGGAGTGTCAGGCACAATTAACAGCCAGCATTTGGCTTGTCTCTGATGAAAGGTCAGAGGCCAGGGACCTATGCTGAAAGCTAATTTCTGAAGTGATTTGTCTGGATCCCGCTACACCAGTCAGAAGTGCAGAGTGCCCTAAGTGCAATACTGTAATTTAAATGCTTATAGTACAAGAGAGAAACAATTCACTGATCATCTCATTAGAGGCTTAGCTTTTTACTTCTGGACAGCTTTTCCTCTTTGATCTTGTAAGAAAAATGAATGGAAGTTTAGGACATGTTTATTTGCTTTCGTAAAGGCTTGGATCCAAGCAAAACACACTTATATCTGGGAAATAACAATGAGGGGTTGTAAACATATTAAATACCTTTGACCAGCGCTAGATACCAAACCAGAGATTCCCAAGGTTAAAAAATTCAAGAGTGCTGACTCCTGGTTTCCATTTGAGTCCCATTACAACCCTCATTTGTATGCCACTAAAGAAAACAATGTCCTTCTCCCTGTGGACACATGAATGAGTTATATTGTCACTGTTTGGTTTTCTTTTTTTTTGCCCCTTTTAGTCTTCAAAAAACTGCAAGTGCTGTAGTCTGAAAATCTCATGAGTCGAGAAATCTCTGCTCCCATCTATTGGTGAGCAAGAGAAGAATGACCATAAAACTAGTGAATCTGAGTAGTTGTTTCACCCAGGCCACTGGATAGACAAATAATCCAGAGGTAGGGGCTCTCTGGTACCATCTCTTGGATAATAAAGGAAATGGCCCTTCTTTGTATTTGTATCCTCATTCTTTCAGTGGCACTTTGGGGAGACCTCATAGTTACATTTCAATGACCACAAAGTCCTACCATTCTTCCAAGTATCCTGTACCGAGATGACTTCACTGTTAGTTCTTGCAAAGGAATTAGTAAGTCTTAGTCATGAAATAATTAATTTGAGTTCAGATTGATTTTTAGGAAGCAGATTCAGAAAGCAACAGACCATCGAGCTGCAGGTGGCTGGCAACAGGCCTGCCCAGGCAGGAGTCAGACCTCTGGAGCTGTGGTGTCCAGACTGAGCTGAACTGCAGGGAAATGCAGCAGCTGGGGAAGGAGAAATGATGCTCATAAGGAATGTTTGCCTACAGGAAATTCACAGCATCAGCTGGCAACCAAGGCAACAGACTCTTGCCAGAGGTAGTGAATGAAGTAGATGGTCCTGTTTACTGTGGATTGTTTTCCCAAAGTTCATGGCACGTGTGCCTTGCCATTAGCAAAGGCCTTGTTGTTTCAAAGAACTTCACACCTGCAAGGGATGAACTGTTGCCTGAAGATGCTTGGAAGACATTCCAGGTGGGAAGGGACACAGTGCTGTACAGCAGCTCTGAAGAGCAGTCATTTTTCGAACTCAGCCTTGTTGCTACCAGGAGCTGGGTTCTGGATATCCAGGGATTAGATGTGGTGGCAAGATTCCAAATAGGTGGAGGAGAAAGTAGTCAAAAGGAAGTAAGTTACTGAATTCATATGGAAGGGCTGAATTTCTGATCTCATCAGCTTCTTTGCTTGAATTCTCTCAGCATCCAAATCTTAAATGAAGCCTCACTGCCATTGTTAGGAGCAACATTCAGTTCTTGCCACACTCTCATCAGTGGTTGTTGCTATTCCATGATTATTAGGAAGAGGAACAAGCATGGTAAGGAATGTAAAAGAGGGCTGGAGGGAAAAGATGTTGCTGAATAAATCCATACTGGGGTAAACACAGTGCTGAGACAGAATATCATTCAGCAGAAGGGTTTATCACTGAAAACTGGCATGTTGCATTTGAACTGGGATTTTCTAAAGAAAACCACCCCCAGACAGCTGAGTGATGAGTTCACAGTATGAAAGACTGCTCAGGAGTTCATCCACTGAAAGGCCATTTACGGGCTTCACTTTCTCACGGTCCCACTCTGGAAGGAGTTACACAGCCTGTGCAGGTCCTCCCATTGTTTCAAATGAAGGGAACATCAGCTGGTTTTGCCATTGTGAGCAGGGGCTAATTGGTTCTGTTCTCTTTAATGTCTGGCTTAGGAGCCCAGGCACCCACACTGGACAATGGGACAGCGGCCATTCCGTGATCTCCGTTAGACACGGAGCGTTTCGGCCACTTCTGAGGGACTGGGCGAGAAAACTCCTTGTTCCTTTTTCCACACAATAAAAAAAAGCAGAAGATAATTAGGTCATTCAGAACGGATAATGATTATCCGTGGTTTGGGAGGAATTTCCTTTCGACAAAGACTCCTCTACATCTGTAGCACAAACTGATTTTCCTGGAAGCTTGCTATGAGCCAGGGGAAGCAAGCTTCCCGGGGGAACTTCAGGGTGTGAAGCACTTGCTAATGCCAGATACACATAAGGATACATGCAGGTTATTCCTAGCAAGCCACACTGCTAAAGAAAATGGGAACATTTCTGCCACTTGGGGAGATCACAGTATCAAGGTACAGAAACAAATATTCCTAAAAGAACAGATTTCTTTAGTGTTTTAGGGTTTTGTTTTGATAACAGGCTCTTCACAGGAAGTTAACCTGAGTAGGTCTGGATATTTAGTCTGATGATTGTTTGCCACAACTGGGTTACATGACTTTGAACTCCATTCATTCCATGCAGGGGAGGGCATAAAGACACTTTTCCAAACAGAGATGGCTTGCCTTGTGGATGACTGACCTGGTCTCCCTAAATTTCAACACACATATATTTACTGTCAGGTCATTTTTTAATTTGAATTTCAAATATTCTTCCCTTTTTTTTTTTTTCCAAACCAAAATATCTGGACTAACAAAGGCATTTAGAAAAAAATGTGCTTTATGTAACTTGCAATAAAGATGGTATTTCAGAAACTAGCATGAATTTTACAGATTCATCTGAAATGGCCAAATTTGGCCACAAAATGGTACAACTGTTCTTCATGTCTACTTGTTGCCACTAGAGTGGGCCCAGTAATAACTACAAGGAAGAAAATTAAAACCAGAAAAAAAGCCATATGTGCCTTTTGTCCCATATTATGGCTGTGGCTTAATTATAGAGACTCATTGTGTGCTTAACTAGAAAGCAATAAAGGCACTGCAAGAAGTGCCATTAGTGAGTCAGCATCACCCCCTGAAGATCCGCTTAGTTTCTGGAATCTTTCTGGTGGAAATGCCTTTAATTTCTTATGTTCAGTCCCTATCCAAGTCTCCAGTTTGTTGGCACTGGCACAAATAGCTACCAAAGGGTGAAGACAGGTAACAAGCAAGATCACAATCAACTGCTACCACTTCAGCAGTGTGTGTCCACCATGCAGAGGGTAAACCTGATGAGGGGGTGTTGCCTTCTCTCCATGGGAGATTTGAAAGTTGGGAATGGTCCACCACGGGATGAAGGCACGGGGTACACAAATGAAAAGCATGAAAGCACATGGTGAAAACATGCAAGATGGGGGTGATGCAGAGGAGCTCTAAGCTGTGTTTCAAAAGTGCATTGTGAACACAGGAAGCAGCAAGCTTATCAAAGATCTTTACCTTGCCTGCAGTATCAAATGTTATGTTCACAGGGAGACCAGACAAACAAATTGGCAGGATATGTCAATAGAGTCTAGACTGGAAAAGGTCTCCTGAGAAATCAATATCCAAATCTTCAATCTACCACGTTTTATATACTTTTATCTGCAACAGTGCAGCTTTTCACACATCCCTACTTTAAGAAAAATGAAGTTAAATGCTGCTGGGGAAAAAAAAGAAAAGAAATTCTTCTTTTTCTCTAACTGCCCATTTTCCCAAATGCAACTTGAAGCCTCATCCAGGGAAATATTTACATATGTGCTTGTGTGATTCTGACTGCCCCCACACTTCCTGTACTCACTGGAGCTCATCTGATGCTTTAAATTAGGTGTTGAAATGCCCTCCTGAATCAAAGCCACTAATTCAGAATTCTTTGTCTTTAAGGTGGAGGACAAAGAAGCCTCAAGAGCTTGTAACAAAGATGATGATGTGGGAAGCCATGTCCCCCTGTTCTCCCAGGTGCCATCAAGACCATTGCCAGACCTACCACGTCAGCAGTCCTGCAGACAGTGAGGGGTGACGTGGCTGTCTCTCCTTCACCAGCTCAGGCATTCTCAGAGCTCTGGCTTTGCACCCTGTACTATTCTGTACCTGGGTTTGGGGACACGGACATCTCACCAGGTAATGAAAATACCATGGAAAACACAGAGGGTGACTATGAATTGGAATGTGGGCACTGTGCATTTTCTTCTGTATATTCTACTTTGTGGAGCTGTCACTGCATGCACATTAAAGAACTGGGAAAAGCACAGCCCCTGAAGAGATCACTAGCATTTCTTTCCTCCCAGTATGGTCCTTCCTTTAATTCCTTTTCCCTTTCCCAGAGAAGCATACCAGATTGTTCCAGACAGGATGCCTTATCTGTGACTTACACCCAGGACACCCAGCAGCAGAGAATATCTGTGTATCAAGTTAATGCCGAAATCACTGTGATTTGATGCCACGATAAAACACAGCCCGGTGCAAGAGCACACAGGCAGTTATTTCCTGTTGCAGACAAACACCCATTGAACACTCCTCACCACATCTGGGGGACCTGTCTTACCCTATTGCTTTTTTTGTTGCTTTTCGGGATATTTCACTGAAGGAATGGGAACAAATCAACTACAAACTTGCACAGGAAAAGCACACAAATTTTAGATGTTAATCTCCCCTTATCAGGGACCAAAAGGGCAAAGGACCCTGCTCCAGTGCCACACTCAATATTCCTCACAGGTGTGAGGAATTTCTCCTACAGCCCTCACTTTCCTTTGTAAACTCTTTTCTGACGGCTGTTAGAAGTTTTTAGTTTTTCCTGCATATAGTGTTTTCATCTGTCCATCCCCTCTCTGCTAAAGAGAAATGATCCCTTCCTTACCTGTGTTGCTAAATTAGACAATCCTTCCTGTGATTCTTGGAAAATTACCTTTGTGGTTTTTCCAGGAAAGCACAGTTTTCTTAGGGACATCTTTACCGTGGCCATATGATTCTTTCATTGCAGCACAGAATCCTTATTGAAAAGCAGCACAGTAATGGTATTTAGAACATTATGCAAAGGAAAACACATCAAAATACCTGGAATGATGGTTCATCAAAGACTTGAAATTCACAGTATTGCCCAGTCCTCTTTTTGGTGATGTTTTGGAGTCTTTTCCATAACTGGTGTGTTGCTGAAAGATAAATGTGAGATAGTTAATAGGATCCTCCCAGCACTGAGCACCTCTGGCAGTTCACTGCATTTTTGGAATTCACGCTTTCAGTTTGTCATTCCCCAAACAGTCCCAGCTCTTCACCTTCTGTGCTTCAGTTTCCTAATGCATCACTTCCGTGCCACTGTTCTCTTTGGGCAGTGCTGCTCATGTTTAAAGGGCTGTGGAAACAAGAGTCAGGACCAAGCAGGCTCAAAGAGTGCAAAGCTCTGTTTTTCTGGTAGTGAAATACTGGTTTAAATACAGCCAAAACCTGTGTCTGTAGCAGTACTGCATTTAAGGACAAGAATTCTTTTAAGAGCTATTTTTTTGCCATTCCTGTGAATCTGAAGCAATAGTTTTGCTGGTTTGTGCTGTGTAATTTCAATATGCAGCAACCACTCCAAGTTGGATAATTTGGAATCCACGCACGCTTTGCAGTTCCAAGATAATTTGATCTGAATAGCAGTTTCATGTAAATGTTTTGGCAGTAATGAAAATATCCTCAACATTACTACTTGCAGCTTGAAACACCAATAATGATTTTATGTGCTGGCAATGAAAGAACATGATAGGCAGGTTAAAATCATTAATTCCTCTCTCTGAAACCGATATTTTCTCACTGAAAGGTTTGAAAACAAATCTACATTCAACAGGTTGTTTCTGTATTAATGTGATACCAGCAACATCTGTGCAGCTCCCTCTCTTCTCCTGTAGGCAAGCACTGTTCAGGGGAGCTGGAAGGAACACAGCTCCTGCTTGCTTCACCCCACAGCTGTGGGGAAAACATGGGATACGATGTTTGAAGTGTTGGATAATTGGAGGAAGTGAATGGAGAATGATAACAACAGCAATAGGGAAGTTTCTCAAGTGATTTGAGAAGGTTGTCTGGTGCAGGCTGGATGTTTGATTATCTATGCACTGGATACCCACTTCTCTCTCCTTGAATAATACATGGGAACCAGGAATTGTTTACTTTAAAATATCAAAATGAGAAATGATCATGTTCTGAAAATAAAACCTGGGAGTTTCAACTCTGCCACCTCTAGGAAAGCCCAGTGGGAGGGATAGGATTGCTACAACTGGGGGAGGCCTCCTTTTCCTTATTTGTTATCATTTAACAAAATCTGAAGGCATCTTCCTTTGCAGAGAGCAGGAAATCATTCCTGTGCAGCTCCAGGGCCACACAGAGGTTATGGTGCCCATATCACTCGTGGTGTCAAACAACAGAGGGCTTCACGATTGTACAGGGACTGTACCAGGTCACCCAACACTGCACAAGAGAGAACAAAAGAGCACATGTACAGGGGAGTATTTCTGGCCTAGTAATAGATGAAAACACAGAGCTCTTTAGCTGCCTTCTCCCTCCAGCGCTCTCAGATACAACTGGTTGTGCTCCACATTTGGCAGTGCATGGTCAGCAGACAGAAAACTCCAGCCAAAATATTCCTGTTAACTGGAGATTGGTTTTTGAAACCTGAACATTATGAATCAATGTTGTACTCTCAGCCTTCGCTCTAAGTCTGGTTGGAATTAGTAACCTAAAGCTTTATGGTGATAAACTCCAGTATCCTGTGGAGAAGGACCAGTGTACCAGTGTCAGCATGTGTACATGCTGACAAACACCACCACGCTTCTGCCTGTCACTGGGAAATAAAAAGGACCGTGCACATTATATATCTACAATGTCTGCATCTGGGAGGCAGACTGCAGCTGCCACTTCAGTCCTGGGATGAGGCAGCCTTATATAGAGTGAAATGTGGTGTCGCTGACTTCAGCAGCAGGATCCTCAATGACTTTTGTGTCCTGCCCAAGGTGCCTTGGTATTCCCCATACATGGAAGCAAGTGTTTCACCACACTGAGCATGATTTTTGCTAATCAGAGAAGATGTAATCACTGAAGCAATTTGGAACAATATTTATGAAATGTGAATCTTGGATTTGTTTTGCACAGTCGTCTTATTTTTCTGTCCAAAGTTGCTTGTTATGCAAACTTGGAGGAGTGTTAAATATCCCATGATACTCAAAACCCAGAACTTTCCAAAGCCCCTTTTTATTGGGGTGTTTTTTTCTTTTTGGCTAAACTCATTCTGGGCTAATACTCTTTTCCAAGTTAACCCTTCTTGATCAGTGCTTTTAATGCAGCTGCCAGAGTCGGCCGAGGAAGATGTTACGAAACCTTCTGTCCCACTGCTGCACGACCAAGGATGTTTCAATGGGAACACGGTCCTTTTGATCTCAGTTATTTGGGAGTTGGTCTTCTGCAGCTTGTATCTCAGCAGAAAACCTAACAATCTGTTTGCTCTCACTGGGATTGTCTCCTTGCCAGCACAATTACATTGGTGAGTTAGGGAATAATGAGTGAGAACAGATGAAATATTTCGATATAAATAGTCTGTTTGCATGTGCTGTGATTGTCGCTAATAAGGCAAGGACGTGTGGTTTGTGGTTCAGGGACAGGATGAGGGACCAGGACATCTGGATTCCTTTCCCAGCTTTACCACAGTGTATTGAAGAAGCCATCAAGCCTCTTTGTACCCCATCAGTTGGAAGTGGCTAATAACGCTCTGGGGACTAATTCTTTAATGCTGTCATTTTCCCATGTTCTGAAGGGGAGAGCAATACAAGTGTAGGATTTTGACATACTAGAAATCAGTCAAAAAAATTTAAATCCACATACCCAGAAAGTTCGTGAATTAATTCATCCTATCCTGACTTAAGGAATTTTACCCACTTGCAATTTCAAAGCAATGGCAGAAAAACAAGAGGAAGATTAAAACCAATACAGAATGTTAGAACAAAATCCTGAAAGTGTGTGATCTTAAGTTTTCTGTAACAAGTTTTCCTGAGCTTTACACTTTTTATACTCCTAATAAGGAGTTGCCAATGATGTCCTTGACTAAAATGTGCTCATTTGTTCAAAGCCTAGAAACTACTTAGTAACTCACAGGGGTTGGCATGATTTAAAAAGGCCCTACAGCACCATCTACACAAGGGATGTGTTTCCCAGCCTATGTATGTTTTGCTCACTGCAGCTGTAAGTGATAAATCACTAAACCATAGATTAAAAGCATGTAATTGGTATAAAAGTAATTAAAGACAAGATTCATTCTACCTAGGAGTAAATAAGCACATTTGGCATGTAAATCATAGGGAAAAAAGAGAGGTTTGGTTGTTGTTTTTTTTTTAGCACGCATATGGTAGTCAAGAGTCTCAAAAGCAGAGTTGCTTCTTCGGCTGAGGAGGGAAATAAGGAACTGTGCAAAGAAGTTGAAAGCCTTGAGTTTAAATTATTTGAAATAAGCATATTATTTTAGGTTTTCTAGTGCCTAATTAAAACTATTTAGTAAAAACAACAGTCTGTAATGCACTAATACTGTCTTACCTGCTGAGGGACTCTGGGTGTCACATGGCTCCATCTACATTGGAAAGTAATGGGAAAGCCAAATAGGAGCAGATCTCCAGCTGGTCGTCGGGGCCCCACATCCCTATTGCACACCTGGTTGGGTTTTCCAATCTGGTCTGGCTGGAGCACAGGAATTGTCCTTGTGGAGCACCTTTCTCATGCTGGATTCATCCCAAAGTCCGGCTCCTGTGCTCTGACCTGCGGTGCCAAGACAAGCATGGTGACTGGGAGAAATCAGGGAATTTGCTTCAGAAGTGCACTCTAGTCTGAACTAAAATGCCAACCTACCCCCACCCTGATTGTACTGTCATCCCTGAGTAAGGGCAGCACAAGGGCTTGGTTTGCACTTGGAATCCAGCTGGCCAGGCAAGACTGAGCACAAATTTCCCATTGCTTTCATGAAGGCTTTGCTCTAAATCACCGCAGTTGGACAAGGCTGAAGGAGCAGCTGGAATACCTATCATGCAGAGTAATTTCAGACTCCTTTGAAAAAGGCTCATGGCTATGTGTAAGAGGAACTGGCTTCAGTTTGGTGATTTTATCTCATTTGGGACCATTTTTGAGAATGCAGCAATACTGGTACAGGAGGTACAATTATAGGCAGAATTAGCTCCTCACCATCACTCTGAGCTAATACTGTGTTTTCTGGGATGCTGAGGGAAAAGCCAGTCTCCTGATGTGCAAGAAACAGT
This sequence comes from Pseudopipra pipra, assembly GCF_036250125.1. Lineage (NCBI taxonomy): Eukaryota > Metazoa > Chordata > Aves > Passeriformes > Pipridae > Pseudopipra > Pseudopipra pipra. The sequence goes on from NC_087552.1 coordinate 4,473,872, forward strand.
CCAGGAATCTCCAGTGATTCATTTATTTCCTAACTGACTTGTACATTAAAACACAGAATACAAGTCTATGGTTACCCAAGCCCTCCTCCTTTGCTATCCCCAGTCCTTGCCTTCACCAGGAAAAATGTGGGCACATGGCCTGCCAGGAAACCCTTAGCACACCCTGGGTCCCCAGTAAGGAGATGTAGGGAGCAGCATCCCAGAGCTCACTGCTGAGCTCCCTCACACACCTCCAGAGTCTTAGAAAATGAGTGTGCTCACAGAGACAGGGAATGGGCACCAGAAGGCTCATATTCTTTTCCACAGAAATTGCACTTACAATGATTCACATGGTAGCATCTTTCACACTAACATTCCTAAAAAGACATCCCAAAACAACACACAGTGTATACAGCTGTAGCTGTATAACTATGTATGCAAAGCCATGTAAATAACTCTCTTCATGTGGGGAGGCAAAGCGGCCTGAACTACCAGAAGATTTAGCAACAGCAATTCTTTTCCTACGGCACAAACCCCACCAGCAGTAATTTCATCTCGAGCTGGAAAGCATAGCATTACATTATTTGAGCACAAAGGCCAAATTTCCCTGGTTGCCAGTTAGAGACCCCAAGCTCATACAAACACAGCAGGAGAAACCTAAAATGGTTTTGTTTCCTAGTGGTGCTAATTCCATTGCTGGAGAAAATGTAATTATATTTCTATTGACATTCTAATGATAACTTTGCAGGCCAGACTCTATTCTGCCTGTTAGGCCAGATAGAAGCAAAGCACCAGTGGAGAGCTAAGGAAGAGTCCAAGAGCTCCTTGGTGATGCTGTGACTGGAGCCCAGCTGGTAATTCCAGCAGTAAAAGCTCATTTTGTGAAAAAGATAGTTATGATTTAATTGTGTCTTCACTACAAAACCTCTCCATTTTGATCACAGCATCCTCAAACAAACTCCATGTGGACTTGACAATATGCAGACTCAGCTTTTGTCCTGTATTGCTGTAAAACCTGGATTCTCAGCATAAAACCTGATAAATGAGCACAGCAGCCCCTGCACTGTGGAGATGCCCCACTGTTGGGAACAGCAATTCCTGTTGGTTGTTCCAGGCTGTTGGAATCACATACAGCAGATCCAGACTGGAGCCTGCACCATTTGACTTGTGGCTTTGCTTGCCTATTTATCAATCTCAGCTGCCCTCCCCTCCCCTATTAAAAGAGAGGCCCTGGAGGAAAATGGAAGTCCTTTCCTGAAATTCAAGGGGGTAGGAATTGCAGTCATTCATTGCTGATACATTATTTTAGTACATGGTGGCATTTCTAGGTATTTATCCTGGCTATATCAATTTAATATGTTATCGTACTTGTGTCAGCCTATCCTATTGTTTTCTCAAGGCACTGTGTCAGTGTGAGATATCACTAGTCCTGAAATCAGGATCACATCTTCATTGTATGAGGAAATACAGGAAACAGGGGAGTGCTTGTATATCTGAAACTCAGTTTTCCCTGTTCAACTGACAGTTCATCACTCCTTACCACACAGAAGAGTTGGGAAGGTGACATTCAGACAGGAGGGCAGCAAGAGGTACACGGGAGCCACTGACAAACTGTGGTGCACTCCTTGAACTCCTCGTGTAGCTGAGAGGTTGTCAGTGGTCACAGTCCAAGCCTGGAACACAGATTTGGCTGAGCTTATGGGTTTTTTTCCATTTTTATCAATATTAAAAATATGTCCTGCACACGGTGGTACTTCTGGCATTCACCACGCAAAGGCCTTTGCAGGATTGCATTTTTATAAATGTTTCATAGTAGCCTCCAGATTTCACAAGCTTACATTGGCCTAAACAAGAGGAATTTTATGTGTTTTAACAATGTTACCTGAGGAAATACAGCTCCCAAATGGTGGGGTTTTTTCTCCCCCCAAAATACAGTTATAATGGGGGCAGATGTATGTAGGCACTGGAAAGAAGTTTCTTAAAGGACAGTTAAACCATTTTAGATATTTAGAGCTTTCAGCAGCCTTTGTTCGGTTGTTTTACCTGGGAAGGTTTAGGAGGTCAGTTTTACTGTATAATGCATTGAGCTGGTAAAAGATGGAATAGGAATTTGACTGAATTTATAACTAGCTAAAATGCACCAATGGCAGGGTGTAACTCTTAAGTATAAAGTCACTGGCACTGTTAAATTCTAAAATTAGTATATGAAATCTAATAGGAAACTAATATATGAAAACACTGAAGTTTAACATTATAGGTCACCTCTGTCTAACTTCATTTGGAATTAGTTATCTGCTTCCAGATTTAATTAGATCCATAATACGCAAAAATACAACACGCGAGTTAGAAATGTACATATCAATTGGAATAGAACAGCAGACAATGTAAACTTCACACATGAGTCACAAAATCAAGCCACTTGGAGAAAAAATATTTTGCAGGCTACTTGACAACATTTTCCCTCAGTTTTTGCCTCCTTACCAGAGCTGAGTTAATTCCAACAGTGCAGCAATACAGCAGTGCAAGGGAGAGCACTTCTGCATGGATCCTGCCCTGTCCAGAGTCCTGGAAATGTCACAGCCATAGAGTCCCACTTCCTTCACTGGAGGAGAGTGGAACAAACATCTGTGCATTTGGATGATCATCTCAATTAAACTGAGTATGGCAGAGCCCTCCTTTAGCAGCTTCCCTTGGCTGAAGGAAATGAGGGGGTAATTTGACATGTCCGATTACAGGATGGCTCTTCAGCAGCCAAACAGCAGGTCAAGTGTAAGAGACAAATCAGTTGTATCTTAATGCAGATTGGTTTTCTCTGTTGCACCTCAGCACTTCAGAAGTGCACTTTATCATAGAAGAATTTATAGTCTGTTTATATGACACAGCACACACAAGGAGGAGAAAGCAGGTACTTTTTTTGAGTCCCATTAGTTCTGAAATAGTCATACCCTGAAGCACAAATTTTGCTTTCCTTCTTGTTCACTTGATATTTTTGTCATGTCATCTGGTGTGCCATCTCACTCATTCAAGGACTGCTACATCACTAAGACATATAACTTAAGATTACACGTGAAAAGAGGAATTATTGAATGAATATACACGTGCTTCAGGCTCTGTCTGAGCTGGGATGGATCATTCCTTCCTTCTTCCTGAGCACTGATTTCTTTACAAAGATTTGCTGGGACAAAAACCTCACCTTCTATCAAGTCTGTATCACCTTCATGCACTTTGTCAGCAGCTTCCCTCCTCTCAGCTACTACACAAATACTGAATATTGCACATGAACTGTTTACTGGGGTGCTCCTTGTGTAAATATATAGGTTTGACAGAGTGGGCTGTCAGAAAAGCAAAGAGGAATAATGGAGAATGGCTTCAGATAAGCCATGTCAGAGCAGGTGCAAGAGTAAGAATGGTCACTCTGCACAAATGACCATGCCGAGGATAACACTCGAGACAAGGGGAATTAGGTCTTATATGGGAATAAGTGTTGAGCTAGAGAATTAATTTATGTTTGTTTGAAAGAGCTCAGTGAGACATAAAAATGTTCAGGAATGTTTAATCCTAAAGGGAATGAGATTTATCAAAGCAGTTTGAAAGGATAATACATTCATTTCTGGTTCTACAGGCAAAGAAAAGGCAAAGGAGTCCAAGGCACTGACAACTTCGAAGCTGTTTTTCATGCTGCCCTCATTGCCTCGAGTTTGATGCTACACTGAAAGGCCAGTCTGGTTCTGGTAAGCAATTACTAACTCGTGCTAAGCATTAGGGTTACATTTAAAGATCAGAGCACACATATATAAACCACTTTCAGTACATACAGGTCCTCTGCTTCATGTCCCTGCACGTGGGTTTATATCCCCTCATCACGGTGTTTCCTCTTCCCTTTTCTGTGACTCCAGGAGCAACTGGAATCTGTATTGAAAAGAAAATGTAGTTAATTTAATTCTTAATAATATGTAGTGGACACAATGGTGGTCAGCACCATGACCGAATCCTGAAGTCTTTGCTCAGGACTGAACTCCACCTGGGATCCATTTGGGCAGCTTTTTACTCTTCAGTAAATCAGGTCCTTTGCTGCTGTTTGCCCTCTGTTCAGTGCAACCTTTGCCACTGCATAAAAATGAAGGCATCATTTTGAAAACCTGTGTTGAAAAGTCTATTTTGCAAGCATTTTACAGAGTTCATTTCAGCTCAGGGTCTAAATAAAACACTTGAAGAGTTTGGTTTGAATTAAACTCACTCTACTGTAGGGTGAAGTATTGAAAGCCTGCTTCATTTCATGTCTTAGGAGTGACTGCTAGACATGATTTCTGTACAGGGGTTGTCACGGGTTAGGAGCTGTTCACCTCTACTCACACGTAACAGGTTCTTCTAAAGGTGTGTCACTGTATGAATAAACAAAACTGAAAGCAGGCTTCATTTTGCAAATGGTACTAAATATTAAAATGCACATTATTAGTATTACATGTGCCTGTAAAAAAGTACCTGAGCCTATTCTATGTGTAGTAAAAAAGACTGGGGGAAAAAAAGGCACCTTATTGCAAATCATAAGGTGAAAATGTGGAGAATTATTTTTCTTTTCCAAGTACCTGTAGAGTTCTAGGTCTGGTTTCTAATCATTGTCATTTATATAACCCAAAAGTTTCTTTTTTGATGGTCTGAAGCGTTAGTTTCACATGCTCTCACACACTGGTTTGACTTAGAAGCAGTTGAGCTGTTTTGTTACAAATGGTTTTAGTTTCCAAGTAAACCAAGTGGCAAAGCAATTCAAAACATATTGAATTCATTTAAAATATTAATATCCACAACTGGCTCTAAATCAAAAAGAATTACTCTAGACTTAGCGAGTTTTATTTCTGACAGTTCTTACTTTTAAAATATAGTCAAACATATTGGATATATTCACTTACTTTAAAATAGCAAATCAGTAACACAGGGATCGAAATAATCCTTTTTTCCTCGTGTCCAAGACATTTCTTTATACAGAAGAAAATGCTTCATTTCTTTTCCCTCCAATGCAAAAAATAACCCTGTAAATGCACTTTTCACGTCTCAGTGTGTGGTAACATTGCTGAACTTTTAGATTCTGCAATTAGATAAATCAGGTTTCCTAGTGAAGAGCTAAAGCTGCAGGTACAATTTATCTTCACTTCACATGGGACGTGGGCAGCTCCTGCCTTGGGCCCAGACTGTGTGCATGGACAGCTCCACCATCCCCATTACACTGCTCATGGAAGCAGGAGGTGCCTTGTTACACCATTTTCCCCTGTTTTATTAAAGGTGTCCCTTCCAACGTGGCATTTGCATTGTGATTATTTGGTCTCAGGCCACCAAGGAGTCAGGAGGGATCAATTCTGGTTGTAGCTGTGCTGGATGCCCTTGCCAGGCCTCAGTGTTATCCCAATCCATCAGCACTTTCTCCTGGCATGTGCTGCAGTTCCACATCTCGCCTCCAGGATCTGACCCACACAGGGGCTTCTCCCACAGCCTGGCCCTGTGGATTTTCCAGGAGTGCTAATGATTTAATGTTAATGTATATCCTCTTCAGAACGGGCTGTGGAGACTGGGGCATGAAAGGTCATTCTTGTTTAAACACATTTGTTTTGCCTTTCTTCTCAGAAACTTTAAATCAGAAGCTTCCTTACACAGAATGCCCAAACTGACAGCTTTAGGATGTGTGAGAAAGATACAGTTAATTTAGTGCAAAAGATAAGACATTTCCTTGGGGAAGCACTAATACCAGGCCTATTACCCCTCAGTGTCATTTCAGATTAGTGTTCTACAGAGAAAGGGATTCTAAATCTTTTTAATTGAAAAATATTTGTCTTTCCCTCACTATTATAGGTTTCTGCCTAGAGGTTAAAGAGTTTTTAAATTATTTCTGAATTACATCCAATTTCTGGACAGTTTATCAAAAAAAAGGAGGATGCAGTTTGTCTTTTGCTTTGTTAATTTATGTCAGACCAGAGAAAGGAGAAATATACTCCCTTGGTGACCCAAATGAAACAGTTACATAAAAAGATGATTAGAAATACAAAGCCTGGACATATCTAACTTGAGATTTGCAGCTGTCACAGACACATCCACCACAAGTGGGAATACATGCCACAATTATGCATGCAAAATGGGAGGATAATTGTCCAAACATGGTGGGTGAAACAATGGTTGAGACCAGAACTTTACTGGGTTTCTTCCTCCCTTTTTTCTGGTTGAAAGTTTGAAAAACATCAAAACCAATGGTTTTAACCCATGTAGGTTCATAAGCAACGAAACTACCTCGAGAAAATAAGAAAATGCAAATTCATGTTTACCTTTAGCATGTCCTGAGCAGGAACATTCAAAACTGGGATCTGGACTTGCTGAGTCCTTGACCCATGAGGAGAAGATTTGCACGTGGCCTTGGACCAGCCTCCTTCTGTCCCAAAACTGAAGGATGAGATTTGAAGCCAAGTTCTGGCTTGGAGTGGAGTAGGCACTATCTTTGGGCAACTGCACAGCTCACAGAGTATTTGTGTGTTAGGGTGGTTTGGTTTTTTTCCCTTCAAACTCCTTCCCACCAACTGTACTCTTCCCACTTGTGTAATGGTTGTGTTTGCTCTCATCTTTACTGAAGAAAAAATATTTTCCTTTTCTAATTCAATCGTTAGCCATTGTTTTCCCAACCTCTAGTTCTCAAGAAATGTGACTTCTTAAAAAAAAAAAAACAAAACACAAAGAAAAAGGTCTAATTAAACCATTTATCAAACTTTTCCAAGTGGGTAGAGTGACAAATTAGCCCTATCTTCCACCAGCCATCTGATGGATGGGAAGATAAAGATGCAGAGGCTGTTGTTTTAGCTGGAAGCTCTCCACTATATCAATTGTTTGGCCTTGAGCCAAAAGACCCTACGAGATGACAAGGACAAATGATGGGTCCACCAAGTTTATGCAGCATGAGGCCTGACATCAAAGGAATCTGTCCTTATTAGCAGTATCTCTCTGCCTTCCTCCCGGAAAAAACACTCATTTGTTTTGTAAAAATATTTCACTTAATCCTTTCACTCTTTCAGTAAATGGAAAGAAAAACAGAACTGTAAATAAACTTGGACAGTAATAAATTGCTGACGAGCTCTGCTCTTCTCGACCCATATGAAGTGATTGTTACGACATTACTGTTCAGTGATGTCCACCAGGAGAGTCTAAGACAGGTGGGCTGCAAATAAGTTTCCCTGGGAGCCTTTACTTTTATCACTATTTGCTTGGGAATTCTTATTCCTAAGGTATTCCCTCCTGGTGGTTTTAGGATTCAGGGATTGGAGTGAGGTGGATGTTGGGCCTGACCCTGTTCTTACGTGACAGGATGACCTGCAGTGTCTAACTTACATCTTTCTCCCTTCTCCCAATGTTTTTTTAAGGTGCACTATTTTTACATGTAGTGCAAACCCTGTGTACAAGGTGGAATACAATTCCTACCTGGCTGGAGAGCGGAAAGAGAGGATATAACAGCCAGGATGACTTCCAAGAAAAGCAAAGTCAACAACCAAACAACAAAACCCTGTTCTGACACCTGATTAGAGAGGTTTGACTGAAAACAAGCCATTTCTGCAGATACTACATGTTAGCCTGAGCTAGAAGTAAAATCCATATATTTTTCACTGGAAAACTATTTAAAGGTTACTCTGGATGTCTCATTACTTTTGATGTCTCATTTTTTATTACCTTTTTTTCCTGTGTGGAAATAGGACAGTATTCAAGTTACTGACAGAATGAGAAACTTTTGTTTTATCAAACCCAACTGCAGCAGTTCTGCATAGCTCTGTATGCACATACCTGATCAGCTGGATTCATCCTTTCAACAGAACATTTTTACAGCTCAGAATTAAGAACAATAATGCATTTAACAGCTCTAAGTCCCTAATGTACTTTTTTAGCTGCTTGTTTATAACAGGGCTGCTTAGGAACCAGATTCTCCCTATGCCACCCCCCCCTTGCAACACTTTGGAGGAAACTGCAAATAAACAAACTGCACTGGTTGAAGTTTTCCACTCAGGACTGCATTTTTCCAATAAAAATGAATTGTAAGTATTGTGGCAACAAGCAATTAAGTGTTCAAACCTAACTGTGTCTAACTCGGGAAGGGAACTCCTTGAACAAAGAAGCTTAAATGCAATTTGGCTGGAAATTAAATGGAAAAAAAAAATCAGCAGTGCAGTTGCCAATGAACCAAAGTGTTTGCTTACTTATAATTCCCAGCATGGTCATTGTCTGGCTGCCCTGGCATTCTGAGATTATTTAGAAGACAGTAATTCATTGCCTCAAGAGACAGGTAGAACAGCTCCTCTCTCAGTCAGTCAGCTTGGCTCAGGGGGGTAGTGGCTACAGCTCAATCCTATTTAGCCTTTCTTCAGTAAAATAAAGGATTTTTCTTTTCTTTAAATATGGCTCCAATTTCTGAATATAGCAAACTCATTCAGAACTACAAGCTCCAGATTTTTCAAAGGCTCATGGATTTCTCAAACACTTTAACAAATAAAGTTAAAAAATCTTGTTCTGTAATTTACACTTTATGACACAATTCAATGAAAGACCTTAAAATAGGGTTCACTCCAAAATAAATAATAATCAGAAACTTATTCCACCCTGCACTTGTCTTTTATTTGCCAGATGACCAATTTGCTTCACTTCCTTTCCACAGCTTTGGAAAATACAGCAAGTCTGTGCATGTACATGTCTGTGCAGGTCCTGCCCGGAACCAAAAACTTTAGAAGTGAACCCCAACTTAAAATATAAACTCGTCTTTCATTTATGTTTTAAGATAATGCTTAATTCAGTTATGGCTGAGGGATAACTCACAAAATTTGGGATCTGGTTTTCACTTGTCTTGAGTTTTTAGTTCTTCTAAATCATATTAATATTATGTCCATTTTCAACTTGGGTTGGGAACAGCTTTGGATTTTAAGACGACTTTCACAAGAGTATTACGAGAGATTTTGCTCACTAAATGATACATGAGGAGAGAGTAATGATTTCAGAGCTGTGTGTCCTATTTTAGCTATTTCCACTATCAGGAAACGATGGGTTGACCTACTTGTGTGTTCCAAAAATAGTCAAGGATCTTTAAACAAAATCAATCTCATTGAGCTAAGCAGAAATGGAGAGGTGGAACGTTGCTCACAGCAGGACCCCGTTAGGTGCCCACCCCGGCACTGGAGCAGCAAATCCCATCAGTCAGAGCACACTCACAGTGGGTGTTTCCCAACACAACCTGGGCATCACTGAGAGTCTCAAAAGCTTGTTTTAAAAACTGTCACTCAAGTTCTAGGCCAAGGAACTCCAGTGAGGATTTTGGTTGGCGTCACTCCGTGGGCTTGAAGATACAGACCCCAGGAAACCTGGGTACTTCCTACCAAAAAAGCCTGAACTTGGACCATTCCAGCAGCTGCAGAGATTTGATCCTTGCTTTATTTAAAACTCAGTGTTTTGAATCTGTGCTTTGCCAGTCACTCCTGCTCCTCTGATAACATGAGTAAACCCTTTTGGCTCTCTCTGTCACAATCATTACATTTACTGTATCTCACTTATTGTGTAATATTTGCTGTTACCCTCAGGACAGTACCAGCTGCTCTGCACTGGACTCTGTTTTGTGCACCAAGCCCTGACTGCCCCTGAGATACAGTTCACTCTTAGAATGCTCAGCTGAGAGTCTCAAAGCCTTTACAGAGCATGGTAACTTCACTAGATGGCAGTGCAGAGAAATATTACTTTATATAAACCTACTTTTAACAGGAGATGGAAACACCCCAGCAGGTACTGCAGTTTGTTAGTCCTGCCTGTGCTAACACCAGATCACAAGCCAGCAACGTGCTCACCCACACAAGACTCTGGGGGCTTCTGCCCAGTTAAATCTCTATGCCAATATTTGGGAAAGCATGGACACTCTTTCTCCCAGCAGCTGTACCATAGTCCTTCCTGAAATACCAGGAGAAGAAAAGTTTCAAAAAGAAAGTTTTCAAAAGAAAACTTCCCTGAAAAGTCAGAGCCACCATCCCTCCAAGAGTCCTAACAGTGATGCCATAAGCATGACGAAGAAAATGAAGGAAGGGTAAGAATGAGAAAGCAACTGGTTCAAATAATTTTGTGAAGAAAACTCTATATTAAATAAAATACTTCTCATTCCCAAGAACTCCTTACAAATATGTGTTTGTTGGGAGAATTTGATGTCCCTTATAGACAACTCAAGAAATAAAGCACAATTTTTCAGACTCCTGACAAAACTCCAAGATTAAATCCTTTAAGCAGCAAGTTCTGTAGCTTCTAAAGTTCAAAACCTTCAAAAATTCAGTCTTTTGAATACAGAGAACTGATGCCTGCCAGTCTTTGGAAATTAATACACCTGAACAAAACTCACAAAAAAAATGGAGTGGATGATTTCAGCCAAGAGCATTAATTCAATTCAAACATTATCAGTAAAATCCTCTAGAAACAGTAACTGTTCATTTAGAATGTTCACAAAACACAAATTATCATTTAGCACAATAAGGAGACGAAAAAAAGTTTGGTTTCTTCTAGCATCAGATGTAAAAAAATATTTTCTCAGGTTTGTTTCTTGCTCTGAGAGAAATATAAAGAAATTAATTCACTGCCTAAATCACACTTCCCTGTGCTGTTCTTGCCTTCATCTTAACAGTGTCCAAGACGTTCCCCTCAGGGAGTGATACATTGTCCTCTGGCATCTCAGCTGCTCCCTCACCAAACTGTTTGCAATAGCAAGCAGAGATTCAGGATATTGCAAGTGCTGATAAAAAACAAACCCAGTTCTGTTGCAAGTGACTTCTTGACTTCTGCCTGCTAAGCACAATTCAAAGGCTTCAACTTTTAAAGGCATAATTCCCTATATTTATTTTTGTGCAAATATGAGCAGATGAGAAACAATTCCTTATGGCATTCATTGTGTGGGATTTTCCTTACTTTTCCTGTCCACTGGCCACTGAGAAACAGGAATATCTGGAGGTGCAAAGCCCCAGGGTTTCGTTAGTGACACAGTGGGTTGGATTCTCTGCATCTCACACATGACTCTGGTCAAACAAACACCCACAGTTCACAGGGCTGGCAGAGAAAGTACAACTTGTTGCCTAAACCAGCCTGACAAAAAATAAACGACTGCTCCTCAAAGCATCGAGACATAGGTAAAAATAAGGACTAGATTATGTAGATTTCTAGGAAAAAATACACTTCAAGACAGCTTGGTGGACTCCCCCGGATTTTGATACTGTGAATAAATAGCTGAAATGTGATATAATTGTGGAACTAAATACACTCAGCAGAAATGGAAACCTGACAGAACAGTGATGCAACTTGTGCTCGCTCCAACCCCAGTTACAGGGAAATAATTTTCTTCTCTCATTAACATGAGAGAGCTTCATGCTGGATGCTCTGGATGACATTCATATGCAATAGGACAGTCAGGTACCCTGGTAAGAAGCCAGAATTCCTCTCTAACAGCCAAGATACTGCCAAAACAGCCCTTCTAGTTTATTTATTGCCCTCATCCAGTTGCTCTTTTCAAACAGTTCATTTACCCTCACTGGAGAAAGATCTCAGCTGCAAAATAAAGAGAACTGTTACACCTTGTCCTTCCCCCTTTCTCCCAGGCACACTCATAAATCACAGCACTGTGGATTTCCCTGGGAGCTGTGCCATCCTGTTAGTTTTAATTAAGTAGCCTTAAAGTAAGTGGCCAATCAATATTGATTCATGGGGGTCTCACTGCAATAACTCATCACAGGGTCTCGGGGCGTTACTGATGTGAATATAATACTCTGCTCACACTCGTGTCAAATGAAGATCAAGAGTGAGTTTTAAGAGCTGTTTTCTCCTCTGTAATGTACATCTGACTGAACACAGAGCAGAATCTCTCTTCAAAACTGCACAAATATTTCCCAGTCTACTTAGTTTCCATTTAATTCCTCTGCACAGCACTTGAATTTTGTACTACCACCCAAAATGTCATGACCTGCATTGCTTGAGGTTTACAAGGAGGACTTGCATGATGGAGACTGGTTAGTCACCATCTGACCATAACCTGCACAATACTCTGCTTGCAGGGAGGACTGAAAATTGTAGTATAATAATTATTAAAATACATCATTGTAATGAGATGCTCTCTTCAAGATATACCTGTGTACAATCAATTCAATGCATTATTAGGTTGACTGGCACTTGCATATCAATATCTAAATTAAATTCATCTAACTCTGACAAACATGCTGTGACTTCCTAGGACTTCAAGCATGTTTCTCTCCTCTCTAAAGGAAAGTAAGGGTTTAATTAAGCTGTGTCTGTAGGTAACTTTTGCCACCACCTAGTTAGCTGATTAGGGCCATGAAGACTATAATCTATTTTAAAGCCTCTCAGTTATCAGCTGATAGGTGTACAAGCTATTTTTATCCCCCATCAGGCCACCCAAAAGATTGTTGAAGTTTGAAGCTCTAATTTAAAACTACTGCATATTTTTATAGGAAATTATACTATGCCTTGATCAGGTTCAGAAGCTTGAATAACAGTGAAACGGAGCTGAAGACAGAGTGCCAATTTACAAACTAAACTCAAGTTTTACACATCAGTAAATCCCTGACCAAAGTGGATTATAATATAAAACCCTGACAGACACATAGTTACAACAAAAGCAGTGAAATAAGGCAGTATTTTTATTATCAATCCCAAAGCACTTCTCTCTCAGAAACATATTTCATCTCGCAGCCTCTCATTCCTGCTCAGACTGGTATTACCTTTTCTAGCTAGTGGTTTAAAATCAAATATTTGAGTTAGGGATATACAGAGCTTATTTAACTTCTCTGCTACCTTTTTCTTTCACCAGCAGTGAAAATTTGCAGCGCTGTGCTGTTTGCTGTGGGCCCTAGATGGGAGTTTTCAGCTTGCACAGTCACACTCTGTATGTTTACTATGCAAAACAGTTACAACAGTATGTGGGAATGAAAAGCCATAATTTTTGTGGAATTGAATGAATTGTACAAATTTTACTTCTGAATTGCTCTGGAAACTTGAAATTGTTACATAATTAAGAAAGCCATTCAGATGTCTTTCCAGCCTTTCATTTTCTGCCTTTGATGCATTTGCCACTGGGGTTTTCACGGAATATTCATCTTTCCATATGGTTTCATTTACATTTCTAACACAAGAGACCCAGTTTGCCATTGTGTGTAGCTCAGGTCTCAGTTGTGGGTCACATCTGAGGAGGGGACATGCAGCAAATGAACAATTCCAGCACCTCTGTGGTCAGCCCCGCTCAATAATTGCTGCAGTAGCTGCATTTTGCTGTACAGATGTTGGTAATTTGCTATTGAAAACCAGCGGTATCAAACTGTCAGAGTCAAGAAATGGCTTTAATTATTTCCTCCCTGGAGCAGCAACAGCCATTACTTGAGCACTGCCAAAGCTGGAATGCGTTTGTGAGGGTGATTTCTCAGCACATTCAGTGCAGGAAGCCTACCTGCACTTGCCAGCTCTTTGCTCCCTCGTCCTGGAAAAACTGGGCTGGATCATCTGGAGACCACCTCTGCCAACTTTCAGGATTTTCCCCAACCACTGAAGACTAACTTTTGGTTTTCTGCTTCACTGAGTCCTGAAAACAGAAAATAAATCAGACAGAAAGCCCTTGGAAATAGCAATACGGGAAAAGTATTCTCTGGAAGAGAATAATTAAACAAAAATCTCAGAAGCTACAGAAAATTTCGTGGAAAACTGTACTGATAAAGAAGGTGAAGTCACAGGGCCACTGCAGCACTGCCCAGGTTATTATCCCTACTTGCAGCTATGGGCATAAATAAAACAATAGTCAAAACCACAGAGCTTAAAAAAACATATATAAAAATTCAAGAGCAGGTCAAAACATTTTTAACATTTTATAGCAATTTCAACATTATTCTCTGTCCTTCATCAAATAGATTGAAAACCCAGAAAAATTAAGAACTGATGTTAATGTGAACGTTTCCACAGGAGCCTGCAAGGGGTTTTGGCTCGTGCTTCAAAAGAAAACAAAACCCCTCCAAAATAACTCTTGTGCAGTACCTCTGATTCCTCATTCCCATGCTGTATCCATTTGGGAAGACAATCTAAGCTCTGCACCTCCACAGGTTATCTTGTCTCTGAAGCGGGATAAGGTTTTTCTCCCTAAATAATTTGAGGGCTTTTTGTGCCTCTGATAGAAGATATTAAGAAGTGCTGAAGTGAAGTTTTCCTGAAGTCCAGGGAAGTTTATCTCCCAGAAGAGCAGAGAATGATGAGGGTGTTCATGCAATAGTCATGGGATTGGCCAGCAATGAACTGCTCCTCCTTTGAGGTGCACACTTGGGATATCTCTGCATAGGGAGATGGAGTGTGTTTTCCCACATGCTCCCACCTTCCCTTCTGCTGACTGCACATTCCAAACCAGTCCAACATCACAAGTGTGGCACTGAAAGGCTCTGGGTTGCTCTGGAAGGATGGAAGGCTGGGAGAAGCAAAACAGGGCTTATAAAAAAAGGAGGAACACATAAGGAAAACCAGTGTTCCTCCAAATGAAATATGTTGGAGTCCCTTTGGAAATACTTGCCAACCTAAAAGCCTTTAAGTCTGTAAGAACTCACCTCCAAGTTGTGCAGCACGATTGTTGATAATTTACCTAATGTTTTTAAGTATATATAATAATTTATCTAATGTTTTTCAGTACCAGCAAGGAAGAGGTCAAAGAATGTTTAAACTACAGCCAAATTCACTTGATTTTTTTATTCCCCTTCTCTTTAGCTCAGCAGTAACATTTAAAAATCTAGAGAAAAAACCAAAACAAAACAGTTCCCATTTTAAAACAAGCAGCTCAGAAAAGAGAGAGGGAAAGCAGGTTTTCTTTGCACCCTGGTGAAGTCAAGACCTACAGGTTCTGTTGAGTTTGTCATTAAGAAATTATCCCAACCAAACCTGTGCATGAACATTTCTGTGTTACCACAGCAGCGATAACAAACACCACGTGTCAGTGGCAAAGGCTGGTGGCCATTAATGAAGGAGATTCCAATACTGGTTAGGAGAGGCTGGTGATCAATAGCTATTGGGGTTCTGCTGTTATCCCTCTGTGACAGCCAGGAGCACAAGTAACAAGGAGCTGTGGAATGCCGTGCGGTGTCTCTGCAGGGGCAGGAATTGCCCCGGTTCCAGAGGCACGGCCTGTGTGTGGCACGTCTTTAACCACGACGCTGATCTCCGTGCACAGAGTTTGGTGTCAGCCACAACTAACCCACAGCTGAAACCACTTTGGAGTTTTGTCAGGAACGACAAGATTTGATGAATGGAGACGAACGATTAAAATATTTCAGCCTTTCTAAGTCCTCACACAACGTGACGGCAAATAAGTGTTCAAAGAGATTTATTTTTGTTCTGAGCAGCTGGAGATCCAGAGCCTGCCGTTCCTGAGGGAGTCCCAGAGACCTACTTGATGATGGGAGTGTTTCACAGCTGGAAGAGACTCGGATTGTTAAACAATGCCTTGAGCTGTAACATATTTTAGTGACCAGACTCCTAAAACCCCGAGGTCTCTAATTGCCTGCAGGCACCTTTGTTATCACTGGAAACCCTGAGCTCCCATCTTGTAACATGGGGCAGTGTCTCAAACACGGAATTCAATTACAAGGAAATGAATCCAGAAAACAAAGACCAACCTAAACCACCCCTTTGCACCTCATTTTTGTGCTGTCAGAGGGGCAGGAGGATGAACATCTTCCTGACACAGGAAAACTGATGTGAGAATTAATTTGTTTTCCTACCTACGGACAATATTTATTTACAAGGCAGTTACTCAATTACAAACATTTCCATTTTGAATCTGAATAGAAATTAAACCTGGGCAATGCCAGAGGAACATTTGTGAAGTCGTGATGACAAAAGTAGAGCTTTTCTCAAGTGTTTTATGAGCCACGTGCACATTTAAAAATCACTTTGAATCTCTCGTCAAAGATTTAATTACGGGCTCTGTGGTGATCTGGATTACCAGGCCCTGATTATTTCTGCAAAACGTGCCACATTAACTTACACAGGATGGAGTTGCAGATTTAAATGGCTTTAAAGTATTATAATTAAAATTAAATAACCATAAACAAAATTAATGAATAACATTTTCTGGTTCGTATCCCCAGTTTTTAGGGAATTTATTCACTAGCTGATTAGAATGCCAAAAGTAGTCGTTTTCCATCATGCAATCAGAACCAAACTACACAAAGTTCCAGTACTGCCTTGAAAGAAAAAAAACCCTTATGAGTGCTTCACTTTTATAGAAGAAAAATACATTAATAACTTTTTTTAGAAGGCAAAGAAGCCCACTTCACTAAATGTGGCATCTTTCTAAAATTTCTTTAAAAATATTTCCTAAATTTTTTGTTTAGTTTGGTTTTAATTCTGTGGAAAGCCATTTTGGGGGATATTGTTCACGTTAAATGCATTTGCCTGAAAAAGTATTATTCTGAAAATCTAATTTTATTCCTATTTCAAGCAGTCGGCGACAACAGTAAAATCAGTCTACATAAGAAATAGGTACAACTCCCTTGGAAAATTAATCTTTTTTAAGAGCCTTGTACCTAACTGCCACGTGATAAAACCTGTTGTGACACTTTGGGCCAAGATGAAGCAGCATTTTATATGACAATAATGTGTTATTCTTACCCTGTTTTGACATGTTTTAGGGCTATGCATGTTTTTGGTTAGTAATTTTCAGTGAGCATCCTGCTGCCTTGCCTCAGCACCTTGTCACAAAACAATCCCAAGTTCTACTTTGACATTTTCTTCCCCAGAAATACAGATTATGTGGGATGTCTGACTTACTGTACAAAGACTAATTCGCTTATATAGTGCCAGTCGGTTCCCAGGCATCCATCACATTTTAAAGGCACAAAAATTGAATAGTTTTGAATTACAAAAAATGTTATTAATGACAATTTTGAAGCCATTAGTTCTCAAACTCCTGGCACTGTGCATGTTCATAGGTGAAAAGAACCTGAGGGAATATGGAGAAGCTTCAGCTCCAAAGGTGGGTGAGACCAGTGTGTAAGAACTACCCAAGCAAAATAATCAAGAATCAAAAACCTTCCTGAGAGATTGACACAAAACTCTGCTCAAAACTGACCCCCCATCCTTTGCAAGCCCTCAACTTCCGTAAGAATGAAAACCAAAAAAAGTCTCACCCTTTTGGAGATGGAGAAATGGGAGAGCTTCTATTCCCTGTGGGTGCCTCACTCCTGCAAGTTCCAGCAACTGCTGGTGTTCAGGTGGCTCTTCCTCTCAAGAGGTTAAGTGGAAATAGGTGTAGATGATGATGAATTTAATTACCACCTGAAGCTCAGGCAGGATCAGGCCTATAGGGAAGCAGATTTCAGTGTGTCCTCAGCTGTGGAATGAGAGACAGGTGCAAGCTAAAAAAAAAAGCAGGCCAGTTCTAATCACTGCTCTTCAATGCAGCTGCTTTAACAAGAGCACAGAGGGGTTTTTTTGGACCACGCTTAGAAAATGGGAATTTCCATCTTTTTGTTCTTAAAGCACTGTGCAGAAAGGTCACTGGTGCTGGCAGTGGCTAATCTGTGACATCTGAGCAGCCCCTTAATGGGGTGAATTGCCTGTATAAATACCCCCAGCGGCACTCACAGCCCAGGATCCGCTCAGAAATGCTTTCATTCATTTCCTGTTACCGGGTTGGTCTTCCAGTGCCTCTGGATAACTTCCTGGCAGCTCAGTCAAACCCCATGTGCAGACTGGCATTTCCACAGTTGTGCCTTTGATTCGCAAGCCAGCACTTGATGCCTTCTATTGATCATATTCACCCACCTTCCTCAGCAGGAGCCGCCTGGAGACCCTTCCTGGTGCAATCTGGACCAACCCCAGGGGACCAGCAGTGGCATTAGTGCCTCCTGTCCACCATCTGCTCACTGTTCCCTTTGTATTTACCAGCCCATGGAGTCCTCACCGTGTGTGGAAGGACTCCGTGCCCTTCCTCCTCTGGATGATACAAATACGTTGTTCCCTCACTTCCCAGGGTACATTTATGGCTCTTCACTCTTAAAGGATTTGCTGTTCAGTAGAGTTTGAATGACCAACAAATATTGACGCCAAAAAACCTTGAAATTGGAGCACTGTTTGGTAACTCAGCTTTAAATACAGTTGTCACACACGTGGGATTTATAGTCACAAGATTCCTTTACTAAAGGCAGTTGAAGAAAGAGGTGTTTGAGCAGCAGAACCCAAAATTCACGTGGCAAACCTCAGAGTAGGGTCTTCTTTCCCACAAGGCTGTAATACCAGGATTATGAGCTCAGTTTTCCTGACACCTACAAGAGTTCTGATGAAGTGTAACTAAACTCATTGACCCCCCTGATGGAGAACACGTACTGCCCTCAGGAGAGAGAGCCCAGCGCCGGCAAGTGATGCAGCTTTTGTATCCCTGTGTATAGCTGAGGCTGTACTTCAATCCAGGCAAAATCCTGGCAGCTTGAAGGCAGAGGGAAGGAGATGCTCTTGGGGCTTCTCTCCTGAGTCCCAGTGCCCACCCCCAGGTAGGTCAGCGGAGGTGGAGCAGAGGCAGGACCCCGAGTGGGTGGTCTAGGCACTGTCCTTCCTCCCCCTCTGCTTCCCAGCTGTCAGTTCAACATCAGTGCACTAGACAGTCAGTGACAGAGGCAGGGCTAAGAGGGCAAAAAGGAAAATACAGCATTTTATGCCACATTTTGGACCATATAGCTATGGTGTCGAGGTGGAAAAGCGTTCATGGCCCAACCTGCCTGTACTCCATCTGTTTGCAACAAGATCCTTAGTCCCTGTGTAAGCAGAAGGAAAAGGGATGGGTTG
The DNA here is from genome assembly GCF_036250125.1 of Pseudopipra pipra. NCBI lineage: Eukaryota > Metazoa > Chordata > Aves > Passeriformes > Pipridae > Pseudopipra > Pseudopipra pipra. Next base: position 4,492,703 of record NC_087552.1, read on the forward strand.
TTGGTTTTTTTTTTTTATTGCACATTCATGAAGATTTTGAAAGGAGGAAACCAAGCAAGCCAAAATTAAATGTAATTTTCTCTTTTTCCCTATAGACTCGGTCTGGATGGATGCCAAACCACATTTCGGAGGGGTGAGAAAGGCCCAACATCTGCTTCTGGTGTAACTGTTTGTATCTTCACTCTAAGAAAATTAGGTTTGAAATAATCTCAAATTGTCTGACCTGTATCCTATTAGAAGTGACACATGGAAACACCTTCAGCGCACTGAATTTAGCACCGTGTCAACAGCTTAAAGTTAACAGGGGAAAGAAAGGGTAAAACTCATTGCTTCCCAGTTCCTGCTGACACAGAGCTGGTGTCATTGCACGGGATCACAGGGCAGGATCGATCCAGAAATGGAATGAACCAGTAATTGTAATATGGGCTGTGCCCCTGGCTCTGCTGCAATTACATTCAGTGTGCACCTCAAGGTGACTGGAGGATTTTGAGCTCAGTGCAGGCTCACCTGAGGGCTGGGTGCCAGCACGTGGGACACAGACACAGCAAGTCCAGGGACCTTTTTTCCTCAAGTTCAGCTCAAGTAACTTGTAGCTTATGGGACTAGTGAGCAGGTCACATTTGTCCCAAGAAAGGGAGACAAATTCCTGCAGGAGAAGGCAAATCCTGCCTGGCAGAGAGGTTTATTGGGTTTTAGAGAAAAACCAAAAGAATTCTGAAGCCACACAACTGGTTTTGCTGCATTGCCTCTGCAGGCATTGAAAGGATTGATTTTAAACTCTCTTCCCAAACCTAAGTAACCTCCCACTTGCAAATTCCTCACTTTTAGGAAGAGATCTGGTCGCCTTTTCCCAGATAACATACTGACAATAAGACCCAAGTTATTCTGAGAAGGACATTTGTTAAAGTTCATAAAACTTTATGACTTCTATAAAATTTATACTACCTAAAAATACACTATCCATTACAAAGACAAATGTCTACCCATTCATTTTTAAACATGTTCCTTTGAGAACTTTTGAGAGACTGTTTTTTAATGTTAGTCTGAGAGTAAGGGAAACTGTTTACTTTTTAAAGAGTACTGTTTTTCAGCAGATCTGCATCTTCAAGGAGCAATGTCTGGAGTCAAGGAAACAGGACACACTGAATTTTAACATGAATTAGGGCATAGTAGTGAAAAATATGCTAAAAATAGGAAAATGGCAATAATGGAAAGACAGACCAATGACACTGATCCATTTTCTACAGAGCAGAAAGCAAGCAGGACCCTGTAACAAGAAAGAGTGTCAAGTACAAGTTTAGGCTTTCTTTAACCCCAGGACAACCAAATGAACTTCCTAAATAGTGTGGCACTAGTGACATTAAAGAAAGGATAATACATAATATTTTACATGCACCCATAAGCTGAAAAACATGATGGAAAACTTGCAGCACAATGAAATCTGTTTGAGGTGGAATTTATTATAAGGGCATTTTAGAGACATTTCAAGCCTACTTATATTTGTTATTAATATAAAGTGGAATCCCTTCTAATTTACTGGTCATACAAGACATACACTGCTAAGGTCAAAGTCTCCTAAAATGCTTTAAAACCTAGTATTGACCATTTTCTTACCTCATGCATGAAAACTGCCTTATAACTTCATCTGTAGATGGCCCCAATGCATAAAAACACAACAGAGAAGAAGAATTTCTGTCCAGTTGAAACAAGTTCCCTTCCATTGGTACCACTTAATGCTTTCTGATTTATGGAAATGTTATTCAGTTCATCTTCCTAAAAATTCACTGGATTGGAAAAGTAAAAGGGTTGTTCACATTATACTTTCAGTGGAAAATGTTTATGACAATATGATTATGGAGAAAAGTGCAAGCAGACCAAAAACATCATAATACATAAAGGGGCATTTTCAACGCTATCGACCTGACTGGTTTGTTCTGATTTGCTTTCTGAAAGGTTCAAATTAAAACAACTGATCCTATTCACTGATTCAGGAAACTCCTGGTGTTGCTCAGGGCAATGCAAGTTGAATCCCAGTTGAGTTGGAATGAGTTGGTTCCCAGAGTTCATGTGGAGACTGAGCAGCTCTGCCAGCCCAGCGCGTGCTCAGCGTTCTCAGAACACGCTCAGCGAGCGTTTGTCTGGCAGAAGTTACTCAGCAATTTTGAGCAGCTTGACCACAGTGTGTTATCACCAACAGAGATTTTTCTCCACTGAACATGCAAATGCAACTTTTTCTGAGAAAATGTGGTCGTGTTGCTTTCAGACACAATTTGAGGGCAGATCGCTCATATGCTGACAATATGAGCAAATATTGATGTTGGTGTTGTTTGGAGAGCAGCCCCATAACATGCTGCATCTATCAAACAATTACCTTGTCAGTAGCTCTTTAAAGTCTGGAAACATGGATGTGCACAAGCAGCTCTGTTGATCCATGTCATTCCCCACACCAATAACTTGCAGCTGGAAACCAACAACCTAATTTGTACCTTCTTGGGCTATGAGATGTTCTGACAATTTATTGTGCACAGGAAATCCAGACTTTGGAAAATAGTTTTTGCTGATTCTCTGTGCTTCTGGTAGATTTTTATTGCACTCTAAGCCAGGGATTGCATCGCTTAGCCCATAATGATGAAATTATTCTGAATTTGGTTATTGGTTTGTGCTGAAGCAGGACTGAACTTCAGTTCAGTACGTGTTATTCCTGACATAGAAGGGCTAGTTTTTTATTATGGTCATATAGAAAATCTTCCTCATACTCACCACAATGAAGTAATTAAATAGATGAGCAAGGGAAATCCATTGGTTACATGGAACTTATTCCTTCACTTCTATTCTTGCTTTTTTTAAATGACAGCTGTTTGGAACAACGATCCTGCTCCTCAGTAACAAAACAGCCAACGTTAACTTGTCACTCTAGTAGGAAAAACAACAGCCAAAATGCTGGGAACCACATCATGTCATTTGCTCTGTTATGGAGTGTTTGCATAGCAACTGTGAAGTTGCCACTTTTTTACAGCTTTTGAGGATTTATGAAGAAAACCCCCACTAGTGACTTGTCCAAATTTTGATAACAGAAAGAACAGCAGACTTAAGGGGGCATTATCTTATTTTTACAAGAGTGTAAAGGAACATAGACCCAGGGCTCTGTCACTCCTAATAACAGTGGGGGTTTCCAGTGTTGCTAAATTCACTAAATTGAGTTTAGATGTGCTTTCCAACTGAAGCAGTTACAAACTGCTCCAGAGCCATCCCTGCCTGCAGCAGCTTGTTGGATAGTACCTGGAGATAATGGATTGACACTGTTACTGACTTGGCCAAGAGCTCAAGGTCATTCCCCCTCCCCGTGCCAGTGATGTACAGCAGTGCTCGGCTCCACTGATGGGCTCATCCTTCTCAGAGGCACTGACCAATGTGAGCAGCTGCCTGAGGGGCTGTTTGATCTTCCCACTGCTTTGCAGGCAACACCACACTGCTCAGGGGGAAAAAAAAAAAGAACAGAAAAAGGAAAAAGCCCACTTTTAGAAAAGATTTCTCAGCAAACGTAGCCGAGCCGTGCCTGACCTCCGTATCTTCGCTTGTTCCCCAAAGGCAGCACATGTAAGATATTTCCTGTCTTTCATGTTACTGACTGGAATGCATCATGAAGCCCAAATTTGCAACCTGCTGTCTGTTTTAGTCATTAAGCATGACTTTCTTTGTCTCCTGATGTGAGCTTAGGCGAACTGCTCACTGTTGTAATGCACAGTTTTTTCAATATTCCCCCTCTCTCCTAGACAAATAAAACAAAAAAACCCAGCCAGGCCAAAAGCTGAAATTCAGTCATCAGCTGAGGCTGCTGTGTCTTAAAGTATCTTATTCCCACATCAGCACATCCCACCCTGCTCTAGACCACCAAAACATTAGTCACAGCAGCCTCCACCTGTTATTCAGGGGCCAAAATTCAAAAGTTAATGAACAACACTTACAAGCAGCCACTAGATTTCAAAAGAGCTTATCTGGGAACCTGAAAGGTGGAGTTCACTGGCTGCAGCTTGGTGCTACATTCACTCATCTGTCAGTAACATCAAGCATTGGGATCTTTATATTATTTTTTACAATTACATCCACTCTGCAGAGACACACCATAAGGTATTCAACTACTCTTTGCCAGCTGCTGTATCTTGGAATACTATTCACAAAACAAACAGTTACTTGGTATTTCAACCTCTGACCATCTTGAAAATCAACTGAAGACAACTTAGAAGGACAATAAAATATACACAGCATGTAAAATGCAGGTCTGCTGTGTTTTGATGCCCACAAGTGGCACACAAGTACTGGTTATGACTTTGCTCCACTAATATTATATATATATTTTTTCAATATATGTGTTTAAAATAAAAGAAACTCTTAAATCCTTGACTGTATTTATACTAAGCCTTCTGTATGAGAGAAGAGAATTAAAGGTGCACTGACAAACTGATACCTGATTTGAAAACCAGGTTGGCGAGAGGGATCTCAGCCTGACAAAAAGTGACCTGTGGGGCTGCTCTGCCACTCCAATAATGAATGTTTATTCCATGAGGAGCAAAGAACTTGATTTCCTGCTTATTTTTGCCCTTTGTCCTCTAAGTCTCCTTCCAGTGCCATAGGAGCAGCCCATTGTTCTCACTCAGCACAAACACCCAAACCCTCCCAACCAGCATGAACAAAGTTGCATGAACAATTCAGCAGCTACTTTGTAAATTATGAAGTTGCTGTCTTCTTGTATAGTAACTTGATTTCCTGCTTATTTTTGCCCTTTGTCCTCTAAGTCTCCTTCCAGTGCCATAAGCTGGGCCATCTGCTCTTCCCCTGCGTGGGAATGTGTGGCTGGATCCCTGCAGTGGTCAGTGTGGAGCTGGAGCCACGGGCTGGCCCAGCAGCTGCTGTCAAACCCACGAGGTAACTGATGCTTTCTGATGGTGTTTCTGTCAGTGCAGCTATGACATGAATCCCTTCCTTCTGTCCAGCTCCCAGTGCTCCTAGACCTCACAGGCAATTAAGGTGATTAAGTCCCACCTCAATTGGAATGGCTGAGGCCTTCCCAAGGTTATGGTTGGCTGGGTTAGGAGCAGCCCACTGCTCTCAGCACAAACACCCAAACCCTCCCAACCGGCATGAACAAAGTTGCATGAACAATTCAGCAGCTACTTTGTAAATTATGAAGTTGCTTTTTTCTTGTACAGTAATTTGGCATCAGTCACTGCAAGAAAGGGGAAAGAACCTAAAGGTCACCTCATCCGTTTATCTGCAAACACAGTTGTGTCATTAATCCACGTCCCTCCTCTGAGTCAGGCTTTGTTGGTTTTAATGGTTTGGAATATCAAGACAGAAAACCAATAGACTACCTGCCAGTTTTCTAGTTTAGTTAAAAATGTTGGTCCTAAGGGGGAGAAAACACTGAATTTAGTTCTATAACAGCATGAGTTTCAGTCTTTCCCCTTTAGGAAAAGTTGTAGGATCCCAGACATGAGTCACCTCTTTGGAAGAAAAGGGTGGAATATTACAAATATTTTTGCCCAGGGGCTTCACCAAGAGGTGGGAGGATTAATGGAAAGTGTCTGGTCATGCCATGCATCTCCCAGGCTCACCATTTCCAGCCTTGCCCATTTGTTTAGGAAGCTGTGAGTTCTGGTGGAATAGGAATGCTCAGGCAGTTTATACTGTTGTGTTCCCAGTTGCAAATAACACTGTGCAGTTCAGTTCAGCTGTAGACCATGGGCTGATAGCCTAAATTATTATGTTGGGAATTACTTTCCCTATAGCTCAAAGTAATTAATTGACTCTCATTACCTGCTTTAGTTCTGGATTTTCTCATGAGTTTTAAACAGATCCTAAACAGATCATTTTGGGGAAGCTTTCATAGTGAGGATTATAAACATCTCTAAAGCAAGATCCTTGTTAGGAGGCATTTTCCTCTAGTTCAGTCTATTAAATATATCTGAAAACAACCAACAGAACAGTAAGATCTTCTTGACTGACAAGCAGAAATTATTTACTTCCTTAATGGTTCATGGAAACTTGTTTTCCCAGCAGTCACGAGAGTTAATTATAAAGCCTTGTATCAGGTTAATAAAACCCAAAAAACCCCACATCCTCAAAACTTCAGACTATATGGCAAATCACTGTCATAGACAGAGATGTAAATACAAACCTATGTATTTTGAGGGAACTTGGAGCCAATCTTCTATAAATTGCCTAAATTACTCAGTGCCCACAGACCAAAGCCAACTGAATAAAGGAAAAAGTGCTCCTTGTTTTCATCGTTGAAAGAAATATGGCTGGGCTGAGATGAAAACAAGACTGGCACGTTAAATATCACTGTTGGGAAAAGGACTACTGGTCTGATTGTAACTCCCATGGGATTCAGTCAACTGCCTGCAACCATGAGACTGGCACTGCTTAAATTCCCAGCTTTCCAGAAGGATGAAGCTCACTCCCTATTCATCTTTGCCACCATCTGAAGAATTAAGAGAGTGGCTGGTGATGAAGAGCTAATCAATCATGCTTCTAGTGACAAGCATGGCTGTTATAAAACAGACACTCTCACAGCACAGGGGAACCTCCCCCACGCTTTTTCTTTCTTCATTAAACACTTGTTGAACATTCAGCTCAGGTCCCCTGAAAACATGTCTAGAGAAGTGCTGATCCCAGAATTAAATCCCTTTCAGGGACATGCAATACAAGTTGCCTGTAACATGCCACTTGCAGGTATGGATCTACATGTACTGCTGTTCTCACAGCTGAAGTCATGCAGTTATTCCTTAAAGAAAGGCTTTGAGAAGTCTTCAGGGACATCCAGCTGTCTAGAAAAACAGCTAACAGAGATATTTACCTTTGATTTAGTCAATATTTGGTTCATCTGAATATTTGCTCTTTATGGTGGAATGGCTGAGGACAGGGAGCAATTAGGAAATTTCTGGACCAAGGTCAGCTCAGGCACAGTCAGTATGAAATGACTGTCAAAGATAACATTCAAAGTTTTCCAGGGGACTAAGGAAAGACTGTGGAAGGAAGGAATGTGGGCTGAAAAAAATAGGAAGGCTTCAAACCAGGGAGTTTGAACTGACACACAAACTCTTGTCCTGGAAACAATGAAGTCTCTAGGCAAGAGAACCAAAGAAAATGAGTCTCTAAACGTTAAAGCCAAATTATTCTCCCTTGTGTGGAGAAAGAGAATCAGAGGCCTAGAGTAAATACTTGAGTCATCTGATCCACATGCTATAGCCACAACTCATTAGGTATCTGCTAATTACAGCTTTGAAAGATGCCATGGAGTGACACAAGGCAGCCCTAGATGTATTTAGTTAGTTTTACAACTGAGGAGCCTAAGAAACCCTTGGGTTCTTTCCTACAGTCAACAGCTTCAACAAAGAGCCTCTACATTAATTGCAACCACATCTTGTCTATTTTTATATATGAGAAACACTACAATCCTTTACAAAAGCCATAAAACAGCCATTATCATTTAGGGATGCTATTAATCAAGGCATTCTCGAGTGTTTCCCTTCTCAGCTCCCTTGCCTAGATTGCAGCCCAACAGCTCGTTGGTGTTTAACTAGAAGCAGTGTGGCCATGGGCAGCCCCTGCAGAGAGCTCAGTGTTTTGATTTCCCTGCAGGAAACACTGAGCTGTGATGCCTCCTGCAAAGGGGAGACCCTCAAGTGTCTGCGGGCAATCCCAGCACCGAGAATGTCAAAAACGACTGAAAATACCTACTTCGTTCTGAAAGTACCCTTCATATTGTTGCTTCTCTCCTCCACTCCTGGAAAACCAGTGCAACAAGCAGAAAAGAAGCTGAATTCTCTTTGCACTACCCCAAACAGGTTATTTCTGGGATCCTGGAATACTCAACTGAAGATTAAGAAAAGCTTTCTAACGTGAAGGGCACGTGGTTGCCTAATGAAGCTGAAGGGTTGTCATTATTGGAGATACTTAAGGACAGTTCAGACAAGCCTCTGTTAGGAACATTAGTGTAAATATTCTTCTCTGGGGCAGGAGCATGGATTAAATGATATCCTACGATCCTTTCTGACTGCCTGACTCTACAACTCACCAGCCTACCCACCCTGCATCTTAACAGTTTTCTGCATCATTTTTAAACTTGCAACCCCTGAAGAAGACGGAAATCTCAGTTACTTAGTAATAAAAAATGAAAAATAAAAATCCCCTAAAATAAATGGGATTGTTATCTGATAGAGAAGTAAAAAATGAGGCTGAAGAAACACATGATGAAAGAAGATACCAGAAGCACAGCAGTATAAATTAGGAGTCACAACGGCAATATAAATCCTGGGAGCAGGTTGGCAGAAACCTGACATTTTTCATTTCTCCACAAAGCCATTATGCACATCTAGTGAACTAGAGAATTAGGACTAGTTCTGCCAGTTTGAGTCATGGCCAATTTAGGGGAGTTGCAAAGCTGCCCTGTCTTTTTGTTCACATTAGACACCTTCACTCTCCAGCAGCTTATTTAGTGCTGCAGTAGATTGGCTTTGAAGCATCACTCTGAAACATTTCTCAAGGTGTCTAGAAAACAGTCCACTGTTAGAGGAGTGAGTTATCTTCTTTTTTCCTCTGTGACAAATAAAATAGGAACTGCTTAGGTCAGGCTGGTGCACTGCTTAAAGCTCCTGCTTTGAGATGTGCTTCTGAGCCTTGACACCAGCAGCCCAGGGCCAGGGCACCAGTTACCAGAAACACAGAGCCAAAAGGGACCTCGGTCGGTCCTTCCCCCTGCCCAAAAGATCCAGCACACAGGAAGAGGATGGCTGAGCAGGGCCAGCCAGCAATAGCTTGGTTCTTCCATGTGGTTTTATGGGGCAGTTAACTTTTATTGCCTGGTAATTACTGAGGAAGGCTTAGACAAGCTGGCTCTCCAGCCCACATGGCAGCAGGCTTGTGTGGGCACTCAGCTCACAAAACTCAGCTGCATCATAATGTTTCAGAGGGGAAAGCCAGTCCTTTAGCAAAGCCACGTTCAAGAATACAGTTTAGCCATACTTTGGTACTACCAGTAAAGGATATACCAACTCTCCAGTTAAAATAAAAAAAGAAACAACTTGCAAAAAGGAGCCAAAGAACAGGAAGAAGGGACAGGGTATGGGCTGCAAAGAAAAAGTACAAAATAGCACCACCACTGAAGCTGGTACAACAAGGAGTGAAGAAGAGGAAAGAGAAAGCCTTAGAAGAGGAAAAAAAGCATAAATACTGAACATACTCGTTTTTCAAAGGAGAAGCAGCACAACCCAGGGGTACAGCCACTGTTGTTTAAAGCATTGGGAATTATTCCCAAGGAAGTCATTTGATATTTCCTCCTTCTTTACTGTTCCCTACTATGGTACTATCTCTTCACATCCTCAGTGTGTGTGAGCAGAACACACCAGTACTTGTAAGATTAGTTCTTCTCTGTAGAGGCACTGAATGTTTTTGAAACCATGGTGACCTAATGCCAGTTACCTAGTTTTGATTCTCTATACCCGTGTTAAACTTTACTTAAATCTTAAAGCTAAAAAGATATCAAACAATCCTAAACCATGTGATAAACATATGCCAAAGTCATATAATTTCCAATCTCTTCTGTTCATTCTTTGCAATAAAAGGGAAAAATTACAGTTGATTTACTGTGCACTCAAACTTTGGGAGAATCCAGGAACATGTGGGATCAGTTTAGGTCAGGATCAAAACCCCATAATTTAGCTGAGAGCAGCTTCCAAACTAAGCTCATATTTTTTCAGACTATATTTATAGTGCAGTTACTATGTGCCAGTACATCATTAAATGTCCTAAAAACTAAACCCACCCTATTCTTTATGGGGAGGGTTTTTTCCCCTTAAGTCAGAAATACCCATTCCAGGATAATTCTGGACAGGGAGAGAGAGGACTGACTTGGATTTCCACCACCCCATTTGTGATACAAAGCTGTCTCTCGTGGGCTGCTCTGTGTGTCTGACACAGATAATGATGCAATTCTCCAACATTCTGGTTTCTGTGCTGTGTGTTCAACCACATGGTTCTGTTTCAAAGCCTGATTATTTCCGATCCTGCTGCATTAAAGCTGCAAACTGAGAAGAGTATTGTGCAGGAGACAAATTGGACAGGCATCAGAGGCCTTAGTTTAACATACTTACCGGAGGAGTGGTGTTTTTGATGAGTGTTCAGAGCTGAAAACTTCTCCTTATCACACAGAAGTTGGTGTCTGCAGGGGGAGGCCTGGGGAGAGCAGTGCTGCCTGGAAAAGCAGCCAGCTGAGCCGGTATCTCTCCCGAACAACAGCGGGACATGCTGAGCTCAGGAAGTTGGGGAAGAATGAGTGAAATCATGTCACTGACTAAATCAAGAATCTACAGCTGTTGCAACATCCACAAACTTATTCCAAACACAAAACATGAGCTGAAATGTGCTATTTCAAGACTATTTTTCTCCCCCCCCCCACCGGCCTTTTACCACTTGAATGTGTGCAGAAGACATAGTCTGAGTATTAAATGTTTTTCTAACAAGAAAATAACAGAGACAGAAATAAGTACCCTGGGATTCAGGGAGCCAGTGCACACACAGCAGTAGGAAACACTGCCAGGTTACTATAAGCATTCATAAAATGGTCTCTAATGTCTGACTGGAAAGCACTGCAACGTTCAGTGGGATGGACTGAAAGGCAGCCAACGTGGCAAACAGCTCGGGTGCTTCCACACCAATAATTACCTTTATCAAACTTTAACTAGTGATGCCCAAACATCTTCAGCTTCCAGCCATGAAATGGGCAACAAACACGCAAGTTTGCTACTTCATGGTAACATATGTTTGGTCTCAGGAGGTTAAACGCTCATCTGTTTCCGAACTGTGTTAAAAATCTAAAAAAAAACAACCCCACAACCTCTTTTTCCCTGTCCATGCTGCAGAAACATGTCAGCCTGCACACAAATTATGGCTTTGCAGGACTTGTTATCTCTCATATTTCTCATGACATAATGGCCCTTGTGTAGACCTGCAAGGTAAAACAGAGTTTTAAACATGTATAACAAAACTGAGCCTTCAATCAATGTGGGTTTGTTGACAGGAGGTAAAAGGCCTGGTACACACAGATAACATTTGGGCTGAAGAGAAGTTCAGATTGCTGTGACACAGACAGCAAAGGGACAGAAATCTTGTTGCTTCCCAGAAACAAAGGTAAATAAGGACTAGATTTTTAACTCCACCTTCAACTCTAACTTCGGACCCATAAAAACAAATACAGTGTAAATTATACTGTGAAGACAGACAAACCTGAAGTGAAGAACAATCCTCTCACCTGATACTGATTAAAAGAAGGGGCTGTACAACCCTTCTGATAGCCCTTAGTGACTTCATGGCACCAGCAGGTACTTTTGTTAGTGTGGCTTTTCAACCTTAGCAATGAGAAACCCAGCAAATTAAATAAGCTAAATCTGCCAGTGATCCTATAGCACCTTTTTTTTCCCTCTTTATTAAAGCAATCAGAAAGGCAAAAAAATCAAAACCAAACCCCCAAATCTACCATTTCACTGCAGAGCTATAATGTATTAAATCATCGATATGAGTCAACAACATCATGCTGCTGGGAAAAAATAGAAAACCGTCCTGGGAAAAATAAACAAATGTCATCTGTAGAACACATGGTGTAACACTCCCACTTGGCTCCGTGGTGGGAAGCAGGCGGCTCAGCTGTGGGCACCACCATCCCAGGAGGATGTGGACACAACAGGAAAAACCTGGAGAACAGGAACAAGGACACTGAGGGGTCTGGGGAAGGAGGTTATTAGAACAGGCTGAAGGCCTAGGGCTGTTTGTTCGAGGGGCAGAGCCCCCTTTGTCTTGGTCTCTGGACACGTGAGGAGCGGTTGGGAGGAAGGGAAGAGTTCCCTCTGTGCCCCCAGGCCCTTGGACAGCATTAAGGTCACTGAGGAGCAGGAGTGTCAGAGACAAGACCAAGACAGGCACCCCTGCCGTGACTTTTAGTGTACCAGGGATTATAAATTTGTGCAATATGATTTGGCTGCTTTCTGACAAGTTCCCCCTGACCTTGCTGGCCGGTGCATTCCCTGTGCACAAGTGTTTGCTCTGAGCTGCCTCAGCCCACTGCCAAAGCAAGAGTGTTCAGCACTTCCTTCTGGTGCCCACCTGGCCATTGGTTTCCAGCTGCTCCACTTTGATCTCCCTCCCTTCTGTGTTTCCTGGGAATGCCTCATTAGTGGTTGGCCTGTCTTTCTCCTGAGCCTTTTCCCCTGGGAAATGTGCTGGGTTCCCTTGGCTGACTCACAAACACTTCACCAGGAGCAGCTAAAGAAACAGGAGCAACTTGGTAGTTTCCACAGGTTTCACAAAAGATGTGCTGAAAACTAAACTAACAACTCAGTTAAAATAAGTGGGTGGAACTGAAAGGACTTTCTTTGTGCTTAGAAGTATAGCAGTGCTATTTTTAAAGAATTATTTCTTCAGCTTAATTTTTTTAAATGACAACATTGCATTCAAATGTTACTGCACAAAGTTAAAATGCTTCCAAGCACCAGTATTCACTCGAGGCACCACCATTCCCATCTGAAATTTTAGGGAAACAGAGGGGGTGGGTAGGGAGAGAAAGAGAAAAATCTTTTTCAGAATTGTGTGTTGATAAACCCAAAAATAGAAACATTTTCCAAGCAAATTTTCTACGTGCAAGTATCCCAGTTTCCCAGCAACTCTGTTAGTGACATAATGTTGACTTGGTGGGAAAGCAGCTCTGGACAAGAAACTAAGAGCTTTCTTGGAGTCTATTCATAACCCTGCATTTGCATTTGATAAATTGCTTCTTTGTTACAGCAATTCCCCTTTAACGTGATGATTGATTATTTTTGTTTTACACAAAAAATATTTGGTTTAAAATGCTAACCTTTCAGCATTTTCTGTACCATTAGGTCAGAAGTTCTGTCAAAATGTTCCAAAACTTCCAAGAAGTTGCTTAGGTATTTTCCTCAATTAAAAACCATCTTACATATGCTAAGTTTCTCTATATATTATATAAAACTGGCACTAACTTTTATAGCCTGCTTTTAATAGGTTTAAAACAAAATGTTTAATTATCTAGACCATTATTTAAAGCCAAAAGAAAGTGAGTTATAACATTGTTGTTGCCATAACAAGAAATAAAAAATTTTGTCTGGTGTTTTCAATTTATATTCCAAATATTTGTCAATTCCCAAAACTGCATTCACAATTTCTTGAAAGAAGGGTACAGGATCCAAGTTTCTTCTAATTTATGCAGTCGTAATTTTTTTTGACATAATGGAGTTATTCATTCAGCGTGAGCAGGACCACACTCTGAGCAAGCTGGACCTTGAAAACACATATTCCAACCAAGCTGATGCCAAGGGGAGTGCTTCCTTAGGACTCTTCAGCAGAAATTCATCCAGGCAATTCCTCTGCCACAGCTTCATCAGCCTTCTTGGGATAGCAGTGCCAGACTTCTCCAGGTCATTTCGAGCTACCCCAGCAAGTGAGGTGAGCAATGAGGCAGAGATTTAGTTCCTGTCACCACTCAAAGAAGAAGTTTTTATCATTGTACTTCTGGTGAGGGGCACAACACAACACAGCCCTGAGGTATTTAATAAAGAGTGGCCTCCTGTCACCTCCTTTCCAGGCCCATCCAAGCAATGCCTTGGGAACTGGGCACACAGCAATGAGCATCCACCTGCAGCTTGAGAAACACCCAGCCCACACATGCTCTGCTCCTCTGCATTCTCTGCTACTTCAAATTCAGCTTTTCCCCAAGCACTCTGTAAAATTTTTCTCCACTTAACCTCAAATTGCCTTTCTCCCCTGCTCAGAACTGGAGCTGAAATGAAAAAAATAAGCTTGGCTTGTCTTGGAGCGTCAAGAAATAAAACCAGCTTTGAAACAACTGCAGAACAGCAGAAGTAGGTTTCAGTGGGACTTCTAATGTGCTGTGAATTACACTCGTGCTTAATTAAATTACCTTGCTGACTCAGAGCCTAAATTAATGGAATATACACTCTGTACTGTTGCTTTGGCTTGGGTAATTAAAGAAAGTAACAAAGTGAGGTTTTTAGATCTAATGTAAATGGAAGTTTCAGTAATTAAGTATTTCTTCATTCCAGCACCTGGCATAGCTGTTTGGGATAGAGCAAATGTAGGAATAGGTGAACAAAATTCTTCAGCTGCTTCCTCTGCTACAGAAACCAAATGGGGGAATTCTTAAGAACCAAACCTGCCTCATCCTGATCCATCTGTAAATATTTTCTTTCAAGCCAATAAACGCTTTTTTAGTCTCCTTTGTACCCCCTGGTTCTGGGTTCCATTTGAAGCCAACAAGTGGGAGCACGAGCTATTTACTTATTTACTTTAAGCCTGGAAAAATGGGAGAGACTTTGAAAAGGCTGGTTTCTTCTTGAGAAGGGGATGAAATTTCACACTGGCTCTTATTGAAACCAGTTCCCATATCCCAGGCCCTTCCTCTCACTACCCCATCTCTCCCCCACCCGCATAATTTGCCCATTTGTGCATCAAATCTGGTACAATAAATCTGACTCCCTAAAGACCGAGAACCCATTTCCACTCTGCTGCACAAGGGCAGCTCCACCCGGGGCTGTGAAATGGCACTAGGGCAGTGGAGGGTATGCTTTGCAGTATTAACTTGAATTAAACTGGGATTGAAACTAAAGCCCCCTGAACAGAGTTTCTTTTTGCAGCACCAATAAAATCTGCGTTCTTGGCAGCAGGGCCCAAAATCTGGCTGGTGCACTGAAAGCAGAAACCCTTCCCCTGGCTGGGGTCGCCCCTTTCCTTCCCGGGGCTGCCAAGAACCACAGGTCCCTGCTGGAGGGGAACACCCATCACAGCCTCTCCTGGTTTAGGGATACCAATCCATCTGCCTCTGTCCTCAGCTGATGGAAAAAAATGTATCTGGACAGAAATGAGTGAATGGGGAAAAAAATACTGGTAAAGTCATGAATCTTTCAAGGGTTTTGTTTTGATGTATAAGCTTAAGTCTCCAAGAAACCTTTCTGCAAGTTTAGATGAAACTGCAAATGTGATAAACTAAGCTCTGTGCTTTGCTGGAATAACCAAAATCTATGGACCACACTCACTTTTACTGAAGGAGACTGAGTCAGTTCAGTAGGTTTCTATACCAAGTGGTTATTAATGTTTCTTTGTTGTCACCTGGATTTATCATCCACCGCATCCACGTAATTCTGAAATCCATCTTTGTGCAATGGCATCTGGTACATTATTTCTAGTGAGACACCACTGAGTCTCCCCATAAAGACCAGCTCCATAAAGCAGCCTCTGGTCTCCCACAGGACACAAAGAGGAATGAAAGACCATTCAAAGGGAATCTTGAAACTCTACAGCAGCGAGTCATACAGGGGAAAAGCAAGTGATGATTTGAAGAGCCTCTCAAGTTTCCTGCAGCATGGCATCAGCCATCCTGCTGGGAGCATCTTGTTCCCCCAGATGCCCCATTACTCACGGTGCTATATTGTTATGGTCTTCTACAAGCAGCACTGGCAATGTCAGTAAATAAACTATGGAAGCCAAAATTAGTTTTCCTTCAAGATCTAGGAGGAGAAACATTGCCACCAAGGGATCGTTGTCTATTGTACCTTGCCTTTACAAGGATTTCATTGGGAAAAGCACAGATGTTGAAGAGAAAGGTAAAAACACAGAAAGGGGACTCTAGGGCTGTTTTATCTGTATTGCTATTCCTGGTATTCTGCTGTCAAGTCTCTCATCACTCTCTGGAAACTTTCTGGAATTAATAGAGTGATATAACACCTTCTGGTAAACTTGAAATCTCTTCAGCCTGCAAACAATTCTTAAGGGCCACACCTGCCTTGTTGCTTCCTATCCCAAGGAAAACTTACTGAATACCCAGCCTTTTAATCAGGCTGATATTCCACGTGTCCAAAGCCCTGTCCTGGATTAGCCCGTAGGCTCCCAAACTAGCAAGTGAATCCACTCAGCTCCAGGAGAAACCCCTTTGTTCAGGTGACATAACCAGGTTGGCAATCACCTTCCTAAATGACAAATGCCTTGTCTTTTCCTGAAAGGAAACACAACTTTTGTGTTACACACAGGAAAAGTGCACAGCCTGTTACATCAATGGATTTTAATCCCAGACCTCTCAATTCTCCTCTCCAAGAATACTGAACTCGACTACTTGCTATGAGTTTTACAAATTAGCATGGGCCACTGATCTGCCAAAGCCTTAATAAACTCCATTTATATGCATTATAAAATTCTTTCAGAGTCTTACGGAAAAAATTACTTCTCCTGCAAAAAAGAAAGAAAAAAAAGAAAAAAAAAAGAAAATCTGTAAAATCCAACCTTTTTGTGAATTGTACTTGCCAGCTGCATGAGAGCCCACCAAGGATATTACTCTAACCACAAAAGTCATGCTCTTGGAGACCAACCTCCTAGCAAAACTCAAATAAGAAAAATAAATCACTCCATCCCAAGTAGAAGTTGTGGATTTTGCTTTGAAATCCATTCCCCTGATCTGCCACACTCATTTCTCTGAATAAGCTCCAGTCTGAACTCAGTTTTCTTGCAAGTCAAGGAGAAAAATGGCACAGTCACCCAGACAAACATTCCCCAAAGGCTCCCTTGTTGTGTGCAAGAGCATTAATAATGAGTTATCTCTACTGGAAGCATTTCAGCATAACACACCCTAGTGTCTTACTGGTGGGTTTTGATTTGCTTTGTGTTCTTGCTTTGTTTTTATAGCCACATAAGTCTCTGCATCATCTGATTGTGTGGGTCAATCCCATGCAGAAAAAAAATGAGAAATAATCTACTTCTCCAGTGTTACAGCACATGCAGTACAGTGGAGGGTTAATTAACACCCACCTCGCCCTGCTTCCCTTGGAAAATGATTATGCTGGCTAATAAACCTCACAGTTATGAGGCTTTTATGAACTTACACACACCCTGCAGTAATTTCAAGTGCACGGGAGGTTTGCTCAGCTGCTCGAACACCTCTCACCTCAGTCGCCCTTTCTCCCTGTGAACTCAGGCCCAAGCAAAGCTTCCCATCACTGCAAAGTAACTGTGTGATTGAAAGGGGATTCCTGCACATTCATTCCTTCCATGACTACTTGGAGAGTTTGGAGATATTTTTCCTTTACTGCTAAATGAAACTGCTGCCAGAGGCTGAGAGCTGGGGAGCTGGGTGTTTGACATGCCCTGGATTTATTATCTGACCTCCAGGTGAGCCACTTAAACCTCCAGTGATTTCGTTTTACCAACTGTGAAACAGAAGTAACAATCACCACCTACCTTGAGGTGCCTTCAGCATTCCAGTGGAAATGCCATCTCAAGGCATGGCAAGTATTGGCTGAATCTGTTGCTGTAGGATCAAGTTCTTTTTCCCAGCTTCCCATGGAAGTTCTTGCCCTTAGGAAAGCAAAGAATGCGGAGCACGTATCTCAACGTGAATGTGGAGGTTCCATGAGAACAACCTTGGTGCTACACTGCCTGGAGAAGCTTGGAGCAACCGTCCCCTTTCTCCAGGAATATCAGTTTTTACATAAGACACTACAGTTGAACAAGAAGCAAAGGGGTTTTCTTCCTGCCAGCTGTAAAGAACTCACTCAATGCTACAGGGTAAAGAAAAGAAATCAGTGAAGGAAGCAGGACACACCATTTCTCTCTCAACACCAGATTTCTGTTGCACACCACAGAACACACCGAGAGAGAATCTCTCAGGAACATCCCACCATCCAGCTGGTCCCTCAACTAATGTCCATGAAGAGTTTGCTCGTAGATGACTGACTCAACGTGCTGACAACTTTAATTCTTCTCATTAAAATACTTACAAGATAAACAAGCTACGTGTAATATTTTCCAAAACATTGCAGATAAACACCGCACCAATTTCAGCAGGGACCTTGTAGAATAGTAAAAAAGTGAAAAAGCTTGAATAAATACTTCTAAATAAAACCAGAACTGATCCATACAACAGCTTCTCCATCTGCAAATTCCTGAGAAAACTGATTGAGATCATGGGTGCCCCAGGAACAAGTGAGAGCTGCAAGGCATCATTCTGTGATTTTTCTGACTCTGGGGAAAGCAGATGTCAGAAACATTCTGTACTGCAGCTAAAACTGGCAGGAAAAGAAAAGCCAAACTGCTTTCCTTGATTTTAATAAATGAAATAATGACTATTTTTTCCTTCTGAAAGGAATTAAAGGAGGTTGAAAAAACAGGGAAGGATAACACTTGCAATTTTTGATTTGGGAGATGTGCTTTCATGGTGGCCCATGACCTCAAAAAAGGAGAGAAAAATAGCATTTTTACCAACAAAATGATTTTTTTTCTTAACCATCCTACACTTTGGCAAAATGTTTTAAGAGATTCTAAGTCATTGCAAACCCCAGTCACAGAAGGAAGCTTTGCACATCCATGTTCCAGTGCACACAAAAATTACACTGCACCCCTCAATATATTCTCAGAGTACTTGGCAACAATGCATTAAATATAACCGTGGTTGCACATTGGCTCTTTCTTCCTGTACTCAGAGGTGGAAGACTTATGAAGTGGTGTCTTTCATCTTCACAAGTTTGTAGGAGACTTTTTTATTTAGAATACACATTGCAAGGTTTGCTGAGGGGAAAGTCAACAAACTGTGCCTGGCAGCTGGAACACGGAGCAGAGAAACGAGTTCCTGTTGGGGCCGAGTCTACAGCTTCAGATTAGGCACCAGGAGAGCCCAGTGCTCAGGCAGAGGAGCTTTGTTCTCATCCCAGAAAATCCCCTTGTACTCTGGGAAGCTCCCACTCTCAGAGGGCTCATCACAGAGTTCTTACAGTTTTGTTTAGGGCTTCTTTTAGAGCTGGGAAGTTCCCAGTGACCTGAAGTGCTACAGCACTCCTGTCTCAGTGCTGAACTGCGCTGTTCCCACTGCTCAGGAGGAGTCCAGGCTGCCGTGATTTACACACCTTTATTTACAGGGCACATCACACAACAGTTTGTGTTGATAACGATCCCTATAAAAGCTTTTTATATGCACATAAAATAGATTAACTCCCCACACTGTGGGTTGCCTTGAACATTTCCTGACCTATAGCTACACTTCTTTGGCCTGGTGAAGAGCAAGTCAGCAAAACCTAGAGGGGTCTCCCTCAAGGACAGATGAGTCCTTACTTATATCCTGCAAAATTAGTACCTCTGGGAGAAAGGATGCTACAGTCAAAGTTCACTCCAACAGGTCAGTGTTGGGTCACAAGCTGATATTGCTGCCCCCAGCTCTGCAATCTCTCCTCTTTCTGCTTCCTAACTGGTTTTCCATTAGAGCCAGAGTTTATCACATCAGCCTAAAACAGTATAGTGGGTGAAAATCATCCCTTTAATGAGGGTACAGAAAATTTGTATCAGACTATTCAGAAACTTCCACCATGAGAAACAGTTTAATTTACTGCTTTCAAGTGTGACTAAAATTGGAGGATCTGACCTAAAATACGATTATGTATTCTTCAAGCTACACAAGCATGGCTGAATTTGCTTTATCTGACAACTTAGAGAAACACAAGGATGACAACATTCTCTTCTTCACGTGGAAAGATGTCATCCTCATACCAGACTAGCTCTGTGTCCTCAGCCCTGCAGATCTGCAGTCCATGACTGGGATTCAGTCCTGGTCAAGTAGTAAACTTAAACAAACCTGCAACCTTGGGAGGTAAGTCCATGAGGACAGCCCAGCCTCTTCCACACAAGATGTCTCTTCTCCAGCTCCTCGCCTCATTTGAAGTCCAACCTGAACACCAGATGAAGGCTAAGCTTTCAGAGCCAGGAGGAAGCAATTAAAAGATATATCCAGTACCTGAATGCTTCCAGGGGGAAAAAGGAAGGGTCTGTAGCAATCCCTCACCTCTTTAAGAAGGGGGATGTAGGCTTTGCCCAATAATAAAAGTTTAATGGCAGTTATTTTATGTGGTGTCAGAGTGATCCCCACGTGGATCCTCTGCTGGACTAAAATTCAAGACATTTAGATGCACAAAACACTGACCTGCAAGGCACAGGTCAAAGTCATACTCACTATCAGGTTTTTATAAGGGTTATGTAGCAGAGCAATGTACAGGATGCAAACTTTTCAGAGAGGCAGGGAAGTTTTGGAAACCAACAGCTCCTTGTGACAGCAGATGGGATCAACTTACAACATTACAGATCTCACAGTCAGCAGGGCTTGCGTGTGCCCTACACGAGATCTAAAAGCAGATTTCAGTGGTTGCTACTGTACCAGCATGACACAAACACACCAAAGCAGAGCTGGGTGTCCCCAGAACAGCATCCCTGGAGATCAGAGGATGCCAGGGAACGTGCTGCTCCTGCAGA
The DNA here is from genome assembly GCF_036250125.1 of Pseudopipra pipra. NCBI lineage: Eukaryota > Metazoa > Chordata > Aves > Passeriformes > Pipridae > Pseudopipra > Pseudopipra pipra. The sequence goes on from NC_087552.1 coordinate 4,513,067, forward strand.
ATCCCAGCACAGGGCGTGCCAGGGACAGACAGTGTGTGGGAAGCAATGCCTGCAGCAAAGGGGCTTCCAACCAGAGCACCTTGGCTGGGCTGCAACAGGGTAATTTGGTACTTTCCCACATGGTCAGCCAGCTCTCCTGGCCAGCAGGGGAGAGATGCAGCAGAAACATCTTTCTTTCAAAGGATTACTCCTGGCTCTGGAGGAGTTTGTAATTTCTGGCAGCCTTGGGATGGGCTGCGCAAAGGGAAAAGGAACCTCTTTGCTCCCTCTCCCACACTGTGTCCACCCAAGGCCCAGCCTTAACGTAGCTCTTAATAAAATAGCACAGATGTGCCCTGTAGGCACATAAAGACTAAGAGAAACAACAAAAAAGAGAAACAAGATGTTCCTGTGTGTTTCATAAATCGGTATATAAGCATAATGCAATCTACTATCCTAGATAGAAAATGAAATATCTCAAAAAGTATTGAATCCTTGGTGGATTTTCTCAGTGGATCGGCATGAAGCTATTTAGCCCAGATGTTTCCATAACTCTGATGCATTAGGAGCTGCACAGCATTGTGGCCAAGTGCTAACATAGTGAACTGTAATGTAAAACATGTAAAGATCCTGGCTTCCAGAGTGATTGGAAGTTTTCACTCTAACCACTCTGCTTCCTCATGCAGCTATATTTTCTTTACAATACCCACTTGTATTTCAAGGCACATAGAAGAAGAACTAAAACCTTCCCCTCTCCCCAGTTAAAACCTAATTCTCTGGAAGAAAACACAGGGGCCAACTCGAGATTGACGTGGAGTTTTTCAGAACTGGAATCTCACCTCTGAGCAGCACATCTCATACAACAGGCAAGTGCAGGGCCAACAAGGCACAGCTGGGCACCACATGAGCAGGTGAAGAAGTGATGGTGAGATTTTTGATGACAACTTGGTGTCCAAAAGACAGAGTGTCTCACTGAGAGGCTCTGGTTTGCATCTGTAATGGATTTAGGGATTTGTAGAGGTAGTTTTAAAGATATCTAAGCAGGTGCAATGTGTATGTTGCAATGGCCTGACCAAGGGAAGAAGCAATAATGGGAATATGAAGCAGCACAAAAAAAAGTAACAGCATGTGCACAGAATGATGTAAGATAAAGAGTGCAAAGAAATAAACTGGAAGTCTCTATAGGACAATAATGCAATAGAATACCTTGCACTGAGAGTCCATTTGGAAAAATCTGTCACTATAATTAATTATTCAGAAGAGTTTAAAATATTTCAGAGATGATTTCTACACGATCTACCTACCAGGATGAGAGCTGAGAGTTTTGTGATTCTTTGAGACCTCGGCAGCTTAAAAAGACAAAACACAACCCTAAATTAATGAAAATTAACTCCTGCTACAGCTCTGCAGTCACAACTCTGTGTTCATGTACGCACTTGTAACACCCCAGACCCAGAACCACAAGCTCAGGGGCTTAGCCAGGAGTTTTATTTTAAAATAGATATATATATTTATATATATATAGAGAGAGTGTTCTTTAATACTTCGAGACAGCATCAAGAGAATAACCCACACACTTGTTCCCAAGAGGCACCTGTACTGATAATTTAGGGGAGGAAAAAAGGGAACTGGGCAACAGTTCAGAAGGGCACCACACAATCCAGGCAAAACATTCCACCACAGTACAGACCCAGCACACATTAATCCACAACCCTGAAATCAAAATCCAATCCCCCCAGCTTTAAGCTACCCAAAGCATCAAGAAAGGAGCAAAGGAAGAGAAGAAGAGGGAACAAGAAGAGAGAAGGAGGAGAAAGAGAGGGAGACAGACTCTGTAGTTACCGTCAGCTCCCTGTGGCAGAGCAGCTCTCAGGTGTCCGGATGGGAGGGCCCGGAGCGTGTGGGGAGCACAGCCTTGGGTTTGACCTGCTCTGGGCCCTGTGGCCTCCCCCAGGCAGGGCCTCGGAGCCTCTGGTCACTCTGGGGCTCCAGGGCAGGGTGAGGGGCACTGTTCCCACTGTCCCTGCCAGGCTGGGCTGGTGAGGGGCTCCAGGAGCTGTGGGATGTTCCAGTGTGGGCACTGTTCCCACTATCCCTGCCAGGATGGGCTGGTCAGGGGCTCCAGGAGCTGTGGGGTGTTCCAGTGTGGGCAGTGTCCTCACTGTCCCTGCCAGGCTGGGCTGGTGAGGGGCTCCAGGAGTTGTGGGATGGGGAAGTTTTCCCTGGCTGTTTGTGACTGGCAGCTGCTCCGGGGTTTCTCCAAGTGGGCTCCAGGGGCTGCCATGAGGGACACGATGCCACAGTCCATGGAGGGTGTGTTTCACTGCTACAAGAGAAATGTTTAGTAGCCAAATTTCCTATATGGCACTTGCCAATTATTCTGCCTTTTTTTTTCCCACCCCCCATGACAACGCAGCAACTTCTCATGCAACTCTGTTTCCCAACATAACCACTTCTAATTCACATTACTGGCTGTTAGTTTTATTTAAAATATTATGAGATTTTCAGTTAATGAGATAAAATGCATTTCAGAAAATGAGTTTGTAAAGCCATAGCATGTGGCAGAATTTGTCCTCTTATGTTACAGAGCTTAATCCCAAACCTTGCATTATTCCTGGATAATTTAAACCTTTTTAAGTTGGGTGCAGCCCTTGATAGCTGTTGGACAAAAGGTGATGACATCTGTAACCGCTAGATAGCTCTCTTCTCTTTAACAACCAGAGTTATTATAATCTATTTAGGAAAAAAGTCAAACATTCACCATGTACTGGATTGTTCTACATTGTTTCTAAATTAGTGCTCTACAATTTAAACCCTAATTCTTGTATCATCCATATCATCCTCATCCATATCATCCTTCTCTCTTTGCCAGCTCAGAGGTTAAATGAAGCAACAATTGTTACATTCCTTTAAATCATAATAATTTCAAAAAGTGAAACACATGGGGTAGTGAAAGGAGGTGCAGTCTTGAGATATCTCAAACTACACAAATATTGTCAAATAACCATTATTGCCATGTTAAAATAAGCATTCAAGCCCCAAACTCCCAGACCTGAATATTGAAGCAATTATTTCTCTTCCAACATGGTTTTTGAAAACTGTGACAAAAAATTCAGAATAAGAAAGTCCTAATAATCAAAATGCACATTTGCCTTGGGTTTAACTTACTTTCTTCTCTATCACTTCTCCTGTAGGAGCTTTAATGGAGAAATCCATAAAGGACTGGCTCAGAAACAGAAAAGTTCCCTTGGAAAGAATGCCAAAAACCTGGCCAGAGGCAGGACTTCCGTTGGGAACTCAATATACATGTGCACAAAACACAGGATAACCACTCCACCTGCAAAGGCTACGTGGGCAATTCTGTAGCAGTTCAAGTAGTTTCCATTCTTACAGTTTAACTGCAATGTGCTTTGGGGAATGGGATTGACTCAATTCCTGCAATTTAAGCACTCATAACAAAGGCCATCAGCAGCACCTGAACATTTCACTTAGAAATTCCATCCATCTTCATTAGTAAACAAAAGTTTTTTTTCTCCATTTCAAATACAATCCTAAATAGTGAAATAATGGCTTAAAAATTGTAATTATTACTCACTGGGATTCTGCAAATGCTGGTGTCTCAATTCTCTTTTTCCACAGAACTACTAACAAGACCATTGTCTATCTCTATACAAACAACAGATAGTAAGGACCTCATCAGAAACGAGCACTTGTATTATCCAGTTTCAACACTTCATTTTGCAGAATTACTCCCTTCCTGTGTAATTTGCAGTGATGCTTAGCTGGCTTCCCAAATGGCTCAGTGTCCACTTTGCCTAACTAGCTTTGTTTTTTTCCAGAATTTAATTGTTCCAGCAAAATCACTTCCCTGATACATAGCCCAAACTTCTCTTTTTCTATGTGTGTCTATGTGAAACCACATTTCTGAGTAAATACAGTGACAGAGACACAGCAAAATGCCTGTAGAGGAGAAACAACAGCTCCAACAGCTGAACTGAGAGAAGCTAATTCACTAATATTTCATAGAATGTGTCACCCAAAAGCATTGGAAAAGAAATAAATCATCACAACTCATACACTCTGCTATTGCTCTGTCCATTCTCAGTACCAAGACCTTCGATATTCCCTCCTAAGAAAGTTAACAAAACTTAGTGTGCCTCAAACATATGAGGCCAACATTACCTGTATGCTTTAAAGCTCCCATTTTGTTGATCAGCGAGCCTGTAGATTGGCTAGTCCATGAATCACTATATTTCTTTTCACTCTTCAAATACAGCATATCTCTGGGTTTGATGCAGTGAGTTCTGAAATAAAATTTATCTTGGTTGTAAGAGCAGAAATGTATTGCTGAGCTGCTGTAAAATTTGTTCTATGATACCTTTTGCTTTGTTCACCAAAAAAAACCCCAAAAAACAACAAACCCCAAACAAAAAGAAGGATAGAAAAGAAGGATAGCAGTGATTTTATTATGAAGACAAGATTCCCCAATGCACAGGCATAGGAATGCTATTTATTACTGTGGAAAACCAGTGCCATGACAGGAAGAGTCGCAGGCTCCCAGTTTCAGTGTCTGTGCAGAGGTTTAGGTACAGCTGGTCCTGTCTCAAGTGGGGTCAGCTCTGCTCCTGTTCTAATGATTCTATGGTGGTACTTTAACAACTACCTTTTTTTGACACGGGGAACTGGAGCACTGATATCTAGAGCTAAGATCACTGCCCATCAGATGTTGCTGGGGATATCTCGCCACAAACTATCGACCTGTTTTTGCCACTCAGAGGACTCACAGTACCGTTTGCCATTCAGCAAGGCAACACTAGCATTCATTATAAGCATTTACACCAGCAACAGCCATCTTTGAGAGACTTCGAGGTCAATTTTTGATGGATGAGTTGCAATATTAGATCAGATGCAGAACGTTTAAAAGTATTATTGCGCTGTGGTCTTGCAATACATTAGGAACACACTGTCATAACAATTTCTCCCAGATTCCGTTAGGGATGTGGGTTATAAAATATTTCTAATTACAAGTGGGACTATGTATGTAGCCAGCTTTCTTCCTCTCAGACACACCAGCAGAGAAGGCTGATGTGATACAGCCTCTACCCCTGACAAATCTGTGTCTGTCACAGAGGTTTCCTACAGTGATGGACGGACTTAAGACAACAATGCAGCCAAAGACCAAGTTATGATTTTTCATATTTGATATGTCTTCATTTCCTCTTTCTTACTCCTGCCCCCTAAGGGATTCTGCAGATCCAGTAGGAGATTGCTCACCTGCAATACAAAACCCAGGGTCTCCACCTACGAACTCCATTTATTGATGTCACTTCTGTGAAAGCTCTGGGGGTGGTTGCTTACATTCCACCCCCACCACTAATCCCTTCCTCATATCCTTACCCTGCCCTAGCTACTGCGTCACTCCTTTTCCCAGCTGCCTTTCTTTTTTCTCCCCTTTGCAAACATGCCTGAAATAATAACCAGTGGAAGTAAACCATCCCTCCTGAGCAATGTTTGAATGCAAGTACCTCAGTTATTGTCAACACAACAACCTTTAGCACACTGAGAATTGCACAACTGAAAGCTGTCAGTCAGCTTTTAAAGGAGTAAATGATCTGGACTTAACAATAGTAAGCAAACAAAAGGAAAAATGTAGAACAAGCTACTGTATGGAATTTGTTGCTTGTATAGTGCTTAAAGGAACTCTTTTTTTTTTTTTTTTTTAATGTAAACAGCACTGGCACAAAACATCTCTGTTGTAGTGCCAGAGGTATAAGGAATTCAGTGTCCTGCCTACAAAACCAGGCATCACCTTGTCATTAAATAAAGTTGTCCTTAACTGTGGGGTCAAACAAAAATTTAGTTCTTCAGTTCCTTGTGTGGACTGAGGGAGCAAAGGTGTAAAAAGAGATCAAGTTCCTTTCCATTAGCAACAAGTGCTGTCTGTGGTTAAGGAGATGACACTGAACAACTGGTACAAAAAGACTGCAAATCACCAAAATCAGGGGAGGTCACAGGTGTGCAGCATCCTGACAAGACAGGTGTTTTTCAAGCTATCAGGCACAGGACAGCTTCAAAAGCATCCAAGTAGTTCCAAGCACATGAAAACAAACCATATCATACACGTTTTACTCTTCAGGAAAACTTTTGTTTAAAACCATTAGGGACTCTTGTGGATCCCTTGCAAGAGCTTCCTAAGGGGAGGTCCATTCTCTGCTTCATGGCTAAAACCAGCTGTTCCCAAGGCTGATATAATATTAGTCCTCTCTTTTGACTCAAGTGCTCATATCTTTCAAATATATGCAGATTATACTTGTATCCCACTGTTTCGGAAATAGTCTTTACAAATTGTTTTCACACATCAGTTCGCTCAGTCTCTACATAATTTTTGGCTTTGTCCTCAAAATCTCAGAGCTGCAGAGAATTTCCAAATTCAGAGCTCCAAAGCAATTCTGAAAATTGTAAACATCGATTAAATTGTAAAATGTTTCAGAGATAGAAATTACCTTTTATCCAGAGGCAGCCCCAATACACAGAGTAGCCACCCTGTCATGACATAAAGCACCACTTGCAGTTCCTCTGCAACAATTGCACCTCAAAAGCACAACACAGTAGGTGGTGCAGCTGTAATAAAAATCATTAATTCCACTTGCAAGCCATGAAATAAGTTTGGTTTTCAAACAAAATAAACTTAATGAAAGAAACCAGCCATTCCATTGCAAGAGCCACCACATACCCATTATCAATTGCATAGGATTGATCATCAAGGCCTTGTCTAAAGCTGAGCTCAGCCCAGCCAGTGCAATGCCTTGCTTTGTTTGCATATATCATGTCTGCAAGTCTGCTAAGCCTGGTCTCACAAACCCTACGAGTGTCTGCCCAAAGCAAACAACACATTGCATATCTGTTTATAAAGTATAAAAATAAGAACCTAGGGAATGAACTGGTAGTTACTGCTCAAGAAACAATAGCCCTCTCTGTCCTCAGCATGGTGACACTTCATAAACACCCTCTTCTTTTCGAGGAAGAAAAACCAGTGCCCTGAGGGCCCAGAGGGAGGGCAAAGATAATGCCAGAGAAAGGAGGCAGATAACAGGAAGATTTTTTTCTGTAACATTTCTACCATATCATTTATGAGGCTTTTTTTTTTAATTAAGGGGTATGTTTGACCAGAGTAACAAAACACTAACTAGACTAATGGTCATTGCTCGGTTCGACTCATGTGCTTTATTGCCTGTTGCCCTTAACAAGATTTTCAATGTAACACCACTCAGGTTCATTTCTAAGACGTTTCTCTTCTTTCTTCATTCAACATCTTCTGGCAATCAAACCCTGGTGCCTCACACTGCTAAAAGTTTTACAAAGTTTTCAGGACTGTGGTTGACTTAAAAATTTCTTATCATATCATAGTAGGTGTAAGAAAGCTCAGTTGGCATAATTTGTCACCTGAGAACGTAAAAACAGGTCATGTCAATAAAAAAGTGTGAGATGCTTCCCTATAAACATGAGTAGATCCAGACAGAGAACCATGGGCAGCTATCAATTATTTAAGGGAAAATCTGCCTGGAGACAGCCATGCCAAGCACCTGAATCCACTTTAATGGTGGAAGTAGACACATCTGTCTGGGGACCTCAAACCCTTTATGAGTAACACTCATGATACCCAGAGAGCAAACCCTGAGGAAGGCTGTAGTGAGTGAGGGGGGTCAGGGGGAGCTCAGCCTGCTGTGGGTTAGCAATGCACAGGACACATGGTGAAAAGTCAGGACTTCCAAGGGATCTGGCCTAAGTCAACACTTCCGTGTCACAGCTGCTTGCTTTAAGAGTGCTCACGTTAAAAGGCCTAATGAAAAGTTAAGTGAGTAATATTGCAGGCTGGAAAAAGTCCTCCTTTTGACAAACTGATTAACTAGGAAGCCTCCACCAGCCCTTCTTGGATGCATTCCCAGGAAAGTCTCTCGTGTTCCAGCTATTCCTCATCCTAGATAAATAAATGAATACAAAACGTTACTCGAACATGGAGAAAGTTGTTTTCAACAATTGATAGGAAGAGTTTTGATAATGGTGTAGTTCATATTAAAAATACAAATATCTCAGCACTGAAAGAGAGGACACAATTTCTCATGCTGTATTTGCTCTCAGTTTAACAGACCATTCCAAAGTCACTTTGAAAGCAGATGGGAATATGGGATACTGCAGAAAACCTTACTTCTAAAATAATTTTTTCCCTCTGTCAATATTCCTTTACAATAACTTGTGAAGTTTATGGAAAACAAGTTATTTCAAGCAATCATAGTTTGAAAATATTCAAATCAATTCACTGTTTTTATAGGATATAAAGCTTTCTTTTCCATGAGGTACTGTACTTTTTACCTGGAAGCACAAGCTGCATCAACATTTGTCCAAAAGACAACTGTCAAAGCAAAAGGAAATCACACACACCATCCAAACAAATTGCAGTTACAGAAACTTGGAGGCAAAAGCTGCACAAGATGAAAATTGGGGGGGGGGGGGTAAGTGAGACAAACAAAAAAGGATTTAATGGGAAACAAAAGAGGAAAGACTAGAGAAAGGGAGAAGAAAGAAGTGAACACTTAGAAGAAAAGAGAACTCTGGCAATTCACAGGCAGAGTGCCTGACAGGAGAGAAGTAGAAAATTTGGCGGCAGACTTTGAAAGAAAAGCCCCGGTGGGACTGAGACTGGGAGGAGAGGAGGAGAGGCAAAGGGAGGAGAAAAGGGGAGGGACAGATGAGCTGCAGTGTTGTCTGGCCACAACACAAAACCCTTCCCAGCCACATGTGTTGTCATGGCTGGCAGGCAATGCAGACAAGTACAGCTCCTCAAGATTTGTGCAAGCACCAGTTTGTGGGGTGAAAGCATCTGCAGTCCTTATAGAAGAACCCACATGAAGTTAGAATAGGAGGGTTCTATTATGATTATGTCTCTAATTTTAGAGCTGTAACAATGGCCTAGATCTATATGATGGCCCTGCTCTTATTCTGGTGCCCTCCCACCACTTCCTGCTCTTCTGTGTATCACTGGCATGGCCAGAGCAGGCAGATGCAGAGTCTCTTGCCATTAGCTCCTACTTGGAATTCACACTGGAATAGAGGAGGCCTGCTTACACTGAGTGGGCTAGAGGGTACTTGCTGTGCCAAAATGCCCAAGAGCAAAACTGGTGTGCAATGGGTTCTCACAAGTGGAAGCCACAAAGGGTGGAGAGAGCCGTGACGTGGGTTCCTTTACCAGGGAATTTAAACATTCCAGCCCCGAGAGAACATAATGCACACAAGAGAGTGATCAACCTGAATGGTCAGGGATAAATCTATGGGATTCTGGTAGGAACCAGCTTCATATGGGCCTCCAAGGGATGCTGAGTATCCAAGGGGTGAAGAGTTACAGGTAGCCAGTCTTTCCCTAAACACAGAGGCTGGGCTTGTTTCTATGGTTGTCCCTTGCCTGGATGCCTTTGGAAGATTTTATTCCCAGCAGTATTTTTCCCTCCTGTGTAGTTCAGTAGCCCTAAGGACATGCTGTTTCTCTCTGCCACAGCATAATGGTGGAAATTACATCTCCCTCTGTGTTTAGTTTGCTGGAGCTCATAAAAACATAGATGTGTTATGAGCAAATATTCCTGTAACTCCACCAGAAAGAATTGTTCTCTTCCTGGCTCCTCTTCAGCACTCAATGGATAACAGGGCCAGGTTGCCTCTTCTGAGCACAAGAGATACCAACAGAGCTCTTGGCCAGGTACCACAAAAACTTCTGCCCAATCTGAAGCAAGAAATGCAAGGAAAAGGGAAAGAAACATTGGTAAAGTCTTCTTTGGCTCTTTCCAGGAGAGCTGACAAGGCTGAGTGACCATAGGCTGAGCAAGTTGGCAAGGAAAGAACAATGTTTTTCAAGTTGGACTCTGTAGCCAAGTCTGATGGGTAGCATAACATACTGTATAGCCTCCAGCCAGAATAAAATCCAGAAAATAAATTTTAAAAATAAATAAAAAAAAACTACCAACAAACCACAGCATGTAGTCATCAAATCTATTCATACATTCAGGGCTGACTGCATAATCAAAGGAAAATTACTTCATTGGGCTCACTGCCCAATAATGGGCTGGAAAGGGTGAGACTTCATTTCTTGGATTAACTGCAGGCAATAGGGATGACATCTCTATCCCCATAAAGCTGATATTCTTTGAATGGCTTATGATGACCATTTTGTTTACCATAACTCTGGAAATTCAACACAAAGGAAATCCAGAAAATAAATGATCACGTAGCAACTGCACATTTAAGAAGGAAGACTTTCCCTGCCTTGAAACATAGCCAACATTTTATATTTGCAAAATTATTTTCCAGTCCACAACGTCTGTCTTGGTTCAACAGGCATCTGTGTTTTAACCTACATACCCTTTCATCTTACGATTGTTATTTAAGTTCTAATAAATTAGAGTGTTTAGAGCAGACTTTGACTCCTTGGCTGAGGCAATACCATGAAGCAAGTGCACTCCTTAAGAACGCCCACTGCCTTTCTCCACACTCTGCTCACCCTCAGGAGAACACAGCACAAGGCAGAGAGAAGGTGCCAAGTAGTTTCCCCAGTCAGGGGAAGTATATTCCAGCACTCCTGGGAGATATTTGTCTGCCTTGTTCTTAAGAAGCCCCAAAGAAAGAGACTCCACAGCCACCTTGAACTGCTGTCTGTTCTGGGAGATCAGCTCTTCCTGCCACCAAAATGTCTTTCTCCTGCAAACCAGTTCTTGCCCTATCCCTAGGGAATATGTAGGATCAGCCAGCACCATCCTTCTTACATTCAGCACTATCAAAGGAGAAAAGGTGGACTTTCCCTTACAAAACAAATCCAAATCCCCCAGTTTTTCTAAACCCTTATTGCCCTGACACTCTCTTCAAGGAGTGAACTTCAACTCCTCTATTTGTTTGTCTCAAAACTTTCAAAATTGTATCAGGGCTGACTCAGTTCTTGAAGCCAGTCATTAGGTTCCAACAGAGGCTGCTTCAGCTCATCTTTCAAGTGTTCCATATTTCATCAAACTCCTGATGGATGCCTAAAATTAGCTACCTATTCTTAAAGCTCTTTTTTTCAGTATTAAGCTCACACTCTTAATTATTGGTTGTCAAATGAAGGTTAAGGATTTTATTTCTTTGCATGGTGCCAGATGAGATCAAATGCATTAAAATGAATGTTCACAACATGTAACACCTCTTAAAATTTGATGTTGAGACCAAAACAAAACTGCTAAACAAGAAAAAAGGTCTTATTATTATCTCTTAATGAGAACCGCTGATTATTTTTTACATTTCATTTGACAGTCTTCATCTTAATTAATTCTACATGGCAAAGTTAAATTATTCTGGCTGATGAAGATCATTCTGACTCCGAAATATACTTATTAAATGAAATTAAAGCATGGTGCTAATCAGGTGAATGAGCAGGTGTTACTAACCAAACACACCAACCCCAACAATGAGATAATGACAGGTACAGTGACAGACACAAAGCATTGCTATTTAGAGATGGGAAAAGGCTTGGAGCTTCCCTAAGAGGAAGAGCAACGTAGATGTAAATCCCTAGAACCTTCAGGATCCTTTGCTTTTTAAATTGTGCTTGGTTTGCACCTCAAAAACAAGGCAGCGTGTGCAGAAAAGGGACTAAAGATGGTAAAGCTGGTTGGCAGGTTGTCCCAGAGCCAGGCAGACTGGCAGGGCTGGCTGTTCCACACACCAAGGGCAGTTTGCCGTCAGTGTCCACTCGTGTTTCCAAAGTTTTGGTGCATTCATCCAGCAAGTTACTTCAAAACAAATAAAATAGTCTGTATTCAACCCCACCTTCCAAGTGACTTTCACGAAATCAGGACGTATTTGTTAGATCTTGAGTCAAGGCAGTCCCGTGTCTGTGTATATCTGGGAACAACGTGACACAGGTAAGCAGGGCCAGCAAAGACTGCATTTGGATGTGAGGATAATTTCTGAATCAGCTTCAAAAGCTTTGTTTTGCTCAGTGACAAGTGAGATGATTAACACCAGGACTACTTGCTTTCATTTGCACAGAACACAGGGTTCTCTGGCTGAAACCATACATTTTCCTGGCAAACCTCTGACACAAGAAAGGGCTGGCAGTCCAAATGTGTATCGGGATGCAGGCTGACATAGGAACTTGGCTCTTGCTGAGCAGGAGAGATTCCTGGGCATGGCTGGTTCTCTTTTGTGGCTCTGAGGAGAGGGTAAGACTTCTGTGCTTGCCTGTCCTGAGCACCTTGGAGCTGAGCCACTGGCTGGGGTGAGCACACAGCCTACAGGCAGCCACTGTCCCCCAGGCGTTCTGGAAAACCCATTTTCCAGAGGGATACAGTTGTGGTCAAGAACTCTGATGGCTTACATTAATTCCTCACATAGCTTTTCAAAGATGAGACATGAGCACAAGCAAAGTGCCATGTGCTCTGAAATACTGTGGATTAAGCTCCTGAATATATTATTTACTACTTCTGCATAGCAATTACTCAAGGTTTTTCTGGGGGAGAGGAAAGTCTGCTTATGTTTCAGAGAAATTTAAGTCCTATGCTTCTCTAAATACACAAGAGGAAGTTCACCCAAATATTTTGCTCCCTGAAGTATCCCCTCTTCCTGACATTTCTTCTCTTACTGGGTTATCCAAGGGCATAATTAAACCCAGATCTTATCTTCCAGGGACAAACACGGGGTCAATGTCAGAAAATAAAGTAGTTGGGCAGCTAGAACAGTTGTTATAGCATCATATTATTGCCTGGATCCCTCAGGCTTTTGTACTGGTCTTTTAAGGTACGCACTGAAATACAGAATAATAATGTATATTAACTGGTATTAATCTCTTCCCACTCTGAGGAGATGGCAGTCTAAAATAAGCAACATACAAAAAGCCAGATGATGGAGGCAGACTATTCTATTAGTTAAATTTACATTCAGCTCAGCGCTCTCATTTGCAGAATAATTTGCACCTGTACTTTGCACCAGTTTGAGGCAGCATTCTTGGGTCTGCAGTTGAAACTCGGTGAGAAGGTGTAAATAGAGACAAATTAACTATTTGTTCAGGTAGTTCAGATCCTGGCTAATTATGCTTATATCTACAGCAGCAGTTCTGCACAGGAATAAATCATGTCATGTCATTCTGTCAGTGCATTTTTACTTGTAGAAGTCACTTGGCTGTAAAAGTATAGATCAAATCACATTTTTTTTTCTTTTCGTAATAGAATAAAAAATATATATTTCAACATAGGCATAACTTCCAACTAATTGTTCCAGCTTACCTTATTATGTCTACAATTAACATTGAATTGCATTTGCCATTTTTCAGCCTCCAATTACGTTGTACAGATAAGGACTGAAAAACCCAAGAGTTTAAATGTAGCCCTTTTGGGGTAGGACTCTGATTTGATTCAAATTATAATGGCATTTTTATTACTATATTTTAAAAGCAGTTTTCCCTGATTTCTAATCTGTAGCTAGACCTCATTTTTGTGGTTGGCTTAACACAATCATGAGACCCATTGTTATATGGGACTTCCCCTCTCCCCCAGTTTCTAAATGCAACAACTAACAGATATGATTGTAACATTCAAGATAAAAGGAGGGCACAGAGATGCAACATATAATCTTGGTACTTAGTGAAACATATACTTTACAAGAACTGCATTTATACCCAGCACTGATTTCCTCTGCCACTGTGCTGAGTTGTTTGATAAATACAGAGTTCCATACAACCAGAATTCCTCGGATATATATTATTGGGGCAGAATCTTTTCCCTCAACAGAGCCTTAGAAAACTAAATATAAATGCCTAAAATGAAACCTAGTCATGAATTGCAATTGTAACACAAACCTGCAGTAAAGCCAGTGAGAGTTTTGGGCACTCAAGAACGCAGGAGACTTTATATAAACCATCCCAGGCAAGAATCACATTACTAATTAGCAACTGGCCAAAATAAACAGGGATCAAGGACATTGTGAAGCTAAAATAAGAAGAAAATCTTACTCAAAATGCAAGCCAAACTTTTCTAGAGTTTTGAAAGTCCAATTGCCCATTCTGACCTCTTCTTTCTTGCAGGACCGGTAACAGTGAGGTATTTTCCAAGCTTCTAGGTAAATGAGTCTTTTTTCCTCTTTCTTTTCAGAGATGGAATCAGCTGCATGAAGCTTTGCAGTGCCTTGGCATGCTGGACTGTCCCAAAACTCTCATTCTCCCCTAAGTTGTCCTCCTCTGCCAGTTCTACTGTCAGATAAAAGAGGCAGCTTACGCAACCTGCCAGAAGGACTTCTGTTCAACAGTAGGATTAACCTTCATTTTACAAGGTCCTCAACAGCAATCTTTTGGGTTGCTTTTTTTTCACTATTCACCTCTACTCTGTATTCTGAGGAGCAGATGACCTTCCCTTATCCATAAGGGATTTGGTCCTGCATCCTCCCCTACCTCTGTGGGCACAGCAGGCTCCTCCTGGCCTGCAAGGCTCAGAGCCCTGTTCTCCCACCAGTGCCTGCTCCCAGATGCAGATCACTAGAAAGCTTTTGCTTTAATGCAAAGTTAAACCTCTCCTTTCCAGTCTTTCATTCTGGGAAACAGAGAGAGGTTGGAACTGCAAATTCTTAAGTCACTGCCATGTTTAACCTAAGCCTCCTCCAACACTTTACTTCCATCCCTTCTCCACACTTTGCACACTGTTCCTCTCCACAGGAGCCCATCCTTCTCTTGACTTCATTTACCCTTGGGAATTTTTCAGAAGACAGAATGGGTGCCAAAACATTGTAACCTACATCCCTTTCACTCAGAAGCAAAGAAACAATGATGCTCTGAAGTTATGGCTAAACATATAAAGACACAAAGCCCTCCTATGCTGCTGTCACTGGAGGTGCAGCCCTGGCAGCACAGTGTGGATGATCCACCATGCCAAGAAGCCTCTTTTATACCTTCTAAAGGCCATTATGAAACTGCCTGAGGTGCAGGAAAGCAGCAAAAGACACAGAGTACCTTTCACATGCAAATGTAAGAATAGGAGAAGCTACCACTGGAGGCAAAGAATCAGACAGAAATATAAATGCCAAATCCTGGCAAACGCAGCCAAAAGCAGTGTGTGTCTGGCTCCACGCACCCAAACTGAAGCTTTCTTGGCCCAAGAGATAACCAGGCCTGGGGAGGGAATGTGGAAATGTTTTAATGACAGAAAAAAAATCCTTTTTTGCAACCCTGTTATCTTGTCAAGAAAATTGTTGTGGTATGGAAGGTGGATCATATGAAAGATGGGCAACAGCCCACAGACAGTCTATGGTCTTCCAAGTTTTGACCAGAACATACTGGGCTTGGTCAACCTGAGAAGAAAACATGCCAGTGAAAACAGATCTTCCTCCCAAGATGAGACCAATTACATTCATTTTGTTCCAGGCCAACAGCTTCTGGTTTCCCCCAATTCTGATTCAGGGTTTAGATTTAGCTCTCTCAGATGCTTTCCTCAAAGTCTGCTCCTCCAAGTTTGTGGCCAAAACAGCACTGTGGCAGGTAATTCCAGGTCTGACCCCGAGTGGGTTTTGGCATGCAATCAGTGCAGCAGCTTGGTGTGATGCTTTTGTCTTGGTGGGTAAACCCTGTAAGGCTGTGAACCTTGTTTTCATCTCCTTGTGCCATCAGCACCACAGTCAGATTCTGTGTCTCAGCCTCAGTTTAAACACCACTTGTTTATACATATCCTGTGGTTTCTCTGGGCAGGACTAGGCACATATAATCCTTCCTCAAAACAGGAGCTATACTAAATATTATAATGTTTAGAATATATATATATATGAGGGAAGCATTCCTTAGGATTACTGTGGTAATAGCATATAGTCCAATTAGAGACACACAGAGGACTAGATTCTTTTAAACTCATAGGATTATTTTTTTAATGTACTTTTCAGGTTATTTCAGTCACCCAAAGAAGCTGGCTAAAGAACTGACTCGAAAAAAAATGTGGATCTGGACATCTACAACATACATTACACTTTTTTTCTAGTAAAGAATATGCAACAGCTGATGTAAATCAACAAAGCTTTCTTGATTTCAATGCAGCGGTGCCAATTCATAATGTACAAGGATTTAGCTGTACTGCTCCAGCTAAAAAGCAGAATTTAATTCAAGCTGTCCAAATATACTTTTGACTCCTATATAAAATACAGAAGAAGAACAAATAAAGAAGAGACAGACATGTTTAGATGAGACTACTCAACGAGATGCCTTTTCCTTCTTTCCCAGAAGTGCACATTCGTACAGCACTGACAACCCTCTGCCCTTCTCAGTATTTTCTCTCTCTCAAAGGACTAACATGGAACAACCCCATCCCACTTGCACAGCATTCCTGTCTCTCTTCAGCTCACTCCCCTGCCTCAGATAATTTCCTCCTGGTGTCTCAGGACACACAAGAATACAGGCTTGGAAAAGGGGTCTGTCACCTGCGACCTTTAGAAGGATCTCAGTGAGAAAGAGGGGAAAAAAATACCACCAGAGCAAAAATCCTGCAGGTAATTCGGGGCAAGGAGCAAAACAGGTACTCACCAGTCCCCGTGTCCTTGTTTAACAGCCAGAACTGTGTGTAGGTGTCCATAAAGCCCGGTTCCAAGTTGCTGGGAGGTCTCATCCTTCCATGCATGGCTGTCCTGGGATCCTGTGACAGAAACTTCTTACTGTTAAGTGCTGTTAAGTACTTTGCATTGTGCCCAACATTCCTAACGGCTGGCTTTCCTTATTTACAGGACTGTGAGGAGAGCTGGGCTGCTGGGGCTGGGAGAAGACAGGCTCCTTCCCTGCTGTACCCAAAACACACAGGATACAGACACTTGACATGGTTATATACAAAGTTTACTTGGAATAATGTGCTACTTCTGTCCCTTCATAAAGCCACATAGCAGTCCTGAAAACAAAGAGGTGATTAAGAAAAGGTCTGTCTTCATTTGTAATGACACAAGAGTTTGAGAGTCCCAATTCTGTGTTGAATACCTGGTCATGTTGTCTGTGTGCTACCAGATGAAGAAATCGGTTTCTCTTTCTGGCACAGGCCAGCAACATCTTTATGAGAGCACAGATCTGAAGTGAAATATTGAGATTAGGGGAAGATAAGAAAAGAAAATTCTTTAACAATGAAGAATTATACTTACACAAGTATCTTTAGAGTCCACTTCATTAAATTTTTTTCATTCCCCAGAGGATGATCACATCTGGTAAGACAGAGAGAGAGAAAACTCAGAGCTAGTCACAGTAAGAGGGAAATTTGCTGTGATCACCCAGTAAATGCATTCTATATCTGACAACTTATGCCAGTGGCCAGACTGGCACCTATGTATGGATAAACCACTGTGTCTGCATGATTTAAATGTATTTCAAGGCAGATAGGTTTTCACATACTATTTCACAAAGTATTTCCTTCTCTGATAAAATATTACTAGAACACTTCATTGAAAATAAATAATACAGATATAGGTAACAGCAGTCAAAAAATTCGATGGAGTTTGTAGAAATAAAAAGTAACAATGCTGGAGAACCATAAAAAAACCCGAAAAATCCTTTAAAACTTGATAGTGTCATATCATGTATCTAAGAGATATTTACTGATACTTTCTTTCTTTAGAGAAGCATGTAAGAAAATGAACTTGCAAAGCAACATTTATTTTTTCTTGCCTCACTTTAATTAGATTACCCTACTTGGGTTTAAAAGACTTACCTACACTATAATAATCTGTATCTGCCAGCTACAGATTTTTGCTTTAGAATATAAATAGCACATTGAGAAGTTATTAGCATACAAACTGAATTCCTTTTAGAAAGAACTGACTATTCAGGTGCTGTGTTTTCATATTTATATATAGATACCCATACACACTTTTTAATCTCTCTGCTCTCTTGTAGGTAACAAAAACTTTTTGATGTTTCTTTTCCTTTATCTTGTCGGGGGAGAAATAAAAAAGAGAGCAATAAAAAAGATTGTTGGTTACTTGCACACTTTAAGGCCAGGTTATTAGATTAGCAATAATTAATATTTGATTAGCACTGCCATTAATGGGAATCCCATCACTGATGCCCATGAACTGTGAATCAGGTGAAGAAGCCTGTGAAAATTTGTTAGAAAGTCAGAATTAATAAAAAGTTGAGTAAGGCTGCATAAAGAGAAGGCAAAGCCAGATCTGCACTCCTGATACTTACACTGGACACAAACAATGGGAAATATGAGACACACAACAGCTCCATTTTTAATTTTCTGACTGAACCCTGTATTAAGACAATATATTATTTAGCATCAGTGGAGTTTCCCTGGTCTGAAACAACTGAAAGTGAGATCAGAGTCAAATCCAGAATTTGCTGGAGACAATGGAGAAGGACTTGAGGGAAAAAATCCACAACCTTAAGACTTGTTTTTCCCTTGAAAACATCACCAGATGAGATGGTCTTATCAATCCTACAACACAGATTGATGTGTTAATTAACAGTTATGAGAATAAGAAGTATTAACTTACTGTCCCTGCACTTCCACTTGAAACCAGATGAATTTTATCTTTAATTTCTCCTAGAAACTGAGGGCTTGCTTTCCTTTAGTGCTCTTGAAACAAGCACAAGGCAAATTATCAAAGAAAGCAACTCAACAAATACAAAAAATATACTTCATTCAAATTACTCGGAGGATTTTGCTGTCAAGTCATTTGAAACTGAATCTTGAGTTGTAACTGAAGGGAAAAAAAACCCCAAACCACAAGATCTGGTGTCAAAGATCTTGAAAAATAACTTGGCCTTGCCAAACTGTCCCTCAAGATCTGCAAACACACAGTTGTCCCTGACCTCAAGTCAACATAGCACATAAACCTGCCACTTTTCTCAGCTCTTGAGTCACCAAAATAGGACTTCCTCCAAAGACAAAACGACTTATTTCTTGAAATCAAGTTATTTTAATGATGTTTATGAACTACCAGCAAACTACACTTACCTTACCCCCCTGAATCACACCAACCCTTTGTTTGAAGTAAAGCAACACGCCCCAGTTTCTGTTCTCATTCAGAAGGCAAGATTTACAAACTATCATGCTGATGGCTTATGGGGTGCTTCTCACTGAATACAACAGGTATTTTTAGCTCCCTTCAAACCACTGCAAACGAAAGACAAAACAACAGCTGACTACCAAAGCACAGAGAGACACTTCCATTTCTAGAAGAAACTTTGATCTCCTGACTGCTGTAGAAGATGTGGAGTTTGGGGCAGATCATTTTAATACAGAGATTGTTTTCCGTGATATTTTCAGTCAATTACCCCAGCTTCCCACCACAGATACATAAATCAGACACACGCTTTCTTAATTATTGGAGGGAGTGGCATTATAAATCTCTGCTTTTCCCAAGATCTACAGCCTCATAAAATGAGAATAATGTGCATCATCTCTCTTGCATAGCTTCTGGCATGTCATTTGCACCCTCCTTCCAGCATAACTGAATGCTCTGTGGGATATTTGTAGTAATAGTCATCAGTCTCTCTAATGAAAGAAGCCTGGAAAAAATATGGCACTTAAACTATCAGATGCTATTTCAGAAAAATAAATGCTAACATTTTCCAAATACATCTGATATTCTTACTAGCATTAAACTTGGGTATGTTGGTGAAAACATTTGTATATTGGGCCATCAGGACTGAAGCTAAAACCAGCTGGAGAAAACAGAAGTAATTTAATTTTATGACATTTCTCTCTCACCAACAGACCCAAATAAGGGACAGGGTGGAGAAGGGCTGCTCTCAGGTGAGTTATCTGTGCCCCTTTCTGTTGCTTAATGAACCTACACTGTAACTCTATAGGCACTTAAACTCCTAATACTAGGTGGTGTTTAATTACACAAGTCATATTTAACAGGGATAAGAGTCTGTTCCTCATGGAGAAAATTTAGAGGTCTGGAAATTAACTTCCTATTTCAGTTCCTGGCTGACAACCATTTTATTGCTTATTGCTTTATCATCATAAATCCAGATGCATTAGGTTTAAATTTCTATCTGAGAGCTACTATCGGCTCAGTTTAACTTTCTATTTGAGCACAAACTACTACTTTGATAGTTGTTCCTATCACAGAGCCTGTAGAAAAAATGCTGTTTACCAAATGCAATAAAGATAAATCTTGGGTGTTGAGACAAACCCAGTGTAACATAAGTTCGATTGCGATTGACTGGAGATGCTGCCACTCAGAATTACCCTGGATTCTGCAGAGTAATTCAATCTTAAACCAAAGAACAAAGAAACAAAGTCTCCCAGTTTGCAGAGTTCCTGACTTCTGTAGGGTCAGTGACAATGAACATGCTCCCTGGGAGAGGAAGGCACCACAGGACATACGGCTCCGAAACCTCCAAAGCCCAGGTCCAAGCCATGCCTTAGAAATACATTGCCAGTAAAACTGTTCCCTTGAATAACTCAGCTTTGATTTCCACCAAAATTCTTATTATTCTAGAAGCCTCCCTTCTTACCTCCTACTTTTAGGGTAGCTACTCATCATATTCATTACCCAGTATATTTGATCACCATGCTCAGTAGAGATGCAGTAGGAATTAAGGTAACAGGAAACCCATTTTTCCAAGCTTCTCCACGACAAACATGGTATTTCATAAAATAATTCCACTGCCCGACCTGGAATTTTATGCTCCCTCTGAGCATGACATATTTTGCACCTATGAAGTCAATCAAATGCCAATGTTATTTTTTCTTTTATTACCCAGGGCCAGTAGAGCAGTTTCAGTAAAAATAATTTATACCAACTGTTTCCAGTTAATGGAAATTCAAAGTCTTCAGACAGTATTTTTTATTTCTGGTGCTTGAATTCTCAGAGAAATAGCGAAGCATAATTGATCCCATATGCTTTTTATTGTTTTCCACATGAAAGAATCACGATTTTCAGTGGATCATCGAATTATGCTGCGGCCCTGTGCCAAGTCATCAAACAGCGAGGTCACATGTGATGAAGGTGCAGTGTTCAAAGCATGTATCATATCCTGGAATTGAAGGCTTATTTCACTTTGTCTGAGTGAACCCAGCCAAGAAATTTTCTGGGGTTTTCCACAGTCTCCTTGTAAATTATGGGAACGAGTCCAAGAAAATGCGCAAATATTCATCGCTAAACAACAGGATTACAGAACACTCTCATTTCTAAGAGTACATCACACTGGAGCCAAGCCATTGCTTCAGCCACTTCAGAGATGCTAAGAACCACCAGTATGAGGTTAACTGCACCTTCCATATTTCAGGAATATCACTGACACAGAAAAAGTGTTGCTGGGCATCACGTTTGCTGATTGTTTGGAGTATTAATTTATCTGCTTTACATGTCTGCTTCACAAAATCACAGCTAAAAGAGTATTTTTAGAAAATCCTGCCAATTTTTCAGCTTTGGGGAAAAAAACCCACTTTTCACTTTGTGTGCAAGTCTACAGCAGGTTGAGGAACTGAACCTTTTTATCATTCTTTGACTAATTTTGTGAATCTATTTCACACTTTTACTTCTGCTGTATCATTTGAAGCCGAAAACTTGCTGGCAGGAGAACATCACCTTCATGACACGTGTCTTCCACAATGGAGCAATTAGGCACACATCCAAGAACTACAATTCCAGCACCAAGTGACAGTCAAACCCTAAGCTTTAAGACTATTTAAGTCACTGTAGTGCTTCCAGCTTGGACAGGGCTTTAGTAAAGGGGAGACACTTTCCATGCTCTGAAAGTTTGCTCTTCACATCATACAAGGAACAACATAACACAGGGAGTGACCAGGCAAACGGGGATGTATCTGGAGTTATAGAATCTGAACTGCTCCACAGGGGTGTTGCACATGCCTTTGTCATCAGCACAACAACTTTTCTTTTTCATCTCACATACAAAACCATTTCTAAAATAATGGATACATCACCAAAAGAATTCATCAGAGGTTGAGGAAATAAAACTTCCATTTAACAGTTCATGAGGCCAATATTACCAGCTGAAGTTCAGTTGGCACCTTTTATCCAGTGGTGGGATTTCTGAGGAGAAACAGGAACCAAGGCAGATTTTATCTCTCAGCACTTCTCAGGCAGGAAATTTAATTTTTCACCTTCTGGAAGGGTTTCAGCTGTAAAGACTTTTGAAGGAACACAATGGCAGTATGACCTAACTTGATGGCTTTAAAGAGAGGAAATACTGAATTTATGGAAGGGACTATGTTATAATCCAATACCTTGGCCTTTGTTAGAGACAGAACAAAGAGGGCTCTAGGGGATGATCTCAGAATCTTTGTCACCACGGCTCCTTCAGATCACGTGGATTTATGAAAACAGCAACCTTCCCTCAAAACAAGAGCAGGCAACCAAGACTGAGGAAGAGCCTCGTTAGTCCTCTCTGCACACAAGAATATAAAAATGGCAATCTTGCCATTTTAAAGTTCTCCCTGCTTTTTGCCTCTCTGGATACTCTCTCGTTCATAAATCAATTAGCTCCATTAAAGGATTCCTTTATACCAGATCAAGACCAGAACTCTGAATGGCAGGTTTCTCCAGGGCTTAAGCCCTTCATCTGCTGCTTAGATCAGAAACAGAAAGCACAAAGAATGGGATGAGAAAACAGTCACAACAGAAATTCTAGCTGATGTTCATCCTAGAAGACTTCTGAATTTGATAGACTGACCTTGAAAATCAAATTTCCCATTCCATAGACCAGTATCTGTTGCAAGAGGACATGGCAAAATTGTGGTAGTATGCATGTATGAGAGGCAAAGCAAATGTTTACCTATCAAATATGTCCACATATGTGCAAACACCTATCAAGTGTAAATACCTACCTACAAAGTTTTCACACTCAAGAGGACATTTTATATTTGTCTCTTTTTTTTTGGAATTGGTTTTGAATGCAGGATTACCCTTGCAGCTATTTAATTTTTCTTTTTTCTCCTCTGCTTTTTTTTTTTTTTTAAATTACACATTCCTGGGTGTCTGCCTAAGGGAATTTGGATGCTCTCAAAGAAAGGGAATGCTTAGGTCTGTCTCGGCAAGAGGAAATAAGATGAGGTTTTGCTGGAAATTGCTACAGAGAAAATAAAAGGATTGGGAAGGAATCTGAAGTATTAAACCCCACATAAGTCCAGCTCCCTGTTGTGAATTCAGCAGCAGTTTACAGCCAGTTTTGATCTGTGTGTCTTACCCTCATTTTCTGAAATAATTTTTATTTATGTTAAACACACACCAACTTCACCCTCTAAAAATGCTAAACCCTCTCACAAACGAGCTCCCGTGTAAATACTGTTGGGTAAACAATACTCAAAGAAGTCAAGACACTATAACAAATAATTAGAGCTGATGACTGCAGCTATGAAATGCTTTTGCCAGGGGCAAAGAAATTAATAATCCTGCTGTTGTACCGTAGCATCTCTTATGCAAAATGCTTGTCTTGACTATTTATTTAGATGTGTGCAATGAGACATGAAGCTATGGTTTCTGTAAAATCCCCCAGGGGAAGCTTAGAGAGCCAAAACATCAGGGTTTGGGGCTTTTTTTTGATGTTGTGTTCTGTAATACCCTTTGCATGTGTTTCCCAGCTCTACATATATAAGATTAGAAGCAAAACAGATCATTTCTCCAGCAGAAATTTTGCCATGTGGCTTGAGAGATGGCAAAGTATTCCTTGGTATACTGTCACTCCACATATCCTGCCCCCTTGAAAATTTTATTTGGAGGGTGACAGTAGCAGTAATGTGTGCTGATGATGAGTGCACTCCATTCCTTCAGGCCTATTCTGGGGATTTACTATGCTAAACCATACTTTAAAAGCCATAGGTATACCCTTTGTTTCTATATATTGGCATATACTCCTTCTCACAAATATCCCACGGATTATATTCCCTCTTGTAACATAGAGCCCATCTGGAAATGCTTCCAACTGCACACAGTTCCTATTTCTTTGTGGAATATATTCACCAAAATGGCCAAGCCAAATGGGAGGAAGCGCAGACTTTTAAAAATAAACAAAAGAAAGTCAAGACAGTTCTCAGCTTTGCGCTGCTCGTCCAGCCCCAGCTACAGAGTTGAATTAACAACATTTCTACCCCACATCCAAGGACCCTCTGACTCCTCATTTGCTCCTGTTTACAGTGGAATATTTAACACACTAGCAATTCTGTGAGAAGGGCAATGCAATTTCACCTCCTTACTGCCGCACATCCATCGCGGTCGACCATTTCCTCTGCGCCGTTCCACAGCCTGTAACAGCTCTGGAGTCCAGGGCCAACGGCGTGAACCCAATTATCCCATCTCTCCTTCTACTTCCCACTCTCCTGGGAGCATATTCTGAGCCATCTGCTGTCAGCACCAGTAGGCCTGCAGTCCCTGTAAGTGTGGAAATTAGTTCAGGGTCAAGGAACAGGAAAAATCTCTTTTCCCACATGTTGGTCACTCCGAGGCCTTGCAAGTCACCGCTGTCACAATCCCACCCCAAACACGCTCCCTGCTCACAGCTCCTCACAAGAACCATCAGTTGCATGGTTCCAAGATGCGAGTTTTTTGGCTTTATCTTCTTTTAGGAGTTCTCACTGTGGATCAGGATAGATGATGAGTGAATGCTCTGCCCATTTTTAAAAGGTGCTGAACTCTGCTTGAGAACTTAATTCTCTTCAAGGCAAAGAGACAGCCCTTGTGAGCACGAAGGAACGATTCCCAGGGACTGTCACCACTGCTAACAGATGGAGCAGAGCTGTCACCAAAGCAAGCAAGATTTAAATCTCAGCTGGGAGTCCAGGAACTCCCCAAACTCCCTCATCCCGGAGACAGATGACAAACTGGACCCCTATTTCCAACACAGCCACGCTATGGGGAAGATAATCCTGACAGCTTTTGCATTAAATGGCTTCAGACAGATACAACTGCCTTAGCAAACCTAACCAAGGACCTATAGCTGGGACTAGACATGGTCAGAGGTGGATTTCAGATTTCTTTCATTTTTTTTCCTGACAAAGGTAGTATTTTTCTGTCACAGAGCCTAATGAAAAAAAGGTCCCTAGGAACCAGAACATGCCTGGTTCACTTTGGTAAGCAGAGGACCACTTTGAGACTTGGGAATTATGTCCTCTGACAAGGGCCTCGCATCCTTCCCCAGAAACTCTGCTTAGCTTAGGGAAATGTAGATTATTATTATTGCAGAGGAAAAATAAATCAAAACGCCACAGTTCTCTCTGGAACGAGACAGGATTAGAATATTATACTGGAATACCAACAGGGAAGATCAAATTCCTTTTTGGCATCCGGAACCAAACTCTGCAGCATGAGCATATTTTTGGCTCTCTTTTGGCTTATTTAGACAGTAGCACTGACTCTGCAATTACACCTTTTAATATTGCAGAGTAGTAATTATCTCTCCCTCTTTTATTCACATTTGTCACAGCAACTCCCAATCGTGCACAGAAACTTTATACAAGATAAATGTGACTGAGCAAATCTGAAACTCAGCATCACTTCTTCTTGCCTTTCAAGGCAGCAGATGAAGACAAAAAGTGTTCCTGGAAGATTAACTTGATTAATAAAAACATCTGCAGGCTCAGTGCTGGAAAAAATAAAAGTCCTCTTCTGATCCTCTGGCTAGGAAATCTATCAGTGTAGATTGAGAAATGTGCTATTTTTTCTAACAATGAATAAAACAGCTGAGATATACTTTGTTATGTATGTAGGGAGCCTAGTAAAAAACACAGATAATCTGGAATATTGTGTTAATGTGCAACTATCACTGACAAATACTGATGACACTGGAAAGCTGGAAGAGAAATGCTTCAATACTCTAATTGTCCAAGACAACCAGAAAACTCACCTGATTACACTAATCCCAAAAATAGGAACCATACCAGGGATTTCCAGCTAATAGACTTCCTAACTAAAATTGGAAAGGTAGCAAAAACTCAGGGCTGTCAAACTGCACTACAAGGTTTCCACAAATGTACAGAAAGTTCCCATGGGTTTCATGAATTGGGTGTTAAAAGCATGTTCAAGGAATAATGCGGTTAATGCCCAAGGTCTGATCATTTCAATAGCCTTTAGCTCTCAGAGCTTTTCAGAAAGCATTTGATAGCACTGAACATCTTGAGCAGTTCTCAAACAAAGGCTGCTTGGGACCAACAACATCCAAAAGGCTTGAAATACTGCATGAAGTGCCCTGGTAGAACAGATGGATATAAATCCTGTTCCTTCCAGGAAAAGCCATGAGTGCCTCAAGGCTGTCTGCTTCCTCTCCTTTTAACTTTTCCACGGAGACAGGCACTACTTATGCATCCTATGTGCATCTCATGTTTTATGCTATGGATAAAACACTGCTGGTGTGATGTCCAGGTAACCAGGACAGCTACAATCAATGGTAAAGCTAACATCAGGTGACTGAGAGGAAACATAAAAGCACTTCCAGGTCTCTTCTGTTCTTTACCTGTTCTAGCTCACTTTGGTGGACTTCCCCCACCAACACACCTTATCCCTATACACCCAGGAGAATCTCCCCACTGTCTGTAATGGGAACAGACTCTGGCCAACAGAGCATTTTTGAAAATCCCCTCCTCAGCGACAGGAGGGAAGCACAAGCCACCATAATCACACTGAGAAAGATCAGAAACACGTAAGCAGTCTGTTACCCAGACCTTTCCAAAATCAATACCCCCAACCAGCAAAAATGATGGAGACCAACCTCTGCCCCCACGAGGAGATGATCACAGGAGCAGGGGCAGCATCTCTGAATGAATCCTTATGCACCCTCCACAAGGCAACAAAGAGAACAAAAACAAGGGGTCGCAACAGCACTTTGTTCCATATTCTTCCAAGAATATATTCACTTTTGTTTTAAAACATTCAGGTCTTCTTTACCTTCTCATGACTTGCTCTCAGGTCACTAAGCAAGACACAGCTATTCCACTTCCAGATGAACTTGTACTATAAAAATTCAGGCTTATGACAGGAAGACAAAACATTCCTGCTATTACTTGCTATGCTGCTAATTGTTCCTATTTTGTTTATTTTTCTGGCAAAAAAAGTAGGATCCGCAAAGAGTGGAAACCATCCTCCAAACAGCACATTATTCCATTGAAATGCAAGGCTTTCTAAGTGGTGATAATGTACAGCAGAGCACAGGAGTCACCAGTGTGAGCTGCTGCTGCTCTGGAACTGCTTGGAAAATGTTCCTTTTCCTTTTTCTTGGAAAGTAAATGGAGACCATGGACTGAAGTGTAGAGGCCTGACATATCCAGATAGTGATCCCAAGGCAAGGAATCCTGCCTGCAAGGCTCTCTTTCACAGCCATCTACTCCTGCAGTTGTCATTCCCATTTGCACCCAGTTCCTACCTCACCTTGCAGAGTGGAACAGCATCCGAGTGCTGCACGGTGGTAACAGGTGGTGATAATCCCACAGATTTCCTTGAAGATATTATGGGAAATGAAGTTTTCACTGCCTGGCCCACACTCCTAATGTAAGAATGTGAGCAAGAGTATGGAGGACAGCTGGGAGGGGAGGATCTGCTTCTGATTAGAGGGGAGGAATATTGTACTCCTTGCGTGAAGGCTCCAGGACCAGAAATCATCCTATGCCAATGCTGCCTCTGAATTTTAATCTTACTGACTCCATAGAGACCTAATTCCAGCTGATGTATTTAGGGACAACTGATGCTCTCCTCTCCAAACTCGTTCTGCACACAGTAATGCTCAGCCATTTTGGAGGCACAGTGCTCTTCCTGCACTTGGAAAAAAGGAAGTGATTCCAGCAAACGTAAAGAATCTATCTCTTTGTTCATTCTGAGCGCAGAGAACAACACTAGTGTCTCAAACATATCAAGGGACTTATTTCCTGAGAAGTGTTTCCTGAGTTAGTTCAGAATGATTTCTAAGAGCTCACCACAGCTGATAGTCAAAATAAATCAAATGGCAAACAATGTGTAAAAAGGTCCTCAGTTAAACTGCCAGTCACATCTGAGAAAACAGGTATTACACATCTATATGCCATAAATTCCCAGAAGCATTCCATTGCTGCTTTGCAGTGGAAGCTCCACTAAACTCAGACTTAGACAGAGCCATAAATACAGCAGTGAGGTGCAATTAAACAGCTCCCAGCGTAAGCCATGGGTTTTACACTCCTTTTGCAGTGTTATAAAACAGTTCCATCCAGCACAGGCGAGCAATGAATCATTGCACTCAAACAACAGGACCCATCTTACAGTCAAGGGAATCCCATTTCGTTCCTGGGACAGGACAACGTTTTGCCCCCCCTCCAAGGAAATCAGAGGAATTTATGCTGCAGAAAGGACTCCAAAGCAAACACCCAAAGCAATGATGCACTGAACTACCTTCCAACCTGGAAACCACATTAGCTGGGGCTGCACAGCCCTTTCCCAGTTTAAGAAGACCTGAACAGTGGGTTTGCTAACTCAGGCCAAGAGCCAGGCTCTGCTGCTTCAAGTGTCAGTGCTGGTTTATCTACAGGCTACTGAGTTCCACCTTATGGCTGTTCCAAATCACAGCAAACTTAAAAGGTCTTGGCTCTCCTTTTGCGGTTACTTTTGTCCTAACTACATTTGCAGATTTATAAAGAAGCTAAGCAGCAAATGCAGAGGGCTGAATGCCATCAAGCATCAGGCTCACTGAGGATGCATTCTGCTTAGCTCAACAGATGATAAATTCAGAGGGTGCTAATTTCTAGTGGTGTCAACTAATGCAGAATGACATTGAGTGTTTTACTATAACTGCAACAAGCATTAGGATTCCCACATACAACCTCTGAGCCCACTCAGGAGGAAAAAACATAAAAACTTTGAATGGTACTCAATACATGGGATTTCAATAAATGCATACCACCAGTAATAAATGTGACAATAAAGGAGGTAAACAAGCAAGCAAAATACCACCAATTATTTGCAACAGTGCCATCAGTGCTAAATCTCCTCAAGCCTGGACCCATTTGAAGAGGTTCAAGTTGAATGTGCTGTATTCCAACAGTCTGATGTTTGATGCTACAGCCAGAAAAACAGAGACAATTCCAGCCCCATGTCGCTGTCTGGGCGGAAGGCAGGGAGACCTTTGATGTGGATACAGAACACACACCCCTCAACTTCATGTCAGTGTTCCAGTTTACTTTGCTTCTGGCTTTACATACAACATATGTTCAGTTATTAGAGGTTTTCTGCATATTACATCACTGTTACAAGTGACCTCATGAACTCCCACCACTAATTCAAAAGGATTAGCGACACTTGCTCGACATCGCTTTGAACTTACTTCTGCTGAAGGATGGGCTGGTGAACAGAAGCACATCCTCCTGCAAAAATAATAGAAAATAGGCTTTAGTATCTGCTAGAAACATGTGTACCAGCAGGCAACCTCCTGTTACAACAGGGAATTACTTTTGATAAGGCACACAGCTTTGATCAAACCCTCATACCCTGTTCAAATACATTCACCCCCATTGTCTTATGCAGTTCCAGTGGCTAAGCAACTTCAGCTTCAATTACTGCAGCCTGGCTTGTGATAGATCACAGAATCAAATAGCCACAGGAAATTATACAGAGTTCTAGATCACAGCTGTTTCCCAAGTATTCCCAAGAACTTGAGGACAAAAGGCATTCAGGGGTTTACAGCTCTCAAACAGGATTTTGCACTGAAAATACCTTTTTCTTTCTTTGAAATAACAACAACAACAAAAAAAGCTGGTTTTATACTTTAAAGAAAAATCCACCTTTAATTAATTACAGAATAAACAAACCGTGCAGCCATTTTTTGGTTTAAATTTCCGATGTGTTACTTTCCAGTGTAGCAATCATTTAAGGCTTTGTTTTGTTGTTCAGATTTGGAAACAGAGAAATACGAGGAGCCTTAAGTGAGGAGTAGACAACAAATAAATAAAAGAGTGCAGCACAAAAGCACTGTTTTTTCACTGAAAATTGTCCCATCTGACTGTTAAGACACTCTCTTTGCTGTAATGTCAGAAGCAAAGGTTCACGAGGAAACTAAGGGGTCCTTCCTTTGCCACTTTGGGATTCAGAGCCTTGGGTTATAAAACCAGCTTTTCCAAGGATAAAGACAACCACAAAAAACATACTTTAAAGACAGATGCACCTGCTTCCCCTTCCTCTCTCCTCAGACTGGCTCATCCCCAGGTGTAATAAACTCTTTTATCCCAGGCCATTGCTCTGCAAAACAGGACAACCAGAGGGCAAAATTCAGTCATGTAATGTGTATGTTATAAAGGTAAAAATAAAACCACTGCAAAATGTACATTCACAAAGCACATGTTTTGTTTCATACAATTGTTCTTCACATCCAGCTCTTGTTTCTCTCTCCTTCAATTGCAGGGAAGACCACTTGTCTTATGATGAGTGTACAGCCCTTAGCACAGCTGTCAAGCAACTCCGGAGTTGACTGAAATCTAGAAGACAAATAAGATAATGGAACCCACACACAGTTAATCTCAGCAAATCCCAAGATCAAGTATCTGCCCTGAAACAATCAGCCCTTTAAAGGCAGCATGCAGCTTTCACCTTTTTGCCGAGTTTCATGACATTTTTTTCATACACAGAAAGATGGGTGGTGGTGGTGTGAAAATTAACTAAGTGTCATGTCACTCTAAGAATTTGACACAAAACAATGCAATACACTGCTATCCTATAAATCTAACCCAGGTTGGAATTTGGCCAGTGCTGCACCACTGGAAATACAGTTTGCATATTGTCACATATTTTAAATACATGGGTAACAATATATATCAAAAGTAGATTTTTCTCACATGGGGAAAAAGGAAAAAATAATTACAAAAACATAGCCAAATTTTAAGTTAAACCAAATCCAAATAATAATCCCCAGGCAACCATTAATTATGTGGTGTCCTCACTCAATTGAAAAGCCACTGCTGCATCTGTGGCTTAAGGGGCAGGGATGGGAGAGATGGGAGAGCTCTGTTGATCAAATAAACCACAGTACTTAATGCAAATGGAATATTACATAGTTTGAGAAAGCAGATAATACAGGCTGAGTGTGTTGGGTTAGCCCATGGCTCACAGCAGTTACATCCACTGCCTTCCACTAAATACAGTTCACAGTTCTATCCATTAATAATTCACATGTAGGACAATATCAATCTGAAGGGCAATGCCAAGCAATCTCTTTTTGGCCAACGGTGTCTGTGCCCCTTCTGCTGGGTCACAGAATCAGATCTTCTGCTAAGAAAAAGTCAACATAACTCTCCTGAACTCTGTGCATATGTTCGTTTACACACCACTCATAACAAGAGCTGACACTTCCATTCTGCAGTTCACATCTCTGAGTTTTCAGTCTTTAAATTCAATTTTTACCTGGATGCAATTTCCTTCAGAAACTTTATAACAAGATACACTTCCACGGGCTGTAACTCATCCTAAAAAAATCTCTGTTTAAAAGTATCAACTTTTAAAGCTGTTAACAAACGTTCCAGACTTGAATGCCAAAACCTTGGCTCAGATCACATTTGATCCTCATGGGAATTTAACACTTGAAAATGGCAGCCCTTATAAGAAATAGCTGCAGAGTTTTTTGACTGGCTGCCTCTTCCTGAAATCTTGCTGAGTTTTGCAACTTTTGCCTTTCTACAGTGAGACAGAACTGAAGAATTGCAGGGAAATGAGTTTGTCTTGAACGTACTGGCATTGAAACTACAGTTAGATAAAAAATATCAAGTCAGTTCTGTAAATGATTATGTTCCCATGAGTTCAGTGGAACACGTGACTTACTGCTTTTATCTTTCAAGAGACTAATTGGGAAGCAAATTTCCAAGTTCCATGCCTGACTGCACAAGGAAGATGAATTTTGAATAACCTACAAATCCCAACCCACCAAGGACTCGTCTCCTTCTCCAATAGGAAACACAAAGGGTGCCACATGACCGACCCCAAACCCAAGGCTGTTTGAATTTCAAACAGCAGATTAACACGCTGAGAAAGGCAACCACAAATACCAGCACTGAGCAGGCCAGAAGGAACATAGGCAGCCTCACAGATATTCCTTCAGAGGACAGAGAAGTTAAATTACTCAAAAAGCTATTCACTGCAGACTTTTCACTGGGATCTAGTTAAAATGTAAACAACCACTGAAAATTCAGTTTGTTTTTCCACTTCCTGTGTTATGCAACGTCCTCAAGTTACACAAGGCTGTTTTTTCAGCTGGATCACAACGTGGTAGCATTTGCAGGCCAGTGCTGATGTTTCATTAATGATCTCCATAACAAGAAGATCATTGTTTTCTTTCATGTAAATGCTGGCTAAGTTACAAACACATTAAAATTTATTACATTCTTTTTGATGGCCCAGTATCAGAGAGAAGGTCATGTTTCCTACCAGTAAGGACACTCCAATAATGTGGAGGCTATTTTGGGTGATTCAAAAAGCCACAGAGTTAATGAAGTCTGCCAGCAAAGGAGGAAATCTCGGTTGTTCATGTCAGAACAAGAAGAGAACTCAGTTTGTTAGGTGACATCCAAACTACTCTGTATAAAAAACCATCTTGTGCAGCTGAAACTCTTCCCAAAGAGTCCAGACTAACAGCTGACTCAGAATAGCTTCCATTTTTGCTTTACCACAGCCTCCAGAGCACGGCAGGGCCAATCCATTATTTCATTCGTCATTTATAAACCACAAACTACAAGCAGTATTTATCTTCATTTTTCTTAACTATTGATCTAAACTGTTTTAGTTATTCCACTGTTTGGAATAACTAACTAGTTACACTAGAAAGTAAAAACAGCACCCCAGGCTGTGAAAGAGAACAAGCAGAAGACCACAGTGCACACATCAAACAAAACTGTAATTCTTAGAGTAACATTTTCAATTGACAGTGAGGTTTCAGTGCACAAATCACTCAGCAAATACATTTTCCCAAATGAAAATCTTTTAGCATAGTAATGAACTACTATAATATTGAGAAAAAAACCAAAATCACATTCTACGTGGAGCCATACTTAGTTTCAGGTACAAACTGAGGGACCTGACACCTTATCATCTGACACAACATCTTCTCTCATGAATGCTTGTGGGTTTCATTATGCTTCTTTCAGAAATACTGAGATGTTGGATAACTACAAATGTAGTCAGGAACCAAGTGTCCTGATGTCTGTGTTCCCAGTTTCTGCTTGGACACAGAATCACAAGCAGCCAGTCCCCAGTGCTCTTCTGACTGAACCTAATGATGCTGACTGACTGCCTCTGTTCGTGCAGCTCTGAAAATGTCAGAAAAATGTGATTTTAAAAAAACCAGTATTTGAGCAGTGCAGCAAAATAGGCATATTTTACTGCAGGTAATAGTGACAACTACGTTGCATCAAAGTCAAAAATACATTACAAGGCGTGTCAAAGATCCCTACAAAACTATGTTCTGGTATCTTGAGCTCTGCATAATTGCTCACCTTAGAAAAAACACTGATGTAAAGAAAGTGTTAACTTTCCTTTACAGGAAAACATTCCTGCTTTTACCACTGGCAGTCACATTTTCCTAGGTCACATCTTATCCTAGTAATCCACAGCAGTGCAGAGCCACAGCACTGGGAGTTTGAGCAGGGATCAAGATCTGGCAGGTGCCTCTGGAGAAAGCCTGCAAAAACACTGGGAAAAATATTGGTTCAAGTTGTGAAATCAGCAGGGAACACACCACTCATTTTGCACTTTTGTTCTTGTGCTTGGAAGGAAAATAGATGAATGCATCTTTCCAGATTTCTTGGAGAAAGATCTAAACACAGAGAAAGACGGCCAGGAAAGGAAGGGTTGAGAAGTTGACATGTGCAACAGCAACAATAACCTAAAGGGAAAAGGCAAAGAGGGGAAAAAAAAGACTAAGAGGGAAACAGACTTGGGATCATACCTAATCTATTCCAAGAACTCTACTAAAATATGAGAAAAGGTTCAGTGGAATTGAGAACACAAAGGTAAAATCTTCCAAGGAAACACTCCTGACGTGTGCCAGGACTTTTGCAACAGCTAAAGTGCCCTGTATTTCATATGAAAACCACCTCAACTCAGATGAAATGAGTTCCTTGTGCATCTCATCTGCTCTATTCCTAGACTGAGATATTCTCTCCTAAGTTTACATACTCTACCCTGCAAAGCCCCACTTTTTGACCATTTCTGCTAGAGAAGAACAACACTAATAGCCTGTTGCCAGCACATTCTCACTGGTTATTCCAGCAACTGCACTGCAATATCAGAGCAACAGGAATGGCGTGAGGAAACACTTCAGGCTCCAATGAGGTAAATTTGTGTTCAAAAAGCAAATATGGCCAAATGAAGCATAAAAAAAAATAAATCTGTCATTTGTGGCCACAGAGGAAGTGCAGTTCTCAGCTAGGAAGATCTAAATTGCCAGAGCCACTGCAAGGGATTCTAGTGTAAGGAAATACAAGATCCAGTAGCAGCTTTTCTCTTTTCCCCTCCTCGCATCTACACTTAGACATCCACTGTTCTGTCACTGAATCACTACAGAGGTTGGGAAATCAGCTTGGTTCACAGAGGTCCTAAATTTCTGCAGGTCTTGTTCCAGTCAATGAAAGATGCAAATGTTTGGATTGTCAGCAAGTAGGGCAATGAACTGCCTTGTGCTCCAGTTCCCAGGTCCATAAAGTGCGAGCAATTCTTCCTTCTTTTGAAAATGCCAGCAGAATTTTACAAGACAACTGCAGAAAATCCTCTTTCCTACAGTCCCTCATGCCAGTTCCTTTATCCAGTGTTAGTGCCTAATGAGCTGTCCTTCTCCATAATGGAACATCCAGAGCAATGAGCTGGAAGCCCTCAACACTCCTCCTACTCCCCCATCTTCCCACACAGCTATTTATGTCACCCCTGCCTGGTACCTCCTCCTTTTCTCATCTGGGGATGACAACAGTTCTGCTGCAGCAGCAAAGAGGTGAGAAAGCAAGGAAAGGAAACTGTCAGAGAACATATTCAGGAGTAACAGGGATGTCAATACTATCTTAGCCAGCCTGATAATAACAACAGACCTAAAGCAAAACTGGGTAGGAGGTGGCCCTAATCTACAAATATGACAGTCCAAGCAGGTTCCATTCAGCAGCTCTTTTGCTGTAACAATATTATTGCACTAAAGTGAAATATTTTGGCCTCACTCCAGTAATAACCAAGGCAGGTTATTGTTGTTCTGGAAGAAAAGTTTGCTCAATGTGATGGAAGCAGTCACTGCCTACTGGAGAGAAAATTCAACAGAAATCTCTCTTTGTTCTGGGATTCTGGGCTGAGCCTTGATTTCCCTCCCTGCTGTCAAGAAAAGGAATACTCAGCAAGCAGGACCTTAGCACAGACAGTTGGAATATACGTTGCCTTGGTCTGGCACAACGCCTGTTAAAACAGACAGACATTTTCTTACAGCCATAAGACCTTCTGGCTTTACCCTGAGCCAGACAAAGTCACCTAAAACAAAGCATGGAGTGCAAATCAGATCTAGTCAGACTGCACACATTTTATTGCTGGACTCTATGGGGCATCTTAGAAATCCTGACACTCCAGCCTAAGAGTATAATATAAATAATGAAAACATTTTGATAATTACAGACTGTCAAGCTGCAAACCTAACAGAACAAGTTTAGGCATTCAAATGCACTTCAGATGTATGTGCATCAGCCCTTTGGCAGCCAATACAGTGAAAAGAAAACATCAATAGTTGCACAGAATGTAGAGCAGACTTAGCCAGACAGTGCTCTAACTGGACTCTGACTTCCTGGCTTGTCACTGACACTGTCACCGTATAAAGCAACGCTGGGTAGCAATTAAGTGAGGGCTGTTATTCACCCCTAACTCAGCAAAGGAACAGAAATGAATGAGCTTTCCCAGGTTGCAGTGGTTCCAGATTGTCTCTCAAAGGGCTGCATCAATTACTGTCACTCGTTTGTCGGCGGCGTGCCGTGATTAATCGGCGGGCTCCGCATTTCTGTGTGCCTGACGTCAGGCACGGCTCCGCTCCCCCAGCTGCTTTACTGGTGGTGTGGACCACAACGTTCCACACCACGGACCTTGTCAAGGCTATATTAATGTCCCACAATGGACCCAAGCTAAAACAACTTAAAACCCTGCAGATTACCTATATGTGCTGAAAATAAAGATGTAAAGAGAAGTGACTGAAAGATTTAGTAGAGCTGAAAGCCGAGAGGCAAAAACGAGCAAGAGACTATGTTTTTTTTCAGCAAAATAAGAATGTTATGTTGGCAGAATAAGGGAATTT
Organism: Pseudopipra pipra; assembly: GCF_036250125.1. Taxonomy (NCBI): domain Eukaryota; kingdom Metazoa; phylum Chordata; class Aves; order Passeriformes; family Pipridae; genus Pseudopipra; species Pseudopipra pipra. Next base: position 4,549,290 of record NC_087552.1, read on the forward strand.
GTTGTCAGCATTAAAATATGTGGAGAAGTTTTTATCACTAATTCAGAATAAGTAGCACTTCACAAAAACTCCCGAGACATTTCCAAAGTAAATTGTTACTTAGCAAGAAGGATATCAAAACCAGCCTTAAATTAAAAGCACAGGACAGAAGGACAGCAAGGAATGTAAATGGTCTGTACTGTCAAACGCAAACAATATCAAACACAACTAGCAATGTTTTCCTTCCATTTCCATACATGTCACAGCATGACAACAGCACCTTCCTGGGTCCAGGAGTTGTGGGCTATGTGATCTCTGCCAAAGAAATGGCATAAACTTACTTCCACAACTTTATCACTCTGTTTCTATCTGTTGTCTCACTACTCATAAGAACAAGTTTCTGCCTCCACCTTCCCCACAGATTTACTGGTCCCAGAAGGCAGGTCCCCACCGTTGTGATGCAGAGCCCATCTGCATCTCTCAGGTGCCATCAGCACCTTGGACAGTGAGAGGAAACCAGTAACCTCCTTCAAAGTTCTGCTCAAGAATCCACTTTTCCCATTAATTTTTTAATTCCCAGCTTTGGCCCCACGCCATACACTTCTCCTTCCTTGTCCTTTGGCTGTTTGTTTCACAAGATCTAATCCAAGAGGCTCTCTGAAGTAGGTCATTCTACATTAGCTGAGTTTTTCTGTTCCCAGCTGCACACTGGGAACATCACACACATCTTTCTCTTAGTTCTGTAGCAAAATTCAAAACTGCATTGGCCTAAAAACACAACAAAGTGTGGGCTGGATTTCCATTTTTATGTTATTTACTATATTCTACCTTGCAGGCTTACACACACTAATCCTCCTGGATGCATTCAGCACAGGACTGATCCCTGGCCTCCAGCTTTGAAGCAATTTACTGCTTCTGCACACGCAGCAATGTTTTAGATAGAAATTACAGGTGGCATTGGCAGAGTGTTATGCTGTAGAAGGCTCTGATCTGTTCACCTTACGACCTTAGAAAAAGTTCCCAAAGCTTTGAATAAATCAGTGGTATTTCATACACCTTGTCATTGCCTTTTGATTCAGGGTTTCCTGAGACAGTCAAATTTGAAGAGCAGTTGTGTGACAGTAGGGGAATTAGAGCAACATGGAATAGATTTGGCAGCTAAGCTTGACAAATCCAGCTTAGAAACAGAACAAAAGAACTTCCCAAACCACAGGGTGGAGGTAGAACAATTCTTTTAGTCAAATAATGCATTCAGAAGAAATGCACAAGAGTCCTATAATACATATGCCCCTTTTTGTTCTAGATAATGTAAATTAGTTATAAGATCATCACAAAGACCCCCAGTCTTAAAACCTTGGTAATAAAATCTACAGCACTTAATACACTTAAAATCCACAAGAGGGCAGGCACACAGGTAAACTGATGAGTGTAAAGAAGACACACATAGACAGTAGATGAAAAGAAGCCCAAGACATGAAATATGTGTGGTTTGGTTTGGTCCTGCTGGTTTGTTTCTTTAAGAAGAATTTGACCAGAGCGGGTTTTCATCCTTTCCAATATAAAGGTGGAGCTGATTTGTCTTGCTCAGTCATTATGAAAGGTTTAATTAATAATAGAAGACATGTCTTTCTTACTGTGTTCACATTCTGATCTGTGCACGTGCATGCATACGTATGTCAACTTCTAAATTTAAATATATTGCTTGTGCTTGCTGTAAATGGTGAACTCCACAACCACATACTTGTATTTACTATAGTCATTTCTTCTAACATGAGTATAAATCAACTTCCCAAAGCAAAAATTAAGGAAGTACAAGATTGAGAACAGGAAAACATTTTACGTTTTCTCAGAAGTTATACTGCCAAAATCTACAGCAGCTGTGGATTCACCCAAGGTAAGGCTGAAATGAAACACAGACCCAAGGATTCATCTCTGGCCTATTTTGCTTGGTTTCTAGAAAATATTGTTCTTTATGTCTGGGCCTTCTCAAATTATGGCGTGAGGAACACCAAGTGGAAAAAGAGATGGCAAAAGCAGTTTATCCAGCCAGGATGTGCTTTCAGAAAAAGCAAAGCCAAATGCCACAGCCATTTTGAGGGCACAGCAAATATGTAGTCCCAGATTCTTTAAGAGTAGGAGCCTTCATAAGTTGTTTTTATCTTTCTGTAAATTCCTTTTGAAGCAAAACATTTAAGTATTTATCCTTTATTGACAGAGAGATGAACTGTGGCTAAAATGGACAACATCCTTGTGGACATGACAGTCGCCCATATCCTGAGCAGAATCTGCCAGACTCTAATTTAGGAAGCAGCACAGTTAATCACAGGAAAATTGTAATTACAGGATTGGCTACTGACTGGGCTTTTATATTCACAGGGGAAGTCACCAGCAATTATGAACAAGTCTGCTGGGAAACACACACATGTTAAGCTTTTTAGGTTTAATAAATGTATTCTCCTGACTAATAGCTTGACACAATGATCAGTACTACGCTCAGGAGTAACAATTTACAATCACCAGTAAGGGCTCCACAATCTGACTATTAATTTTCTATTTCTGGAAAAATCTTGCCTTGGAACATTTAACTGGAAACTGGTTGTATTTCTGCTTACTGAGGGCATTTTAATATTGCTGAATGGTGCGTGATTGAATGGCTAAATACCATCTTCTCTTGTCAGCCTTTTAAAAGGAATCCAATCATGAGCTAATCCTAAAAGATAAAGATATACCACTATACATAATAAAGTTCTTATGCTAATATGACTCAGAAAATAGAACCTTTTTCATCATCCATAGTGAACTGGTAGTTACTGGACTGAAATCAAAGTAGGATGACAGTAGTTTATGACAGTTTTTGACTGAGAACAACTAACTCTTAACCAAGAGGTAGCCCCTTTGCCACTTCTCCAGTGATTGACTGAGTGATGTTCAGTTTTGTGGTGGCACAGAAGGCCTAATTTCTACAGACTGATTTTTAGAACCAGAGAACAACAACAAAAAATCAAAATAACTGATTTCATAATTTTTTTCCACACCAATGGTCATGTGAATGCTAAGCCACATTCAAAGCTTATTTCTCCTACTATGACTGCTAAGCTGATGAAAAGAATCAAAGCAAGGAGAAGAATCACTGCTTCCAGCCATCCCTGCTGCACTGTAAAGGACTGGGCAGGAGAACTTACAGCAGCTTTGGTTTGCAGGTCTCATTCATAGCTCCAACAGAGGACTCACTGGTCTCATTGTCTTGTATATTAAGAGCTAAGCCTAGTCCTGTCATCCCACAAAGTATTTTGGATATGGCTGAGGAGTTAGTTTAGAAAGGGATAACCTCACCTGCCTGTTTTACCAACAAGCACCCTCACTGCAGAGGAAACTTTCCATCGCACTCATTTGAGAAAGACTTTCAGCCCAAGTCACTCAAAAGTGCAGGACTTGCTCTCAGACACACAGAGTGAGTAGAGAAAACAAAAGCATAGGAAGAGATTTCACAGAAGGTGTCCTTACATGGCTCAAGGCTGCTCTAATCACAAGGAAGGATATGAAAGCTCAGGCCTTGGCACCCTCTGCCCAGGATAACTGAGTAATACAACAACCTCTTCTTTCTGTAAAAGCAAAACAGTAGAAAATGTCCTCTGCATAAGCTGTCATCTGGCAAGATTTAGTTAGAAACTAAATTCTGGGCTTAATACCAGAAGGAAAGGCAGCAAGTGGCCCTGGTTAGAAACAGCAAGTTCCAATAAGCAAACACAAAACAGTGTGCATCTTGTCTTTTTGTTAAGATTAGTGTATCTTAATTTAATAATTCATCCTCCTCTTGCATCTTCTAGATTGAATCTGATTAAAAAGCTACTTTCAGCCTTAGTTTTATTATTCAAAGTTTTTAATAATTTGAATAGTTCTAAGTGATAAAGGAAGGAAACAAATTGAGATCTGTAATGACAAATTTTTTCTTCCATGCCCAAAGGGCTTTTTTAATTTCATCTCAGCAGATTCGATCCCTAATGTACTTCCTATGAAACTGAAAGAATTGCATACAGGCATAGAAGACAATAAAGAGACCAATCCTCAGTTTTATCACAGTAGAATTGACCTATGTTAAAAAAGTCAGACTACACCAGAAAAAAGGGCTTGAATGTTTTAAAATATTTAGAACGAGATATAATTTCATGAAACAACTTCGGTGCTTCTTGTCTCTCGCAAAGTGGATTATGATCTACCTTGAATTTGGCAGGTAAAGGTTGTTAAAGAATATTTTAAAGTCTCAGGTATGACACAGAAAATGATCCCAGTATTAGTACCAAAGAGTTAACCTGGTTGATGCTGCAGTGGAGGTCTCTGATCCAGCAGCAACCTCACCTGTTGTAGCACTTCCTCCTAGTTTTGTTTGAACAGCTGTTAAACTGGAAATGAACCTGTGGATTTAAGGGCTTACAGTCTTTTCCTTGTAGAAGGATAACCAAAAAAACTCCAAAACCACAAAATCCCCAAACAACTTTTATTAATGGTTCCTTTTTGCTGAATGTCCTTCTCAAAGAAAAAACAGAACCGAAAACAACCTCTCTTCATTACTGTTCAGCAAAGAACACGTGCTGTGCATGCAACTAATGGAATAAGAAAACTGCAAACCAGTTACTCCCAGTTTACTACTTGCTAGATGTACCTGATGCTGTACAAATATGCCAAGAGACACTTCCTTTACTTCAAGGATTTTAGAGCTGAAGGTTATGAACACACAGTCAATGATATTTGAAGTACAGCTGTTTAACTGCATTGCTGAAACTCCACAGCTGATCATGTGTTTGTTTGAGATCAAGGTGCTTATGGGAAATTTATCTTACATAGAACCAACGTAACTTATTAATAAAAGGTCATGGTTTTGTCTCACTGTTGTTCTTAAGTTTGTTTTTAACAAAAGAAATACCAAATTAAAACTGGAACATTTTCTGGTTGTATTTGTACAGAAGGGAGTCCCTGCTTACCAAGACATCCTGTTAGGAAAACCTAAATAATGGAATTAAATTCCAGTCTTTAGTTAAACTCTGCTAATTTCCAGGACCAGGCACAGAATTGGGCTTCAGAGCTCTACAGAAGTGTGGTGTCACCTTTCCTTTCTAGACTGCCTTTTATATATCTCACCTATATAACAGTTGGTGCATGTGCACATGGTCCTGTTGGTGAAAGGCTTGTGAGACCACACCCTTTCAAAAAGGGGCCTAGTTGCCCCCACCTAGGGGGCAACTCTTACTACTTTTCTCTTTCCTAAATTGAATAATATTTCCAATTTCAAGGAGGGCATGACAACATTCCTGCATATATTTCTACCACCAAGGCAGACACTAAGTGGCTTTGTTGTTGTTTCTCCACCTCACTATCTAGCCTGTTCTGAGGTGCTCAGGCCCAGGACACACAGTGATGGAGATCCATGGATATTGTCTTGCCTACCTCAGCTGGAGCCCATGGAGACAACTGGACCATCCAGTGACATGGATGGGTGTTTCTCCCTCACTTCCTTGTCACTGGAGGGTGGTGACAGCTCGTGCACCGTGCACAGCCTCTGATGCCACTCCTGGTGTAACATGAGAGGGAGCTGATGTCAGCAAAGCCACAGGCAGGGACCTGAGCACAACAAAGAGGGCTGGGGGACAGGGAGCAGCAAACACTTTGCCAACACTGAGCTTGCCAGTTCACTCTGCCTTTGCTCACAGCATACCACAGGTTCAGCAACAGATTACAAAGGAAAGGGGACAGGGGATAAAAGAGACTCATAAAATAGACAATAACTAAATTAAATAAAATTTAGACTGGCAGTCCCAGATTGAAACATTCAATGAATAATTTTCCAGGTCAAGGAAACTGTTTATCAGTGAGAACTTTTCAGCTGTTGCTGCACATCCTTCAATTACTCCATCTTCTTGATGTGCCACAGATTGCACAAGAGACAAAAGTCAGCTGTCAGAATTCAAGTGTGTTCAAGAACACAGCTTTACAGCTGTAAGTGCTGCTATATTCTGAGCTCACACTTGCCTAAAAAACTAAATAAGCACATTTCAACTCTTACTGGGAAGAGAACCCCAACACTTCAGTGCCATGAGCATGTGATTGAACTGAAAACATTTTCCTGTACCCTGTTCACACACTGACAGCAGCACACTGAGCTCCTCCACTCAAAGTGATACTTTGGAGGTACTGTTATGCTCTATCTTTTAAACTAAAATATTAAAATATAATCAGAGATCTTTGAAGAATAACAGCACTGGTACTTACACATAAGCAGAGCAGTAAAGGGTGCAGTTTAAAACAACATAAAATGCCTGGCACATGTTAACTTACGCCATTTCCTCCTTTATCTGATTTCTAATTAGGACTTGATAGTTTAAAATAAAGGATGCATCAAGTCCTTCAGAGTCATACAGACAAATCAGAATGGTAATGTTAGCAAATGAAAGGATATTTATCTCATTAATAAATTGTATCACCTTTTGGCATACATCTGATCAGAATGAAAAGCAAAAGGAACCAGTGAGACTGCCGCTGTTCCCGACACCAGAGATCGAGTTCTCTCCAAGAGGGGCCAGCTGTAATGGAAAAATAAAGAGAACAATAGGAATGTTATGATCTGCAGAATACATACAAAGTATGGAAAAGAATCACAGCCTTCTAAAATGGCAGTGACTACACTTTACCTCAGGAACACCTCTCTCTCTAGCTTTTCATGTTATTAAGTAAGGTACAACTTACTATGGAAAAGTCGGTATTTTAATAAGTGATGATTAACAACCCAACCTACAACATTAAAAAAATTAACAATTACCTTTAAACCAACAGGTTTCAGTTTATCATTTCTCAAAATCAGGTGAAGGGAACATCCTCCATTTTTCCCAAAAGCAATACCAAGTGGGAGGCTGCCAGTGGAAATTTTCACTCAAAGAAGAAGGGTTTGATGGTTTGTATTTTTCTTTGTTTCTTTGGTTTGTGCCTTTTTTTTTTTTTTTAAAGAAGGCTATGATCAAATAGAAATATACTGCATAATGGGAAGTCTGCATTGCATGTAAAATCAATTACACAGCCCATGAATTCAGTAATCTGAAACATATTACCTCTGACTGCGAGAAACTGCAGGCCCTCATGGAAAGAACAGGGTAGTTCTTGCCATGGCAACCCCTGCAGGTGCTGAGCCAGGGGCTGGCTCTGCAGGAGCTGCTTTAGCCCAAAGGGAAAGTTCCTGGAGGACACGAGGGAAGAGACACTCACCTGGAGCGGGGCTGCAGCCTCCTGCACCTCCTCCTGCTGTCCCACGGAGCTCTGGCACTCCCACATGGATCCTGTCTGTCCCTTCTTCTACTGGAGCCATTAACAAGATCAAAGCTTCAATTATTTAGCTGCTGCTGCTGATTACACACAGCATGATTAATCTTAATATATATATACAGTCACTTATCCAGAAATGATTAAAACAAAGGTACATTCTCGTCTTTAGTTGTTGACTTTCAGCAATTAGTTATTTTTCTCAAAAGCAGTTATTAACCCTAAACATGTAATAACTTTGAAGCGAAAATCTCTGCCAAAACCCCCACGCGAAATATTTAAATATATTACATGATCCTTTTTCTTTCAAAAAAAAAAAAAAAAAAAGTCTTCTTTGTTTTTTAACAGCATTGTCCCTCAAAAACTGCTTAGGAAACCTTCCCTTTCTTTTTTTAGTGTTTTTTTCCCTTCTGCTGTCCTCCATGCCTTAGTTTGTATCAACCAAATGGAAGAAGGAAAAATACAGAGACAGAAAAATATAAAGAACTGTAATCTTGGTTTTTCCAGGACTGAAATCTTGATTTCATTGATGTCAAAAAGACAAACAAACAAAAAAAAAAGTCACCCAGATGTGTCAAAAAAGTCACCAACCTAATTCTCCTGGCAGATAATTACAAAAATAAAGCTAAACCACCACCTCACATCTCAATATCTGGTACTGGTTGCTTTTGCTACCTCAACACTTAAATTAATTTTTATAAATTAAATTTTTATAAATTAAAGTCTTCTGGACTTAGAATTTATCAGAACAGTGTATTTCTAACAAAATCTCCACAAATAAGGAGAGGAAGTATTCTCTACTCCACTTCATAATGCTTATATTTGTCTTTCACACATACAATACACTGGATTTATAGGAACAAATTATTTGTATGGAACTGGCAAAGTCTCCAGGTTTCATGTACCTCTCAGGAAGCAAAAAGTCCCATAAAGACTTAGCATGCTTCTACACATAGGTGGGTCTCAAAACAAGAGAATTACTTACAATCCCACTTTCCCCCCAAATCTGCAGTAATCCTATACAATTTTAAAACAATTAAGCATATGCATTTCAACAGGCAAACTAAATGCAATAAAATATTCAACTGTTACTGTATAACACTTTTTTTGCTCTTCTGAGTAGCACATGTCCCATGTGATAAAAAGATTTGAGTAGAATCTACCCTGAAATAAAGAACTATGCTGCTCATTTCACATAAACGCCCCTGTTGCAGTTCAGAAAGAAGCTGAATTCTTTTCCCACGAAATCTAGAAGCAAAATGTCCCACTGCAAGTACATTTTACAAAACACTGACAGGTCCAAAATGAGCATGAACAGTTTGCTAATGCCAGAGCCTTAATATTAACTGCTGATAACTCAGGAATTTCACTGTAACCCTCTGAAGTCACAGTTTTACTGTCCTTGTAGATAAAGATTTCTTGGTTATCAGGCTGGTATGAGAGGGCCTGTGGGAACTCTTTTGAAGAGTTTTCTGCAGTAAACAACTCACTGATAACAAGAATTTGATTTTTACTTAGTAGTAAAGGAGTATTTTTCCCAGTGCTCATGAAGATAAATAAGGGGGGAAGAAAAAAGTGGCTATGTGAGATGAAGAAATCCAGGGCATCTGATTCAGCAGGAAGAACCAGCTGTTCACCAGGAAATCAAGCACACGTTAACTCAGCAACTGTAGCAGCTCAAGCCACTCTGGTAAGATGTCTTTCCACTTGCCTTGCCAGCCACAATGAGGAGTATGAATACAGCACTCAAACTGAACTGCTCAAAGCTTTCACTTTAGTTCTTGTTTCATGTAACCAGAAGAAATAAATCCTCCTCTATCTCACACTTTATGTTGACAGAATTCCACAGCTTCTGTACTCGTACATTTTGGCACCTTGAGAGTCAATTCAAGTTAATGACTTTCATAGAGCAATGAGAAAGCTGTAAATAAAATGAGACAAAATCACGTTACAACAAAATGCAGAATTATGACATGGATAAAACAAGCCTGGATGTAATCAGCAATCAATTGGAATGACACATTCTGTGTGGTTTCACATTAAATAATTTTAATGGAGCCTTGTAGCTTAGATACAGAAATACAATTGCAGACAGCCAAGGGTTCAGTTGCAAGTGTCCAGGATTTCCAGGTAATGCTATTAATATCTACGTTTCTAGGGATGTAATTAACAAAGACAAGTTTGCTTAAAGCTTTTTTTTTGCCTTTTTTCTTTTTTCAAATGAAGATAAAAAATTTTCCCCGAGTTCTTTTATCTTCAACTTTTTCTTTTCAAGTTATGTCATAAATCAGGTGAACGTCTTTCCTTGGTTGTTTTTTTTTCTACTAGCCTATTTTTTAAAAAGTGGTGGGGGGGAAAAAAATCACATTCCAGTTGTTTCTCCTGACTATTTCTCCAAGCCAGGTGAAAAGCCTGGATCTGCACATGTCCAAATGCAGCGCTTTGGATCCATTCCTCTCCCCGAGGCCGTAATCAGCTGTCGGTCTCCCCATGGACGTTTTCCATGTGCACTTTGAGGTAGTCATTCCTCGTGAACTTCTTGTGGCACAGCTGGCACTCTGCCATGGGCCGGTTGGGGTTGTGGGTCAGCTTGTGGCGGATCAGCATCTTCTTCAGGCTGAAGGACAGGTCACAGACCTGGGGCAGGGAAGGCAAGGCAAAGCCAAACAAGGCGTTACAACTTGGAGCACATAAAATGTACCTCATCTGACATCACTGAAGGCACAGCCACACATACCTGCAGTGCTTAGTAAATGAGCTGGTCCTTGGAAGGACAACTCCTTCAGAGAGCACCTTAAAGATTATTATTCTTGTTTGCTGGGTTGTTTTTTTTTTTAAACTTATTTTTCTATCTGGGATGGAGAAAAATTACGACAAAACATCACAGGCCTCTGCTAGTTGGACTTCAGATGAAATATTTCCTTCCTGACCTCCAAAAGGACATTTGAGCTCGCTCAGTTACAAGGAGTGAGGAGTGAGAATAAAGAGGCTCTGAAGATTGCAAAAAAGGTTAATAATTATTATGAAGGAAACCTCACTGTTCCAGTGTCTCTCTGCCTGGCCAAGAAAATGGAAGACATCCAGCAAATGAAGGTGAATCTCTTTTGTTTGTTATCTGGTGTGCTGCTTCCCTTCCTCCACTGCACTCCAAGCTGTCCAGTTCATTCTCCATTTGAATAAATGGACAGAGGGAAGAGGGACTCTGCCATGCTAAAGCCATCACTTCTTATAAAAATCCCAGTGCTGAAGTTAAAAGAAAAAACATGAGAGGTTAAGAAGAAGCTCAGCCAAGAAAAGTTAGCATTAAAAGTTAAGGCATCAACTCAACTAAAACCATGCTGTTATTGTCATATTCACCTTTCATGCAAGGATATATTTGCATGCATGAATTTCTGAGGAAAAGGAAAAAAAAACAAGGAAATATTCTGCTGATTTGACAAATGGAACAGGCAAGACTCATATAATTAAACAAGACTGAACACCCATAGGCTTGCAAACTTAAAACTCCAGGTTAATTCCAGACAGAAATCTCTTTCATGCAGAAAGAAAAAAAACAAACAATCTCTCAGGGAACCCAGGACAATCCCTCTTCAGAAAAACAAAGCTTTAAATTCATATTGGTGTCAAACTAATGAAAATGCTGAGTGATTCCTGATTCCTTCAGAAACCGAGACAGACCACTAGAGCCGAGTGGATAATTTTGACCTCCAGTACACGTATTTTATGCCAATTAAGGCAAAACCATACAATGACCATAAAAAGGGCAATTGCCAGAGGCAAGTTTTTGTCCCCAAAATGTTTCCCCAGACAAGGGCACTGTATGTGCTGTTGCAATGGAACATTTTTGGCTTTATGACATGACATAATAACGAGGACTTACACAGCAACTTTAACTGTCCAACATTTTCCCCCCGCTGTATAATCACCTCTTTCAGACCCAAGCAACAGCCACCCTTTTGTTATGTGTCCTTCTGTCCCTTCAAGGCTCTGGTATGTTGTGCTACCTTCCTTCTTCGAAGAGAGCATGGAATGCACAGGATTATTAAAGACATGGCACATCCTGTGCTGTGCTTATGCCTAAAAGTTTTGGGGATTTTTTTAAGAGCTTGCTCCATATATCAATTTTTTAAGCAAGACTGGTATTTTGTAGATTTACAACCACTCTTGCTAATGTGCACTTGAACTCTAATCAGTCTCTTCAAAACGATCAAAGTTTTGGTCAAGTAGGGAGGATGGAAAAGACTGACATTTGAAAGTAAGTGCAGGGTCAACTGGAGGCAGAGTGCAGGGAAATACTGTACTGGACAGAAACCAGGACAGGCAGCACTTGACCTTGCTGCCCCCAGAAAATGATCTGTTGTCTCTGAGGCAACTGAAGCTCAATTGGCCTTCCAGTAAAAAAACAGACTGGTCTTGAGAGGACAGAAATGTAATATATCAGGAAAAACTGCTTTTTGTACCTTCATGTTTCAGTTATTCTCACTTTCCTACGTGACGTGTATCAGAACTTTTATCTTAAAATGAGAATGTTCAATTCCCACTATTATCTGTGGGGTGCAAGAGCTTTGACACACGGAATTCTCTTGACTGGTAGGACACAGCAATAGGCACATAAATACACTGTAGCACCTTCATCAAACAGGGTACAAGGATTAGTCTCACATGTAACTCAGTCCTGGATGGTAATGCCTGTTCCATGTGCCTGAGAGAGTGAGACAGGAAAACACTGTTTTTATTTCTGATTCTAGAAACAAATTTTTTAAAGCAAAAACACAACCTAAAAAAAATTGGGATGTGGTATTCCACAGTTAAGAGTCTGGGGAGGCTGTTGCCATAAATTACCACTCAAGTCATTATAAGAAAAATAACATCTACAGTTTTCTTGAGCAGGATAAAAAAATTGTAGGTGAGAATAGTTGAGTGTAAAAAGAAAATTCAGTATCAGGTAGCCCACAATAAATGTCTCCCATAGGTACATTTTTCTGTAATTGTCCACTACTGGTTTTCCTGTAACTTCTACTGAAACATCTGGTAACATGCACTGTGCAAGAGAAGGACTAGGACTAGACACAGATTCCAACTGTTCCTAGAAATACTGTGATCTGAGAAATTAAATTCTATTTAATTAACGAGGAAAACGGAAGGAAAAGTTGAAGCAGGAAAGTATGTTTTCATGCAGCTCCTACTTTAAATTAAAGAAAGGAAAAAGGAATAATATAGAACCACCGTATCAAGTCAGTCTGAAAAAACCACACTGAATCCAAGATCAGTGAATCTTGGATCCACAGTGTGGGAAAAACTGCATTTACACTGCAAGCTGGCCAGCAGCTGATAAACAGTACAGCAATCTGAAGAAGTTATTGACAATGATGTGGAGTTAGAGAAATCCTCCAGGTACTATCTAGAGCCAGACTGAAATTATCCCAAAAGAATACAGCAAATCTCCTCACTTGTAGACATCAGCAAAATATTTTAGCTGAACTTTTCCATGAAATTAATATATTTTATTCTCAATGAAATGACATCAGATTATTCACTAAAAACCAGAACAGTTAACAGACCCTTGCAACTCTTCCTGCCAAGCTGTTATTCTATTTTTGCATCTAATTTCAGAAGTTTCTGAGCAAATTTACAACTGCTCAGGCTGAGCCATCTAGGACATAACTGAAACCTGGCAGCCCTGTGACAGATTCATTAAGAGCCAGTATCACAACACAAAGTTCCTATGCTAATTCTATACCCTGTTCTGATGCCTTCCCCTAAATCCTTGAGCAGCAGCTTACATTTTGGCATTTAACAGTTCTGCAAGACATAATTTCCCACCATTTTCTGCACATTCAGCCTCCCCACTACCTCCCAAAAGCTGAGATGTCGTGTACAAATGGGGTGTGTGAGGGAAAGGTACCTGACAGTGATCTATGGACTGTAACATGATAGGCTCCATTTCAGCACTGCAAGTGTGCACAGCACCCCAGATTGCTCCACTGAATGACAGAAAAATGAGCAGATGTTGAAAATATCAGACCAGGTTTCAGTAGAAACTGGAAATATTTGTGTCATTCACCATCAGAATCATTCAGACTCCATGTAATAAATTAGATCCCTTTTCCTACATAAGCTAATCTCCAACTATTAACCTGTTGTACAAATTTATATGGGAACCCAACCAGTGTGAATTTGTAACTTGTAACATCCAAATTGCATTAATAATGGTGAAAATAACTCTTGTGGGATCCAAACCCATAAAGTAAGAGGGTGTGCAATGCTCTTGGCAACCAGAGAGGGTACATAAAATTCCCTGAATGGCCTTTCAATGTCTGGCTAAACAAAGGCCAGATGAAGTGTAACTTTATGCCACAGCCAAGAGGTGCAAGGCCGTGGTCTCCCCGGAATTAGGTCCCTCTGCTGCACTGGAGCCAGGAAGACACAGAGGGACAGCTGGACTCACATCACACTGGAACGGCTTCTCCCCGGTGTGGGTCCTCATGTGCTCGTCCAGGCCCCGCTTCTGACTGAAAGCCTTGTTACACTCCGAGCACTGGTACGGCTTTTCCTGCATGGAATGACAACAGGGAGTGAAAGTGAGTCAACACAGAGCCCGAGTCATTAAAGGGGTGGAATTCCATGCTGGATGGTGCAAGTTTTATATTCTCTCTAAGGGATTACAGTCAGTGAAAACAACAGAAAACGACTTTCAAATGATGAAGTGAAAGCCGGGAAAGCTGGGCCCTGACAGTTTCCACTTCAACACCCACTTAGGAATTAATTATCTGTTCCAGTCCTTCAAACACAGCCATTTTGGGAGTCTGCTTTTTGTCACCTGAAAGGTACAGAAACGTAAAATTCCAGTCTACTTTCCTTTATCCTCCACAAATGCTTAAAATTATCCATGAAACTTCAGGTTTGTTAGTAGGTTTCCAAGCAGGGAAAGAGGTGAAGAGAGGAAGAGAAGGTACAAGGAAAGCTTGTGGCAGAGCAAAAACTTCTTTTGAGAAGTGGTGACAGAAGGTTAATCACATATTCATTGCAGAATCTCAAAAGAAGTGCAGATAGCAACCGAGCCATCTGTATTTTTATTAGAACTATTGGTTAGCAGCTACTGTAGCACATGATGTTATAAAAGTTGCAGTCTCACTGACCTCAAAGAATTAGAAATATGTAAGGAAAACCACTTAGGTAAAGATATTTTTTCTTTAAAGTTCTTCCTGAATATAGAAATTTACATAAGGTGTAATTCCACCTTGATGCCACAAAAGTTTTAAAGAACCGTATGGAAACCAACACCAAAATAAATCAAACATAAAAGTTCACATTATGGCACTGCACATGGTCTCATTACAATTTTAATGCTCTAGAGGCACCTTTAGTTTTGAATCAACTATACTTCTTTCATCCTACTTTTTCCTGTGGACTCTAATTCTGTATTGCTGAAGTTCTGAAGAAGGGTATTTTAGGCAAAGTAAACAGTTTTTACTGCATTAAATTGAAAGCAATGACTGAAAAATCAATAGGCAATGAAAATGTTAAATCTATGAATTAAGAAATAACAGGTGGTGAACTCAAAGTCCTTTCGGGAGATAATGTGGGACTCAAGGATTAAGTGAGACAGAACAACTCAGCCCAGGTGTTAAAGCAACAAAGAGAAAAAGTTCTCTGGTTATTGAATCCCTATTCTCAGAATGTTGGGAACAACCGGGTCTCCATATATTGCTGAATCCTGCCAGGATTCACCAGCACGAGCCACACACCCAACACAGTGGACTATAAATTAGGGCTGTTCTGGGGATATCCCAGTCTCTCTTTAGGGCCACTCTTTGCAGGTCCAGAGACCCCAGCAGGGGTGAACACGGGGTTCTTCATTTTGGAGTCCCCTCCCATGAGCTCTCCTGGAAGAGGCAGCGTCATTTCCATGATTCCTCAGTATAAAGGAAAACATAACAAATTCCCTTAAAAAAACCCCATCATCTGGACCAAAAACTTCATGTCACAGGGACCTTTGCTAGACTGACTGAAGGCTTCACGGAGCAGGACTGCATTTCCAAAGGAATTGTATGAGTAAGGCATATGAAAAGCAGGTTTGTGCAACAACCCCTTAATTGGTTCTGCATTGTGGTTAACACGAACCACATTTCTGTGAGTTCTCCAAAACCAGCCTTTCTCTGGGTAGGTTGTAGCACAGAAAGTGCAAAGCGGAGTATACGACGTGTACATCTTAAACACCTCTGGAAACACTCACTCCTGCCAACTGCACCGGGGGGACTCGCTCCCTTCTATCTCCTGGTTCTTCAGGTGCCTCAGGAGTTGACTGGATTAGGAGTGGCTCGTCCATGTCAGAGGTAAAGGGACTGCAGGATTCCATTCTGGAGAAGGAGCCATTATACACTCTGGGAAGCTGAAGCCACAAACCTGGGCTGGCTATCTTCCCCCACGTTTGGGTATTTGTATTATGCTCTGTGGCAAAAAAGGGTGTATCCAACCATCCCCTTGGCATTCGTATTCCAACTCCCATATGTAGTGCACGAAGCACATCCAGAGCTTTGATCTAATTTTAGATCCCTTACATCTGTATATTCCAGTGAGTTCAGCAGACATGACTGTGATTCCCAGCAGCCTCCTCTCCCCAAAGCAAAGCTGCCCTCCACTCACATCTGTGCCTGTCTCAGTAATATCAGCAGCGCTGCCCAGAGCAAAACTTGGCCCTGTGTTTATCTCCAGAGAAAAAGTCTTTTTTTGTTGTTGGTTTCATCATTGTCACAGACTAAAACCAAAACATTCTGTGCCTTCTCCTTTTCTCTCTCCTCCTTCTCCCCCCTTGGTATCAAATTCCCATTGCACAATACTTGGAGAAAGCAACACGTGTAACATGGAAAAGATGATGTTTGCTTGGCATAACCACCACTGCTTTAAACGTGAACAGAAAGCACAAAAGAGATAAAAACCACACCAACAGGTCTGAAAAAGTTAATCCCACCTCGGAAGGACAACAGGGACCAGAGATGAGATTAGAAGGAAGCTGGACACATTTAAAACATGAAGCAAAGGGAAAAACCTGCTAACTGTCAACAAAACAGGAGCTCATTGCGAAGATCATCCAAGTCTGACTTCAGAGGAGTCAGCAACTGCTAGAACTATAAATCTGCCCTCTGCTGAAAAAGCATCTGCCAGGCCATGGCTGTGGTGGCAGCAAAGCCAAAGGATTACACGTGTTTTCTTTTATTGATGATACAAACGAGGAAGGGAGCGGGGAGAGCGAGAGAGGCAGGATGGAGCTGATACTGCAGTGATTTAATATCCCAGTTTTAAGTATGCCAGGTATAAATAGAAGTAGGTAAGTCAGGATTTACAACCTTCCCGCCTCTAAACAAGGAAAGGCCAACCAGAGCCCAAATGGCATTCTGGAAGGTGCTTTGCAGTAAGACTGGTATGTAACTTAAAAGCTCCCATCTCTGATGATTTTCACTTCACTATGTTAAAACAGAGAGGAAATCAACATTTTAACAACTCTGACAAATCAAACGGTGCCTGCAGTACAAACTCATCTGTCTGTGTGTGGCTGCATCACAAACCACACCTTGATTTGCCATTTGCACCACCCTCAATGGCTCCACAAAGCATGTGTCCAGAGCATCCTGCAACCACAGCACATGGAAACATTTAAATGCAGAATATCTGAACTGCTCTGTAGCTGACTGTATCTCCCTTAAGAAATGGAAGTACATTATGTGTATCAGCCTAGCACTAGTGCATGTGGTTGTTCCTGGAAACCTGGTAAAATGCCTCAGGCAGGTAAAACATGAATGACTTTGGGAGGAGTGTCTCCAACTTACTTTTCCAATCTGAATTTAGAACGGTTACATGAGCTCAACAGCAGCGGTGAGACATATATGATCTGAACACTATTATATCCAAATAAATCTTGGCTCAAGGTTCAAATAAATGAGAGTTAAAAACAGTTCTAGCAACTCTTTCAAAGAGCAATTTAAAACCGAGCTGAAGTCACGCTCAAGAAACCTTATTCTTCACTTTTTGGTTAAGCTAATTTGTTACAGTGATTTCAGATTTATACCACTCAGAAAGTGAACTTGACTACCAAAATGTTACTCAATAATCCCTTTTAATTGACATGCAAAGGACACTGAAAATCCCAGAGCTATCTTGGATCCAATTTCTCTCAAGCTAGTATTTTTATATTCTACTGAATTCAGCAGGAAAAAAGGAAAAGTCTATCAGATCTTATATTATTTGTAAACATTTACACTTGTGACATGAATGTGAGAAGACATTGCCAGACATGAATAATGATGATGTTACAGGACACAAAAAAAAATTAAAATAATATTTTCTTCTCATTATTCTAAAACAAAGCTTTCCTTTGCTCCCAGAAAGCCTTCTAATGCCTGCTCATGAGATGTAGATACAGTAACACTGCCCTGCTTTCAAACTGCTTTTTATGTGGACTTTGAAAATATCTGTATTACTCTTAATGAACATCATTTGCTGCTACATGTACTTGCATTATGACTTGAACAGAGGGTTAATAAAATTGTTCCAAAAAAAAAAAAAATCAGCAAAAATGGAAAAATGTGGCCTAGAATGAACAAACATGACCAGACAGATAACAGTAAAATAAACTAGTCATGTCTGCAGCTACTAAAAGCTAACTTCTCTAGTAGAAACCTGGAATTCCTACAGCTTTGCCAATCTGAAAATGCAGGAAATCTGCTTTACAAATGAGGAGGACAGCAACAAACTCCTTCCAAAAGCGTTCCCTAAAGGGTGCCTCAGGCACTGAGAACACAGGACACTGCCATCAGGGAGCAATGCTAAGTTTAAGTCAGCTGTTTATTTCACATAAACCCTTTGCTTTGTGTGTTTTAAAGTTTCTCCTAATCCCAGTAACACTTTGCTTTAATTACTGCTAATTATTAATGTTGAGGTGTCCCTCAGGACCCCTTTGGCCACTGGTACACGAAATGTATCAAAAGATGGTGGCCAGAGCAGGTCCCATCCTGCCAAAAAAACCACCTGAAGGTAAACTGAAGGAACGATTTAAGGGCTACACCGGCCTGAAAAGCAACATCTAAGGGGTTTGGAAACACAAGGCAGCCTAACATGGGGCTCATGATGCGTAAAGTACCAGCTTCCATCTCAACTAAAGGGCTGGGAATGGAGGGATAACGCAGTAAGATGGGAAAGTGCCACAGAAACACGGATGGTTTACGGAGCTGATGTTTAGTTATGTTTCAGCCCTAAAAAGACCCCAGACCTAAGGTGATTAACATCAGGAAAAAGCCACCACTGGTGCTTTCTGTGAGGTCATCACCACTAGCAACACGTTCCCTGGTGAGACGAGAGGAAAAGTCACTTAAGATCCCAGATGGTGCAAGTTAATGGAGGCCAGTTTTGTATCTGGGTGTGAAAAATGTGCAGGAAGAACAAGAGGTTCTCTCAGTAACTGGAAGGTTTGAGGAGTTACAGCAGAGACAGAGACCTTCTTGAACCATCAGACTTGCACTGAATTCCTAAAGTAACACTGGCACAGGAAGACAAAGGTTGATGAGAATTTACAACTCTACAGAAATGGTAGGGATTTCAATCTCATAATGATTAGAACTCAATTAAAAAAAACAAATCCCATTACAACTACACATTTCCTCAGCTGAGAAGTAAAATCCTTTAAAAAAAACATTTCCAAGAAATCCAATTCCAATTTCAACTTCCCTGTTGAAACAACTGTGAAAGAATTTTGGCAGATTTAAATAAAAAAGTGACTTTTATTAGAAGCGACTAATGTTTTTGTTAGAACAGGTCTCAATTAATTCAGTATTAGGGTTATTGATAAAAATACCCTTTTTTGCAATAAAATTTATAATGAAAACAAAAACTTGCATCTTCACTGAAATTCCTGACAGAAAAAAAAGTATGTTTCTTAAAAAGCTCCAGTATATGCAGTTAGTTGGACTTTACCAAATCATTAACTTCCCATTTTCCATAGTAGTTCTGCCTACTTGCTACCTATAAGTTGAAAAGTTTTTGTTTCTTTGGGTTTTTTTAAACTTCCAAGGTCATTTCTGCTTCTAAAGATGTAGTGAAGGAGGGTTTATTAATCAGCCCCGATGAAAATTCAATACATGTTCGTTTGCTCCTGGAAAAAGAACAGTATCAATATAGAAAAAGTACATTTTCACTTTACGAGGAAGGGATGATCATCAGTCACCATTCCATAAAAAAGTGTGAAAATATAGGTGCAGTGGGATTCAAACCTTCTACACTTATGTGTACAAACACAGATTCCACAGGCAAGGAAACCACAGCCCTGGCAAAGTCATCATCCTCAGACAGATGTTTGGGAACTCACTCACATCTCACCAATAGGGAAACACAGATAAAATCCAATATGGAAAAAAACCCTCAAAATTCAATCAACGCTTCATATTATTTCATTACACACTGTCATGTGCACAGAAGACTGTATCTAGTACCCAAAGTCTTTTTTTTTTTTTGACAATAGCATTGTATGCTGCTTCTAGAACACATGACCCCTTTACAAACTTTAAGCCCAAATATTTCCTGGGAAACACAGAACAAGTGAAATTGTGTCATGATTGTCAATATTGTTCTGGTATTATTTTATATTAAGTATTATTTTAATATTCTTCTGGGTTAAAGAAGAAAAGAGGGAGCACTGTTAAGTTCCCTATATATGTATGTACATATGTATGTGTATATGTAAATATATACACTGGCCAAGCATCAAGTAAAGTTAGTTGCAGAGTTACAAAAATATGCTTATCACTTAATTTTTGATGCCTTGCAGTATAATCTCTGAACATTAGGTGCTTTTTAAAAACTTAAGTATGTGTTTTAAAATAGTAGACACTTATGCATGGAAAAAAAAGGCACCTACAAATATACTGAAATGTCTGTAGTTTTCAAATTACCTCCAAAATGTGCAATTTGAGCATTACAGGCAGCTTCCACCCACCAAAGTCAGATTTTTAAACAAGCTATACAAGTTACATATATCTGTTAGGTGGAAATATGGAATATGCAAATCAAGTGATGAAAAGCCATTTGCAAGCTGCTTCCACTCTTGCTGTTTTCCATCACTGAAACAAACTGTAACGAACCCACCACTTCCAGAAGGAACTAAAACACCAACCTGACGTGACAATAACCCTGGGCACTTATCAATGACCAGATTTCCAGACCTCAGCAATTCCACTGCAGCCACATACGGTAATTTTTGCACATGTTTAAGCTCAAGCTCTGTAATGTGATGTCAGGCACTGACTAAAGCCTTCGGAAGGAGCTGAACTGCACTGCCCTGGGAAGGCTGGAGTCTGCATGTGCTTCCTCCAAGCTGCTATGGTCTGTAAATTCATTTCACCAGCAACTTCAATGAGTTCCTCATTTACCTTTTCCTAGGCTGTTATATTTCTCCTTAAGGAAAAAAAAAAACCCAAGCCATCAAACCATAAACCAAACACATCTACTTTCATAGAAACAAATCAGCACTCGGGTGACATTTTAATATTAGGGGTTGGTGTTTCCTCCCTTTCCATGCTCAGTGGGGTTTTGGCTTTCCTTCTCTGTTGACTCCAGAGTTGGAGCTGACACCTGTGGCCACCCAGGTTGTGCTCAGTTTAGCAGCTGCCAGACCTTAATCAACTTTCTACAATGATTTTTCCAGCAGCCTTCCCTGATCCACACCATCAGGTTTGGCATTTAATCCCACTGGTAAAACACATCTAGATTTAATCTCTACAATGACATTTTCCTTGTTCAATGTCACAGTATTACTTTTAAGCTACTTCAGTTTTTCTGGCCAAAAGACCAGACATGTTTTTAAAGATATTTATGAGAAGAGTGCTATGATTGTGTTTATTTCTACATTGTAGGCTCAGCTGATACAAAAATGCCTTCTGGATTTATCTGTCCAGCTCTACCTAAATATTAAATAAGGTGTTGTAGTGTGAAGAAGAGGGAAAGTTGGAACATGCAGGATTATAGCAACAGGCTTCAATTTTAAAAATTACCAGTAATGTTCATGTTGTTGACATTGATTCTTGTTACCTCAAAGTACAAAAATATTTACATGGGGATAAACGAATGAATGATCCTCACTGTGACGTTTTGGAACAGGAGCAGCATGACCACGAAGAATCAAAACCTCAAACCAAAGCTGTGCCTGCATATTTTAATCCTAGAGCATAACTGTGAAGATGACCAGCAGTCTGCTTAGCACACACGTGCACACAAACAGAAAAACTGAAATGTGGCCTTTCAGCTCTAGATGATCAAGACACAGCAAGTATATGGCAACATATCACATTTGGTTTGGGGGCTTGTTGTTTTTACTCAAACTGTGTGACAAATCAGGAAAAAATGAAATTTGGCACTGTTTCAGAGCTTGTTTACCACTCCTCCCACACACAGCCATGTAGAACTGAGATGGTCATGAAACCTCTCCTGGTGCAAACACAGTAACGGGGGACAGCAGCAACAGAAAAGAATTTATAGCACTTCTTAAAGTGATTTAACAGCTGGAAGAAAGGAGAAACAACTAACAACATGGGACTAGCCTGCTCCCAATGACCCAGCAGGAAGCACTGCACAAACTACTGAATACTTCTATAGGTTGGGGTGAACCAGCTAAAACTGTATCTAGGACCTCTAGTCCTATTTTACAGAGACAGTAAGAATCAAAGCACTGGATGCTGAAGTTTCAATAACAGTGAAGCATTTACAGGACTGTTTACTCAGTCAACAAAATTAATTTATGTCTATAAATAACCACAGCTTAAAGGAAGAGGTTAGTACTGCTATTATTTCACCATGAAAGAAATCAAACACAGAGAAAACCAGAAGGTCAGTAAGGGAGTCATGATTAGAATTCATAAGTTAATGACTTGAGTCTTTGCCTCTTATTTTGATAAGTATAAAATATCTTGGTTGGCATGGGCTAATCCCTACACAAACAGCCATTAATTGCTTTTCACCAGCCATGATTCACAGACAATCCTCCAGTAACCATAAAAAGTAAGCTGCACTTGCCCTCGTGTGGGCCTTACCCTCGTGTGGGTGCGGATGTGCATCTTCAGGCCATCGTTCTTGCTGAAGGCTTTGTCACAGTAAGGACACTGGTAGGGACGCTCACCTGGGGATGGGAAAAGCAGCAGAGCCCATAAATATGGCCTCAGTACAGGAAGGCCTTGCAGCACAGCTCTTTGTCAAATAAAGTGCTTTTTGCTGGCCTTATCTTCATACTCTGTTCAAACAACTACAGATCTCAGCGTTAGAAAAGTTACAAACAAAGGTCCACCTGAGCAGGACGCAGTGCTGGGTCAAAAATGTTCCTCTCTGCTGGTTGATTTTGTACTAGCAAGATATGAATACACACAGCCAGCCTTGGGGAAAAGAAGAAAACAAAAAAGAAAACACCTAATGCCCTTGCTCAAACCACATTCTCCAGTGATTTACACATGGTCACTTTTATGGTTAGGCTTTAACTGCTCCCAAATATTTCTTCTATTTCACATCTGGTCGTTATTAAAGGCCTCTGGTGTCAGAATCCCAATGAAATAGAAAATCTACTCTTTTTTAATGCTGCTTCTGAGCTGTGTTAGAAGCTAGTTAATCAAAAGTTTCTGCAATTTTTGTGTGGCAATTTATGACTGTAATGGAAGCAGAACAATCTCAGCATCTCCCTTGCAGCCTGATGTATCTTAAAGATATCTGTTTAATGCTCCATTAAACTGGTGTCATTTGGCATTGGTTTTCCCAAACTCACATTAGTGTAATGTGGATACTGAGCTGTTCAGAAACAAACAGTAAAGAGTTTCTGAGCTGCATAATTTGGAAGAAATGCATTTGAACTTTTAACTCTTCAGGCAACGTTCTGGAATCTGAGTCTATTGCCTCCTCTTCCTGTATACAAAACTTGAAAAGTAAAGACCAGGTTGTTTCCATTACAAAACAAAGTTCAAAAAATTAAGACAATAGCTAGTTTTCTGTTAGCAAAATGAATTTGTTCTACACAACCACAATTCTGAAGGTGTAACAAACCTTTATTGGAAAATGTAAGTTAAGCAAAGCCTATTCTGCTAAGTGAATGCATTGTTTTCCATTCACAGAGGAATTTCTACATCTATAGGAAGATTTAACATAGTCCAAATGTCAAACACTTACTAACACTCATACTCAATCCTGGAAAATAGGCAACCACGATTAACTACATTTTACAGTTAAAAAAGCTTCTTTTCTGTCTTTTATTCCTGTTCAGGTACGCCTGTGAATGACAGTAGCACAACATCGTGCAGCAAACCACTTGTGAAACACAAATATTTTCCTCTCTTGGGTTCTACCATCTCTCAGAAAGCACAACTCTGCGAACTTGGTTGGTTTTTTTTTTCAGGATGATGACAACAATCACTGTGCTATAGCTGTGTTCTCACTGAGCAGTTTGATATATGATACTCTCTCTCCTGACCCTCAGTGCCTTTAATCCATGCCTCCAAAATTCAAACACTCCAACAGTTGTCAGTACTCAAATATTTAATTAATCCAGCTGACGTTTTTATGTTTTAGGGCTTTTGAATGCACAAGTTCAAGCTTTCAGCAGTTTGTAAGCAGATGAGCGCTGACAGGTAGGAGTTGTACCCTCCTCCCTCTCTCCCCCACCCCTGGAGTTTCTTTAAAGAGAAAAACTTTTGCTTTCAAAGGATGGGTTTGAGTTTGTCTGGTTCGCATTAACAGTGTCCTTCTGACACCAACCATGGAGACCACGGTACTTGGTGAGAAGGCATTAAGAGCTTGGAGGAGATGCCAGCAGAGGGCCACAATAAGACTCCACATCAGCATGTTACACCTGAAAAAGTCAGGCTTTGAGCAGCTGATAGGTACTGCCCGTTTTCAAACATCTTCACTGCTCCAAAAAAAAAATCAAGTTTATTATGTAACCCCAGCCCTGACTTGATACTGATACTTGGCGACATCTTGTTTTTTCTAAATTATATACACAATTTCTCATGCACTTCTGTCATTAATAATTACCAGTTAAACTACCTAAAAGACGACCCCAAGTAATTTTACTGTGGCTCTTTTTTTTTTTGTTGTTTTCTTTCACTCATCTTTGTAGCTTGAATGCTTCAAATGTATACAAGTGTCCTTGTGCTTCCACAAGCAACTCTGAAACATGGAACTTCAACAGAGCTTAGAATTGTCACTAAGAAGAACTGGAGGACAAGTGTGATGTGCTAAAAGCCCCTGGGGAGGTGACATTATCCATCAGTGCTTTCACACTCCTCTACAATAAGGCAAAGGCCAGCCAAACCCAATTATAAGCGTAGGAATATTAAACTTCAAGTCAACTCATGCACGATAAGTACTCGGGAGATTTCCAGGTGCAAAACTTCTCTGACCAGGAAAGGAATGGATCTCTAATGAGGAGACTGAAAGTGAGAACAACTAAGATGAGCAAAGGAAATATTCTTTCAAGTCACGTATCTCTAGTTCTCTTGCCCTCACAGGAAGGGGTTACTAAGAACCAAAGTGATTTCCCCTATGATGAACTACAATTTCTCCTCGGATTTACCATCAGAAGCATGTTTATGAGGTATGGGGTCAATGTGTGGGAACACCACACTAAGAGGGGATGTGCCTTAAGTAAAGTTGATGCCAATTAATAATCATGCCATTTGCATTCTGCATTTTTATATAAATGTATTTTAATATATAAATATATATAGAATATTTTTAATCTTCGGAGGGTTTTTTAAATCTGACTTCTACACCAAGATACGAATAATATGGTGGGGAAACCTTTTAACTTGTAAATACACTACCCAGGCTTAATCCTAACTTCACATTTGGAAATTATCTGAAAAAAAGCTCTGCCCTCCTTTGTGTTGTTTGCAACTCTGCCATTAACCCATATCCAAGACTACAATTTGCACTTTTCATAACACATCCCACCAGGCTTTTCCCTTCAGTCCAGTGGGAGAATCCAGCAAGCACAGGAACACATGTCCATCTGCCAGCCTGGCCAGCCATCAAGCCCAGACGTGACACTGTGGGTGCAACACTAACTAAGAACAACTGCTATCATTAAAACAGCAAAGCACCCAAGCAAGTCAAATGTAACAAATGTCATGTTTCCCCCGGAGTTACAGCTGACTGGCATGGCCCTGCTGTCCCAGAACAAACTGCTCAACACATTGATGGCACTTCTGTACAAACAGCCTCAAATAAATAATCCTGGGATAAATTGCAGCGGATTTAACATAATTCAAAGTCTAGACATTCTACTGCCAGATTTCATATGAACAAAAAACCACAGCTTTTAATGTAATAAAAATACATTTAACCTTAATACAAGGATTATGAAAAACAATTCCATGATTGAAAAACATATGGGATTTGGATCTGAAACCATGTCATGGCAGAATCCATACCTTTTTTCCCCTCAAGTGTGTACATCTCTGGCTTGAGATCACAATACCTACTGGACCTTAATGTGGCAGAAGTTAAACACCAGATTCCTCCATTCCAGTTTGAAATCAGGATGGACAATTTCCCATGAGACATTTGCAATCAAAGGTGCTGTTTGATCTCCCAAACTGAGATATCCCAGGAGAAAAACAATTAAGAAACAAAGCTAAATACACACTAGTTTTTTAAGATTTCAAGATTTCAGTGGCTACAGCTTGACATTTAATAAAGATTCTGAGACACAATAATTCAAGTCAGTGACACGTGTAGCTATTTGCACACTGTGTTTGGCATTCCCTGTAGTCAGCTGAGCCACAAAAAAAAAAAAAAACAAACTGATTACAAAGTCAGATGTCTTTATTAGAACTGAACTGCTGTAGTAAGGAATGAAGAATTTGAATTATGCAGCAAAATTGTCAGGGTGGGGACTTTTTATGTGCTTTTTAATATGTCTCTGCTTGGTCATTTGGGGTATTCAGCACCACTGGTCTAAGTCAACACTCATGAAAATCACAAAAAGTTGTTATGACAGACTGCCCTGAACATCAGATACTGTGCAGTGAATGCAACTTCAAAGGACCTGTTTTCTTTGGTTTTCTTAAAGAAATAAACAAATACAATTAGAACAATGTGGTCCTTCCAACTCTACCACGGACCATTTACTATTTATATTTACTAAATACAGATCCTTTTCCACCTTCTCAATATAGCTGCTTTGTAGATGCTGAACTACTTATTACAAGGATTAGAAGATTATTTGGTATGTATATACAGGTATATATTATTTCAAAATGTCAACTTTCAGAACAGTAAGGTTGGAGTTATGGTAAAGTCCAATTTATAAAGCCCCAACTTCAGACTGGGGCAGGGGAGGGGAGAAGAAGGGAGACTCCAGCATCTCCCAACTGTGAAGAGAAGGCAGTGGTTCCCCTGGGGAGGAACTGGGAGGCAAGGGGGCCATCTGGATCACACACACAACACTCCAGGCCAGATGATGCACAGGGCAGCCCAGAAGGGGAATTGCAGGAAGGCTCTTTCAGTCAGAGATAAGCTGGGGCGATGACAGCGTTCAACAGCACGGGAGGATGGGCAAAAGGTGAACAGATGTAACAAAGCTCTAATCTGGGACACATGCCTGGGAGCTCTGGCTGCTGGTACAGAGCACCTGACAGCTTCACACATTTGCCCTCAGCCACCAGGACAGCTTTTTCTGCTGAAAAGAACTTCATTAGGAATCAAAATTAGGTTAAACAGGAACTCAAGGAACCAAGTGATTTCAAGAGAACTTAAAATTAGGAAATGCCAGAAAACCAATACTGAATGCAGAGTAAATATTCACACTTCAAGCATGTATTCAGTAAATCTCACCACTTTGGTGTAGTACAACCACTAAACACCCAAAATTTAGCCCTTTAGAAGGTACAGAAGTGCCTACACAGGATTAGCCAAGAGCATCACAAGTTTGTGATTTGAAAGATAAAATACTTGAGGACATCAGCTGTGAGACAAGACCCAGAAACACCAAAGGCACAGGTAATTTTATCCTAATAGTGAGCCAGAGAAAGTCATTAACTGCTCCACGTCCTGTTCTCTGAGAAACAGAGCTCAGGCAGGGGTCAGTTACAGACATTTCTTACTTCATTTTAACCAACAGTCAAATTTGGCAGAGTAGCTGTGCTTTAGTCCTTGAGGTCTGGAAGTGGTATTTTCACAGCTGAGAAGGTTTCTGCGGAGTTTTGGGTTTATTCAAAGCATTCAGATTACCTCTAGTTAAGACCAATAGATAAAATGTTTGTCATGTCTGGTCCATCAAAATTATCGTGATATAACTGAGATATTTGTAACTAAATAAATCAGGAAGTGCAAGTAAAAAATTCTTACAAAATAAGAAGACTGATTCCCTGCAGTAAAGCATGAACTACCATTATTACTTATTTACAGACTCTCATCAGTTCTACAGTGATATTAAGATTTTTGTAACAAATAAAAACCCCACACACTTACTTTAAATAATAAAACAGTTTCATTCTTTGCATTTATCAGTGGAATTAAGCAATTTGGCTTCCCTATAGATTCAGTGAACCCAATGGTCAAGGAAGTCTTTAAAATCTCGTGCATTAATCAATCAGTAATTCATCTCATCTAAAGATGTCACTAATATTCAAACAATCTACCCCTTAAAGGAGCATTTCTTCATTCATGGCTACAGACAACAAGCAGCTGACAGCTGCATGAAACTTTACAGGTATTTTGAAAGATTTAACTGTTGTCTAGAGATAAACAGGACAATGATGTATAAACTGAAAGGTTTAGAAATGCAGAATCCTTACCTTTGAGGCCTTCTGCAAGTTCCTTTTTAAATTGGATAGATAAAAGAGAGACCATTTATAAGTTATTGAATAGCAACAACCTATCTGCAGACATTTGCAAGCTGTTCACTGACTAGATACAGATACATTCTTTCACATATTTCACTATGATATGAGAGGAAGTTCCTTCAAGCTTCCCTTTTATCTTTTTTCCCATTAAAGAAAATATAAATTATTGATAAGGTAATTTGCCAGAAGATCTGCTGGAATGAGGATTCTGCCTGTACATTATTATGTACCTGAACAAACAGTTGCTTGTCTAGCTATTAAACTTTTGGTGACACATTTTACACTGTAATAAATGAAATTTATACTGTACTTGAACTGATTACTTCCTTCAACTACTTTGAAGTCTTCTGTGGTTAGAGATGATTGAACTATGTAAATAATCAAAGATTTTTATTATGGCTCTGCAACTAATATTTTGGTTTTTGTTTTAATGACTTGAACTGCGACAGCAAAAGCAAAAGAAGGTTATGTGTTAACCTATACTTGCATGTATAAGCATTTTCTGGAAGACATTTATGGTCATTAGTTGTCCCTCATCAGTGTCTGTGTAACAGCAGGCAAAAGACAGCATGGAAAGGATGGAATTACAGTCAGAACCCATAATGGTTTTAACTCTAAAATAAATTTAGTTGCAAATCTGAAGTACTTCAGGACAACTGCCACTGTTGCACAGCTTGATGTGCTACACTGCAAGGAGGAAAGGGATTAGGACACAACTAATTAGGAAAGCAGCAATGTTTTTATCAGGCAGCTAAAACGTGTGTACACACAGATTACCCAGGCACACACAAATACACACGTGCAGGACAGCAGTTAACAGATTCAAAATGGTACCTGTAAGGCAACTGGGAAGCTGCACAAGCCACAGCCAGTCACTCTTAACACTGAAAGTTGCTCAAAACTTTGGGGAAGCAATTAACCTCCTGGCCCCTGGTTTTCAAGCCCCAGGAGCAGAGCACAGAATTTCTTTTACAATTTACGAACAAGCCAAGGAATTTATATCACAGTCAAAGGATTCTTTTGCTGAATTAACCCCAGCTCCCTCTGACCCTAAGAAGTCATAAAGCAACAGGATGGAGGAGAGGGAGAATGTGCTCTAGTGTTTCAGCTGGCTCCGCCGTGCCAGGGCTGGAAGGCAGATGATGGATTGCACCAGGCTCCGAGGCAAACCTCGGCCCCTTCCCTCTGCCCACGCACACTGAGCACTCACCCCAGCCAGCTCAGCCTCTGCAAAGGCCAAGTGCTCTTAGGGTTCATTTACAGAGCCTTTCTCTAAAATAAAAGAGGGATGAAAACTGCTCAGAGAGGAAGCATGCACAGGTCTGTGAGGAACAGTAGTTAAGAACGCACGCTGTGTATTAAATAAGAGACAAAACCCCACTGAGCTGCTTTTTTTGTATATGGATTATTAAGCACATCAAAAATACAATTCCAAAGCAGAACCAGGAGGGCACTGAAGAACCTCAACTTCTGTAAAGAACAACTTTATAATACAAAAAGGACAACAATTGATGCACAACTCTCTTTAAAACAACTCTACCTGGCTTTATTTTGTAAATACAGAACAAAGCCTCTTAAACAAATAGCTAATAAAACCAAGTCTCGTTGACCACATGCCCAGAAAACGGGATAATGCAAAGGTCTGTACCTGGACCTCAGAACTCCTCACGTGTAATGACTAAGACCAGAAGGTCTGGGCAGTATTTTACACTGGTGCTGTACTGCTTAGTTGCACCAAAAGCCCAGCCCCAGCTCAAGGCTTAGTTCACAAAGATGAATCATCCCTTGAAAACAGACAGTGGTTGGTTGTTTCACTTCTAGCCCAGAATGAAAAATGATATTTTGAAGTCTGACCAAAATCAAAAAAGAGGGCACAGTTTTGAAAGGATGAATTTAAACCAACAGAATTTAACAGATACCATGAAGTATTCATCACTGCAACATCTAGAAACCAAACGTCCACCTCTGAATAAAGTTTGTGATGAACTGAAAATTTCTTACTGCTCAGAACCTGCCTGAAAAATTGTCAAGGATTTTCATAATGCAGGGAACTTTATTGCTAAGGGCCACCAAACGAGTGCCCAACTTTTTTTTTTGTTTTGCCCTGTCTGTAGATGACCATGCTTTCCTTCATCAACTACCCTTATTTCCCTTGGAAATGATGCACCTCAAAGCTATGTTTCCTCAGGCTGACTGAACACTGGACAACAATTCCCTCTTATGATTACCCTGCATATATTATGACCATGAACAACATGGTTGAAGTCTTCAGGTACAGCACAAAGCAAAACCATCTCTCCAGAGCTACATGAACCCAACCGTGGCATTTTCTCACTCAACTTTACATAAGGCATTTATTTTGCTAGGTAACTTGAAAATAATTGTTTTAAGCCAAAAGTCTCAACTTTTGGCAGCAACAAAAGCAGCAACTCCCCCCCATCTTTCCCCAGGATAACCAAGACATGGTCAGGAACCGTTAACAGAATGACATCAAAACCAACCATGAAAATCTGTTTCAGTTAATTCTCCCAGTGAAGGATGGGAACCACAAAATTCTCCACCAAAAATGGGATTGACATCATAATAGCAGCTAGACTGGAAGCAGAAAGGATCAGAGTACAAAATACCATAGTTTACAAATAGTGGTTACAAATTTTGCACAGCTCTGTAGGCAAGGTTAGAGATCTCTGGTGTGTGGTTTCATGAAATTCACCTTAGCCTAAACCCTAAATTTAGGAAAGCCTGCTTGAGAGAGAGCCTAAATGGAACTGGCAGCAGCACATGTGTGAAAAGCATCTTTACTCAGGCAGCTATAAAGCATCTTCCCAAGAGCTCTCTGCACTGTCAACTTGAAAAACTAAGGTCCCTCTACTCTGTGCAAACTGATGTGCAGCACTGACAGCACACAGAAAACACAGCAAACCAAATCTGCTCATGCAGAGTGACTGGAGTGGCACAGGAAGGCTGTTTGTTAACTGATGCTCTGACTGCCAAGGGCAAATCTACACCACTGGAGACAAATTATCCCAAAGAAACCTCTTTCGGTTGCCTGATGCCACTTATTCAGATAAAAGCTCACAAAATGAAACCTGACAACAGGCTTTACACATTAAGCAGGTGAGATGTCTGAAAAAGATGCTGTGTTAGGGCTACCTGTAAACTTGCATTTCTGTTTGCAGACAGGTACTTTATTACAGATTTAGAAAGCATTCTCTGCTCACCATAATGAATAAATACCTGTATGGCTTCGAATATGAACTCTCAGTGTTCCATTGCTTGCAAACTTCTGTCCACAATATGGGCAAATCTTCTCTTTTTCTCCTGTGTGAGTCTGCATGGGGTGGGGAGAGACAAGAATGACTATTCAGCATAGAATTAAAAGATGTGAAATATGGATTATTTTAACTGTATTGACATTATCTCCATTATATATTTTATACCATCACACCAGGCAGAGATTCTAAGGAATCAGCTATAGGTGTTCTTTCCATTTTTTTCTAAAATTTCTAAACAAATTTTATTATTAATGGCAAAATAAACTGCCTTTTCAGTTCCTAAGTTTACTACTTCCTAAATAGTTACTACTATTACTACTAAAAATGCGTATTTTCATGCTGCAAGAGTAAGACACCTGTTTTTCAGCAAGATATCTGTGACAGTGGTTTCTAAACCAGCAAACAATGGCTTGCTTACCAGATAAATTTAATATGCATAAATGGGTCTATTTTTAAAAGCTTATAATTTCACAGAATTTTATTACATTATGAAATGTAGTGAAAACAGTTTCCCCAACCTAATATAACTTTTCCTGTGGCAAACTCGAACTGGAGCTTTCAAAGGCCTCTCACTACACTGAGCTTGTCTTTTGAAATCGAGCTTTTAGGGGTAGAGGGTCTTGCTGATATAAGAAGAATTGTTTCAAAATGGAAAAAAAATAATGACAAACTCTCCCCTTCGACCTGTGTGGTCAACAGCAAGAACACCTTGAAATAAATTACATACAAGGACCTCAGCATTTTTCACAATGTGCTTTCCACATCCCATTCTGAACTGAAGATTTTTCTCAGCCTATTGAATAACTTTGCCTTATAACTCCAGCTGTTCTTTCAGTGGAGAACTTTGTATTACTTCATTTAAAAGTGTTAATTTAAATGGGATAGGAAAGATAACACATTCAATTACATGTACAGCTGACTATTTGGGTTTCAAGCTTTGCACTCTTCAGATAGGGAAAAATTAATTCTTCCTTTTAGGAAAGACTCTGAAGTGACAAAGTCCTTCATTACATCACAAAAACCATCCCTCACCCACTACATACTGTGCTGCAGCTGAAGGGAGAGTAAATGAGATCTCTTTTCAACACTAGATGGACTTGCATGGTTTTCCTTCTCTGACTTTAGGATATGAATTAAATCCCTCTTGATTAGGATACAGTTATTTAGAAATCACGTGTAACTCTAACAGCAACATTGGGGAATACCAGACAGACAGCTATTAACTAATTCCAAAGATCCAAATACAAAAGGGATTTCTGGGATCAATACATTACAACTACAAGGCATACAGCTAGTCCTAGTCTGACAGCAGCACAAAGAAAAAGCAATTACAATTAAGAAGAAATGTTGAAGTTAGTATAGGGATAAACAATAAATGCTGGCTGCTTTCCATTAAAATAAAATCACATATATGTATATGGACATTATTAATGTGAAATAGCAAGCCATACTGAATTTTTTAGAAAGGAGTACGAGGAAAACTTCAAAAATCTATGCAGAGCTCATCAATGGAAATATTTTCAAACCTTACGATCCGTCTTGGCAAGATCCTTGACCAAAAGTCAAACTGAAGTCAATGTATTACAGACTAGGGCAACAGGAATGAATATGATCAGTTGATTCTACTCACTTTCTTATGGCTCTTCAGGACTGAGGGTGTCACAAAAGCTTTGTCACAGAGATCACACTTGTATTTCTTATGTCCGTCGTGTACAACTTGAATATGAACATTTAACGTGTCCTTTCTTTTGAAAGTAGCATCACAGTGATCACACTTGAAGGTCCTCTCACCTTATAAAGAGAAAAAAACAGGTGATGTCTCTGGAGGTTGTGGCAGAGGCCAGGTTAACCTGGCTGAAAGCTTTAAAATCCAATTAAATTAATTAAAAGAGAGGAAGAGACATGTTCTGAACACCTGTGTACATCTTTTGAGAGAAAGGAAAGCAAATATAAAGAAAGGATGATGTCCTTCTCAACAAATGGACATGGCTGATCTTGAACTTCGAAAGTTACATCCTTGACTCCTTTTTGAATTGCAAGACAGAAACACCTGAAAAGGGAGTTTATGAAATATAATTTTTTCCACTAAGTTGTTTGTGAGGTAAAATTTAAGCAATTCTACATCAACCTGCAGCATGTTTGCTTCTAAAACAACACGGGGATATTAAATTAAAAAATCTGTGTTGTAGGCTGAAGTTTGATTTTTCCTAGAAGTTTTGAGTTTCACAAACCATTTCTTTTTCCTGCAGCACAGATAGGTAAAGGCAGCTAAATCCATTTAGAAATTCTGGCCTGTTCCTCTTCTTTCTTTATAGTGGTGTTTCAGGAACAGCTAGATCTGCCACAAATCACAGTCCTAACTTAGAATCTCAAATTTCCTGAGCTCCCATCCTCTTAAAAAAAAAGTCAAAGAGATGTTTTTAGTGAGACCTTCGCCAAGGCCTACAATTCTACACACTGTGAATTACAGCTTTTGGACAGTCTGCAAATGCTTTTTGTTAGAATATACATTACTGAAGACGCTTTTAACTTTTCCTCATCATTTTTAACATTAATCATTGGAAAAAATTTACAAAATCCACAGCCTTATAAAATTGCAGAAGGTTTGAAAGACAATAATAAAAGAACAAACTGAACATGAAGTCCAATAACTCATCTAACAGAAACACTGTTATTTGAGATTAAAAAAAGAAAGTTTTGTTGGTTTCTTAGTTATACCAATGTGAAAATTTCCCAAATCTAAGTACTGCCTTCTGAGCTACAAGGATTTTAGATGAGTATTTTCTAAAACATAAACTGCTGATGTTCACAGGGTTGAATGGCAGTTTGGGCTCTGCAAACATTAAAGAAGGAGAAAATTCCACCAAAAATGAACTTTCATACAGTCAGTTAAAAATAGGACAGAATGCCAAGAACAAGTTACTCATGAGGTAAAATGGGCACAGCATTTCTCTGAGCTGTTAGTTCTGGGCCAGGGCAGGAAACATGAGCCTGGGCTGGCACAGAAGAGACAATCTCAGCATCCAGCTCTAAACTGGATTACCCACAAAAGCTGAGTAAGTCACCAAGTCATCTCTGTTTCCACTTCTTCTTTCTTAAAATGGAGGTAACACTATCTCACTGAGTGCAGAAATAAATCTCTTGTCGTCGGACCTCAAATCATTGCTAGATTTTCTACAGCACATTTGGATTTGCATTTAAGTGCATTTAAAGACAAGGTTTGAATTTGGTTCTGAATTTTCTAACTGCCTGGGGTTAGAGTTGCAACTTAATACCAATTTAACACAGCAAGTTGCATACTGGAGCAAGGTGCCAGATGTCTGTTTTTCTCCATGGAAGGTGAGAACTGAGGAAGCCCTTTTTCCTCTCTGACTTAGCACTTACTGTTATGGATTAACAGATGCCTTTGGAGGGAGAACGGGGTGCGGAACAAAGCCTTGCACTCCTCACACTGGAATGGTCTCTCCTCGGAATGTGTCTGCAGATGAAAGACAACATGTCAGGAGAAAGGCTCACGGAAATCAATTAGTTGGCATTATAGTAATTATAGCTAATTTTCTGGACTGGATTCAGGAGGGGATGAAGATTTAAAACAATTGTTCTGCCATGATCCAGAATCCTGGAAGTCAGCACATTAGCCACTGAATAACTGTGCCTTCCCAGTCCTCAGAACTGTCACATGAGGTGTGCATGTAAACAGAGATAAAAATACAGAATAACCGGGGAAAAAACCTACAAGCTCAGTTGAACTGCTTTATCTGTACTAACACTGGCCTGGAGTACTTATTAATATGAATAAATGCTTTAAAACATGCACACAAACCCCTTTTTTGAAGTTACCATTGATCTGATGCTCAAGAGAGTACCTAACATTTGGCAAAGAAAATTTCTCAAATCATGACAATAATCTTACATATCCTTGTTTCAGTCTCTTCTATTAAAAAAAAAACCAAAAAATCCCCACAACACACAAAACCCACAAAACCTCAAAAAAAACCCCAAAGCCATGGAAGCATCAATACTGAGATTTTTGTTGGCTGTAGAAGAATTTGCTGTAGCTGAAAAACAGCCTCAAAGCCATGAATAAAATAAAAGACTAAGCTGGGAGGAGTCTCCCAAACTACAGGGTTGCTGAAGCAAATTTCTTTTCTGGAGCTTGGTAAACATCCAGCTTTATTCTACTTTTATACATTTCAAAGCACTTTCCCTGTTTCATAGAGTTATTAACTACTATCCCACTGTAGATAGTAAATTAATCTGTACAACTTATTATCTACCCAATTTCCTACTATTTTTGCAAAGGAAAGCAGGTTTTTAAAGCACCAGTGTCTCAGTATTGTATTAGTTCACAAGGACCTTATTAGAAGCTGCAGTGCCAGGAGGAAAAGGGGACGGACAGTCAGTGTTTTATAATATGCAGGAAATTAGGTAAACGAGTTAATTAGACTAAGGGCAAATATTAGCATAGCACATATTTATATAATCTATTTTTGCTATTCAAAATACCCTACAGCCATTATAGCTATCCCTTCAGCTGTGGAGAAAAAGGGGACTGTGGGGATTTTAACCCCAGTGTCCTCTTAGGCACACATAGTACCAAAACATGAGTACTGCAATGGTACAGAGAGGCTTTGCATTCAAAGTCAGTTCCTGGACCTCAGTCTATGTCCCTTAAAGCAAAAAGGCAACTGGAGAACCATCAAATGTGTGGAATATTTCATGTAACTCCTGCTACATGAAATCTGCTGAATGTTTCAGCCCAGGTCCTACAGGTTTCCATCCCAGCTTGCATGAGTTGCCACCCTGCTCACAGCCTGGGCAGTCAGGCCAAGGATTGACAGGACATGAAGAGACTGAACTACCTTCTCACCTCAACAGGGGGTTCCTCCAGAACAGGGCTGAGACATAGTGAGGAGACACTGTGGGGAAGCTGGCAGTGCTGCTGTCTGTGCTGTACCTGTTCTGTGGATAAATAGAAGGGTTCAGTCTCCAGAGCTGTCAATCTGGCACTTTCCACGAGCGCAAAAGTTCATGCTGGTTATTGAAAAAATGCCCTGCTTTAGAGCACTCCCCACCTGAGTGATAGTTCTGAAGAGCACACTGATTTGTACAGAACTCCCTCTTAGCATCTCCTTTAGAGTTCTCCTGGTCTTCTTATCACAATATATGTATTCATGAGCACATCTTAACTTCACTACAAAGAAAACCACCTACCCAGGCATAACCTCATGCAAGGGGACACAGATGATCTGCAGCAACTGAGCACGGGCTCTTAGGGAGTATTTCGTGGCAGCCTTTCCTACCACAGCATCTGTGGAGGCTTAAGCCCAGCCCAAGGCTACTTATTCCCAACAGATAAACTGATGGAATACAGTTGTTTCAAATCATTACACTCCCCAGGACCAAACAACCCTGGATTAACTGTAAACCCTTTAAAATCCTGCGTCTGATGACCTATTTCTGCTCACTGTCATATCCTCATAGTTTATTCTCTGAACTCATCCTCTACACACGGCAACAAAGGAGCAGATGGAACAAAAACATCTCCTGGAAGGAGGTAATCTGCATTATATGGCTCAGAACATGCACCCTCATCCAATCCAACCTGCATGAGAGGTGACTGCTTTTATCCGTAGCACAATCCCACACTCCATTTGCCTCCTCATTTCAGATATTATTGCCTTGCCTTGTCACAGGCACCTTTGAAATGACCCAACATACACACACATCTAAAAGATGTTTAAAAGCACATGCTGTGGGAGCCACCTTTATTCTGATACTTCCAACACAAAATCAGGTTAAATAACCCCCATAAAGGAACCAGAGAAACAACACCAAGAAGTTTCCACAGGAATCAGGAATTCAAAGGCACAAAATGTAGCTCTATTCTGTTACTTGTAACATATAACAAGGATGGAGGCCTGCTGCAAAACCCCAACTGTTTTTTTAAACATGTTGCTATCAAACTTTAAGGCCTGTCTGCTGCGAAATGCTGTTGATTTAAATGTTTTTAACTACTAAACCCATTCCTACCGCAGGTTTCAAAGCTCCCTGCTACTAACTAGTAATTAGAACTCAAAAAAACCAGCCTGAAATTATTTAGTTTAACTTTTCTCCTTCAAAAAGAAAATTAAACTTAGGAGGACCTCTTAAAGGAATGCACAGCTAAAAAATCATTAAAAACCCAAGCTGAAAAAATATACAGAAGTATGATAGATAATAAAAGGTTTGTTTCCACATTCCTGCAAACAAGCAAAACAACTATTGTCCTCTTCCCCTAGGAAGCCTTCCCAAAATCATGGCACTTAAATCTATTTTAGCATCCCAACCCACCACATCCTTGAGTTACCTATGTGACAACTGGTTTTTGTGCATACACATCCACACTCCCCTCTTGTCTCCTACCCCTCCTCACATTGGTTACTCGATGAAGAGAGGTATGCCTAAAAAAAGAATTAATTCAGGCCATCTTTGTCAGTCTCCTGCCTCTGCTGTTCATCTCTTCATGGAACAAGTGACTGTGGAGGCCTACATGTGGATGGGGGAATATTACAGCTGTTTGGGGAATCTTTATGTAAACACAGGAATAAGTTTCTTTCACTGTAGGACAGAGGTGATTTACAGCCAGTACTACGTGCAAACAGGTTTAGGAAACAAGCATTCCAACATGCTTTAAGGAATTCTGTCAAAATTAGGTACTCTTAGGTCTGAATTTTAAGATTTTCCCCATTAAGTGGAGCCTCTAATCCTTTCTTATGCTAGTGGTGCTGCTGCTTTAACCACAGAATTGGGTCAAAGTGTTTACTCATTCATACTTAATCCTCAAGTCCATTTTCAACCCAAACCAGTCACCAATGGCAAAGTAACACGAGGAAACATGTAGAAAAATATTAATTTAAGATAAAGAAGTATCTTTCTAGGTGATATTTTATGCATTTTCCCTAGAATACATCCACTTTGTGAGATTCTGCCCTGTTTTCTTGAAGCCTAAGCCATAAAACGCAATGACAGCACGTTTGGGAGCTAATCTTGTCCTTCAGTAGGCTGCTGTGTGCCTTCCCTGGGAGACAGTCATCACCACTCCATCCTGCAAGGGGCATCAGGACTGCTCTGACAGGATTGATGGCTCCAAGGGCAAGAGATGGTGCAAAGATCCTGTGCCAAATTCCCAGATGGCAGAGAACACGAGCCAAACTGTGAAAGACTTGTAAGTATGGGGATATTGGGGTGGAGTTTTGTATTTTTGTATTTTTTTTTTACAGCCTTGTAATTCTGAAACAGCAGTCATGGATATAGACTTGCCATGA
This sequence comes from Pseudopipra pipra, assembly GCF_036250125.1. NCBI lineage: Eukaryota > Metazoa > Chordata > Aves > Passeriformes > Pipridae > Pseudopipra > Pseudopipra pipra. The sequence continues at coordinate 4,588,026 of NC_087552.1, forward strand.
AAAATTTAAACCCAGGTTAAAACTAGTGACAGGCATTATAGAAATTAGGCCAAGCAGATTTGAGCTTAAATCAACACAAGCAGAACATCCCTTTGTGAGCCTATTTTTCAGGTAACCTTTCTTCTGGTGTTGTTTTACTATGTGAACACTACCAAGTTTAAATCTAGTGTAGTTTGAAAGCATCTGCTGCTAAGTCCAACAATGACTTCAGGAGGACTACACTCAGTTTTATTCAGTTGTGGTATTTTAAAAAAAAATAAATTTGAAGACATTTTAAATCAGTTACACTTTTAACTTGGTAACCTAGTATTTAAAAAAAACCCAAAACCAAAAACCCCCACCAAAACAAAACGATAAAAAAAATACCAGAAAATTCAAAATGGGATTTATTTGATGCTTTTAACCAAGCAACTGTGATTTACTTCTGCCTATTTAACTTTTTTGTTTGCTAGAACTGATTTAGTATTTTGAGACTTTGGATATAACAAAGAACACTAGCACTACATTCTCCAATACTTTAATCCCATGTTTATAAGCATGGCAGAGCTTAATGATGAACCACTTAAAAGAAGAAAAAAAAAATCTGCAAATCTGAGGCTGGCAGACCTGTAAACAACAACAGCAGAGTGCTTTACCTTCTTGTGATTCTTGTAAACATTTCTGTGGGCAAATCCCTTTCCACAGAGCTTGCATTTATAAGGTTTATCTTCACTGTGTATTATTTTGTGTGCAGTCACTTGATCAAGTCGTTTGAAGGACTTATTGCAAACCTCGCAGGTGTAGGGGCGTTTTTCTGCAGAAAATGAGTGGGGGACATTTAATCTCCTGTTTATACAGGGGGAGAAGATGAAAGGCAGAGACAGTCATCTCCTCAGAGAGATTTTTGCAATTAAGTCAACCCAATTAAGATTAAACCAATTAGAAAGACATCTAATGCCCTTTATGTTAGACAGTTAAGTCACTTCACAAAAGATGAGCCATGGTGTATCTCAAGAAATTGGCACATTCTTTGCAATACTCATTGCTAAAACTAAATTCTGATTAATTAGCTTAAATCAAAAGAGAATGACTTCAAAGAGGAAAACTCTGTTTCCAGATTACAAATGTGAAAGAGGGCATGACAGTTTAAATGTTTTAAATCTTAATTAACAATATACATATTAGCTTCCAAAACCAAGAGTTCCTATGCAAAAAGCCTTTGTGCTTCAACTGGTGACTGCAACTTAACTACACTAATGCTCATCCAAAAGTGTCAGAAGAAAGCCAGGAGCCTCTGAGATACAGATTATGTTGTGAGAAAAGAGTTTTTTGGTGTGGACTGATACCAAGAAAATAGTTCAATTCTAAGCAGCTGTGCAGCTGTAAAAACCTGCATTTGTTTCAATGCTAATGCGTTTGACAGAAGGATGTTTGTGTTCCCATTGTGTTGGTTGATGTTTCTAATCAGCGGTGAAGGACACAGAAAAACCTGGCAGAGCCGATCTGTGTCACACTGCCAAACCCAGGGACCAGCCACTCCCTGCTCACAGTGACCTGTGCCGGCTGAGCACGGGCACGAGGAAATATTTGGGTGGTCTATGGAACGGCCTGGAGCATGAGCTGCTTTCCTCTGACCAGAAACTACGTGCACACGGCCCCACCAATACACACACGAATGTTTCCCTTTTGACCACAGATCACTGACAGCACGCCCCAGCTCCCGTCCTCTTCTCTTCACTCACTGCTTTTCCCCTCCTCTCTATGCCACGTAACCATCTTTTGCCCCATCCCAGCTCACTGACCTCAGCTTCCCCAGCTGGCACAACAAAACAGCTTGACAGAGCAGCAATAGGGAGAAGACTACAGCATTACACCTGGATTTTTAAAAGGCTTTGATAGAATAGCTTAGATGGTTTCCTTGGAACCTGAGATTTGCTTGACCAGCTCAGCACAACGTAGATTTCATCAAGCCTTCTATAAGAAACTAGTTCAGGTAAAATTCAATATCCATTAAGTAGATATCCATGGGTTTGAGTTGTTTTTGTACATTACCTGAGTGAGTTATCATGTGGCGCTTCAGCTGGTTTGCTGAAATAAATTTCTTGTCGCATTCCTGACACTCAAAGATCTCGTGGACCTGCAAAATGAGTGTTTAACAACAATTAAATGCATGCCTCAAACAAGATCATGCATCTTACATATACAGAAAGTCCCTAACAAGCTGTAGCTATTTTTTAGCCAGTTGCCATATTAATTCTCATAAATATTCTGTGATTTCCCCTTTGCTGGTCCCTTGGTGAAAAACATCATCTCTCAAAAAAATAAAAATTCATAATTGCAAACAAAAAATTATCACTACAACAATGCTGCAAATTTTCATAACCTGTGTTTCTAACTATCAGATCCTTTCAAAATACCATTATTAGGAAAGCACCAAAAAAGATGCAGAATAACTTCTCAGAACACTTCCTTCTAGTCTTATGGGCAAAAACAACACAGAAACCACTTCATAGCTTCTGTATGAATTTTAAAACACAAAAACTATCAAACTCTTGCAGGCTTGTTTCTCTTAAAAGCTTTTAGATACAAGACAGTGGAGGGGCAGCAGTGTCTCAAACTGTAAATGCAGTATTTTCAATACTGGAGCACATAAGGTCACCAAGGACAAAATGCTGGGCTACTCCCGTATATGTGCTCACTTCTAAGTTTCAGTTCTGTGAGCAATTCAAATTCCAAAACAGGAGACCCTTATATTAAAAGGAATCCTTTAGCAAGAATCTGCATCAGTGAAGATTAAAAGTCCCCTTGCTTCCTTGCTCATTATTATCTTTGTTGAGCGACTGAACTTTACGTTTTACTCGAACTTCAGAACTTAAGTCTCAGCATACAGTTCAGATGGTGTTTTATTTGTTCTACCACAAACTTACAGAAAGGAAATCTTACAACAAACTCGTTTATTCTATTACCCAGTCTTCTGCAAGCTCCTGTGCAGCATTTCCTCAGTTGTGTTGCTAGGAATTTAATTTTGTTTATACTATCATATCACCTAACAGCCCAAATCATGGACTACTGTAAATATCAGATAGAAGACAGTAATGTACAACTGGAGGATAAGACAAAAGAGAACCAGTGGATATACACAGTCCTACATTTCCTTGAATTTAAAAAAAAAAAAAAAAGGCATTACATCAAAAATTAACATGTTACTGTTTCCACAGTCTGGAAAACAAGAAGGTAAGATTAAGGGAAGCAAAGTTTAATTGTGCATGGCTAAGGAAGATCATTAGACATTTAAGACACAAGCAAGGCACAAGACACACAAAGTTAAAAATGAGTTGAAATAAAAGATGGCATGAAAGCTACAGATCATGTCTTCAGAAAGTAGACATATGTCAATCCCTTACAGCCACCCTCTTCACCTCCCTTCTCTGTGTTGATCACATTTATCTCTTTCTGTTGTTTGGGCTGATTTTTTGTTACACTCTACCTTTCTATTCTCTGCTTTTAGTTCTTTACATTGATAGGAAATGTGTGGGGGAAAAAAAAATCATCTTTCTCCCAGTTTCACCTATTGGTTTCTTACTGGTTTTATTGCCTGTATAAATATTTCTGGCAATGATGATCCTGCCCCACTTCCCACAAAAGCAAAGTAATTCAAGCAGACAGACAAGCATGAGCCCTACTATGTGCAATCTCCTTCACTACCTGATGTGAGTGAACCTGGAATATCTATTTTCTGGATATTTAAAAAGAGAAAAAGTTTGATGCACAAAATCTTCATGGTGACTCTCAAGATGAGTAAGTGCTCAGCTGACATGTCCAATGCTATTTGAGAAGCTTGTTAGTGTGTGTGACAGTGTCTGCACAGAATTGCAACTACTGAAACAGAACAAACATTTTAATAAAATGGACACACTAACCAGGATATTCTGCATTTTCAGGGCCTGATGTGTGAAAGGTGCACCAATGCATAAAGCTTTTAATTACATGTGTGGCAAGGCACACCATGATTTGATCTGAGGAGTAACAAAGTTAGACTAGAAAGGACAAGTAACACAGGCAAGGAGAAAAACAAATTTAAAAGGAGGGGCCTCATCATTTCCTTTGCAACAACATATTTTAATTGATATCATCTATATCCTCAGTGGATTCAGGTTATAACCAGGGCATTATTAAAGACTTACAGTTAATCTGATAAACAGTACAATGCAGCTTTTTGCAAAAACAGAATCTCCTGGGCTTTAGTGATTTATCAAATTAATCTTGCAGAGACTTCCTTTGGGTATAATGGCTTCAGAATCTCATATTCATAGTCCATCTGTATCTCTGTATGAACACCCTTACTTCCAATAGATGGTTTTCAAACTGTTAACCCCTCCTGTTCTGGTTATAAAAGATTATGTGCATAAACAAAAAGACATTAAAAATTTGGAGTTGAGGAAGATGTTTTTTTTACTCCTCTGTAACTCCAATACAAATAACACCTCAGTGGTATGTCAGAAAGCAGTGACCATATTCTACACAAAAACTGAAGGCTTATGAATCTACTTTACGGTCTCTGTATGCTGTCATTACATAACACACTTTAGATTAAGCTTAGTGTTTAAGAATGCTGAAGAACAGTGGGCAGCTCTGACTTAATGCTGGGATGCAGAAATGATACAAGCACAAACATACTTGCACTGGGTAAAAGATGCACTAAAACTTTAGGAAGATCTTTGGTTTAACCAAGTGCAATTACAAAAACAAGCCCCCCCAGTGTAATCTGCTGGGTTTGTAACCATGGCAGATTACCCAAAGGCTTGCATTACAGCAGCTTTCCAGTGAGCTGAGCAGCACAGCCTCACAGCTCAGGGAAGTCAGTGCCTGCTGTGAGCCAGCCTTCATCTCACTGACCTTTCGATGCTCTTGGAGATTTGTTGCTGAGGAACATTTCTTATTGCACACTGAACACATCAGCTTCTTCCTAGAATTTCCTGAAACAGAAACAAGATACCACCAACGTCTTAAAAAGGAAGTGCTAAGAAAGAATCTAAATATTTCCACTGAACCTGTGACTTTTCACAGGTCATTGGACTGACATAAGATTTTTCATATTTGTAGCCCATCTTCAAAGTGTTCCATGTCAGGAGTTCTCTGTGGGTGTCCAACAAACCAGTTACTGATGGAATGTAAATCAAGAAAACTAGAACAATAAAGAAAAAAACTCTTCAAATAGATGTTATCATACCTCACCAATCCCATATGAAGAGCACAACTCACATCTAGGAACAACTCACTGCATAACTGAACAGTTCATTTATTCCAAAGTCAATACAGGACTTACTGCAGCAATGACAAAAAAATATCCCAAACTGAAGTCAAAGCCACCATTTCCCATCCTTGTTTATTTAGAAAGCATTAAGCATCCTACTATATAAAATAATATCTCATTAATGGTCTTTAAATGAACAAAACAGGGAAATCCTATTGGCACCAGATCATGAATTCAAATCTCATCTAAAATGTAAATTACAAACCAGCTACAGGTCAGATACCAGATGCATTTTCTTTCCCTTTTCACAGCTCTTTTAAAAAGTGACAGATTGCTTAATTGGTTTTAGCTATTACTTACCTTTAGAAATTCATTTTAGTAACCCACAAAGCCATTTTACTACAATAAAAAGCCACTATAAACCTAATTCTTTGTTTGTAACTACATGCCCATGCAGGATAGCTCCTAGCTTACATAAAACATGTTCATGCTACACTGAACACCAAAAAGAATGGACACAGACCAAAGAGGAAGAATTCCTACTATGTTGATTCTTCTTACTACAATGCACCCTGTCCATCCATTGGTTCAATAATTAAATGTGTAGTGTAAAAGAAGTATCAAATCTCACGAAATGCATTTGCTGTTATAAGACTTATGACAAGCATTTATATATGCAAATACACACATAACACAGGAATACACTTAGTCCTTCAACTCACAAGGACATTAATGAGACCTTTTCAGAGGAAAGGAAGGTAGCAGGGAGTATCTGTTCATAGCTTTGCAAAACAGGGAACACACAACAATCCCTTCTACTTTCCCTTGGCTCCAGGGAACACGAGGCAGGAAGGAATTCTAGAAGTGTCCCCCAGCAGCAGCAGGTTCTTTTCCTTCCTTCACCAACACCACTTGTGACTTCTACAACTGCCAAGGGGTAAAATAAAAGCTCATTGTGTGGGCAGTGCAAAAATATCCTCCAGGTATCTGCTCTCAGTCATGTGTGGAGTGATTCAAGAGAACTGTGGAATTCATATGGCCCTACATAACTGACCACAGCTAAGCCTAAATGTAACAGTGCTCATGGATGAAAAAATTCTTACTGATACTGAAAAAAGGAGATAACCTTGTATAAGAATGATTATGGAAGGTATTTTTGGTATGATTATGCAATGGTTTGTCAGGAGAAAGAGATTTCACGTAATGAAAGTCTTAAAATGCATCTCAGTGGTGCCATCATCAACTAATACACACAACTTCTCTGTGCACTCTGGAATTCATTCTGCTGTCCCCACAGTAGGGATCTCCCACTGACATGGAGATGGGACATGCAGAGAACAGAATGCCAGGACTGAGACCTGCATTGTGGACCTGAAAGCAGTATTTTGCCCTTTCATGAAGAAAAAAAGAGAATCAAGTTTGCTTGAAAACTACTGATTTGCAGTGCACTGATATAAAAACACCAGGGCCTAAGAGGACTAATGGATTGTCTGGTCTGGCTTCCTGCATGACAGAGGCTATAGAATTTTATGCAACACTCTCATCAAGCCTAATCATTTGGGAAGCATGTCTTCCAGAAAGACATCCCATTGTGTCCTGAAAATACAAAAAAAATCAAGAACTCACCACTTCCTGGAGCAGTTTGTGCTGTGCCAAAAGGGGTTGATTTTCCTCACTACTGAAACATTTTGCTCCATCTATCCTTTGCCTGGCTTAAGCTTCCCAAGATGCCTATTACATTTTCTGCAGGAGACTAATGATTCATCTGCTTTACAGTAATTTCTCCCTGGGGGAGGAGGAATAGTTACTCCTGCAATTAGTTACTTCTTAATTTTCATTTTGATACAAACAAATCCATTAAAAAAAGAAACCAAAGACAATGTTTACTCTGATTTGCAAATTTTAGGGCAGGGACATGTTAGAGGGGGTTTTCTCTGCAGAAGCATTAAGCTCTTTCTTACCACTGTGGACATTTTCTTTGTGCTTTTTCAGGGCATCCTTACTCTTGAACCTCTTCCCACAGCTTTCTGCCTTGCAGATGAACCTGGCATCCCCTCTGCACGCCTCCTTGTGCTGCTCATAGCTATATGGAATCACAAATAAAGGAAAAAAACCAGCACATGGAGCAGGATCTCCAGAAACCAGCCACACAGCAAGTACTCTGAGCTGAACACATGCTGCACTGCAGAGTTCCAAGGCCACCTCATGCATTACTTACAGCAGAGAGGAAGGAAAGCATTTGACTCCTGTCCCTGTTAGGATTCCCACACACTAACAAGCTGGAAAGAGAACATGCAAAGGGAGCCCAGCAATGCTATGACAGCAGTCCAGCAACTGGGACACAAAACCTCGATTCTGAGCTGAAGGCAGTATTGCAAACAGAGCACTGAAAGCTTCTGGAGGAGTCTCCTGGGCTGATGTTCTCTGTGCACTGCAGGACACTAAAAGACAAACAAAAGAAGAAAGAGAGTAAGGGGGACATTCTACAACTTACACAGCCTTGCAGTAGCTAAAAACATATATACACATACATATACACCTCTACAAATTTTCAAGTAGGTGAGGAATCTATCCCGTGTGAAGTCTCCTGGAATTTAGTGGGACTAATCAAAGGCATGAACAGCAAGAGTCAGGATCATACTGCTGTACCCTCACAAGGATTAATCTTACCTGGCTTGATGCAAATACACAGCACACACCCAACTTCTACTATAGACTAGAGGGAACAGGGTTAAGTTCAAATGAAAATATTTAATTGCCTCCACCAAATACTTCTCTGCTATGCAATTTTATTTATTTCCATGAAAGAACACAGATCTCACATAATGCTGCCAGCTCTAGGAACATGAACATCATTCAGATGTAAAAAAGATCAATGTATTACAAGAGCAGCCTTAAGTGCATCCTATGCAATGTGTTTCTTTCCAATACAAGAGAGTTAGATTAATCATACTATGTATAATCACTTAAACATCTAATGCACCATCTGTAATTAAATGTATAATAAAATATAATATATCTATTTAATTGCAATAAAAATTATATATATATAAACAAGACACAAAACCAGTTACATTTCTGTACAGAAGTAAAATTGTAAGGTGTAGGACTTTAGTAACAAAACCACATATTTACACTCTCAAAGAGAATAAAGAGGTGCTATTAAATCTCATGTCTTTCATGTTTCTATTTGGGTTTTTTCTATCACCCAAAGTTGGGGTTTTTTTTCTTTTAAATCCTTCTTTAATTCTGTACCAACATCTACAGCTTAAAAATTCCATCTCCTAAACTGCTAAATATTCCACTGATGGAGACCAGGAGTTTTGCACCAAACTGTAGCTCTGATCTGGTCTACAGTGTATGATTTTTAAACATAAAAATTTAGCAACATTTTTGCCTTTCAAATTGAAGTCTCCCGCAAATATGAGAAATAAACATATTAAAAGGCTAAAGTAGAGTAAGAGTACAAATACAGAAGCATAAAAATTAAAGCTGAAATTTTGATTAGGTCAAAGAAATAGATGATTGAATGAAATCAATCGAAATGATCCCTGAAAAAACACTCCTGTTTCTACTCACTGTCTTTGTAGAGCTTGTTTAACAGGGAATTTCTTTCCACAATTTCGGCACTTAAATTCCTTTTCCTCACTGGGCTTTTGGTGCAAAGTCTGCAGATGTTCAGCTAGAATCTCCTGGCTGGCAAAACTGGATTCACAGTGTGGGCATGCATGGTCCTCTTTACAGGTGAGGGGATCTGCACCATTGGAGGCAAAACCAGTGGAAAAGAGTAGTTTTCAGGCAATATTTTGGTTACATTAAGAGAGATTTTCTGCCAGAAACAGATGATGCAAAATGGCATCCTGAAATTCCCAAAAGGCACTGTCTCTGACTGGATTATAAACAGCCTATCTTGAGTGGATTACCATCAGCATTACTACAAATGGAGGCAAAGTATTAAGCCGGGTGTGACTTTGGCTGTTGGCCCCAATTAGTCAGGCAGGTTGTGTCTACTCAGATAAAGATGCTGAGAATTCCCCCAACAGCTCAGGTCGCCTTCCTTTGCTGAGACATCTCACCTTTAGGATTGTTGGATTTATGAAAAGGTTTATTTCTCTCCCATCGAAGCAAGAAGGAAAGTCACCCCCTCAGAGCAAAAACTTAGCTTTCATAAGGCTGAGTCAGGTGAAACAAGCTCTGTCTTTAGTTCAAAAATTAATAGTTACTACTTATGACATCTAAGCTCACTCACTACCCCTTCTTATTAGACAGAAAAGAACCTCAAGTCAAACTAAAGAGATAAGTCATACAAGAACTCAGACAAAACCCAAGAAACCTATGCAGTCAAAGTTCTCTTTCTCCTTTGTTACTATTTTCAGCTCTCAAGTCACCCTATTTGCTACATCTTGCTCACCTGCAATTTTTTCACCAGCTGGCTGCATTTCTTTATTGTTGCCACTGTCTTCAACTTCCTGGATAAGGGTTACCTCTTCCTCCTCCTCTTCCTCTTCTTCCATGTCACTGTCCAAGTACCCAATCAGAAGTTCTGTGTCTGTTTCAATATCTTCCACAGCCAGGTAGAAAATATTTTCCCCTTCCTGTTTCAAACAAGCAATAAATCGTTACCTCAGAAAAAGAAAACTCCAGACACAAGTACGGGACTCTGAACTAACATCAGCCCTCAACTGTGGAAGGGTTGGCTCTGTTCCTCAGGGAGCACAGTGCCACAACAGCCTTTTCTAAGTCTTCTTTACCAGCGTGGCTACATGGATAAAATGCATGACTATCCTGGTATTTGGGAAATATTCCCCTGCCTCACCTGGGAGGCTTTTCCACTACTCACTGTAGTTTAGACCAAAGTGAAGATAGCGCTAAAGTCCTCTTCCTGCCACACTCTGCTTGACAAGAACTTCAGAGTTTGAAAATTAAATATTCGAGCATTAGAAAAATAGCAAAATGTGGATAATTAACACAGCTTAGCTCTGTCCCCAGTTGGCTGCATCAGTTCCAACACAGCTTTCAGCAGCACGTTTACACGGTGTTATCTTCTCTCTTCCTCAAGATTCCCAGCCTTCTCCAGCAGGCTTTCAACCCTGCTCAGTTCAGTTGTCTCCATTACCAAGTGAGCAGGCACATCTGGAAAACACACTGCAAACCCTCGGCTGGTTTAAATCAGCGTGGATCCACAAAAGGCCAAGAGATCCAGCCCACATTCTGCACGACAGGACAAACTACATAACAATAAGCTCCAACACCTCGACAATGACTAAACAAGCTTCCAAACAGACACATGAACTGAGAACTTTAGTCTTTGACAATGCTTAATTAAAATACCCAAGGTTGGCACAGTGGGAGCTAAGGGGGGGGGAAATCTATAGCAAAACCATCTGTCTTCTGAAGTGATACTCAGAGGTGCCTAGGTGCCTTTTCTTTTTGCCATATGCCAACCAACTGCTTTAGGCACGACCCAAAATGCTGCAGGAGACTCATTGTTATGCAGCAAAGACTCCCAAGTTCTACCACAAATCTTAAAGCTTATCTGATTAACATCCAGCCAAGTTAACTGAAGCTTCTTTCCACTGCACCCAGCCACATATTTTGTATCAAGCTTCCCTGAACAAGGACAAGATAATGATTTTTAATTTTTGTAATATACTAAGATTAATTCAAACTGCCAACAGGGATGTAGAATTCCTTGAGCTGTAGAAGGCCTGGTATATATTATACAAGATATTGTCACACAAGAGTGAAACCTCCTTAATTCAGCAGACCTGATAGAGCTGCTGCTTTCAAGGATGCACCACTTTTCTGTCCTTATCTCAACAGCAGCATTGGAAAACAAAGAAAATGATGCATTTTTTTCTCTAGATCTGTTCTGCAGTCCAGATATCCATCAGCATCCCAACCAAACTTCTGCACACAGCTATAAGTTGCTGGTTTTCATATGTCTCTGTCAAGTTGTAGAGACCCTTAATTTACTGCAGTCTGAACTCAAAACAAATCACATACTGAAACTCTTGACATGAGGAAAAGTAAAAGGTCTTTCTACACTCAGTTTCCACTTACACAGGATAAAATCACTGGGGTAAACCCCCAATACATCACTGTTTAGGATAACCTTATTCTAAAAGCAACACAACCTTATGAAGGGGAGCACCTGCCCATTACTGGCTTGCAAGAAACAACTTTAAAAATTAAAAATTTTGAGAATTGAAAGAAACAAAGGAAAAGTCATGTATCCCAGGCAGAAATAAACTCCCAAACATAACTCATTAAAGAACCAAATAGCACACCTAGATCACGGGACACACCTTACATCACACAGTAAATCAGGGAAAACAGCAACCAGAACTAATTATTCAGATTAACACAGAGCAGGGGCATGAACCCCAACAACCAATCTCTTATCAATACTGCTGCATCCTCACCATCTCTGCACTTTCTCTGCATGCATCTGGGGCTTATTTCACAGCTCTGTGTCTAAAAACATCCTGGTTCTTTCCTATTTGTGTACTTTTGGTTAGGAAAAAGATTAATGATAGATGTACTGCAGACTGTCAGTGCCTGAGTGCTCTTGGTTGCAATTGCTTTGAAAGGCCTTGGTGCCAGCCCAATCCAAACTCCTTTGTCCTCCAGGGTTAATTTGTCTGGCTTCTCCATCCAAACAAATGCTAATAGCCAGGTATTCAGAGCACTAATTAATCAAGATACACCCACGCTGTAGTAGCTCCTCAAGGCAGCGTTTCCAGTGAAACCAATGGAAGTTCTCCAGAAACCACAGAAGAATTATGTCTCTCCCTCCTATCCAGCAGCACGTGCATGAAGCACATTAATCTACATGCATGCAAGCACAGTAAACATAGTAAGAAATCTCTGGAATAATTTTAATAATCCTCCCGTTTCCAAGAACACACCTGCAGTTGTTCCACCTGCCCATCTGCTTAGACCACTCAGGCTGTTTTCCTAATAATGTCCACCCCCAGCAGGCAACAACGGTCCTGGGGGAAAACTCCAAGTGCTGGTCATGGTGGCACCACAACCTCCCTTCAGGCAATTCCTGGTTTTTTGTTCAACTTTGTTTCTCTCCCCCGCTGCCTTCACTGTCATCTTTTACACTGCAAGCCTCACCCACCTGCCCAGCAAATGCAGTTCTCCTTATCTCACTTTGCTCCACTCCAGGCACCTCTCCCATGCAGATTCTTGGCTGTTCCATACAGCTGCACACTTTCACATGTGCTTTGGAAGAGAGGAGGCTGAGAGGGAACAGGGGGTCACTGACAGCCCATCACCCAAAAGTGTCATCACCAATATGTCATCACTTCTGAAAGCTTAAAACAGAGCAGGAGGAAGCAGCATCTTTGTCATCTGAGGGAGTGCAGGGCTTTTATATCCTTCTGAGCTTGACCAGCTGGCTCCAACCCAGCCTTCTTAATCCTTATCCAGTTTCCTTGTGCCCACAACCACTCCTTTAAAAGTTACCTGACTTCTCTCTATCTCCAATTTCCTGGCACTAAGCCAGCTCTTCAGCCCACCTGTTGTGCCAGTTCTCTTTTGCTACCGCCTCAAACAAGCCCACTCTCCCTTTCCAGGTCTTTGCCTGCAGCTCCAGGCTGTCCTGTTTGCCATAGTAAAACCAATATTGGCAGCGTCTGTGAGGGCAGAAACCACAATCCAGGAAACGCGTGGAGATGAGTTCTTGGAGGCCAAGGCAGGAGAAGGCAAACCCACAAGCACAGGAAAGGTCCTGCATGCAGTATTAGGAAAGATGTGATCAGAATAATAACACCTTTCCAAGATGGAGAGCACTCAGGTGCCCCTGGGGGAGCCGGTGAAGCAAGATGGCTTTGCAGAGGTGCTGCTGGGGTCCCTTTCCTTACCGAGAAGCCCACTGGTACACACTGGATATTCCACTAAAATAACTATTGAGAAGTTGAGGTCATCTTGCTGAGTGTTTTATTGGAAATACAATAGTGACCATGAATTGTTCATGCTGCTCCCTCTTGTGAACCTGACTTTGCCCTTGCTGTCACTGCCTCTGCACTCATGACGTGCTAATCACTGAGAGGGCCTGAGATGGACGAGAGGTAAAGCAACTATTCACTGCTATACAAGGGCTAGGGTATCAAGTGAAACTAAGAAGTTTCTAGAAGAAAAACAGAAACATACTTCACCATAATTTGTAATTGCAACAGTGGAACTCGTTACCACAGAGTAGTGCTGCAAATGACAACTATAAAAATGCAAAAATAAAGTGGGTAGGTTCAGATCAATGGCAAAGGCTACAAAATGATTTTTTGGTTAATTTATCCTCAAGTACTACATGATCATCCTATCAGATAATCAGATCCTTCGATTCTCTGTTTTCTACTGAAATATTTTAAGCACCATACTCCCTTTCAAACCTCTCTCACTTTTATATTAAATTTTAAACTATAAGCCAAAGACATGATTCTGCTTTTCACACACCTAAATCCACACCTGAGTTTAGCTCAGAACACAAGTAGGCACCTAAATAATTAGTCCTGACTCAACCAGGTATATAGTTATCTTTTTAGTTTCCACAACGCCAATAAAGCAACCACATCCAGGCAAAAGCTTAACTTGACAGTAGTGAGAAAATTAAACTGTTGATACAGTTTAACTGTGAGTTAACCACTCTGGAAATTACTTTTATGTACACTGTTCACTTCAAATCAGGAGAAACAGTTCATGTAAGTGATTCAGTGCAATTTCATCACAGTGGATTAATATAAACCTTTCAAATAATATCAGATTCTAATCAGATTCAATCAGATTCTTTCATCATATCAATCTTATTTAGGGTATTATACTTAAGCACAAGAGTTCAGTTCTAAAAAGAAGGGTAGAAACAGGAAAGCAGTTTGCTGCTTCTCTCAGATCTTACAATTTTATTGCAAGACATAAAGACCCAAGAGGAGATCAAATCAGTAAATCAAGAACAGGAGGCAAATGGCAGGAATCCACCAAACCTACCTGGATGGCTGCCAGGTTCTTCTGTTCCTGGGATGGAGCCTCATGGACAAAGCGCAGCCAGTTGGAATGGCGTGGATTGCTCGCATCCAGGACATAAAGGACCTCGCCTTTGCTACCACGAACCTGCAACATCACACACCAAAAAGAAAAGGAAGTAAATTTAAAACTGTTTACCAAACACACACCATTATAAAGCACCAAGGCACGCTGGTGCCCAGCAAGTGAATCTTGCATTCAACAGGTAGCACAGCTGTGGTGCTCATTCAACTTTTCCTGTAAACGTATTTATTCACCTCAGAACAGGGGGGCAACTCAAATTTAGCAACTTTATTGAGCTCCCCCTCTCTTTTCCTACACTTTCCTTTAGTAAATGAGTATTCTGCCTGAGCCTCCCCAGTCTGAAAGCTTCATCACTGGTGCTCAGGTTCTTTTTTCCTCTCTCCTTGTTCCTTCCAGTCCTCTTTTTCTTTAGGATCTTGCCAGAAACCACTACAACTTGAGAGGTTCCTTTAGCAAGGGCAAAATCCATCTTGCCCTTGGATGGAGATCTACCTTCAGATCAAGGATCAATATTTATTCATTCCATATATCCTATTTTACAGGTCACTTGAATATCTTTTATATGTGCATCACTAAAAGAATTTTAAATATGCAGCCCCAATGAACAGCAGTCAGTCTTAAACTGTGCTTGGCTGAAATTTTGTCAGAATAGGAGATAATTTCACTAAACAAATTAGTGTCCTATGTAGGTGAAGGGCTGTGAGTTATTCACTAGAGGACATGTTCAGGTGTCAGGTTTTGCCCACTAAGTGAAAAAGCCACCTTAAAAAAAAAGTTGTGCACAAAAGATATAGACATGGATGAATCCAGAGCTTTTGGCTACAGTTACAGATCCATATAATTTCTATGATTGTAACAAAGTTCCAGCTTACACTGAAAAAATGAAGATAATAGAAATAAAAACTTAACACTAACCAAGTCATTCTTCACCCTTGAAACACAAAGACATACTGCTGAAAAAAATACATTTGTCACTGCCAAAAAAATTTGTTTAATTTTAAATAATAAATCACTTGAATCTGCACTGATACAGATGATAAAGAGCCGTGCTACAAGGTCATATAGCCACACTACTACTCCACGTGACTAATTTATATAATGAACGTATTTTCCTTTTCATCTGTCACCAAGAAGTATCCAATGCACGTATTTCCTAAGAGCCAGGGAATTTGGCCATGTAAGATCAAAATTAGATTGTCCTCATGGCTTTGTTTTTAGATGACTCACATTCTTGCTTTATTTGTTTCTAATAGATGCAATATCATATTCCTTCAGTATGACTGCTTCAATTACCTAAACACGTAGGATATCATCAGGAAGGAAAAACTGTATTCCCTTACAATAATAGCTGGTGACAGCATGTTGTTCTCAGATTTAAAGAAAACCAAAAACCCTACTGTAGTTTCTGCAAACAAATAAGTCGTCCAAATTTATTACTCTTCTTCCAAAGGAAAACATCACACCTTAAAAAGGACACATCGTGGAAAAGTGCCAGCATTTCAAACTTTGAAAGCTCTTTGACTTTCAAACACACAGATTAACCACCATGGAAAATGTCAAATGTACATACTGTAGTGCACCTGGGAACAATATTATCTCACACCAAGCACTGCAATGGGTTTTCCAGAGAACTTAGGGATGCCCCATTCCTGGAACTGTTCAAGTCCAGACTGGATGGGGCTCTGAGCAACCTGATTTTGTGAGTGGCATCTCTGCCCATGGCAAAGGGGTTGGAACAAGATGACCTTTAAGGTCCCTTCCAACCCAAACAATTCTGTAACACTGTAATAATCATCCAGTTCCACACAGGAAATCCATGGCAAAGGTGACCACTGCTCGATGATTAGCATCATCGAGCAATTAAAGTGAAGGCAATGGCTTTGTGATTTGGCTACCAAAGTATGGGCTACAGAAGCACACCACATAGGCCCTACAAAGGCTTCCATCAGATGCTGAGCTGGAAAGAGAAGCAATTCAGGTCCCATTATAAAAACCCTATGTTACACTATCCACCTTTTCACCAGTTCTTCATTTGCTTGATCCTTAAATCACGTAAGAATAATTTATATTCGCTTCAGTGATACACAGTGATCTCAGTTATGCCTTCTCAGTCCCTGCCAATCCATAAAGAGATGTAAAACATAAAGCAAAGCCTTAGCACATAAGGAAACTATTGAAAAAAGAATACAGTAAATCCCTTAAAAACATTCTATATTTTCTACCGCTTTTTTCACCTCATAAAGAAATAACGCTGCATTAAATACACAGATGGGAGGATGAAAAGTGAAGAAAAAAGTAAAAGCTCCGTACTTAACATGGACTACACTGGTGACATTCACCACTCCTTTCGTGGTTGCATGGAGAGGGAGTTTCCTGAATGAACAACTGGTCTTTGGATACCATGGCAGTGAATCACAAACTTCATATCTAAAACACCTAAAATGCACACAGATATCCAAAGCATGCACCAGACACAAGAGCACCTCAAAGAATTATCATCCTGAGAATCAACACACACAAGAGCACCTCAAAGAATTATCATCCTGAGAATCAACACAAAGGTGTCACTGAACTAACTCAGTCAAATGTCTTCACAGTAAGATGAATTAAGTCGATTAACAACCACCATATAAGAAATTATCCCCACATTTCCAGGACACATCCCAAGCTGTCATGTGTGCTACTTCAAAATGCTCATGAGTGCAACTGCAAACGCTCTGCCACGCACAGCTGGCAAGGCAAGAAGGGAAAAACAAAACTTCACTGCAAGTAAGCAGATGGTTATCTTTGCTGAAGGCAGTAAACACACTGCCTGCTTTCTGGAAACCATTTTCTAAACATTTATAAATGGAAAAACCTATGTTCATCAAACAATCATGTAAAGAAATGTACTGTGTTCTGCATTGCATTTTTTTTGATGAGTTGCAAACATGTTTTTTATTGTTACAGAATAAAAGAGGTAGATGCAATACTTCTGCATCCTCAGTTTCAGACCCCCATCACAGAGCACAAACTCATATTTTAACACTGCTGGAGAAAGTATTAAAACAACACTTGCAAAAGAAACCTGAGGCAGCAACTGGTGATTTCCTTACTCACTAAGAAGTCCTGAGACATAGACAAAATGTGACATTTTCCTTCAGCCAAAATACACAGTTTTTCACATTAATGAAGCTCCTTCTGGTGCAAGACATGACCTGACCTTGTCAGAGACAGAAGGGACAGAAGGCTCACTGCTATGCTCTTGCTAACATTCTGTGCAGTTTCCATAAGCAGGGATGAACTCCACATTCACTGGAATGACACCCAAATCTCCTGGAGGAAATAGTGTGTGCTCTTCCAGAACAAGCTCAGAGTAGGACAGGAACAGCACAGCCTATCAACAGGTGCTTCCTAACATCTTACATAAACCCCATAACTGAAGATGGGAGGCTAAGCCCCAGTCACTTTTGGAAATAGATTCTTCTCATCACCAAAACCAGAAGACTATTAAGGTGCTGTTCCAAAAGTTACTAAAATTAATACAAAGTCATACATTTGAATGGATAAAGATGACTAAAACAAGTTTTAATGGAAATTTAGCTAAATAAACAAATTTAATACAGTAAACTACTTTGGACACCTATCTATGCCAGTGGGGATTAATTCATGAAAATTGAAAATCTCGGATGCAAACTTGCAGCTCTGACTTGTGTGAAAGTCCAGATCATTTGCCTAAGAAATGAGAAAAACAAAAGCATTTCTGAAAATTTAACAAAGATTCACCCAAAAACATTAAAAGCCAACAATTTTAAAATGTAAATACTATCTGAGGAACAACGACTGGAAAGGTAGTCCTCATACAGAAAAAATAAAGACTACATTGCTAAGAGCTAGATTTATAATACTACATTCATCTTCAGGGCAAACACAGAATTCAGCAAAGTTTTTTATCGTGAAACTCTGGACGTAATTTGACTTCATGTCTTGTATGCAAATGCCTTTGTGTACCACAACCACATTTTACAGGCAAGATATCAAAGAAATAAGAAAAAAGAAAAAAAAAAGGAAAAATTCTACCAAAACACACCAAGCTTAAAGTGCTTGACTTTCTCATACCTCAACCCCAAACATTACAGCTCCGATGTAAAACTGCCAAGAGCAGATTTTCTGTTGCCTTCACCAGTTTCCAGGCAGGCTTATTTAACCAAAACCAATTGTCACCGCAAAAGTGATGAGAGTTAAGTACTAGAAACATTAGATCATTTCATTTTCTCATACGAACACAAACATTAACTGCCACTGAAAGACTGGTTTCTGATCTTCTCGGTCTCAATACAACAATGAAGAAAACATGATCTTGGCAGACAGACAGAAACCAAACCTGAAATATGTAACATTCAGCATTACATGGCATATTATGTTCCATCCAACCCTGACCAACATTTCTTCATGGTACATCAGAGTATTTGAAGAAGGACTAAGTCTTTCCAGCCCTCCCTGTTTCAACATTTGCCAAAGTCATCACCAGAAGTATATGCCTGCCATAACCAACAGCAGTGAAATGAATGCCACTTTCCTGCTGAGGGACAATAATCTTTCCTTTGCAAAGGGACATCTGAGCCTCCAGAGTAAAAACTTCTGTGAACTTCTTAACCTGAAGATTATTTCCTTCTTGCCTTTAAGCACTTGCTCTTCCAGCAAACACACAGAATTTAAAACAGCTCTGCCAGGTGTACTAACAGACACACACGAAGCAGTATTTAATCAAGGTGTTAGCGGGATGATAAGACCAAGACCAAAACTCTCAGCTCATCCCCAGCAACTGGCTGTGTCCTTCACTAGCACAGCAGTCTGAGAGATGACACAGGAGCTGGGGGGTAACACAGAGACGTTTTCTTAACAGTAAGAAAGAAAAAGCACAAAGCCATCTGGACGTTTTCTTGGCTTTTATCACTCCTAACTATATGGTTATAATAAATTTGGGGGGGTTCCCTTTCACACCACACACAAATACAATATTTCAGCCTGTAACTCTTCACAAAGATAACAGTAAGATCAAGGATGCTTCCCGCCCACCCCACTCCTCTGGAATCTGTTGAATGAGCAAATATAAAGCCTTGATTTCTTCAAAACAACACACGTTACAGCAGATCAATGGCATCCTGCTAGATTTAATTTAAAGAGGAATTCCATCATCTTCAGAACTTCATTTAAAAAAAATCACTGGGCTCAACAAATGTCTTGGGTCCCAAGTTTTCCCAAAGACCAAAAGAAAACACAGCGTGTGCGATTCTGTCTCAACGTGATGTCTTAAAGATGCCAACTCACAATGCTGGTCCCAGAGAAAAAGGAACAGCTTGATCAAAACAGACCACATCACAGAGCACTACTCTGCACAACTAGAAATGCATGTGGTGACCTTCCTCACAGACAAATACTGCACAAAATTGAAGCCCAGATCCCAGGCATCACCTCCCAAGAGAAGAAACATTGCACCAATGCTGAATTTTTTTCCTTGGCTTACAAAAAGCATCTCCTACTCAGCCTTCTTTCTAAAGGTGTCCTTTCTGAAAACACTTTTTTTGAATGCCAACAGACTGTGAAGTCAGGCTTTAGTGTGCCTTCATCCAATAGTCTTCAAATTAGTTATTTTTAATATCTTTGCTACAGCTGACTACACACAAACTTGGCCAGTTTCTGTGCGTGCCTCCCACAGGCTCTGGAATAACCATCTACTTGGACTGCTCAACATCTTACTTTCTGCATTCCTGGTCTCAATTTTCAACTTAAGACTACTCCCAGCATGATTTAAATTATATTATAAGGCTCACGTTCAGACCAACCTCAGTAAACATGAACAACTTGGGTTAAAACATTATTCAGGAAGTCATAAAATTTGGTATGTAGGAATCTTTTCAAGGCTTTCAAAACTAGGTTACAGTAAGATATTATGAAATGATTTTAGAACAGCTCATAAAAAGCTCATTTTCTGGTTTGCTGTCGATAGGGTCATATTAGTGTCATCAGTAAATACATGTATTTGCCTTTTATTTTATGTCTTACAGAAACAGATAAATCTCATTTAAGCATCAGCAATGAGGAAGCTGGAAAATCATACAGCTTTCCAACAAACTCCTCGTTGCTACAATCCACCCACCATCTTCTATAAACCTTGTTCTAGCTCAAGTATTTTACTGATTTAATATAAAATGCAGAAACATCAGGAAGGGACAAGTGAGCCAGGGCACATCAACATGTTCTGTCCTCAGCAAATATCTGTAATAAAACCACATTGTGTTGGGTTTTTTCAGCTGACAACTAACAAGGTGAAAACAGTTGCTCTGAGTACATGACCAAAGGGGAACAAATTGTCTACATCTCTTCTCTTCCTCTACTCAAAAAGGGTATTTTGGGCAGACTCCTACATTAAAACAGACAAAAGAAAGGGGGGAAACAGGGATTCACAGACTGGAGTTAACACTCATCCAGGAATATTTTGCCACTTGCTGTATTTATACTGAGTTTGGGTTTAATGAGATGGGCTTTTAGCATTCTCCCACTCCTCCTGGTTCCAGTGTACAGAATCTGTTTATAGATCTGCTAAGGCTGTATCAGTACTGTGCTCTCTTTATAAGCTGCTCAGAGATGTTAATGCTAGAGATTTCTCAAACAAATATGTATTTTGTGGTAAATGCACTGAGAGTGCTTCAAGCCAGATGTCAAACATAAGCTTTTTCTGTACAGTGCCACACAACATAAAAATAACAGTCATTCTTCCACCTCTAACCACAGAAAGGTGAAAAAGTAAGAAATGAGTCCCCTCCTCAGTGTAAAAGGGGACTGAATATGTATTCAATAGAAACTGCTTGGCTGGGGAAGGAAAAAAAAAAAAAAAGAAATTCTGCTCTAAGAACTACAGCAGAAAGAGAAAGATTACAAAGACACAACAGAAGCACCAAAAAGGTGTTTATAACAAGCTGGAAACATTATTTTGTGTATTTCTCAGTTAGTGGAATCTCCTCCAGTGATAAACTCAGATTATGACTTCAGGCAAAAGGGCACAACATGAACTGTTATGGGATGGGTTATGGACCTAACTACAAGAACTACTGTATAAACTACTGTTCCCAACTAATACATATAAAAAAGTACAGAAGAGCCCTGAAACTCATTATGCCTTCAGCTATCTGCCCACAGCACCGGGTTTTTATGTTGTTGAAGACCTCTCAACTACTCACTGCATAAGAAGCTGTTACAATTTAAAAACTTCACTCATACAAGGTGCCAAACCCCAGCACCAGTGTCACACCAGGAAATGTTTTATAATAGTTGAAGGAAGCCATGAGCTGACACCTGTTGATCAGCATAAATCAGCATCTCAGTAATTTAGAGCATCCTCCGTGGAAATTATTTTTTTTAGTATTGCTTTTTACATTTTTAAATAATTTTTCCACACTTCATTCATTTGAAACTATCATTTGCTATTTCTTTATAGTTTTGAATAAGTCAATCCCCCTCCGCCCAAAAAGTGCAATATAAAAGTACAAAATCTCACAACAGTATCTTTAAGCTAGGGGGGAAAAAGAAAAAGAAAAAAGAGTATTTGTCACAGTAAAACTTAATTCTGAGAACACTTTTTGCCAGGTGTGATGATGTCACTCTACTCACTTCCCACATGAGCCTGCAGTCTGTGTTCTCATCCAGTTCCTGCGGCATTCGCTTCTCCCCTGCAAAGGGGCCAAATTTTTCACCCTAAGGAATAATTATACAATAAAAAGAATCAGTAGGGGACAAAAAACAAAAAGGTGAACTACCAAACTCCAGCAGAGGAATAATTTTTAGCTTCAAACAGAAGAAGAGGACAGTTTTCCTTTATTGTCCTACTCTATGCCAAGAAGGTGCACTTCCTTGAGGGCTCAACTTCGAGCTCATTCCCATTCTTTTCCCAGCTTGGAGAGTCTCCTAAAACCACACCTTTCCTCTGCGTGCTTATTTCCCCACTGGGAAGCAGCATTTTGCTTTATCTTAAAGAAGGCTGAAATTTCCAAGTCAAATTTCTTATATTTCTTACAGAATTTTCAGGAAGCACCTTGCAACAGACATCCAACCAAAACACAGTACTTGGCAAGCACGAAGTTTACATTAGATTTATTCCTGAGATTATTTGCAGCGCTGCTTTTTGAAGTGCCCCAAAACAAAACACCGAAGAACTGAGGTTTGATCATACAGAGAGATTCCTTTAAAAATTCAGGGAGTATGCACGTGTCTATGAATTGATTCAAGCCTCCATAAACAAAATTAAAATGTTATACCACCTGCTACAGTCACAACATTGGCTGTGAAGGCATCCATTGATATGTTCTCCCTAAAGTATTTTGTACTGGAGTTCTGTCCTCCACAGACACCACAGAACACATGCTGCCTTGTCCTTATTTGCAGTGACAAGCCCTACCACCTGGAATCCAGGATGCCATGTTCCCTTAGGCATATTCTGATCCAAAAGCTCTATATACTTCTAAGCATTAGAGATTATAACTACATATTAAAGAGCAACTTTGGTGTTTCTTTTAAAAAAATTTGGTTAATAAAAGTATTGATTTTGTCCACATATCCCTTCCCCCAGGCACATTCCATGTTCCCAGAAACAGCCTGCTACATGTTTTCTCTCCTGCTTGGTTTTTACAGAGTGCCTACAGGTAGAGCAAGGAGAAAAAGGGGCATGCAAAAGTTCCAGATTCATTCCTCTTGGAAACAACCAATCGAATTAAAAAAAAAAAACAAAACAAAAAAAAACCCCTTGTATTTAAAATTAAACCTGAAGAGGTAATAACAAAGGAAAATAAAATTGGCATTAAAGAACAAGGCAACAGAACTGAAAGGCAGTATTTTTAAATGTGCACAAAGAGTTCAGCAAAGCAGAAGGTGAAAAGACAAGAAGAGCACAAGACAGCAGCTGGAGCCCAGAGCAGACACAGACGTGGGCAGTGGCAGCAAGAACTGGTACTATGGGGCTTCCTGTCCTTCCTTCTCACTGATTTCCAAAACATCCTTCATTGTTCTGCTAATAAATGATGTCAGAGTTCCTCCCTTGGCCAGCTTTTCAAATCCTGGGATTTAATACTCAAACTGAAACTTCCTCCTTCTCTGACCTCATCAGCAACGAAGGTGAAAACAGGTCAATACAGGTCTGTGTGTACAGCACCTAAAATGTTAATTTTGCCCATCCCTGAAGCCCACACCACCCCCGGGATGAAGCACAGCAGCAGTTCAAGAACAAGGAACACCACACATCATTCCCATCCCAGCCACTCCAAACAAGAAATCTCTACTGCAGTATGTGTAAAACCTTCTAGAAGCTCAAAACAATAGCAAAAGGCATCTTGACCACCTCTGAATGCAGAGTAAATGTAACATGAGCAGTAGGTGATTCAGATTCCTAAGCACTTTTTATGGCTTCTCAAATTTAGAGGGAAAACAAAACCTGATGTCTTGGAACACAAAGGTCCATGGGGAAAAGTGCAATTATTCATTTAGCCTTTTAGGCCATTTTCTTCATATATATTTATATATATATATATATATGCATTATTCCTAGTTAATAAACACGTTGTCATATGCCAATATACATTAACCAAAAACATATTTAAGACTTCAACTTGCTCTCTGATCAGTAAAAGTGAGGCACACGACACAGTCTCAAGTTAGCCACAGAAATGATTGAATATATGAAGGCACATCATTCCAATGCTGAAAAGACAATTTTGAACAGTTGCTTTCAAGAAAGCAGCAGTGACTAATATTCCAGTGGCAGCAGAACTCTGGGAAATGCAATGGCTCTCTGATGGATAGACCAAGAGCCTCACGAAACTGGTGGCTCTGGATCTTAAGGTCAGCAGTTGGAAAACAGAAGGTACACAAGAATCACACCTTTGTTAAGGTAACAAAACAAAAAGCTTCCACCTTTTATGCTTACAAACAAAAAAACCTGAAAGCTCAGGATAACACCTGAAGGTGCACAAGCAGAAGGCAGGCAACAGCAGTTCAGAATGCATTATTACCAAAACTTATGCTAAAAGCAGAATTTTCAGAGGCCTACTTAGCACTTGGAGAGCTGGTAATGGTTACAGGATCATCTGAAACGTGTTTTACCTTCAGTTCAGACAACCGCAGTTGTGTGACAGCAATAGAGAGAAAACGGTGCACTCAGCACCACAGGTTTTACTTCACAATTAAGTGTCACATTCAACACCTCTTCCCAATCCCAAACCTCCACGGAACTTAATGGCTATAAGCTACTCTGTATCACAGCCATCAAGTGTAGCACTTGTGCCCCATCACTGGACAGGAGCACGTGTTGAGAGTGCTTCAGATGTGATTTTTCTTTCCACGAAAAAGAGTAACACACACCCACCCTTCTCCCAACAGCCGTGCCTTAGGTCTCCAACCAATTTTAGCAATATCTGTTTTCACCACTCCTCACAACTCGAGAGCTGGTTCCTCGGCTCATGAAAGCCCAAAGTCTGCCTGATCAGGGCTTTGCACATCCCAACTGCCTGCGCTCCCAGCACAGGGGATTCACTGCCAGAGGACAAAGCCTGTAACAAACCAGACACTCCTAATCCAAACAGACCTTCCTGCAACTGCCCCTGCTTTTACCTTCTGCATTCCACCTGCCATGCACGTCACACTCGCAACACTGCAGTATTTCCAGGATGTCCTGGCAGAGCTGTGCAGGCAGAACTCTGACTACACACACTTTGCCTGTACAGAGTTCTAAAGTGATGTGGAGTAATTCAGATAAGAAATTGCTCTACTTGTCGCTGCATGCACCTCTTATTGGTTCAATAACACTGTGAAGAGGCTTAGCCCCTGACCTCTGAACTGATATTTGCAACTGATATTTTGTATATGCTTGACAGACGTATGCTGTACACGGAGGGATGCTGATTTCCACGAGTTTCACTCTGTTTCAGAGTCCAGGGATTAACAGATGCTAGTAGTGTACGACCTTCCCGTGTGAATCCCCAAAGCTTTCAAATGAAAGTTCAGAACTTAAGGGGAAAAAAAATTAAGCCAAATATCATAAAAATGTTCCCCTTCCATTCCCCCTTAACACTCAGGGACACCTTAAAAATAAGAGACCTCCACCCCATGGTGTCTAAGGCTTGCTGATGAAACCACTGAAAAATCAGGCAAAGGAACCAGAGCCAAAACCCGAACAAAAGATGGAAAGAAAAACATGCAAAATACATAAAAGTGTGCGCTACTGCAGGGCTTATAGCTTCCCAAAGCTATGCCTTGATGTGTCCCGACGAGCCACCATGGACCCTTACGGCTGAGATTCCAGGGGATCACGATCACCTCCGTAACGAGGTGTGAAGTGGCATCACCAGGGTGGGGCACGAGCGACCAGCGGCTCGGCTGCATCACGCCGTTCACAAACCCGGGTTAATTATCCCGAAACGAGGAATTAAATCATCCAGCGAGCTCTAAGAGCCGTGAGGGGGGGGTGGGACGGGTGGGCGGGCGGGCGGGCGGGCACCCCCTCAGAGCGCAGACCGTGAGGGAGGCGGTGCCGCCCGGGGGAGCTCTGCCCTCACAACTCTGCCAAGAAACACAACCAAGCTAAGAAAAAAAAAAAAAGAAAGAAAAAAAGAAGGAAAAGAAAGAAACAAAAATCCTCAGAGCAAAGCCTCCGTTGGCCCCCGCGCCCCTTCCCGCCTGAGGGGGGGGAGCGCCTCGGGAGGTTCCTTGTACCGGGGAGGGGGAAAAGGCGGGCGGTGCCTCCCGTGAGGAGACGGAGCCCGGGCGGGCACAGCGCGGCTGAGGCGAAGTTTGGAGCGGGGCAGAGGGGCGGGGGAAGCCGCCCCGCTCCCCGGTGATACGTGGCAGCCGCTCCCCGCCGGGCCGGGCCGGGCCGGGCCGTTCCCCCGCCATCACCCACCTTCTTCACTCTGCGGGCCGTGTAGAGCCCCATCCCGTCCTGCACCCGGGACGACTTCAGGGCGAACCTATCCGGCACGTACATGCCCAGCATTTTTGCACCGAACTCGGGGCCCCCGCCGCCTGCTTACGGGGGAGGAGGAGGAGGAGGATTCCGGGGGACTCCCATCCCACCGGGAGAAGCGCGCGCGCGAGAGAGAGAGCGGGGGCAGGCGGCAGGAAGAGGGGGCTGGATGCGGGGCTCTCCCGGCTCCGGAGGGGAGGGGCCAGCGCGCGGGACGGGGCGGGGCGGGGCGGCCGCAGGGGGCGCGCGCGCCCGGGAAGGGCGCGAGGGGCCGGGAAGGGCGCGAGGGGCCGGGGCGTCCGGCTCGGATTTACCCTCGGGGGTTTTTTTGTTTGGTTGGTTGGTTTTTTTGGGGTTTTTTCTTTTTTTTTTTTTTTTTTTTTTTTTGTATTTTAGAAATGTGGGTGAACCCAGGTTCGCCTTCCGAAACTCCTTAATCCTTCACTCTCGGGGATTGCCTGTCTCTGAGGGGACTGCCAGTGAAATAGAGAATGAAATAAAATATTAGACATTTAGCTATGAAGGTGTGACTTTGCAAAATGTAAAACTGCTTAAAAGTCTCTGACCAAACTGCGGGCAATTGAGATAAAAAGCTTAGAGAATAAAGAAAAGCTTTTTAGCACGTAGAGAAGGGCGTATAACCTGAAACTGTTTGAAGTGATAAAACTTTAGGTAACTACTCTATAATGGTAAGAATAGGAGGTAAAACTAAGTGTCTATTTAGATAAAGCAAACTGCAAAGGAGTGTATGCGTATAACCTGTAACTGTTTGAAGTGATAAAACTTTATGTAACTACTCCATAATGGAAAGAATAGGAGGTAAAACTAGATGTCTATTTAGATAAGACAGACTGCAAAAAGAGTGTGTGTAAAGATAATTTTGAGCTTGCTGCTTTCACACTGTATAAAAGGCTATGTTATTTCTTGGCTCGGCGGAGTGCACTGGGGAGAACACCTACCCCTTTTGCATTCCCCGGCCGTAATAAAAGTGCTTTTCAGATTGGCAGAGGTTTCTTTGAATCACCAGAAACTGAGCGACCTCCAAAGAACGCAAGCATCACCCTTTTTTTCCTCTAAAAATTAGCATCCTATGTATTCTCGCAACGCGGTTGTCTTACAGCCACTTAGTTTCTGACTAAAACCACACACGGTGTAGTTGAACAGGGAGGAAAGTTTCACTCTAGCAGGTTGCTGATGCCGCACACCTCTGTGAAATAAAACTACAATATCCAACACTGACCTTTCTCTATAGAAAGCTGATTATTTTGCATTGGGGTTTCAGTCCACGTCATACACACAGTGTTGCTCTCTAAACTGAAGTAGTGCCGGAGCTGGAAAGGTTACATCTGATTATGCAGTCAAAACTGCAAAGTATGAAGGCACGTGAGGCAAGCAGAAGGAAAAGGGGGGAAAACTCTATTTATAGACATATTTTAAAATTGTGCTGCTAATAATAATAATAATGAAGCCACTGGAGCATAATAACCTCTTCG
This sequence comes from Pseudopipra pipra, assembly GCF_036250125.1. Classification (NCBI taxonomy): domain Eukaryota; kingdom Metazoa; phylum Chordata; class Aves; order Passeriformes; family Pipridae; genus Pseudopipra; species Pseudopipra pipra. The sequence goes on from NC_087552.1 coordinate 4,615,792, forward strand.
TCTTAGTATTCTTCCAGAGACATTAACAGATGTATAAATAGTAGAGTATTAAAAGCTCCTAGTTTCCACCAAGAAGGAAGGAATGAAAGATGTCCAGAATTTTATTTACCGCATGCTAGCGAACAGATCATCACAAAAGTGCATGTATTGCTTTGGATCAGTTGAATTTCTGCCAGTCCATAGGCAGACATCGAGGGAAAAATAAAATAAAAAAACCCACGCCTAACTGAACATGAAACTGCCTTTGACTATTTTTTGATCCCTTACATGTTGCACACAATGATGCCGTTTTGCATTTAGCATCCACAGAGTCATAGTTTAGCATCATAAAGCTGTATTAAAAAAATCTTTATCAAAGGTAACGTACGTCCTCACTAACACACATGTATATACAGAAAAATGTAGGTGGTACTGCATGATATTCAATATATGAGCAAATGCTCTGGTAAATTAGATGAGGCCCCCACTTTGACAGGAAAAACAAAAGGAAGAGAGACTCCAACAACATGGTTGAAAAAATGATTTTGGGAATGAAAACCAGACACACAGGTTTTACACCTTGATTGAGAGCCTGGACACTCACTGTTAATTTAGTAATAAAAAAAGGAATAAAAATGGGGCATCTAAATCTACAGAAGTAAAAATTCTAAGATCTCAAAAACAAATAAATTGACCTGAGGAGAAATAGGTTGCCTGAGGAAACTGCTTCAGTTTTAAGAGTAAGAGCAAAATTTAACTATTCTTTTAATTAAGATCCAACTCCAAAGCTTCCATGTGCATAACTGAATATAGTCAGTATTTTTGTAGACCAGAACACTCTCTTGAATGGATTCCAGTCTGTCTTAATAAATGTCAAATAAAAACGTTGGCATCATTTTCCCTTTGACCTTTTCCAAAGGCTATGAATATTTTTAAATCATTTTACAGTTTATTAAGGCCTCAGTATTTTTCTCTTATGAAAACAAAACAAAACAAAAGCTTGGGGGTCCTTCATTTTGAGCCTTAAAGGATTTCTTTTTACCTGCAGTTAAATGTAATAATACAGCACAACTTGCAATGCCTTTGTAAGTCTTGGTTTTAAGCTCTTTAGGTACACAAGACTAATTATTTTATTTTGTAAACTTCATCTATTATTTATTCAACAAGGAAAGCAGTTACCTGTGTCTTGTTCAGTTTAAAAAGTTAGAAGAGATGCTGTAGCACTGGAAAAAAAGGGACATCAGCCTCTCCTTCCATAGTGTACTGGGTGTTGTGACGTGGATCAGATATTCACAACTGCTCGTCCACCTGTTATTTCTTTTTAATTTAAATTAATCAGCCATTAACCTTAAAGCTGTAACTCATTTGCAATCCAGTACAGAGAAGCTGAACATGTTGACCCACTGTTTCCATGTTGCTCCCTAGTTGCATGTTTAGAACTACACAGAGCACTAAGGAGAAACACAAGGACATCCAGCAGCCTTCAGGTTTGAAGCCTAATGCTGTCAGGAATTATTTCCATAACCTTCCTTGGAAAGAGAAAGAGGCATTTTCAGAAGGAAGCTCTTATGTAGCCATGAAAGCTGCTATGCCCCAAATGAAATTCCACGGCAGGAATCCACATGTGGTGACAAACAAAATAATTAGAAGGGGTTTTGTCTGGAGTTACAGTGCTCATTGCAACATCATACCAGGAGCACAGGATGTTACTCCTTCACTTGAGGAACAGTTAATTAAGTGTCATACTTAATATGTCACATTCTAGGAAATTAAAAGATATAAGACGAAAATAGTCTTCAAGATTCCAGAAATAAGCATGCCAGCTGCTGAAGCATCCAGCAGCTTAGGAGGAAAATGTGTTATGCAGAAGAAAGGATGGCTGTTCACAGCTAATCCCTTGTTTAGATGGTGTAGTATCATCTCCGGTCCACACAAAATTCCTGCACTGCAGTTTAATCAAGTTTGCAAGTGTGTTTTGAAAACTTCCTTCCTGAATCTACCAGTCTCCTCTCCAACCCTATCCACTTGCCCTTATAACCTGGTAAGATCAGGAGCAGCTCTTTGAAAGCAATCTTTATCTCATCTGGATCGTACCCTATTTGCAGGACATGTACAGTATTGCCAGACTATTTCCCCTTAGTTCCTGTGTGCCTGCACATTTCTAGTGTGAAAATAATGTTTAGCTCTGCAAATGTCTCAGTTTCCCTGGAATTTGCCAAGCCCATTTCTCTGACGAGGTACAAAGTCCTTAACTTCAATGATCCAAAATGTTCTTTTTTCATCACAAATGACTCCCCAGACCTTCTACAGTGCAGTACCCGGACCAGGGTGGAAACAGGGCTTTGTACTGTCTCATTTTGCATTGAAGTTTTCAGGAAGCAAAGGTTCCAGCTTGTCTAATGGCAGAATCTGAGGGGATTGGAAGGGAACTTAAAGCTCATCCAGTTCCAATCCCCTGCCACGAGCAGGGACAGCTTCCACTAGACCAGGTCACTCAGAGCTCCATCCAACCTGGCCTTGACAAGCTGGTTATGGAACTTTAGCCCACACAACAGTGCCAGCACATGCAGACATGATGACCCTTGTAGTGTTTTTGAAGGCAAATCCAAGAAGTGCAGCACACTCAAGTGAAAGATTTGGAAACAGAGGCAGCAAATGAACTCCCAGAGCTTAGTAAGAGCTGTGTGGGCCTTCAAAGCCTGCCCTGCTCTGGGGACAGTGGCACCCTTGCCAGTAGTCATCACCAGGCTCAGGGACTAAGTACCTGGAACAAATTGTGTTGACATGGAGTCATCTTAAACCATATGTCATATTACCAACTAAAAACTCGATCTCTTGTGTAAAACAATCTTCTCTCTGAAATAAATGTGACAAAAAGTCCCATCTACTCAGTGTCTCAGTGGGTTTTTTTCCAGTTCTAACAGTGTTTGTTTTGTCTGTATTTTCTGGTGATCTGAAAAACTTAAGCTGTTCTTTCCCTAATGCACTTTGATGTGCTGAGCAAAATTCCTTTCAGAGCTATTTTTGAGGATTGGGGTTTTTTGTGTCTTGGGTTTTTTTTCCCCACACTGATTCTTTTGAAGCTTTTTGAATTTAGTAAACATTGCAACTAAAAAGTTATTTCCCTACCAAATCTCTCTTCTAATCTATGCACAGTTGGCTTTTTGGGTTTTCTGTAGACTAATACAGACTTCTTGTGTTGTGATACTCAAGGTCATGCAAAGCTGTAAATTCTAAGATAAAATTGATGTCTCATTCTTTGCTTACATGTACAGAGCAATTGCTGTCAAAATTCCTTTCTCAGATTTGAAGTCCTAAAGTTGGTGCCAGGATTTCAGAACTAAACTTTTTCTCCTTCCCCTTTGAAAATACTAAAATACATACATTTTTATTTACATTCCCAAGCTGATGGCATATTAAGTGTTCAGTCCCATTGATTGAGAGGGTTCTAAACTAAGGCTTAAGAAAAAAAAAGACAAAATTTTACATGACTAATACTCTTGAGAAAAAACTACTCAAAGCAATAGTGGGTCTTAAGCTGAATCAGAGTCAAAGTTATTCTCTTGATGTGAAAATATAACATGTACTCCTGTTTATACACCCAGGATGAAAAACTGCAAGACAAAAATCAACTTCGGTGTTGGCTCAGCCTCAGCTGGAGAACTGGATTCATTTTGAGGCATCACATTTCTAGAAAAAAAGTGCAACAGCAAAGTTATGACGTGGTTTTGTTAAGAAAAATCATGAGGAGTATATCTGTAGGAGCTCCAGGCTTTACAGACAAAGGAGAAGTGAAATCCAGATGACAACCATAGACAGAAGTCTAATAGATACGGCCTCAGAAGAATTATTGAAGACATTCAGGTGTTCAGTCCAGAGAACAGAAAACCTCTGGATGTGAAATAACAGTCTTCAAGTACATTAAAACTACTTTAAAGGAAACTGCTACTGGACATGGGGTGACCTCTGGTACACTCACATGTTATGCTCCTATATAAAAACTACAGAAACCCATGAACCTAGGGAATCTTGGAAACACAGAAACTAAAGCACAGAACTCCAAATACTTATTTTAGAACATTTAGTGTAAGCCATTATTTTCCTCAGAAACAGCAGCTGACAGAACCACTTAATGCAGCAGCACATGAACTGGGCCACATCCTCACACACTGTAAAAGTGTCTTCCCCAGCTCAGGGATATCCTATTGCAGCCTGAGAGCAGCTTCCTAAATTGCTGTCACACGCCCTGCTTTTCCTGTCAGCCCCTTCAGGATCAGCTCACCCTTTCCTTCATTGATGGCAAGTGACTTTCCAGACCCAGCCTCTCCCTGGTGAGCTGGTTCCTTCAGTCCCCACCACTCACACACCTGCCCTGCTGCACAGAGGTCACACCTCCTCATGCCCAGTTTCCCATCACACCCTGCACTGGTGCTCATCACATGCTCCTTCGGGGAGCAATAGCCTTACATTTACCTAATTCCTCTTCTACTTGCTGCCTAATCCTGAGGGATCTTCCTGTGACACTAGCTTTGTCACCAAGCCAATTCCTGCTCTGTGCAGCTATTTTTATTTGTTGAAAAAACATGGAAATTAGGCTCCCTTTCAGTACCTGCTCTGTGACTACCCTTTAACTCATCATATTTGGCAGTCCAATCACACAACAAATTCCTTCTAAAGCCTTGAAAGAGCTTTAATCCTGTCAAGTATTTTTCCACCATTCCTGAGCAGGACATGAAGCTGGAACACCATGTTGGGTTTTCCTGCAGCAGGAAGACAGCCGACTACTATGAACTCACAGTGGTTTGCTAATATTATTATTATTATTATAGCAGATGGATGACAGCTCTCATGACTGACCTTTTACTTTCATGTCTGCCACATGGGGTTGGATATTCATATTTTCACTTCTCCATGAACCTCCACTACATTGGGTAATGTTAAGCTGCTGCATAGAATGTTTCTAAATCCTTGGAGAATGGCTACACACACAGAGAAGGTATTTCCCACAACTGCCAGCTATGGAAAATCCATTCTGGCATTCTGAGCACATTTGCACAATCTCTGCTGTCTTTGCTCAGAGATTTGTTTCAGGTCATCTTTCACGTAATTATGCTCACTGTTTTCCTCCTGTTCCCAGAAAAACAGCATTTGAGTTACCTTCTTTTCAACAGGATGAATGTCCACTACCTTGTGTCTGAACTACAAGTGGAAGGCTTAAATCTTCCAGCTAACCACACTACATAGTTTCTTCCTGAACTGTGAGCTGGAGAAATTTAATTCCCCTGGTCAGGAAACCTGGTCCCAGAAGAGAACAATTTGTTCTAAGGCCTACAGGAAATGGGAGCACAAATACATCTGCACCCCCTCGCTTAAAAGCTAAACCTAGTTCCGAGGTTCACCTAAGAGGCAACACTTAGGTGGAACCTCAGACTAGGTTCCACATTTAAGTATTGCCTTCTTGCATTGCAGCCTGTATACCTACTGCTTTCCCTTCTCACCCCTTTCCAGGCTTTTTACTCATGTCTTGTCTTCATTCCTGCTTCATTTTTGCATTTCTAGTATTCCTTTCTACTGGAAAAACACCCTCAACTTGTACCAATCAAATACTTCCCCCACTCCCTTCAAAGAACTTTAAATTTTTTCTCTGAATCCTCTTCAATTCATCACTTTGGTCTATCTTGTAGGCTTTGAATTCAAAGAGACTGTGTGTTTCAAGGACTGGCACGAGACTCCAGTATTTACAGACCCCAAATATTTATTTCTCCCCTCCTTGTTTTTATGAAGTGCTGAATTCACAAAAATCAGTGGTGTTTGACCTGAGATACCACACAAAAACCCAGGTGGCCAAACCATTAGGGGTGGAGACGGTAAGTTTGAAATCAGGGGTACCCCATGCATGTTTAGAATGAACTGAGCCTAACAAAAACCAACCCAACCCACCAAAAACATCAAACCACCAACATTTGTCAGCATTAGGTTCTCATTAGACCATGCAGGATGAATATTTGAAAATGGCTTTTCTGTTGAACACTTCCATTTAACAACTCTGATCCCTGTTATATTTCATCTGACACCGTGGGTACTCAGCAACTGCCCAAAACATCAAGATGTGAGACTAGATTCCAAAAAAATGTAAGAAGCAAGAATCATCAAATACACAACTCAAATGCGTTTTGGGTATTGTTGCCAAGTTCTGTAAAGATCAACTGTAAAATTACTTATGTACATCAGAAAAACAAGCAAACAACAGAAGAAAAATTAAGAAAACCAATAGCTATTTCAAAGACTGTGTTCTTACTAATACTTCCTAGTGAAGCTACTCAGTTTTGAAAGCAATAGAGGGATTAAAGACAAAAATATAATTTGTCTTTATTCCCTTTGTTATTTTTGTGTTCTCAAAATCAAGACAAAAATAAAAAAAATATGTTCTTTCTTAGAAGCAACAGTAGAATGATTCAAACAAGTTGACTCTTTCAGACAGAGCCTTCTACTTAAACTCTACAGGTCTACTCAGCTTCACAAGGCAGAGATGCCTGGACACTGGGTTAATTGGGGGAGAGGTTCTCACATGGCACCCTCCCACGAACCACTTTCACTGTTCACTAGGAGCAAAAGCTGATACAAACTCTTGATACAGGCCCATTAAAACTACACTCCAGGGCAGAAGTTGATTTTGAGAGCAGACTGAAGTCAGCAAGGAGTTCTGTAGCTGTCTGAAATGAGTAGGGAAGGACCGATGGAACAGAGTCTGCGTATATATGTACAGGTTTATAAGAGGCTCTGAAAAGCACACTTTTTGAAGAAAAGCAATAGCTCTAGAAAGACATCTGTAAGATGCCTGCCATTGCTTCCTTTCTGAAGGTTAACAAGACTAGCAACTCCTGTGCTCAGCCTGGAGCTGTAGCTGGTTCTGGCCATGTGCAAAGCCTGCCTACATAAACGCTTTCCCTCTGCACGTGCTGCTCTCTGCTCTGCCATCTCAGAGAGCACACTGGCACCCCTCTGGGTTGGGCTGCACAGAGTTTGGGTTGGAGACTGTTTGTGGGACGCTGTTCTATTTATCATACAATAGGGTTGCTGTTTCCCCCCCTTGGTCCCATTGTGTTTTTTAAGTTAGGTTTTAAGTCGTAGCCTGCCAGGCGCCCCGAGGCATCTGGACACTGGTGGCACATGAAGTTATGAGTGCCCAGGATTGCCGTAAATGAGTTAGTCATCCCTTCTCAGAAAGCACCAAGGGAACGGCCCGAAAACACAGTGCAGCTGCATCTTATTTAGAAGTGTGTCTTCCAAGAGGTACAAGACATTAACATGCCCTTTTCGAAACTATATGAAAGTCTGCTGGAACTGTAATAACTCATCCCAGAAAGTCTGAGAGAAGCCCTGTCTGCACTCAAGGAGCAGCCACATCAGTCTTTGTACAGCACGTCTGTGACCACCCTGCACAGCACACACACTTCACTGCTCTGTTAACGGGCATGAAAAGCAAGAACCTGCTCACAGTTACAGGATACAACACAACTCACATGGCTTTGCCTGATCTGTGCCTAAGTAAGGGTATTCTCACTGCATGAAGGGAGCCCTAGGGAAAACTGGGAGGGAAGGAAGCACAGTGGATGCAGAGCACTCAGTATGCAGCTGCTGTTATGGTCCTGCCTGTCAAACCAGTGGACCTCTGAACCCACCAACCTGCTCCTCCCATAGGCACATCCATACACACAGAACAGAAGCAGAGTCCCCACTTCTTCCTAATGATTTCTCAGAAAGAAACCCTCTTTTTGCTATTTCGAGTTGCTGCATTTTAGCATTTGTGCAATAGCTCTTGACACTGCATTACTTCCATTTAGTTTACAAACTGCAATGAGAGTTACTGTGTTGTATACCATGTACTTTAGTTCTTATAAAACACCATCAAAGAAGAATGGCAGTAGTTTATTTTCCTTTGTTTCACCTCTTTACAGACTTGGAGGCTGTAGGCAAAACCATCACTTCTAATGAAATTTTGAAGGCTGGAGAATATTCATAATAACTAACAATGAACTGTGATAAAAGACAGAGGAAAAAGAACAATATAAAAGGCTTGGAGCAAAACAATAGACACAGGTGAAGCATTTGTCCATCACAGGTATTTTAACTCAATAATCTATGTTTAGTTGAATGCAATTACTCTCTAATTCTCTTCAGTTGGCTTTCAAAAATTTGTTCTTAATAAATACTGTTATGAAAGATTAAAGTCACATAATATCCCCTAATTTAAGAACCAGACAGTTATTTCACCTGATACATCCCATTGATGAAAGCTGTGAAAAATGAGAATTTAAAAGGTTTCAATTATCTAAAAATCAATCAAATACTTTCTTCATAAGCAATCTACTGCTTTGAGAAGTCCAGGAAATAACAGCTATTAATTTTGGCATCACCCCACATGGCATTTTGAACCCTCTGTCCAGCTTACACCATCTGCCTAATGGGACACAGCAACCAAAAACCCCATGATCACATAAATGAAGATATTTATCCATTTCAAATGCAATATGATATTGATGTTGCGTACATCAGTAGGAACTAGAGCTGGCTTGGACTAAATTCAAGATAAGTAGTTTTTAGTAGACTTAAATGTACCTTTTAGGGTAGATCATTTACCAATAATTTCATTTCCTTTCTCCCCACACTTCCCACCCATGAAAACAACAAAATCATTTGATGTTTTCCTCATAGTTAAAAATCCACATTGAAATGGAGAGAGGTGCAATCAGTAACATGGATTTCCTGCAGGTTTGAGTAACCTGCAAGCTGTCACTTGTTCCTTCAGCCATCAAAGAGCACATGCCCACAGGCCTTGTCCAAGGGACAGACATTTGGACTGCATTAAGCTTCCAGGGGGTATGTGTGCAAAACTCCAGTATGGAACAGTTATTAAAAATGCTGCATGTTTGCTGTTTCTGTGGTTTGTCAGAAAGGTCATTGTTTAAGATGTTTTCATTTAATGAAAATGTGCCTCTATTCTCGTTAATATTGTTTGTTCCTTTCATGTCCGTTCCCCTTCCTCAGTATCATTGTTTGTCACTGCATTGGGGGGTGTCCTGCTGTTGGAGTGCCAGGGGACTGGTTGGATGTTATAGATTTGCATAACTTTTCATTACACTGGGGGTTAATTTACGGATGGGTTTTTCCACCATAGCAACTCCTCTGAACTTACTAGGAAGATTTAGGCTGGAGCAGGAAAAAAGGAACCATGTTCATTGTGCAGAGCAGTGTGGGAGCTGCATTATTTTAGCAGATGAAGGTTTGTTGCAGTTCCCAGGATCACTGAATCACTACCCAGCAGATCCTTCCTCTTAATGAAAGCCCCTATGCCAAGCAGACACCTGCACTTGCATTCACACAGGAGGTGGACAAGAGTGGAAAATGTAAGCAAAATTATTCATGCCACGCAGAAAATACACCAAATACCAAACCTCCACTCTTCACTATGAGCACTTCTCCTGAACCAGCAGAAATAAGCAGCCTAGACCACAAGAAAAACAACTAGAAAACAACAACTTCCAGCTGAGCTACAAGGCAGTCAAAGAGATCACCCAGTTAACCTTTGCACAAACTGGAGCCGTGGGTAACTGCACATTTTCTCCATTATATGGGAACTCAAAAAAACGGGTGTATTTTGAGATGGAAGAGAACAGTATTGTATGATGGAAACATCACACAAAGAAGCACACAAACCACTTCGAAGAGACAGCCAGGAAACATTAACAGATGAGTTAACAGTAGCTAAATATTTATACTGCACATTTGACATTTACCACAACATACCCTTCTTCTTCCAGAAAAAAATATCTCTGTTAGGGGCTAGGACAGACAGTAACCAATTTATTTGTTTCTCTTAGTTTATTATCTTCCTTTAAAGGGAGAGACAGAGCCAAGTGGGCCCCCCTGCAGGGGGAAAGATGAAGTATCTTCATTTGTGAGCTCCTGGGTGTGCTTAAGTGGGGAGAAGCAAAGAGCAAGGAGACACAAGCACACAGATCAGGCTCAGCAGAGGGCCAAGAGCAGCAGGAGAAACCAAAAACAAGCCCCAGTGACAATGGGAAAAGTTCACTAGGGACCAGAATGAACTTGCCGGCTGCTCCAGCCCCAAAAGCCTCAGAGCTGACTGAAACCAAGGCTGGAAGCAAGGACAAAGCAAGCAGCAGGGGATCTGTTTATAAGCCCTTCCCCATGTCTAGTCTGTCTTTCCTCTCTCTTGTCTCTGTTGCAAGAGTTTCTCTGGTGTAGGCCTTGTTCAAAGAAAACCTGAGGGTTGAGTTTAAAAGCTCTTTGAGAGAAGAGGTCTGGACAGACCCACCTCAAAGCTCTTGTCAAAGACTTATTTATTTTTTTTTTAATGACAGAGGTATTTTGGTGTTTCATTTAATTATGATGACAAAGACTTAGCTACTATGTGCAGCACAGAAGTAGTGGCTTTGTCAAGCTTTACCTCTTTTCGAAGGGTGAGTGAGTGACAGCATCACAAGCTATGCACAAGGGCACAATGTGAGCTCAGAAACAGCTCTGATCTCAGAAGCAATTCCTGCACACTTGGATATAAAGAAACACAGGGCTCTGGTAAAGACCGGAGAGTTACAAAATCCTGTCTCCACTTCCATACTCCATCTGAACTAGGAGCTGCTGATCAAAACCTCTGAGCAGAGCCTCCTACAAAGCATGTCATGAATGCTAGACTGAGTTATTATACAATCAGCTGTAATGCTGTTTGAGCAAGACCAGTGATCAAACAGCTCCCAAACACAATGAGAAAAGGGCCTTTGTTGATACCAACAGGGAACCTGGGACCAAACAGGATCCAGAAACAGTTGTAACTTGCTTTAACCTGCTGCCCACACCAAAGCAGCAGGCACAGCCTTTTCTCCAAGTCCTTTAGGTCTGCTCCACCCACTCTGGAGAGGGTAGGAGAGCAGTTACCCAGCCCTCAGCTGTCACCTATTACAGAGGAAGCAGAACCCCTGCACTGTCTGTACCCCACCAGGCATCATCTGCCTGCAAACCGTGCTGGCCTGCCCAGCAGCTGCACAGCCCCAACAAGACAGGGGAAGGACATAAGGAAGCCATTAGAGGTTAGGAGCAGTTGCCCAACAGGACTCAAAGAAGGATCTGAGGAAACATAATGGAATCACTCAGGAGCAACTGCCCGCCTGGTCAACATCTGCAGGCGGCCTGCAGCTGCTCTGCTCTGCACACAGACTGAACCAGCCCTCCAGAGCAGCACAGTATCTCCACTGGCTTGGTGTACCTGCCCATTAGCTTTACATGTGTCAAATACTAACAGAAAAACCCAAATAAGTCTGTGGTCTGTGAAAGAATGGCCCCGAAGAGACAGTACTTGGGAAAACAAAAGCCAAGAGGAGGAACAATGCCTCCCCGCTGCACGGCAAATGGGGAAAGCTGGCTCCAGCTTCTAATTATAAGGCCATACCAAGCAAATTGGAGTCAATGTATTTGTGTTTATTCAGCTTTCCAGTTGTGTGATGGGGAATTGAAGAGAATAAACACAGTAATGCTAATGGGGCCAGACTGCAGCTGGCATATGCAGGGGCGTGTGGGAGGAAAAATCTCAAGAGTGCCCACAGCCCGTGTGTGAGCCCTGCCCATGCTCAGCAAGGGATCCTCACCCTTGTGTCCTCAAAGAATTAATTCACTCCCCGGGACACAGAAGAGGAGTAAGCCCTGATTCCAAGGAGCAAAATAACAACCACAGTGAACTGCCCCGAAGGGGACACCCTCCCACCATCATCATCCCGCCCTGATGATAAGTTATCTGCCTCTGAGGTGTAACATCCCTTTAACAGTCATATCCAAGCAAGTATCCAAGTAACAGCATTTCCACCTGCTCTTTTTTCAGTTTTCCTCACTGTGCACAGGATCAGTAAGGAAAGTCTCCAGAGGAGGAGAGGATCTCTTCTTAAAGCGAATTATAAACATTTATCTAGCAGTTCATCAAAGGGTACCTCAACTCCACACGCTTTTCAGCAGGCAGAAATCAACTTGGAATTCAGTCAGCTTTCCAAAATACACAATGGATGCAAGATCAGATGCCAGCTATACATTCATTATTCACTCGTGCCTATTTAGAGATAGATAAGTCCCTTTTAGATAAACGGACAAGCTGTGCTGGGAAGTAGTAACTATTTGCATTCAAAAAACCTATCAGTGTTATCAGGTCACTTAAACTTACATTTATAAATAGTTTTTAAAAAGAAATGGCTTTAAGAAAGAGGGGAGGGAGGATGTCCCCCTCACCCTGGTATCAGCAGTGGTTTTCTAGGCAAGCTGAGGATTATGATTATTATAACCAGTGTTGTGGACTTTAGAGAAGTGATAAAAGCATTCTTCCAAAGTAGGCTTTGGAACCACTGAACAGATGAGATGAAGTAAGAACTTGCATCTCTGACAGGATTAATACCACAAGTTTATAAAGCAGTCTAAACACTTGTTTAGAAGACTAAACCATCCCTGAATCGTATCAGTTCTGTCATGGCCTTTCATGGATTCACTGCAGCTCTAAAGTGACTCTGAAATCCACAGAGTATGTAAAGACAGTAAATGAAAGGCTTTCCTCACTAACACAGGGCTACTGGGGAAAAGGTTTAATATGGAAATGATGTGAAAAGCTCAGCTTCTCCTCTACATACAGGATTAAATTACACAGCCTGAAACAGCTGCTGCAGCTCAACAGGAAAATGCAACCTTTGAAAACAGTGGCTTGAAAAGGCAGGGAGGGGGGAAGTCAGTATTTACGACCCACTTTTCCACTTAATGATTAAAGAAATCAGGAGGCAGAGTGAGTGGGACACTAAAATCTTTTACTTCACAAAACATTGAAGTCTTAGTTTTTCTTCTCTATCCCTCTGTTTCACCTGAAATAACATGCAATTCCAGGTAAAATCTGTATGAATTAGGAATTACCTTAAACCACTGAGCACCAGAGTCAGATCATTTTGTAATCCAGACTCTCTGGTCTTTTCCCTCCCATCCAAAAACCCCATACTTTGAGAATAAGCAGGATAACTTCTTAGCTCTCATTCTAGAAGCAAAGCAGGCTAAAGGAGTGTGTCCCATTTGTGGTGTTACTCCCATCTTACAACCAGAGTTCACATAGTCAGACAGACTTCACTACCAGTCTTACTAGACTTAGAAAAAGAACTTTACCACAACTAAAATGATAATTCAGGTCTCTCTGCAAGGCATGTGTTATAAGATTAATACTTAATAATCCTGTCAACATTTATTTAAGCTAAGCCATTGAAGCAGAAATTTACAGTAATTTTAGCTGCTTGTTGCTACAAACAGACATTTTATAAATCGAGTGAAACAAATAAGCCCTGCTTACCTGTAGCAGGTGTTATACTACATGAACTATCATCCAAGATCAGCCTTTCAACAGCTTTGCCATTATATTATCAACATAATTAATATGCATTTGTGGTATGAAGCACTTCTTCACTCTTTGTTCAGAGAACAGAAAAAGACATGGAAAATTCTTTTGTCTGCTCTCTGAAGTAAGACATCATAGCTCAAGTTAAACTTCTTATGCATGAGGTTAGCAGATTCAGGAGACCTCATACAGGTAAACAGTCTTTTTTTTATACTTTTCTGGCAAAATGAAACTGGAAGAAGGACTTTTTTTTTTTAACAGGGCCATATTTACTAATCACTCACAACCGACCAGCTGAAATACCAGTATCACAATACAAAATGAAATAACTCCCCCTGGCAGAGCAAAAACACAAACCCAAAGCCTCTGTAGGTCTGAATATTCTCCTTTTACTTAAAAGCAAACTTCAAAAAGCAAAGACAGGCTGAATCACCTACCTCTAACAACTCACTGCCATCTCACCTCATCCCAGGACAGGCATCTTTTACAGTTCCTGTGAAAAGGCTTGTTAAAGGAAGCAGGGTCACCTGGCCCCAGTGGTGGGGCTGGTAATGAGGCCCAGCTGCATCCTCCGGGTTCTGGAGTCACAGCTCTGGAGAGCAGGCTGACATTTCCCTGGGGAACTGCCTTGTGCTTTGTGTAGCTGCTCCAACCAGTGCAAGTGGGGTAAAAGCAGATGGAAAAAGCCACCTTTTTTGGTGTGGTTTTATTTGGCACACACATGGCCACATAAACTCAGTGTAAGAGGGAAAAGGTAGTTGGGCAAAACTGCATCATCTTCTGCTGCACCTTCAAGGCAGAAAACCAGCAGCAAGAAGTAACAGGCAAATAAATAAAAAGTGTCTCAGAGTCAAGAAACAAAAATTCATATTCCTCTGACCGCCTTCTAACATCACTGGAATGCCAGGAGACAGTTTAAGTTTAACATTATCAAATGGAAGAGGAAGGAAGGGAAATGGTAACTTGAATGAGTAGATGTAGAACTGAGAACTCACGTTACTGGCTGAGCTGTGCATGTCTGGGACCATCTCTGGGGGTCAGTGAGACCAAAGATGTGTGTATTGCCACAGAACTTGAGGGCTCATCTCGGCTATCACAAAGGTTTATGAATAAGTTTCTATTTTAATTACCTCTCCAGGCTTGTGCTTAGAAACCCTGTTATATAATTTTTGGTGTATTTAATATACCAGCTTCTTGGATTTTTTTTATGCCAGTTATCCATGCATTATTCTCTGGGAAGTTTTTAATACATATTTTTTGCCCATGCTATGATTTCTTCTGTGGGCTCTGTGCTTTCCCAAACACTCAGTCTGGAGCTTTCCCAGCAGATGAGACCTATTTTACTTTAACACCTGCTTCAGTCACCTCTCACTTAAGGCTGACTTACATAAGGCTGTCTAAATTATTGCCCTTATTTTACCTTCATCCTTCAAAGAACTGTCTCTCTCAGATCCACTTGGGTCCACTAAGACTTGAATAATAACATGCTGATTAGTAGATCTGATATTAGTATGGTCTCAGTTTCATCCAGAAGAAGAAATAGAGCTAGTTGTTCAGGAAAAGAAGAATTCCAGAGGGAATAAAGACAACTATTGTGACGTTTTTCTTTGAAAACACAGTGCTCAGAAACAGAAGATACAGGCATCTGGGGGAGTTCTTTAATTTTGTGACATACTGCAAACATAAGGGGCTAAAGCAGGCAGAAAAGCCAAGTGAGCTGGATGAATATCCAAACAGAGAAATCTGGCTAAAAGAACAAATAGAGCTGGAATTGTGTGGGGTGCTGTTCCCCACACAACTGGCAGCTGTAAATAGAGAAATGCTTAAAAACTGTAAGCTTAGGAATTCAGTAGTTTTTTGGGGCAGTGAAGTGTAGAGAGCTGGTGCTCTAACCTTGGTACCACAGTCCTGTTCTTGAGGATTCCCAGCTCTATTTACCTACTGCTCACTACACCCTGGCACGGTAATCTAGCAAGAGTGTGTTGCTGAAGCAGCTGCTTTAACAAATCAGAGAGATGTTTTCAAATGAGGAGATCATCTCCAGAGAAATCTAAACTTCAATTATTAGGTTTGTTATATAATCACATTAAACACAGCAGGCATCTTCTGATCAGCCTTCCTCTGGTATCTGCCCCTGTTTCTTGGCAGAATCACAACAAACTGGGGCTGTGGGATGGCACAGGAGCCTGTGCAGCCATGAAACCCTGCTGCCACCCACCAGTCTGCAAATTGAAACGGGCTGGGGACAGCAGAGGGGAAAACCTCCAGAGCTCACCACTATGGGGCCATGGAAAACCGGAGCTCACCTCTGCAGGGAAGGAGAGGTCTCATTTTCCCTGTCAAGCAGCCTAAGAGGAATTTGCTTTCAGCCTTGACTCAGATTTTGGTCCCTTTCCCTCATACCTCTGCTTCTCCACAGGTATCTTCAGAGCCCTGAGGGGGATGTAAGCGCTAAAGCCACAGCAGTGAGATGTTTTAGGGACAGGCACCTAAGGAAGAAACAGAGACCCCCTTTGAATAAAGCCCTGACATGCACTGCCTGGGTGCTGCAGACTGACACATATGATGGGAGCAAGGGAAAAAGTCTGTTACCTGTCCTGAGGCCCTGACCTGTACCTTAATTCTGGGACTGGGGCAGTGTGTATCCTGCTCTGAGCTTCTTGAAATGGGGCTGGGCTAGTTCCTTCTCTGAAGTGTGTTTTCCATTAAGCAGCTCCCTACAAGCTCTTGAGTCAACGAAGGTGGCATGGAAAAACAAACGAGAAAATTCAGAAAATCTGAGATCCAGAAACACAGTATCTTATAGAAATCTACACAAGGGAAATACCAATAGAAAAGGAAAGGAAAGAAACAATATATAATCTAATATTTTTAATTTTATGTACAGGAATATAACGTTATGGCAACTTTGTACATGAAATACATACAGTATTTAAACATGGAAATCAGCTAGGTAAGAATTTACATTAGCAATGAAACTGCTTCATGTGCAGCCCAGTTAATACTTAGTTTAGATCTGTATTTTATTGGGGGGGAGATTTTAATAGTTTACAATCATAGAAACATAAACATTTAAAACAAGACTCTATAAAATAATTTACAGAAACCCTACCGCCTACACTGAGAGAAAGGGTGTACGTCTGTGAGTTCTGTGTGTGAGTAACAGGGTGGACAGATGATGGATCTCAGCCTTATTAAGTATAAAATAATTTAGAAGCAGTTCATGCAATATGGAAGCAAAGGCGTGCCAGTTCCTCCGAGGTCTCCTGCTACCTTGGACATCTACTGAGCATCACATGTGGGCCACTGGACACATGATAATACCCTTGCCAGGTGCTGCCAGAGAGCACCAGCCTCAGTTCCTCCCAACAATTACTTACGTAAACATAAATATACAAGTTGATATCTTTTCTACACAGTACAAATACAGCTCACAACTTCTCAGCTGTGCAAGTAGTCGATCCGTATACTTGGAAGTAGGATAACGCTCAGTCCGGAGTTCCATATATTTCTATGTACAGGGGCACTAACAGAACTTCCTTGTTTTCACCAATTTGCTCTGGTATTTCACAGAGTGCCCCCCGTGCCCTATCACGTAAACATCCAGCAGGTAGGACTTGCCAGGCTGCAGGCCCCTGATTGTCTCTGTGGTCACTGCTTTCTGGATGTTCTGGCTGTGGAAGTATTTACAGAGAACCTTGTCCGATTTCTTCCTCGTGTCTGGACCCAAGCACTGGTTCTGCTCCCTTTTCTTCTGCTCTTCGTTGTAGTTGTCATCCACTTCCCTCTTGTAGATGCAGAACTTGTTCCTCTCCTGCGTGCCCAGCCAGGCCACCGTGACCGACGAGCACGTGCGGAGCTTGTCGAAGGCTTTGATCCGCGTGTCTTCTGGGAGAGAAGGAAAAGACTGCTTGTTGGGCCTCGTTGTAGCCAGGATCTTCAGCATGGAAGCACCTTTCTTGCTCCCTTTCAGCCTAACGAGATACTTCGCTTTCGCTTTTCCCCGAAGCTGGAACTGCCGCACGCCCTCCACGCTTTGAGACAAGAGAAGTTTTCCATCTCTTCTCACTTGGATCTGAACAGCATCCAGGCACGAATGAACGGAGAAGGTGACTTTTTGGTGGGATGAAACGGGGGCAAACCGCAGGAATTTGGCTCCCTTTCTCTTGATGAAAACATCTGTAACTTTGCCGTCCTTCAGCTCAACTGTTTTCTGCTTGGCCTCCTCCTTGGTCCTGGCGAAGGTGCCGACGTACGCGGTGCTCATGTTGGTGTTGGTGTTCACCGCAAACATGTCAAAGTAGTACTGCGTGTCGGGCTTCAGGTCAGACACAGTGAAGATGTTCTTGTTCCCGATACAAACCTTATGCAGGTCAACCCTGGGCTTTGAGGACGTTTGCCGCCCAAACTTGGATGGTTTCAGGAAACCCCGCTCTTTGCCGGAGTTGTTGTCCGCAGGGAAGCCAAAATGGGCAAAGTCAAACGGACTGAAATCCAGGCCTGGTTTTGGAGCCATCATGAAGGCGTCGTCAGAACTGAGCTTGGCTTCCACAGCGCAGAGGCTTTTGAAGTTGTGCTCTTTGTTGATGACTATGCAGTACTGGATTGGCTGTTTCAGTAGGGAGGCAGTGGGACTTGGCTTCCACGCCAGGGTCACCGTTGTACGTCCCAGGGAGGTGACATCGATTCTGGGATCATAAGGTAATTCCGGATAAGGCTGGTCTGACTCTGGAGTGGTGGTTGCATACACCTTAAAATGGGTGTCCTTCTCTGTGGACAGCAGATCTAGTTGGTACAGCCCAGATGGGGAACTAGAGGACACAAAGTACTCCACGTCGTTGCCTTTGTAAGAGAAGAGCTCTGTGCCTTCCTCACTGGTAATCTGCTGTTTCTGTTGCTCAAGAGGCTCTGGGTCACCTGCATTACAAGCAAAGAAAAACATCTGTGTGAATATGAGAAAATGAAACTCTAACAGACACCTACATTTTGCTACATACAATACAAACGTGAGATGAAAAGGAAGGTTTTGTCTTCTGAGGAAGATGTAATCAACACTTCTGTCAAATCAGAGGGGAAAATTGGTTTGGCACCCAGGTTAAAACCAAATGCAACAGAAATTCTACCTGGCCAGTATTAGCAGAGTCTCATGAATGGTAGCTAACACCTTCCATGGGAATATCAGGCACCCCACCTGGAGATGCCCCAGGAAGAACTGACTCACTTGCCTGTTCCTGGACATGGGGCCTTGACTTTGACCCTTTAAGTCAGGCTAAAATTTTGTTGCTAAATACAGTGGGGACCAAGGGTGTGTGTACCCTCCCATGTGGTGTGTATGACAGCTTAGCACTCGTGTTGAGAGGCTCTGGAAGCCGAAGCCCTTTTCTCTCCTGAGCAGCAGTTACACAGCTCCAGGTCTACCCCCTCAAAGGGGTGAGCTCAGCCCTGCTGGAACTCCAGCCCTGTCTCTCCAGTTCTTACCTTGTGTACACAGCTCACAGCAAAGCCCCCAGGAAACCCAGTGCCCTCTGTGACCTCAGCTTTTCCTTTTATTTTTTGTAGCCCTTTTCCCTTTCGTGTTGCTGCCTCCTGCCCGTTTCCTGCACAACAGCAGGACTGGGGCTGAAGATCCAAACAGCAGGAGACCATAAAGTTGGGCCTGCTGCGAGACTCAGTGTTTGAGGAACCTCAAATCCAGGAGAAAAGCAGGTCTGTGTGGCACAGGGAAAATCGTTCGTGGTTTGTTACCTGAACCTTCTCCACTGGCTTCCTCTGGGAGCTCTTGCACACTCAGTTTCCACTCCAGGGGGGCATCACATGGTGTCACAGTCACTGCTAAGGGAGTGTTGTCCTCTTCAACCACAAAGAAATACCTAGAGGAAGGTTAGCAGACCACATGTCAGTAACTCCTGATGGCAGCCAACTGGCAGGGACTGACCTGACGTGATTGAGGATGGTCCTGGCGGGACAATGGAGTCAAAAGTGTTACTGACAGGCAAGTGTGTGCAGAGGGAATGTGGGAAGGCCGGTGGGCGAGAGCTAAGGAGGTGAGGGGAGTCCTCCCACTCAGACACCGGGATACAGTTCACACTTCCTTGTCAAGACACATTTTTTACCTGTACACTAACTGTGTGCACTGTGAATAGTCACAAAGGTATAAATGAGGGAAATGGGATCTCCCACGGAATTTAGGGATATGCTCTTCAAGGCAGGACACACATTTATGCTATGTCCAGGTAAGGGCCCTAGAAGCACATATAGATACAGACACATCCAGCTGCCCTCCCACATCACCACAAGCTCTAAACATCATCTATTGTAAAGTATTTCTCACCGATGAAGGCTGGAGGAGAAATGTGATATGACGGCAATGCTGCTCTTCCCTGAAGTCTTTGGAGCCTCAGGTTCTTCCCCAGTCTAAACTCAGTTTTTTCTGGAAGTGGGGAGTTCAGATCAGACTGCCTTACACTGCTACTTTAAAGTTCAATATGAAATAATGAAGAGAGACAAGTGTGGTCGGCTAAGCCTGTAGTTTCTAATTTCCTTCCCTCTCCCTTTGCCTCCAGACATGGTTAGTGGCCCCACTTCAGGGAAATTCTGTGGTCTGTGGGAGCTCTGGGCTTATCCCAGAAATCAAATAAATTGGACAGGCCCTCAGCTGGGGAGGCCAGATTGGAATGGAAACTCGCATAGTTAGTTACTTCACCAAACAGAACACTGGCATTTGTATTTCTCTGGTTTGGGTCCAACTTTTATTTCAGCAAACAGAGCTACTATCTCCAAAGTACGACCTCCTCCCTTGAGCCAGGCAGAGGTACCTTTTAGGGGTGTCTCGGAACAGGTAGCTGCTGATTTCCGCTCCATCCGGGATGACGGACGTATCGTGAAAAAACGCTTTGTCCCGGATCTGCATTTGGAACAGCTCCTCATCCCTGGTCGGGAACTTCTGGGGCATGGAGCCCAGTGGCAGCAGCAGCAACAGCAGCGGGCAGTGCAGCAGGAGCATCCTATAGCAAAGACAGGGAATCCCACCTCAGGAGGGGGCACCACGTGCAGCTGATTCCCTGCTGAAACGTGGGCGATCCTGTAACAACATCATATGCACTTTTGCAGGCACCTTCCACCTTGAACTGCAGCTGAAAGCAAGCCCATGCACTGCTTTCAAATGTTTATCTCTCCCTGTCACTACCAAAAGCCTTCCACATACTTGGGTAGAGCCACAGCTTGGTGTTTTGCCACAGCAGAGACAGAGCTGGCTGGACTTGGGAGCTAAAGCCAGCACAGAGCAGACGGAGGGGACATCAGCCTCGCTCTCCTTAGGAGATTTCATTTGGGCTTCCAGCAATCCTTTGGAGAGTAAATACTTCCAGGGAAGTTGTTCTTTACAAAAATAGTGAATTAGGAAAACATGTGATATAAACCCACACATATTCAAAGCACATTGGTATTAGCATGCAATTCAGCAGGCCTTAATCCTCAAGCCTGATGGGAATTGCAAAACACAAAAGCGGAGAATCCTTTACAAATTAGGCACAATAATTCATAATCTCAGCCTTTCATTATTATGTCTACAAGTAGGTCAGTAATGACTACCCGAGCACATACAGTGGGACAGGCTGGAAATCTCCTTTCAGTACAGTAGATGATCTCATATATAATGGTTCTGGTATGGGGGGAGTAGGGGGGGGAAACAGTCCATTTTTGGTATGAGTATATCAAGTTTAAATTGCTAAATGATAACTTTTTTTTCAAATTAGGGGGGGGAAAACAAAGGAGGTTTAGGTCTTTACCTCAACTGTGTTAGCACTGGCTTTGGGGAGAAACATGGTAAAAAGCTGAGCTGGCAGGAACAGTTTTATCTTGTCCCTTGGCTGAATGTGCAGTCAAACACTGCTCCTGTAAGGTAACTGTGACTTTATAACAAACCCTTTCTTTTTAACTTTAAGATCAAATCTACTCTTGAGATTGGGGTTTACACACACACACACACACACTTGACCCTTCTCTAATATTTTATGCAAAAATAGCAAACATAAAGCTCCTTGTTCCTTCCATCAATGCCCAGGTCCCCTCAGCTCACCCCTCCTACACACTCCCCTCTCCTGCCCTCCACTGTCTCTGGCCCCATTATCTCAGATGATTCTTGCCCTGCTTTCTACTGTTTTTTCCAGCTCCTGCTGTCCAGCTCAGTCCCTGCCCTCCATCTATTTTCCTATTGAAACTGGTGATGCAAGAGGGAAGAGAAAACATGGAGCAAATTCCAAAGCATCCGTCAGCCATGAATGACGCATCCTAAACATTCCCTCACAGGATGCAATTTTATCTTCCCCTCTTTTCACTCATGCCCTCCTCAGCCTTCTCCCTGCCTGGTCTGACACATATTCCTGTATCTGCAGCCAGATCCTCCCCTCCCTGAGTGGAACACCATGGGAAGATAAAAGCAAAAGCTTTTCCCAGCATCATGTCCCAGGTGGGCAGGGAGAGCCCCCTGCAAGCCCCCGAGTGGTGAGCTACTTATACTTAAATCCAGATTTAGCTTTCCCAGCATTTGTCAGATTTTATCCCAACCAGCTTTTGATGGCAACAGACATATTTCCTCGAATTCAGACTGAAGTGTTGATACTTATCAGAAAACTCAATGGCATTTGACCTTTTGGAGCAAAGACCCAAAATACTTGCTGACTCGAGTCACCAGAGTCAGCAGAAACCTCCTCTCACACAAAGCAGGATGAGTTTCGTGTGCTCTAACATGCTGTTTATTGATTTTTCGAGTGTTATCGTTGGCCAACAGGGAAGAAATTCTTTCCAACTTAATCACAACAGTTAGAGCAGATTATTTGGTTAGGTAAGAAACTCTGACGCTTTCTGCAGACAGCGTCCTCCACGTGAACCCCCTGAAATTGCAACCTTGTGTATTCCCATAGTCAGTCCCACTGCAATGTAACCTCTGTTAAAATAAACCATTCTGATTATAGGCTAAGCTTCACTTCTTAAATAATTTCACCAGTTAATGTGCTTAAAAAACTCCCATAAACAGTGTTTCTGTCCCCATTACCAACCACAGAGCAGCGGTGAGGTACAAATTTGCCTCTGATTCCTTTATCTAATTGTAACAGCATTTTGGCTTAAAAGTAACTGCAAGGAGACACATCAAGGTTAGTTCTGTGATCCCTGCCCATCCCATACCGAAATACCTGGAAATACCCCAGAAAATGCACTTGCTAGATGTGAGCCTGTGAATTCTTGCTCTACCCCCAAGCCCACAGAAACTTCCATCAAATGATTTTCTTGCCTTGGATTTGTTTTTAGAAGCCAGGTACAAGCTGAGGCCCAAGCACTGCACTGCTAAGCCATACAAATTATGTGAAATACGTTGTGTGATTTTTTTTTGCCCTCTAGACTGTGCCACCTCCTTAAATGCCTTTTATTCCCTTTTCTACAAGTTCATCTTGTTTCCTTTTCTTTTAAACTCCGAGTCAATATTTTATTGATATATTCCTGCTGACTGGAGGGATTTGCCTGCTGTTTATCACTGAATTTAAGAGAGTGCCAAAATAAACAGTCCTAAGTGAAATAATAAGCACCGTTTTCCTTCTCCAGGATTGCAAAAGTGCCCTCTAATGGCCCATCTTTACCTCTCGCTTTTTTCCCAAACTCTCTCTCTAAACTGAGCTTTAACTCCAGAGGGAAAAGTCCCACGGATTGACCCACTCTGGGGAGCCAGACTGTGAGCAGGGAGCATCCAGGGGGTCCCCATCTCCTCTCCCAGTGGACAAGGCCACCCAGTGTTGCCTGTAGGCCACTGGGACACGGAACCCAGGGCAGGTGGCCAGGGTTTCCTTGGATTTTCACCTGGAATGCGGCAGTCCTGTCTCCAGGTGAGCAGCTCCTGGGCTACACAAACACTCCAGCAGCAACAGCCACACCTCAGGAGAGGTTTGCTTAATAAACCTGGATGTATTTACCTAAGTAGATCAACAGATGATGAAAAATACATGCTGTACATTGGGATATGAGTTATTTTAAACACTTCAGAATTTACCACCTTGGCAGAGGCTTGTGTTTTTTTTCTTCCTCCCACAAAGAATCAGCCTGGACATTTTATAAATTCCAGTTAGAGGCACATACACATGAAAGTTATTGCTAAATCAGATCACAGGGTTTATGATGATTACAATGAATTCCTATTTTTTAAAAATTTCCACTCAGGCAGTGAGCCTTACCCGACTTTTCCAAAATCCCACCTCCACAAGCCCTACACAGCCCTCTGTCCTGCCTTTAAGACCTCTGCCATAACAAACTTCATCTGCACAAAAGGCCTGCAAATCTCTAGGTAAACTGCAATTATAAGCAGAAGAGGAAGGGATAACGGGATTTGCAGCTGGCTCAGGTTCTGAGTGGAGGGACAAATTAGCCAGAGCCATGGCAGCACCTCACAGGCTTTTCCCACAGGCTGCAGGATCACTGGGGTGGGCACATCCTCAACCAAAGCCAGAAACAGGAGGCCTGGGGGCAAGATTAAATCACCCCATTTTTGATTTCACTGCTCAAGACTACAGTATTTTCTGACTGCCCCAAGCACGACTGTCCCTGAATATACCCACGCTCCATAAAAAGGGAGCAAGAGTACTGGATTCACCACATGCATGACAGTCATCTTCAACTGCCTTGATCTGTGGAAATCATTTGCTTTACCCCTCCACTGTCTGTAGTTCACAGAGACCTGTAAAGGATTTACAACAGCAAAACAAAAAAGATCTGGGTTTACCTGAAGCAAATTCGTCTGGAATAACCAAACCCTCATGTTTAATTACAGAGAGTGGAAAGTGCATGGCTGTAATTTAGTGAGGATAATTTCAAGGCACTGCCTGACACAGTGCTTTTGTGTTGCATTTCTTCTCTTTTTTATTATACGGATGGTTGACTTTTTTCCTCCTTACATCCTATTTTTAAACTCTGGCGTGCTGGGGTGCTGGGTTTTTTTGCTGTTTACATTACCCATGCTGCATCTCATAATAAGCCTGCAGATTTATTGACACCATTTAAGTCCAGCTTTGGAAATAAAAGGGCACTGTGTGACTTCTTTGACTTATTATAGGAATGCTGCAAGTAAAGAGGCAGTGAGCTTTTCCATTATACACTTCATTTCCAGTGATATATAACACAAATACACGCGCCTCAGCACACACAGTTATCACCTGAGAAACAGAGGGGCTGAAAAGCACCTACCAATTTCGATTGTAATACAATTAGTTATTTTTAAAAGTGCAAACAAGAAAAAACAATGCCTTTGCAACCAAAGTATTTACTGGGAGCTGCGCCATTTGTTTGCTTAGGGGGAGACCAGAGGGGAAAAGTGAAGGGCTGCCATTTAATGCTCACTGTTCCCTGAAGGATCTGGAAAACGTTTGGTACGCTTTTCATTTGGGCTTTTTTGTGGTTTGTTTTTTTTTTTTTAAAGCAGCACTTTTGAAAACTTGTTGTCTGGTCCTGCCTCGTGCCTGGGGGAAATCACGGGCCAGGTAGGGCTGTGGGACCTCTCCTGGAGCTCGGGACAAGGAATGCAGCCCTGACAGGGACGCAGGGGTGTATCGCTGTCTCTGTGGATTTTAAAGGCAAATATTTTTGTGAAGTGCCACAGCCAGCTTGACATGGCAGCTCCCGTTGGCAGGACCAGCTGTAACTGGGAGGGCAGGAGCATTTATGGACCTGTAATCCGTGGATTAAAGCTCCCTAAGTCCGCACGGACACGATGGACTATAATGGTGCCTTTGAAGCATTTAGGGTCCACCGTGTCAATAATCTGTGGATTATCCGACTGCCTCTTGCAATTCCAATTCAACCCACGATTTTCCTTTGCTGGGAGTATTGTTTTAGCAAAGCAATCACAGTAGCACAGGAAAAAAAAATCCAAGCACGTGAAAATAAGAAGGTATGAAGAAATAAGGGTACATTTCCACCAAATCTTAATGAACAACAGTGGCAGGGAGCTACAGCTTGGGGGAGAGGTTAACTCAGAAGGGCTATCATTGTAAAATGCAGAGCTGTCTCAAATTAGACATGTTGAAAAGCAAACATACTCAGGGAGATACGGTATCAAAAAATCAAATTTTACATGGACTATTTTGTTTCTAAACCGAGCCTTATTTATTTTTCCACTTTTAGTGGAAACAGATCCAACTCTGATTACATCAAAATCATCACCCTGGAGCTGGTGGTGGCTGGATGCTTCAAACACCAGCTGAGCCAGGAGATACCATTTGGGAGGCTCGAGGAAATGCCTCATAGTTTTCCTTTTTTCAGTCGGAGACCACATACCAGCACTTCTCCCCTTCACAGCCACCTCGACCCAAGGGAGTGTCAAAGGCAAACAAACAGCAGTCCCCGGCAGCCTCTGGTACAATGCTCAGTTGTTCTGTCCCTGCGAGGGATGGCAGTGGCTTGGGAAGAAGGGATGTGCTGGAGCACTGGGTGGCAGCCAGCTGGCAGCCCTCCCCCTGCCCAAATTATACTTCCCTTGGCCACTCCTGTGTCCTTACTGTCATACCTGCTCACCCTCCCAAACCTCTAAGTGGCTGGATGTTGCTCCTGGAGAGGGCAAGCGTCACGGGATGGGTCACTGGTCCCAGCTCTTCCAGAGGAAAATCTCGTGTCAGAGTCAGAGGAATTTTTTCCATAGTCTCAGCAGGGGTTGAACCCAGTTGGAGAAACAAGGCAGAGAAATCTTAGTTTGCACAACTCCAGGCTGTTTAAGATAACCAACCCGGAATGCCACGCAGCCCTACCACAAATCTTTCATCGCAAGAGCTGGAGGTGTTTTATAATGGAGAGTAATTATTATCCCCTTGTTACAAGCAATAAAAGTAGGGCAGAGACTTTCCTTGTTCAAGGAAATCCCAATATAATCCCTTCCTTTAATCATAAAACAATAGCTACTTTCCCCGGCCAAGTCATTCCGCCTTCAGCACAGCTCTCCGGGTGTACGTTGCTCTGTCTCCGTAATGAATTTCAGCAAGGGGATTAGCAGGGAGGAACATACGAACAATTACAAATTACAACCAACACCAGCACATTGGGATTTGGGACAGAGTTTCCCACTGCTTATTTGGAATACTTCAGAACGACACTATGAGCAAGAGCCCTTGCCAAAACCCACGAGGGGCGGGGATGACTGAAATGTCAGGGTGTGACAAAGAGCAGGGACAGAAGTGGTGTCCGTGCATCCCGCTGTCGCATCCTCACACCGCCGGGGCTTACAGCCGGAAATCAGAAGGGCTTTTGGAAAGAGCTTAAAACATAAACCCCAAGTCATTACTGCATTAACTACCGGAGGAGTTAAAGTGGTTTGAGCCATTCCTAGGGCCTGGGGAATGCCACTCGCCTGGAGGCTGCTCATGGACAACAAGGTGTTGGATAAAGTAGAGAAAACAAGGGGCTGGTGCAGGGCAGGGAGCTGTGGGAGAGGCAGGGAGCTGCAGGTCACCAGAGTGACTTGCAGAGCAGGAGCAGGGGGAAGCCAAGCCTCAGGCAGCTCCAGCAACAACCAGAGCACTCACACTTTGTGGAAAGCTGCGCCATGAGCACACTGGAATCACTTGAGCACTTCTTCCCTTCCACTTTTTGGTAGGTGATTAAAAAAGAGGATACTGATGACTACTCTGAAACCCTGTTAAGTGCACAGAGGCTGATTCCCAGAGCTTCCATCAGATACGCAGTTTTCTTCAGGGTCAGGAACACCACCACACACATCCATAGGATTACAAGCCATAGCCAGCCCCAGGGCATTAGTATTCACACCCACCTCCCACCCCTACACACACAGTCTTCCTGCAAGAGCTACTCAGAAATTCTCACTTGCAATGTTGCCATACCTCCCGTTTTAGCACCGAGGATTTCTCAGCGCTCCCGGGCTCACCAGTAACAACCAGCAATGTCTGTGCAACAGTGTGGAGCACAGCAGCAGCAGCTCTCCAGAAAACCCTCTGGCAGCTGGAAGAGCAGAGCAAGGCAGCAGCAGCAACAACCCATGGTGCTCATGCCCAGGAGACAATTCCCCAATCCCTGCAGTAACAGTCGATATCCTGGGGCAAAGACACAGCAATGGGAACTCAAACAGAGACCATAACAGGCATCTGGCACCAAATGCAACTGTAAGGTTGGATTCTGGGTTTTTTCAGTCCAGGAACATTCCTAGTTAACTAAATATGGGACAGGAGAAAATACAATTTATTCTGTTTTCTCCTATATTTTTTCGGTCTTATCCCTGTGTCACTTTCAGTTACACCCGAATCCTGCAATCCAGATCCCCAGCTGACTTCTAAGGAATGATGACTTTTTCCACTGAATTCAGAGTCTAACCCATATGGGAATTAGGTTGGAAAAGCCCCCTAAGACCATTGAGTCCAACCACCAACCCAGCACTGCCACTTAAGCCATGTCCCTTAGCACCACATTGACACATCTTTTAAGTACCCCCAGGGATGGTGACTTCACCGCTGCCCTGGGCAGCTCGTTCCAGTGCTTGACAACCCTTTCCATGAAGAAATTTTTCCTGCTGTCCAATATAAACCTTCTCTGGCACCACTCGAGGCTGTTTCCATTCGTCCTATCAGTTGTTACTTGGGAGGAGAGACCAACACATATTAATTATGACCACAGTAATACATGTTACATTGATAGGCGATCCCTAATCATCATCAGAGTCCAAATTTTTCTGATTGAACTTACTATCCAAAATTTAATTCAGTTTTAATATTATCTGCCTTCAGCTTTCAAGGTATGCAAAGGAAATATTAGGCCCTACAAGTCCTTAATGAACCATTAAGGTGCTCTCTCATGATGATTTGTTACATACACCCGTAATTCACAGATGCTGTGTCTCATTTTCCCTAGTTGGAAAAGGGCTGCTGGAAATATGTAAACATTTGCCAAGTGTTTGGAAATGGAAAGTATCAAATGCGGTGCTGCAGCTATTGATATTTACATAGTTCTACCAGCACGCTGGGTGTTGGAGCTGGCAGATCTCAGCCACAGTTACAGCAGCAAGGACTTGCCGAGATCCAGCACGGATCACTTCCCACCGCCCCCAGAGAAAATCCCAGCCTCCCCCAGCTGCTCGCACAGCATCCCTCAACCTCTCCAGCACTAAGAAGCCATGTGATTGAGCAAGGATTTGCCTCCAAAGGGCAAAATGGACAGGAGGTGGAGAGGCACAAGCATTGGAACTGCTGCCACATGTGAGCCTTGGTCAGAGCTGACACACAGACCTGTCTGGAGAGCTGTAAGACACCACAGCTCGCCAGCCACCAGCCCGTCATACCAAAGCAGGACAGGAGCTTGTTTGGGAGCTGCCAGTCTTCAGCCTTCTTTCTAGCACTTTTTTGGCTTTCTAAGCAGAGGACCTCTGCATGACCCAGCTGGAAAGTCTTTCCCAAGTGCAAAAAGATGAGTGCTCCAAAGGGATGTGCTGCCAGAGCTTCAAACCTGCCAGGGTCAGCTGCAGAGCTGTGGTACGGGATGTGAAAAATCTGTTTTTCAAAAGGGTTGGTTTCAGCTCCACTCCACTGCTGGGCCAGTGTTTATTTGTCCAGGCTGGCAGGCGAAAGGTTAGTCCTTCATCTGGTTACTGCCAACAAAAGCCCGGGGAACACATACGGTGGGGAGGTCACACTGTCATGGGTGAGTGAACATCCAAACAGCCCCAAAACCTTCAGGCCTTCTTATGGCAACCATACATCCTCACTTGACAGCAGGGGAAAGAAGGGGGGAAAAAGAGGAATTTTTGCATTCAGAGATGACTGAAATGCGTGCCAAGGGCATTTCCTTTCCCAAAGGGGGTAAACGTGGTGAGAGCTGTGGCACAGGATCCAGCACTGCCTTCTGGGCACCCTTTTCTGGGAGTGTCCCTTCACTGGGGACTGGAAGCGGCTTACACCAATCTTGGATGAAAGTTACTGCTAACGGACAAAGTGTCATTTCAGCATCACGGTTACTACCTATTGTAAAACCCAAAAAGCTGTACATTCAAAAAAGTATCTGCTCTTTGGTGCTTTTTCACCAAGGCCCACAAACTGGGGTCTGCTCAGCCCCTGGTTGGAGAAAGCCATGATAAGCCCATAGTTCCAGGTGGGACTGGTCACGAACCCCATGAGCAACAGGTCAAGCCAGAGCGTGTTTTGGGCTACTGAAAGTGCATCTCACTAAGATGCATTTTCGAGTTAAAGGCCTAATTGCCTGGGTTTTCTTATAAACACCTTGCAACTGCTTTTTCTTAGATGAGTGGGAATTAGAATGCACTCTGTAAATTACACAGCACATTTCTTTCCCTGAGCCTGCCACTCTGCTATCACACACTTGCAGGAGACGTCTCAGACTCTTGCTTTAAAATTCAAACATTAAATTAAGTTAGACTTGTTCACGTGATGCGAGAGGGTCTTAAAACCTACTTATTTTTCCTTGTATTATTTTTTCCCAACCATTGTACTATAACAGGATTATAAAAGTTTTAATCGACTGACATTAAATCTTCCCTGCAAAATTGTAACTTTAATACCCCCTAGGACTATTAGATTTTTATTCATTATTTCTCATTACTGAAAAATCAGTTTGAGAGCGCCCCTGGGGTCTTCCCCAAATAAGGATAAGATCCTATTAGCCCTACAAATCATACTCAAGTAAGTAATACTTACCCAGGAGAGAAAGCCCCTGGGGAATTAAACACAGATTTAGTAGCCAAAGGAAGGGAAGGAATGGGGACTAGAAACTGTTAGCGCTGCTCACTGATGTTTTCCTTCACATCCAGAGACCAGCTGGCAGCTCCAAGACACTTGGCTTTCCTGCACCACCATCATCCCAATCTGTAAACTGCTTAATTTGCATCAGGTTTCTGGGTTTCAGAACGCTGAGACACGTTTAGACTGTTTGACTATAAACAAATTAGCAGCAAATCTGCTGCAGCTAAACAAAGCAGCAAGTAGGAGAGAGAGCAGGCTCGTTTCTCCACGATATTCTGGCTGCTTTGTAAAAACCTTCCACCCTGTTTAATCATCCCTGCAAACGTGTGTGAAGAACCTGTGATCCCTTTGCAGCAGGAGCAGTGGCTGGTCTAGCACTGCTCCATTTTGGTACTGAGCAGGTCAGAAGGGAGAAAGGTGAAAAGCACCGTTTTTCTCACTCCCCAATAAAGTTTCAACTCCTTCAAACTTACATTTTCTTAAATAATAATAATAATAATAAAAAATAAATTTGCTTAATTAGGC
Organism: Pseudopipra pipra; assembly: GCF_036250125.1. Taxonomy (NCBI): domain Eukaryota; kingdom Metazoa; phylum Chordata; class Aves; order Passeriformes; family Pipridae; genus Pseudopipra; species Pseudopipra pipra. The sequence continues at coordinate 4,646,452 of NC_087552.1, forward strand.
AAACAATGCTTTTCCCCTGGACGTCCCAGGGGAGGTGTGGGCCTTGGAGGTGTGTCCCGCTGTGAGCGTGCGAGGGTCACGCTGGAGGGGCGCTCATATCCTCATATCCGGACCCACCAAGGGGGGGAATGAAGTAGGAAAGATAAATTATTGCCTTCTGGTTTCCAGTTTTCCAGGTGCTCGCAGTAAGTACCCACTGCTTCTTATCTCAGCTGTCACACCAGCAACAAACATCTCTGCAACTACTGAATTTAATTACCCTGAAGCCAGAGCAGCCCCAGTTCAGGCCAAACCCGAACAACCTCGCGTGCTCTGGAGAAATCTGTGAGAAATGCTGCACATGCTGCCATTACCTGCCCAGGTGGGAGGACAGAGCCCACTGAAAGATGCTCAGCACAGGATTTGCCTGCATCCTTCTGGTTAATCAGGTATATTTTTGTTCATTGAAACAGTCATGTACTGGGGCTGGGTTCTCAAACAACTCGTGTTGCTGATTACTCGAAGGGCATTTAAAACCTGCCCTCTAAAATGTCCCCCACCACGTTTTTGGTGAAATCAGAGTATCAGCTACCTCACATATGAACTGAGACCACACTCTGCCTGTTTCTGATGTGTCCTGCACGACCGACACACTCCCTGGGATGCAATCAAAGCCATCTACACAGTCATGGGATTTTCGACTGGTTCCTGTTACAGCTCCATGTTAACATTTATCTTTCTCCTGTTCCAAGAGTGTCCTTGCATACAGCAAATGAGAAAACTAATTTTGAAAGAACAAATTTCTTTTTAATATTTACTCTCTCTCTCTCCTGCTCTTAACGTATTTCTAGCTTTAAGCACATTCTCCTGGAGTTATGATTTATTATCCTGACCTCTTTCCCGATCTAAGGGCAAATACTTCCTCTCCTAATGACATCTTGTTAAAGTTTTCAAACATAACATCTCCTCGGTCTTCAAAGCTCCTTCCATCCATCCATAAGCATTAGGCTTATTTGAGTCATTTTCTCAGGCAGAAACTATCCTTGCTTGATCTAATGAGGATTTTTGTTAAAGTACATCTCAGTCACGATGTAAAACAGAGTGGGGAACGTGGCTTCTGCGCTCTGCCTTTTCTCCAAGGCATTGCTCGCTCACTCACTGCTCCACTCGTGATGTAGCAGAGCTCAAGTAGTACTTAAGTCCCTTCTCACTGTTCTTACCTATGATATTTGACATAATCCTGACTTCTCCTAGTTTATTCCTGCCCATACAGTCAGTGATACCAGCGGCATTCGGTATCACACCAGGTGCTCTGTAAGCAAGGTAAACATCAGTCTCATGGCCTGTCAATACACTCTCACACAAAACTTATATTCCAGACATTTATGTTATTAGCTGAGGTTATCACCCCTGGAGTTGGGCATTCCCACCAGTACATGCACCCTTTCGTAAGGGCTTGAAAACTTGTTTTCTTACATGAAGGAGGAGGCCCTTCCCTCCTTCAGTCAGGTTCACCCTTCTCCTCTGCATTTTATAATCAAACAGGAAAAGAAAGCAAAACCTCCCCCGTTATTTTAGCTCTCACAAGTGGCTGAACTGGTAGCCCAGAGCAGCTCTATCGTCCTCCACATGAACAACATCAGCCCCTCCGAATGCTCTGCACAAGGAATGTGCAGTTTTCATTAGGCTGCCCCTAATGCAGAAAACGTGCACGTTCTGCGGGGTGGGATGGAAACCCGCCGTCCCTGGTGTGTCCATTGGTACAAATTAGTAAATCAGCCTCCTGCCAGAGCAGGCCAGGGGCTGAAAAGGTAAATACCCACTTAGCAAGGCAAAATAAAACCAGCTCTAGAAAGATGCGAGACCCCGAAGGAGGGCTGAAACAGCCCCTTGAAAATAGTGAAGTAATGGGCTTACAGTTTTATTATTCACATAAAGTTTAGTGACTTCAAAATGAACGCGAAGCCAAACAAGACTTGTTATCCCACTAAAATCTGGGCTGTAACTGAAGCCAGTACCCAGATGTTCTGTGGTAAAATCCGCCGCCTCGCTGCATAAAAGCACCACATACCCTGACGTACAGTCCTGGCTTGCCTTTATCCAAACCTACTTAGATTCTGGATTATTTTTCTAGCAATCTTTTAAACTGCCACGGGAAGCATAAAAGGTGGTCTCCTACAAAACCGTTCGGTACCAGCTTGAAATGTAACCATTTGCAGAAATAAATCAGGATTTCTTTTTAATAAACTGTTTATCACCAGCCTCTTGGGATATAAATTGTAGAAGAAAAAGCGGGGTCTGAGTTTAATAAACATCTTGACTTTTTATATATATTAAGGCAGAAGACCCTGGCACACTTCAGAGTGAAACATCCGGCAAACAGGCTCAATCCAGCCCTACTGAAGGCACGGGACAGGGAGCAGAAGGCCACAGCATGGCTGGAGCTACCAGGAAGGGCTTTACCCCTTCATTTTCAGGGAACTTCTAAGGTGGGCAAACCTTCTAAGGAGGACGAAGGGGACTCGAAGACGGTGTTTCTGCCCATACGTGTAGTTTGGATGCATGAGCCAGGATGATCCAGGGGCAGCTTGGGCTCTTGCCAAGCTGGCCAGGAGTAGTGTGGCACTGAAGGATGCTCAGGACTCCCAAGGTGGAGCTACAGCACCAACTGTGTCCCCAGCCCAGCTCACAGGAGCTGGAGAGGGGTGCTGGAAAAGCCGTGGCAGATGGGCCGGAGCTGTGTGCCGGGAGCTTTAAGCGTCAGATGAACACGGAGTACGTGGTGAAGGCATTCGAGCTGAACAGGGAAGGCAGCACAGGCGCTATGTGATTTTGAACAGCTTGCTTGACAGTTTGCACCATATTGTATTTATAAACATTGGGGGAAACCTAAAAGCTTTTCCTCGGCGTTTCCGAAGTCGCCGTCCACAACAACACAGGCGTGCGGGGCGATCCTGCACAGCTCTGCCTCACCTCTGTGACAGCCTTCCTACAATTAAATAAAGGGGCCCATATGAATCTCTGTGGGATCAGCATCCCACACAGTGTTCAAATTCCCTCTGGAACTGTGATATGATCACCAAACCCTGACCTTCCCCGGGGTGACCGGGGCGGGAGGTGACCCGCTGGTCGGCAACACCAGCAGCAAGTTACAGGCGTGCCACCTCCTTCCAGGTGTGGCTCACACCAGGGAGCAGCTGGCTCTGCTCGGGGGTGCCACAAAGCATGGCATGTCCCCACGTGTGTTGTGTCATCTCACTAGCAGGGCTGCCATGACACGCTGAGGTGCCCACCCTACACAGCAGAAACATCAATGGGGTTTCTGTGCAGGGCCGTGCAGGCACAAAGCGTGACGCGCCCGCAACCTCATCACGAAAAGGTGACAAGGCAGAAGGAATTTTTCAGATGTATTACCAAGCCCTTTCAAAATGAAGAGGAGCTCTTTCTGCTGGCACAGAAAGCACACGAGGTATCTCTCTTCTCACCACAGGACAAAACACAGGCACAGGAGCCTGAATACACCCACACAGTCCCCACGCATGATGCACTGCTGCACATTTCAGCTTCATCACATTTTTAATGGTCAGAGTAGAACGTAAAAAGTCCTCTCCTCCTTCAACTATTAATAGGTTTTAAATTCTAAACATTAGGTACTCACAGAGATTTGTAGTGGTACTAGAAAGCTGACTGCAGCAGCTCTCCTCTTCCAGGTACGTATGTGTTTAACTATGAGGTAGGAGAGCGAGGCCGGCAGGATGAGGCATTCCCGACAAGGAGCGATCTGAAATGCCATTCCTAAAATAGCTAAGAATCAGCGATTTTCAAAGTAGGCTGAGCAGAAGCACAAAGTTTTTTCCCCTGCTCTCTCTTACAGCCCAGCCAAGGGTGCTGATGATGTCTAACGCCCGAGCGCTATTTTTACGGAAACCAGGTTATGGACAAGCCAGCAGTGCCTTGCCAGGGTCACTAATGTGATAAATCACTCGCTGTCAACCACCCAGGGAGGAATTCACCCTCCAATCGCTCTCACCTCTTCCAGTTTTACACAGATACAACTCCATCATCTCGACCAAGCACGAAATCAGTGCATCAAGGCTGGAAGCCCATCGTAAGACAGTGCCAGATGGGGCTGCCAGTACTGCCTGACGGTAGGATGCTCCAGTGGAAGCACAGTGCCACACCGGTGTTACTGAATGTCTCCTGACATCTGCTCACAAACAGCCAGCCGGGCCAGGGAGATCCGTGTAATTACGGCAGGGATCCTGCCTCCCCGCTTAGCTCGCCCCATGCAGCTCAGTCAAGGCACCAGAACAACGATACTGTTTAAGTGCTTTAATTAACGATTGTAACTAGATGCTAACCAGATCCTTTGGCGGGGAGGGAAAATCCAAGGGAAGCTACAAGCTTCACAATCCGCTCTCTGAAACCAGCCTTGCAGAGGCTGCCTAAGTCCACGTCGATGTCCACCGGGATGATTTCCAGAACAGCCCTGGGCAGCATGGCACAGACAAGATCACGCTCATCCCTGGCACCAAGCTAACCCATCTGAGGAACCAGGGCACATTACTGCTCAAGTGTTAAATACATCCAGAAAAAAAAAGTCACAGAATCACAGCTTTTCAAAAATCCGCGCCAGCCTTTAACTGTGAAGGTTCAGATACATAAAAGTTATATCTGCAAGTGATTAAACAACGCTTTGTAGCCATTGTCTCTGCTGTCGAAATAAAAGCGCAACCCAGGCTGCACGTAGCAAATCTCCGCACTTACATCCCACCGTAGAGTCTTCTGTCTACTTTTTTTTTTTTTTTTTGGTAGCCACTTTTTTTCCCCCGAAAACAGCGTACGATGCTGGCGAAGCCGGAGCCTCTGCCTGCCTGGCACACACCCGCCCAGCGGCAGCAAGGACGAGCCGGGGGTTCCCGGCAGCCGCCCGGGTTGTGGGGCACCGGCCGCCGCCGGCTGTAAGAGGGCAAAAGCGGGGGGGAAAACCCCAAAGCTCCAAGGCGAGGCGGGGACCCGGGAGGACGCCGAGGTCCCCCCGGCAGCATCCCGCGGCGGAGCGGTGCCGGGACGCGGGGCTCGGCGCTGCCGCCGCAGCGGGAGGGACGGCGCCGGGGTGGCCGCGTCCCGCTCTGGCCGAAGGGTCCCGCACCGGGGTGGGGGCACCGCGACCCCCGCCCGCCCCGGCGGCAGTCGGAGGGGGCTCGCCCGCCCGGTGCCTTACCTTGCGACGTCCGGTCCCGTCCCGTCCCTCCCGCGGAGGGGAGAGGCTTTTTTCTTTTCGGGGGGCGGGTGTTTACCTACTCCCCCCCGCTCTGGCGGGGACGGGCTGCAGCAGCGGGGACTGTGTCACGCACGTCCCTTCGCGCTTTATAGCCCCTTCTCTTCCCCACCCCTCCCAGCGGGGGAAAGGGGGGAAAAAAAAAAAAAAAAAAAAAGAAGAAAAACAATAAAACGCAGGGAAAAGGAGCCGGGAGCTCCCCGGGCACCCGCCGCCGCCCGGGGCGAGGGCACGGCCCCGGCTTCTCCTCCTCCTCCTCCTTCTTCCCGGGAGGAACGGCGGGGCGGCCGGCAAAAGTTTTGGCGGAGGGGCGCGGAGCGGCGGCGCCCGGCGTGTCTCTCGCAGCTGCCGCCGGGCCGGGCCGGGCCGGGCGGGCAGGGGGTGCCCCGGGGCGCGGCCGCCCCGCCCCGACACCGCTCGGCGCAGGGGCGGGCCCGGGGGCAGCCCCGGCACCGGGGGGAGCCCGGCCCGCAGCCCCCCGGCAGAGCCGCGCAGCGCTTTGTGCCGCGCCGCCGGGGGCTACTCAAACATCCATCTTGGAGGGTTGTATCCTGCCCGCAAGCCGGGACGGCGGAATGCGGGGCCGCCTGGCGCGCAGCGCTCTCCCACTCCTCTTTTTCACGCAGCCGCTGCTTGGAGGGGTCGGGGCTGCGGGAGCGCTGCGGAACATCCCGACAGCGATGGAGGCGGGAGAGAGGGCTGGGGAGACCGTCAGGGATGCGTGAGAAATGGGATTTATTAAACCCTCCTGCAATTTAGCAAACGGGTCTTGAAGCTCTACATTCAACCTCTCACCTTCTCCCTCATTACGTTTTTGTCAGAGGCAGCTTTCAGGTTTGGGGAGTCAGGGGCAGTTTTCTTACAATTACCTGGGAGCAGAAGCTATCCTTTGCCATTTAAAAACAAACCTCTCTGGTTTTGTTTCCTTTTTGGCACATCAGTCATAAAACCGTCAAGTGCTACATAAGCATTAAACAAGTTATTACTAATAGCAGCTGATGGGTGATTTCCCTGAAGGTAATCATTCCTTCCTTACTACTTCAACAGATTTGGGAAGCACAAATAAAATAAATTAAAATCTCCTTTTTTTTTTTTTTTTTTTTTTTGCAAGGCAGCTGGGCAAATCCTACAGCAAATCCTCGGCGCGGAGGGATGCAGATTATCACTTTCTGCAGGGTGACAAACAGCTTCACTTTGTGAAGACACAATCCCCAGAGGAGCTCATGTCTTCAGGGACACATAGCTGTCCAGACCTCTGCTAATTGCCATTAGTTACTGCCACTTACCTCCCACACTGTCAACTCACAGAGCAGCCGGGTCGCTCCAGGCAAGGCAGCGAGCACTCTGCCCAAGGGGCTGCTCAAAAGCACAAGTTCACCAAAAGAAACCCAGGATTAAGGAAAAGAGCCCCCCGGGAGCCACTATCCAGTTATCCTTCTGTTTTCATGTCCCTGTTTTGACGTCTTTTACAACTATCCTTATCGTTTTCAAATAAGTTTCAAGGGTGGGAGTTTGGGGAAGGGAGGAAAGGCACAAGTTTAAAATTAAATTAGGCACGTTTAAGGGGAACCAAAAAATACCTGGTGTAGGCACACAGCATCCCGACTTCTCCCTTTCCAGAGGATTGTTCCAACTGCAGCACCTCAACAAAATAATCTCAGCAAAATACACGTGGCTCCTCTTTCTGATGCAGAAGGCGCAGAGGTTTGATCGTCCAAAAATGGGAGAATCTGACTAAATAAGAAAGCCAAAATTAGTAAAGAAAACCCGGTACGTTCCGAGCAGATTTTCCCCAAGCCTTCGGAGTGTGCAGGAGGCAGCAGAGAGGGATGTGCTCAGGTGAAGGCAGGCAGCTACCTTCGGGTCCGATTCATGGCACACCAGGATTTTGTAGAGCCTGCAGAAATGGCTGGCTCGGGTTTGAGGTCATTAGAGGTAAAATATTGCTACCCAGCCAAAGAGCTCTCGAGGCTGCGCTTCACACACAGGCAAAGCGATTATTTTCAACCTGAGGACAGCTTTAGTGCTATTGTTCTTAGGGGGTATTACTGTTTGTGATTTCAGGGGGAGCAGGAAGACATCCCCGGGATATTATTTACAGAGGTATGTGAACACTGCACAGATAACTCTCGTTTTGGATGCCTGCAGCTCCACCTCTATCGCAACTGTAAATCTCTGTCGTGATTTAAAGCTCAGCACGGAGCGACTCCCAGCCAGGGGCACATTAAAAAAACACCTCCACAACTAGATTTGCCGCTCTCAAAAATTTATAAGGTACAAAAAACGTTAAACACAGATACCAGAGGCAGATTTGGGATTCACATGCTGGAAGGTACATGTATGTCTGGAAGGTACTAGGGCAGCCAGTTAAATGGATACCAAATAAACGAAAGCCCCAAATACAGAAAATTCTCCTGTGTAGGTGATTCCTTTAAACCATTAAATAGGGGACTATCCCAGGTATTATCCCAGCACGTAGCAAATTGGCATTGAAGTGCTCCCTCTGAAACCAGAGATGACTCAGGTTTGTACAATCTTTACAGGAACAGGTCCCGGGCATGGAGAGGTGCAACACCCAGGGCAAGAAGTCCTGACTGTAAAGTGCTGTTCCTTATGTTTGTGTGGCAAAACTGAGGAACCAAAGGGGCAGGAGATCAGCAAACCTTCAAATGACTTCTCCCTGGGCATTCATCTTCTCCTCCCACCCTCTCAAAGGCTTCCAAGGAACCGAGCAACATGGCACTAAATACTGATGAGAACCAAATTATTCATTCACGCGCAGTCGCAATCTCTGTCTGTAACTGCGGATCGTTCGCTTGGGGGCTGGAACTGTTTTGATTTCAGTGAGAAAATAAACATCCAAAATTTGGAACATCTGTAATTGGTTCACAAAGAGGACTGTAAACTGTCTGGGTAAAAATGGCACTGCTCACGGTGTCACCACACTGTGAGACCCCGTTGGAGCGGATGGATAGGTGCTACCAGGAAACGAGATGTGTGTTATTATGTGTTACGGAGAGAAAGAGCAGGAAATGTTTAGTAAGATATCCAGTGAATAAATCCTGAATAATAAATCTCTGCGAAACAAAAATGGAAACAGGCAATTGGATATTCTAGGAGGGGAGGAAAGAGGGATAATTCATCATATAAATAATTCATTGCAAATTTTAGCACCCGGCGCTGCTGCGCATTTGGTGTGGAGGACAGATGACACTGTGTGTGCTTGAATGTGTGTTTAATTGCATGTATATATAATTTTTTTGCCCAATTATATGGTTCTCATTGTGGTGCAGATCTGAAGATCTGCTCTCAGTAATCCATTGATTAGCACTTGTCACTAGGGGAAGGGTACTGTTATTTATTAACATCAGAAACTGAGGTGCTAAACCAGACTCGTCAATCGATTATGCCCAATAAACCAGGCTGTGAGGGGTTTTAGTTATGCAGCATCACACAGTGCTCACTGTCTCAGAAGAGGAATGGGCTGGACAGCAGGGGCCTCAGGAGGCATCCAGGAAGCATCTGGCTTGGTAGCTGCTGCTGCCTCCCCCAGAGGAGCAACACATGACTGCCCAGGTGGAGCCCAAGCAGCGACAGCGCGCAGGTAAGCGATAAAACCGAACGGTGTGAGCATAGAGATGATGCTCCTGCTTCCAGCAGGAATGCTGATGTTGCTCACTGGGTCTTGCTTGCCTGCAGCTGAGCCACAGGTTCCACCTGAGGAAGAGGTTTTCCTTCTGCCCACTGGGTTGCTTGAAGCAGAGTGACCTGTGTGAGAGGTGACGGCCCTGTAGGGCTGGGCAGAGCATGACCCTGGGAGAACACCTTCCCCCAGTGCTGCTGCTTCCCTGAGCACAGCCCAGGCAGGCAGGGAGGGAGCACCATACCCTACACACATCGCTGGCTCCCTGCTAGCCCCAATTACGGCTTCTTTTTTCTAATAAGAGCCATTTTCTCTACCCTCTCCTGGGAAAAATCAAAAGCACGTGCAGCAGTTGCTGCTGCATCACTTGAAAGTGCTGGTGGGAGAAGGCTGAAACAACACATCTCAACAGCAGAGCAGTGTTCATACAATTTCATGACACCCCATTACATGCCCTCTAGGCTTTACCCAGATGCAGTGTAGGCTGATGCATTGCCACTGACCCCAAGAAATTACACACTGGGGCTGCCCTCAACTCATTACTCGCCTATTTTATCCAATTATGTTTTATTTATTAAGCTAATCTTGGAACTCTCTTGGCGTTGACTGTTTTACACCTCCAGTGCATTCTTTTTAATCCTACTGTTTTATGAACTGATTAACAAGATGTATTGCTCCAACAGCACAAAAATACAACACAAATTGAAAAGATGGTCCAACTGAATCAAGTCTCCGGCACTGGCGTTTCCCACATCGCCACTGGAAAACACCTGCTGTTAGACACTACTGCAGCACTGGTTTCATTTTGCAAAATTTGATGTAATATCATAAAATCAGATTAAAGATGAATGATTTCACTCTAAAATCCCAGATCTGAAGGTGAAAAATAATGACAAGCAGAGCTTTCATGCGCCAAGTGTTATTTCCTAATCATAACCTTATTCTACTGAGAAAGAAAAATGATGCTACTTTGCATAATTTAAATAATCGAATCTACTTTCCAGATAAAATTGTTAATAAACCATTGATTTAATCTCAAGTGCCCAACAGACCCCTTAAACGCTGATGCAAAGTATCCATTCCTTTAATTAAAACAAGTGAATTTAATAAAGATGAATGGTATGATAATGAGACGTATTAGGAAGTATGGGCTACTTTGATCTAGAACATGCACCCTTTGATTCTTATGTGACTAGGTGTTCCCACAGACACAGCCCAGACCCAGGTTCTTGTAATATTCCTGTCTTCAAAGAATAATTGCTTTAGACACGTCACTGCAAAGTGTTGATACAAGCCACTATTTTTCAACCACACTGTTACATGCTCACACACAATGGAGTGACAAACTCTTTCCTTCCAACAAGAATAGTACTTGAAACTAAGCACTAACTCTTTTTTCTTTTTGCATGTAGTGCTTTTGCTTGTAGTGCCCTAAACTTCAGCTTTACATACAGTTTCATTCTGCTCCTCATAAATCCTCAGTGCAACAGTAGTAAATGCAAATTTTAGGGCATATTTGAGGGGTCCATAAGTACCTCCCTGTGAAACACAAAAGACTGGGACCTATTAGGCAGAAAACTACAACAGATTTAAAAAACAGATTTGGGGTTTATTTTGGCAACTGATTGAGAAGGATTTACCTTTGCACAGGACAGACAAGGGGAGTCTGTAGTGTTCTAGTTCCTTCCAGGCCACTGAAAAATCCATGGCATCAACCTCTTCTACTTCTTCCTCCCTCCAGGTGAAGACCACCCTTTGGTATCCTAAGCTCTCATTCCAAGGCTGAGGCTTCTTCCCTTCTGGTTAACCAGTGATAAGAAGAAAACATAAAATTACAAACTCTACTCAGCAGAAGCACCCAAGTCACCATGATGACAACATTCTTCCCTTTGGGCTTTCCCAGAAGATCCCAAGCTGGGTGTAACACGAGTTCTGAGCATTTTTGTACATCTGTACCACATAACACTGCTGTGTGCAGTAGGTGTGGGCCCTCTCTGGACAGAACAGCCCTGGGTGAGCAGTGACCCATGTCACTGAGTGCATTTAACGAGCAGACACCCAGAGCACTCCTTGGAAATCAGAACATGCCATTTTCTTAACAGACAGAAAACACCAAGAAAGAAAGAGCAAGAGGAAAATTGTCAGTCACTGACCAGTGACAGCATTGCTGGGAGAATCTGAAATACAGCAGCACCAAGATTTGATTCTCTGTAATTACTGATAGGGAGCAATGAGGAAAAGAACGTGTCTCCTCTGTGGAGTCCCAGGTTTCAACTTTATCCATTTTCAAAGTCTGCACTACAGGCTGTAACGACACAAAAAGAGATTAAATTAAGCATGGTGCAACATCTGGCTACTGCAAAACTGCAACTAGCTGCCACGGAGCGCTTAAAGTATACATCCAGCTATGTTAATGCACATATGCTCCTTTTTTCTTCCCCAAGTGTATCCAACAGCACTTGGCAATTAGCAGTGATGTTTTGTGTGCTGGCATGCACATAGACACAGGGGAGGAGAGCTCCAGGCAATCACTGAGTGGGATGGCGAGCTGTGGAATGGTTCTTCTAAAGGCATTACTGAAGGGAAGCTCATCCCGTATGATTTAGAATAAAAGATCATCTGACTGTTTTTTGTCAGAAATCCCATAGTATGAGGCAGTTGGCCTGCTGCATGTTGGCTGAAACCACAGGCTGTTCACTAAGAGCACATTTTTTGGTTGGTTGGTGCAGCTTAGAAATAAATCTGGTAGCAAGTGTGTCACATTCAGCTTTCTGTAACCCCCAGGACACCCCCAGTGCCACCGGGATGGCTTCGTTACAGAGAACACAGGTGGGTTGTGATGACTTTCCTGTCTCATTAGGAGGTGAAATTAGTGATATCCATTTGCTTTGCTTTCCATGAAGAACATGACTTGTCACCACCTCAGGGCCTGAATCTCCTCAGTGCTTGTACCACCCATGTGGAAGATAAGCACGATGTCCTCACAGCCAGAGTGTTTACACTGCTCTCTGATGTATTACTGCAGCAGCTTGGTTACATGAATTACAAATGTGTTTCTAAAAACGTGTTTTTAAAGGCTTTTGAAGCGCAAATCTGAGAGGTGACGTGCACACCAAAACTAGCATGGTCCTGGTGGCAATGACATGGAGCTGCACCTCTGAATCCACAGATTATGTCTTTCAGAAAACTTTGCAGACTAAGACACACTTAATTCTACTTTCTTTGCCACACTCCAAAGTTTTATTAGCTGTCTTTTAGGTAACTAAATTCAAGGTTGAACACTTTCCCTTCTCACTCCCCAAATGTGTATTTTTTTTCCTCTAAACCATTAAGCAAGTTTTCCAGTGCTTTGATTTTATATGGATTTAATAGCTAAGGGGTGTATTTATTATAATCAAATATGGGAAGCATACTAAGGGACAGAGGGAGGGAGTGCTAAAACAGTTCTGCAAAGTCAGACAGCCACAAGAAAATGGAAACATCAATGGAAGCTTCAAGCACTTCTAGCTGCAAAAATACATTTCCTTTTCTGCATCTTTAGCATGGAACATTTCCTCTTACAAGCAAGCACTTGGGAAGCCAGGCTTGCTCAATTCAACTCTGTTGCTGGAACAATCCAATAGAAACAAGGACTATGTCCTATTTTCCCAGCTTCTGCAGCAGCCCGCTGGAGCTTTATCCCTCAAGCACGAGCTCCATCTGGTGGGCTTTCCCAAAACGTCGAAGCATCCTTCCAGTCGTCCTGGAGCCAAATACAGGTGCCCCAACCTGGGAATTTTAGACACAGCTTGGTTCAGGGGATTGGTTTTGGTCCTCAGGGTCAAAGCCAGAGTTACAAAACACCCCAAGGAGAACTGACAGCAATCCAGCACCAGCACTTTGCCGCAGAGTTGGTCTTGCTTTGGTCTGAGCTCAAAGGACAACAAAGTGAAAGCTCCCCCTGCCTGGCTGGTCAGCTCTCGCGGAGGGAAGTCACCGCCACATCTGTGTCCGGGAGGCTCTGAATTCCCGTGCTTTGGAAACAATCAACGCAGCAGTCTTAAATGCATTTTCCAGTGTCAAGCCTTACAATATCCCCGTGCAACCAGTACCATGCTCTTTACTGACGAGAAAACAGGGAAAACGAAAGCTACTTCAAGAAGAGAAGCACCTAAGGCAAACTGAGTCCGGTCACACGGCAAAGCAGTGACAGGAGCCCCAATCCCTCAGCATCTTCTCCAGCTGCTGCACGCAGCCTCATCCATGGGAGACAGCACAGCTCAAGAACGGCAAAGTTCCCAAGTTTGCACTCTAGGGTGTTATCACAATTTTGAATCCTCTCTTATAAAACACAGGGTCCTGCGAAAGACATTTTGCTGTGCCTAAGTAGGACATCTATTTCAAAGATCTATAATTGCTTCCTGTCTCAAGTGTACAGATGATAAAGGCCAAAGCAGAAGATTACAAGTTAACTGTAATAAATTGCATTGGCCAGGAGAGCAGAATCTGAACACACACGAGATCGAAATGATAGAGAACACAATTATGCAAAGCTTAAAAACCCACATCTTATGTAAGAGCAGAAGTTTGTCTCTGCCTCAAGAGCACAGCATGTGGGAACGCACGTAACTTGTTCGCCTTCAGTCCTGGTAGGAGCCTCCCCAAATTGGGCAGGGCAGCAGGATTCATATGGATATGTGGATGGCTCACACACAGCCTCAGACGTGCGTGTGCAGCCAACAAGCCCCAAGTTTGTCTGTTTTTTCATTGTGTTCATGTTGTCAGGAGCAAAAGGCACAACAGAGACGCCTCTATTTACCATCCCCTTGCAGCCATTCAAAAGGAGTTACTGGGGACCCTTGATAAGAGCAAGGACTGCTTGTTAGAAGGTGGGCAATTAACAGGGAAATGCCAGAAGAGAGCTGAATGTCTGTGTGTGGTCCTCAGGGAAGTCCACGGGAGAGTTTGCCTCAAGACATTAGGAAATCTGTGTAGATAAGCTATAAGGACCAAGGAGGAATTGACTGGATACATTTACTTAATTTTTCCTCTCCTTTTCACAACAACAGCTGGAGGAACGCAGGGAATCAACCAAATCTGAGGGTGTGGAAAGAGCCCCCCTGAACTAAGTGGCTGGAAATGCTTCTAGGTATTGCTATTCCAAGTGGAACTGTTTGCTTAAAGATAATTATTTTTCTCAGCACCAGCTTTAAGGTTTTTCATACAAACTGATGAAATATTTTGCAGCCCCAGTTACTTCTCCCACTCCTCCACACAGAACTGGCATTTATTGTCTGTGAACACCCTAGCCTGCTATGCTGGAAGGCTCTGAGGAATGTTATTAGGATCACTGCTTAAAAAACACACTTAATACAAGAAACATGCAAGCAAAAAAACTCACAAGCCCCAAATTTCTTACAGGAATCTGCTTTCTCCTGGGTTCCATGGGTAGCTCTTCTCTTTTAATTCCTCTTTTGCTAATCTTTCTGGGGATAATCAGAATCCAAACTTGGAAAGGGTGGCAAACGTATCCCCCAGGGAGAGGGAAGTGCCCCATCACACCATATAGACAGTGTTTCCACAGTGCTGATCAGCTAACACAGGCAGAGAGGGCAAACTCATGCAATGCCTTCATGTGCAACCAACAGCTGATGATAATAACTGTCCCAAGGACAAGCCCCAAAAAATAAGGCCATCCCCTACATGCCAATATCCCCAATGTTGCTGAGAAAACAGGTCATTCAAAGGGTCAAGGTTCCCTTCTAGGATTTGCAAGTGTTGGCTTAGTAAAGAGAAAGAGAAAGGTAATAGCATTTTAAAACCAGGCAAAAGCAAAATAGGAAACGTGCAGCTTGGAAGTCACTCATTTTCCCCATCACCATCATAATCTTTGAAAGCAGGATAAGATGCAGTACATTTGTTTTCAAATATTTTACTCCTGTTAAGCAAGAAATGGGATGATGGAGAATTAGAGAGAGAGGAGGCATTAGCACCAGCTACAGCTTAGTCACAGCAAGGCAATCCTGCTTCAGTAAAGGTCTGGCACTACGCAGACAAGGCAGTTCCTCAGGTGCTTCCTTAATACATCCCACTTTTCCAGAAAAGATAGTGTGGTTTCTCTGTGAAGCCATCACGATGATAATAGTGACCGTGTCCACAAAAATCCTGTCACCAGATCAAGGGAAGACCAGCATCAAAGCACTTCAGCCTGGCATCAGTAAGGACATTTCAGTGTATTGACTGGATCACCTGCCAGCCCATCACCTCATTTGTCATGCACTAATTCATAACCTTCTCCTGCTTTATTGACAGTATTACAGATTTCCTTGGAATTGGCCTGGATCTGCACTACAAACGTTCTGTAGCTTACACACCCATTCCCTCCAGAGCCAATAGCCAGGCACTGTGGCCCTGGGTCACTGAAGCTGGATCTCCTAGGGACAGGTCTCACCTGCCTGAGGTCCTGTGTGGATTCTCTATCTTATAAGCCCAGAGCACATGCTGAGATTTCCTTGAGATAAAAGGTTCCCCTACCTTCTACCTGCCCACCCTTGAGACCTGCTGGCTTTCTACCAAATTGACTGAAGCTGGCAAATGTGACATTTCGTGGATGATACAGTCACCAGGAAGGTCTGGCAGACAGATGCATGGGCACAGCCAGCACAGCTTCATGAACACTGCTCCATAGGAAACCAGGCAAAAAGCATGGACCACTTCTGCCTGGGTCCCTTCCCCTCCATGCAAGAGAAAGGCTGGGTCATACCTCTGTTTGGGAACTCTGAAAATTAACCTGCTCCCTCTAACAAAGAGCCTGTGCCTTGGGCAACGGAAACCAGCTCCCGTGAGGTGAGGGAATGGCCCGGGAAGCCTTTGGAGAAGTCAGGTATTTTTACTGTACTTTGTCACTCCAAAGGAAATGTGTTTAAATTGCCAGGAATGGTTTTTCATGCTGGTCTAAAATCGTGTAATTTTGGGCAAATGCAGCCTTGCTCTCAGCTATGAGCACTGACCTTCTCCCTCCTGCTGGAACACCACACTGAGGGGTGAAGGAGGCCGAGGACAGGAAGGGTGTCCATTGTCCATTGCCATTCCAGCTCATGGAGGTGCACCACGGGCCTTTCCACATCCTGTGGGCAGAGAGGAGACAGTGGTTTAGCTCAGGAGGGCCTTCATCACGACAGGAAAAACAGCAGCAGAACAACAGTGTGCTTTTGTGAGCAGGACAGAACGCTTTGGAGCCCAATTAAAATCCTCTAGTAAACTTGGAGCACTCTTATAAAAGAGTAAATAAAAACCCATGGAAACACACTTCTCCCTCAGCAATGTGTAAACATAAAGCTGGCACTGATAAAGCAAAGCAGGGTGGCAGGGAGTGGGCTCTGCCAGCCCGGAGTGCAGCATTCCATTAACACAGGCAAAGCTGCTCAGCCTGGGAAGACTGCAAAAATTAGACCCTGGTGAAGGCTGAACTCTGGGTTAAAACGAAATCTTAATTTTCTCTTACTGCTCTGCTCTTCCTGGGGACACAGTATGTTATGTGGCTTGGTTTAAAGTGTTACCAGCCTTGCTAGATTTCTTTCCTAGAAGGACGAGGATGTATATTTATCGTATTTAGCTCTTACACTCCGACCTCCATAGCTGAACACTTATTTTCTGTAACAGAAATACGCAAGTACACGCAGGAGCACCTGCACATACAGTCCCCAGACCATCTGGAAGAACCTGAGTTTTCCACACATGTTTTTTCTATAGAGCAAGGAAAATCTGGGCATTTTAGCAAAGCCAGACTCGGCCTGGGCTCTGCAGAGCCCCACCGGGTTTCTGGGGACTTCAGAGGCAGAATGTCTGCAGAGTTTCAGGGACTAATATGTCAAAGTTTAAAGTAGCCTAAAGAATTTAGTGCAGATTTAGATGCCTGCAACTGAAATGTAATAATTTTGAGAACAATTAACTGAGATGAATGGCATCTGCTTGGTAGCCATGAAACACTGAGCCAGTGTTACACCCACCAGCACACATAAATCGAGGTGCAGTGCCTGGATCATTTTCTTCCCAGATGAAGAAAGGCTTACAGTCTTCATATGATTAAGCTGGTCCAAATAAAACGAAATGAAATACTGCTCATAAACAATAGTGATGTTTACATACAGAAACTAAACAAATTTGGGCAGAATAGGCTGAAAGAATAAGAACAAACAGGAAACTCATAAGGGATATTCCTTCCTTATTAATGTCCTCCCCCTTCCCGGTACTGCTCAGAGGTTTTTTTTGTTTGCATTTCCCACATCCCTTATCTGTGCTTTCAGATACAGAAAGCCACGCAACATGCTATAGCTTGAATGTTTGCATTCATCAAAGTGAAAACTTCTATTAGTAAGAACTCAATTATTTGGAAAAGGTTTCCTGGCGGCACAGCACCACCTTTTTAAGTTCTCTTCCAATGGGAATTTTGCTTTCTGCAAACCTCATCTGACTCGAAAGAAAAAAACAACCAAACAAGTAAATGGTTTGCTGTGACTCCAAAGTAAAGGACTGCAAAGGAATGAGCGTGGAAAGTGGAGCCTGTCACAAGCACCTGTGGAACAGTAGGAAGTTATGGTCAGCTTGTGAATAGTAGCACTAAGACTCCACGTGGGAATACTATTAAATTAACAGCACATTCAGATTAATTGTCCTCTTTTTTTTTTCTTCTGGGGACTTTTTTTTGTTTCAGTTGCCCAACAGGTATCTGGTAATGCAGAACTGTGGTGCTCAGAGGTCACCCTGCAAACGCAGTGGGTTTGATTTGGCGGGGAGGTTTTCTGGTTTTGCAGCTCTTTCTTAGATGTGCTTCAAAGTGCTGCCTTATTAATTTATCAGACAGGGGTAGAAAAGCAGCCCCAGCATTCTGACTCCACCACACCCCAATCCTCAGGGAAGTCAGGTGTCTCTTCATGAGCAGTGAGATGACAACATCACACACAGGCTTTGAATTTTAACTATCACCAGTAAGGATTAGGAGCAATCCCTGTGAACAACCAATTTTGCTGGCGTTACTAAGCCAGACTCGAGGCTGCTTTTAGTTAACTCTAATGCAATATTCATGCCTCAAACCTGATTTTAGCAAGTTCCCTTCCCTTCTAGAGAAAGCACATCACTGGAGGCTCCAAGTCCCCTGTTTGACATCCCCACACTCACTTAACTCTTGACCACAGGAGAATTTTAACAGGGAATAAAGTAATCCCTCTCTTTCTACTGCCAGCATAAGAGAGTATTGTTATCCCAGTTCATAAGAAATCAGCTTTTCTCCTGTACGGCTTTTCTTTCCTACAAGAACCCTGAAAATAAGGGGTGATTCACTGCCCCTCCAAAGCTGTTTTGGTGTCTGAACAGGTCACTTATGCAGAAAGGACTTCATTTGAAATATCCTGCTCTTTGGTGCTGATGACTGTGTTTTTCTGGTATCCTTGCTAATCCCTTCCATTTGGCATAACTAGGATTGTTTCTTCTGACATTATTTCCACAGATTCCATGCTGGGTCATGACTATACAGGATAGGCTGCAAATTTGGCACTGGGGAGAGAAAGGGGAAAAGAATAGGAATTACAAAAAGACCAGCTCTGATTTCAGTCTTCAGAAAAGGGCAGTTTTTCCTAACTTTTAGCACAGGGACATAATCTGACTGGTGCTTTGTGCCTAACTTTGAGTAATAAGTTATAAGTGACTGCTATATTTAGTCACAGATGGCTGGTTTTGTGAACAACTTGCAAAGAAGCAATGCATGTGCCAGCCCTACAGGATAATGCCATTGCCTTAAATGGACTAACTTGGGATTAAGACAACTAAGAGATGAGACACAGGAAGCCTGAACGCAGGAAGGCACAAAATGAAAACTTCCTCCAAGAAAATTAAAACATCTCCCTCTCTTCTCTCAGCTAAAGCAAATAACTCAATGAAAGAAACCAACCAGATGGCAAAAAAAGCAACAAAGGAGTTCTACCATTGGTCAAAGCTGTAACTTTTTTCTTCAGCAGGTCATGCCATACAAACATCCTGCTGTCGCTCCACGAGACTTCCCTTCTCCAAATCCTTTCCCTTGGCCATGGGAAGAGCCTCAGACCCCCCTTGGTCTGGTGTCTCCCCTTAGACCAAGAAAGTTGCAATCCACAGGCTCAGTCTTGCAAGGTCTGAGCTCCTGCAGTGATCACCAGACTGCACGTGGCACTGTGCCCCATCACATTCCTGCCTGCCCTCCTTGCCTCAGCCCTGCTCCCATCACCTCCAGCCCATGGCATGTTTGGAGGCCAGCGTGGACCTTCTGCTCTCCCACCAGCAGCCCTTGGACAGGAAGCACCTGGGTGTTTCCCTTTTATAGGGCAGGTGGAAGCGGGGCTGTTGCTGCTATGAGTGAAAACACAGCATTAACCAGCATCCTGGCTCCTGGTGGGAAAGGGTTTTATTAATCAAAAAAATATTTTCCACCCCCGTGGTGTCTTGCAGGCCTTTAAACTTGCATCTGCACAGATCAGGGGAATTCTTCTGTCATTCTCACAGCGAAGTTAAAATACAGAAACCATTTTTAAATGTCAGGATTTTATTTTTTTTTAAATAAGAGTGAGAACTTCAACCTGATTAGAAATATTCTCTCAGCTCAGCACAGGGTGCTCTGGGCAAGGTAGAATTTTCCATCTCATTACATTTCCAACTCATTGGAGTGGGAAGAATAGGGAGAGCTGGAGCAGCTGAGATTGCTTGAGCAAAATGTATCACCATACACCACCTGCTTTTTCTCATTCTAGACTACAGAAGGAGAGAGAGGGGGATAAGACCAGAAATTTTGGGAATCTCATAATCCTAATTACCCAGAAACGTGTTGTTGCTGTGTTATCCAGCCTTCCCACCACAGGATAGTGTAGGTATTTGGGGCACCCCACGTGCTTTGCCTGCAGCATTGCCATGAACCCAGCTCCTCTTGTACACAGAGTTTCTCAGGCCATTAAAGCAGCTCCCAACTTTATCAGCAACGTCAAAGTAACAATTGTTCCTTCCTAAACCAAATGACAGCCTGAGACCAAGGAGGGATGGTATTCAGTGATTTATAAAGACAGGCAACTCACTTATCACCAATGAAATCTTCCCATCATGCCACACATTATCTAAGAGTGGAAAGAAATAGCTATAAATATAGAATGGAATAAGCATTGACTTGGCTGTCATCAGTAGACCTTCAGGCCTTCAGAAGAAAAAGACAATTTTAAAACAACAAATTTTTGGCAAGGCACAGAACTTAAAATACCTGGGAAGTAAAATAGTGGTCAGTCAAAACAAAAAACTTTAAGTCATGGATATGTTGGTGTCACATCATCACGGAAAAAAAAAAAAAAGGGACAAAACCTCCCAAAAGACACCAGACTTTTAAGGAAGATCTAGGAGTGTTGATATCCATTTTTGGCAAAGCTCAGGGAAGGAAAAAGGCCTGCTAAGAACACGATGGTTGATTTTAACTAAAATAACTCACCCCCTCAAAGCTGCCTGGGTCACTGCAGAAAGCGTATCCTTTGGGGCAGCACCTGCATTTGGGAAACATACATCACTCCAAGAAAACCAAGAGGAAAAGCAACTTACAGGCATTTTATATGCATTTTAAAATATACAAATTATCTGGCATAATAAAAAAAAAAAGGAATCCCCCACACTAAGAGGGGTTAGGATTTGTGTGAGTCGGAGTTTAGTCCTGTGCCCAAGCCTGACAAACATTAAAAGCCTGTGACTGAGCAGAGAAAAAAAAAAAGATAGCCCTGCAAACAAACTATTTTCTTCCTGTGAATAGCCCGTGTTGAATCGTCTGCTCGGGGCAGACAACGCTTGCACAAGCTGTCAGATGATGAGTTAAGCACCACAAACGGCAGGAGCAAACCTGCCTGGTTAGTTGGGGGAAACAGTGGAACTGAATGAACTCCGAGGTTGCTGCCTCCCCCCAGGCACACACAGAAGCTCGTCTGTTCGGGGGATTCACGGCGTCTCTGAGTGTGGGGTGCTCTGCCCACAGCACTGGTCACCTGCTGAGACCTCCCATTGAATTGGGTTACATTATAATTGGATTTTCCGAAGGCACCTCATTAGCATTTTCCATGATCTCACCCTTATTAGCCAAAGCACTAATCAGGAGTAGCGCAGTTACATTGTTTGCTGGTTAAATTATCTGCTGCTGTGGTGTCTGCAGGCCAGCTCCAAAGTCAGGCACGGATAAAAACTCCTCTCTCTCTTACAGAGACCCGGGAGTTTATTCTGTAGCCAGTGTTGCAGTCAAACTCCTAATTTTCAATAGTTCATGGAAAAGCAATTTCCCTCCGGAGTCTGTTCTGCTCAGTGCTTTGCTTGTATTCTCCCCGAGTCCGTACTGTGGGTTAGGAATGTCATTGCTTGGATCCGTGTCGGGGTCGCTCTACAGTGTAAAAGCAGAAAAATCCTTTCCCAGGGACTGTTCCCCATTGAGCCCAAAATCAAATGCTGAACATGTTTAACCCCGTAAGGTTCTTATTTCAGTGCACAGGCTTTTGTACACGGAAGGGAATGGCAATACCTGTTCTAAAAGCAGAAATGACACAGGCAGGCAATCTTGTAGCTGACGACTCTGCACAGCTCCAAAAGCTCTTTGTGTGGGAACTTCAATCGACATTAACTACTCCTGAGCTATCAGGAAAGCAGGCAGGACTCTCATGTGGCTTCACGGTGCAAAAATCTGATGCTTCTTTCAGGTGGGGTCCCAGCAGGTTCAGGTACCTGTCTCCCAGCAGCTGCCTTCTTAAAAGCCTGAAGGGAAGAGGCAATCTTGCAAGTAGATTGTGAAGCAATATTTGCTGAACACCCACACGCCATAGTTTTCTGAAAAAATTTAATCATCTAAATACAATTCCACTTAAAAAGCCACGTTTTATTCTTGGGTTAGAGGGTACACGACGATGTTCAGACTCGTTACAAGAACCATTTGGAAATATAAAGCCATATTCACTGAGAAATTAAACCCATTAAATATTTCTACTAAAATTCTTCTGATACGAATAAGTGCACACAGAAAAAAACCTGTGGTTACTTTTCTCCATGTAATTCTAGAGCCAAAACAAAATGAGAGCTGACCTGGACTCAGAAAGGGGCACCTTTTACTCAGCCTGGCATCACTGGTACCCTGTTTACAGTTCCACAAATGTGTTCAAACAGTGAAGCAGATTTCCTTTTTACCAACCAAGAAAAAGAATTCGAGATGATATATCAACAAATCATTCCCTGGAATCAAGTAAGCCCTCTCTATAATTCTCAAACAACAACAACAAAAATCACAACACTATTGGGTTTATAAGCTCTCGGATTCAAAACAGATGTGACAGTCTGAATCCCCAGCAAGGGCTGCATCTTTTCTCATAAGGCTCTTTAACAGATTCTCAAAGGCAGCATAAACAGCATCTTCAGAACAAAGGGCAGTAACGCTTCCCAGCAGAGTTTAACTGGATCCTGAGGATCACCAGCCTGGATGATCTGCTTTTCTATTGTCCTCGCAGGGATTTCACCACACATAAATCACATGCACTGAAGAGATAAGGAGCTGAGGGCAAAAAAAAACCCAGAAGAAAACAGAATAATGAAGTTGCAAGACTTGCTTGCAGCCTCTGGTTTACACTTCTCCAGGTCTCGGGCTGTCAGTGCTGGGCTCCCTTCTCCGGGGATGAATCTGCATGAGTAAATCCACAGGAATTATTTTGAGACTGAGAAAAACAACTCACTTGTGATTAATTTCCCTCTGTTTTGTAACACTTTCACAGACACACCCCTAAAGCCAGTTCTGTACATCCCTACAAGACTGTAATCAATTCACTACAAGGGGCAGTAGGAGTGAAGAGGCAAAAGAGGGTAGAGATGTCAGAGTGCACTGGTAGTTTCTCTTGACTTTCATCTAGTCCTGATGGTTTATAGAGAGCAAACATCAGGGTCTAATGATCTAAAACTCCCTGTAAAACCTTTGTAGACTTCTAAAAAGCTCAGCTGACATTCAGCAGGGCTCATAGGTGTACCTGGGCACCCAGCAGAGTAGGTAAGTATGACAGAGGGAACAATTAGGTAGCAGTACCTATGGCTAAGCAGGTGTCTGTGGCTCAAAAACCTGTTTGAGAGTAACTCACTCAAGGTAGGAAAAAACAAAACTGAAGAAAGGAAAGATGCTATTGCTGGTGTAACACAAGCTTCCTGAAGTTTCAAAAGATTTTGGAAATGCTGTAACACATCTCTAGTAACACACATGCAAGTGTACACACAGTATTTCACTTACACAAGAAACATTAAGAGCAAAATATTTCCAGCAGGGTTTTGAATTCGCCTGGGAGAGTTGCCCTGCAGCTCTCCCTCACTCACTCACTTCAAACCCACAGGGCTGATGAGATCCAAATGCACACGACAGAAAACCTGGTCCAAAAGGGCCACATTTGTGCAAGGTAGATAAAGCTGATTTTTAAAAGCAATGCCTTTCCAAAACAGGCAACTCGACAGGTTCTGCAGTTAGAAACCACAGGTGTGCTAATGGCCTTTCTGTTACATTGCAGTAGCAGAAATCAAGCTGTACTAGTAAAAATCCTGACAATAATCACATTTTCATTCCCAATGGGGATGGCAAAGCTGCTAATTAAATCTGTCTCGACTACTTGGGAGCACTGGTAATTTCTCATGTAACATATGCACTGAGAACTGGCTAATACCAAAAATGTTTTGGGTCTGTGATTTTTTTTCCAGGAAAATTAAGATGTCAATTAATTGACTTTTTTTTTTTCCCTGTCTGGTTTTCACTGAAGACCTCCACAAATCCATTTTTCAGTTTTTTCATTTTTTTCTCCCTCTCCCTACAGATGTCATTATTTTCAGTGGAAAAACCCCTCCTCTTCTTCCAATTAGCTGTAATTATAACAACATTAGCAGCAAATTAGGTACCTCGAGGGCAAAAATCTGGAAAGCAGCAGAGTGTGGAAAGGGAACAGGAGATGAGATTATAATGAAAGTAAGTGGGCACATCCTGCTGCTTCATGTGCTCATCTGGGCATCCTTAGGGCTTTGCAGGTTGATTTCTGTTTTCCCAAATTATGCCAAGATTAAGCAAAGGGCTATATTTTGGTTTGTCCCTGTGCCTGGCATGACTGGATCCAACATAAAACATACAGCTCAGGTCACAGAAATCCATTACTTATATCTGATGTTCTGAAGGGGTGACTGGGGTCCTTGAATACATGTGCTGTGAATCTTTCTGCCAGGAAAACAAATGCAGTAAGATTAATTTTGAAAGAGGAAAAGGCAGTACATGCCAGCAGTTGTGGCATGCAAAAGGGTTCTTGCTCTGAGTAGGCTTCTGAGCAATAAACCTCTTTCCCAGAGAATTTTGCATTTAAAAATTGGGTTCAGGGAAAATCTCCATAATCAATCTTTTTTTTTTTTTTTCAACTGTCTTTTCAATTTTGCACAGTTGGATAAGGAAGGAAGTCGACACTCCTTGCCAAATGAAGTGACATTGAGTACATTTGCTGGAAGTCTTTCTGCCTTGCTCCTTAAAAATTAAACTCGAATCACTCAAAAAGCCCAAACAGAACCACCCAACCAAGAACAAAAAAGCTCAGGAGCCAGTTCCAGGAACACTGAGCGAGCACGGAGAGACTCGGGAGCTCATGTCCCTCCAAAGGCAGCACTGCTGGTTGAACAAGGATAAGCTGGAAGGATTCAGGCACAGTTTAGGACTAGGCTTCCTGCACAGCAAAGTACCTGGGGAGGGACCAGCCCAGAGGTGGGGAAGAAGAATTATTCTATTGGAAATACATTGTTAATGCAGTAGGAAAATATCTCATTGTCTTCTTCCTTAATCTCTTCCTGTCTCCTATCACTTGCCTTTCCCTCTTTGTTGGGACCTCCAAGGAAACACCTTTGGTTTTTTGGATGATTTCCCCTAATCCTGCTTTGCAGGTGGTTGCCCTGTGAGGACTCCCCGAGGGGTCTTTACCTGGCAGCCCACGGCAGCCCACAGCAGCCCACCTATGGAGCATGGCTGGACACAAAATGTTCTTATCCATCTTTCCCCTGCCTGCTTTCAGATGGAATATTTAATGTTTAGGAAGATATGGAGAAGAAATACTTATGTTCACAGAGAAGATGAACTCTGGTGTGCGTTATCTGAGTTTTTAACCAGTTTTTTGAGGGCAGTTTTTCTTTCTTTTTTCACCCCATTCCTCTCATCCTTCCTATATTCTGATGAAGTTATTTCCAGCTAATTAGAAAGGGCTCAAATCAAAAAGTGCCAGATCCAAACCATCACACCACCCTGAGAGTTCAGTGCTGGACACAACATTGCTCCACAGGCTTGTGCTTAAGTGATCCTCTGCCAACTACCAAAACACATCTCTGGGGACAACAGCAGTCTGGAGAACAAACTTATAAAAAATATGAGTTTCCCAATTAATTTCACTTCTGTTCAGCTCTGAAGTTACAACCTGTGATCTGTATTTTATAATTACTACTTAAGAAAAGATGCCCAGTGTCAAAGAAAAATTTGTTAAGGAAAACTTAAGGCTTTTCCTTAGAAACATCAATCTACTGAAATAGCATTCCTGAAGGAAACTGCTTCATGCCTAAAAGTTGCTGCACTGCTGATTTGTTTTTCTATAATGAAGTCCTAGCTCAGCAGAGATAAGATTTATTGGTCAGTTTATCATCTAATGAGAAAATGAAGGATGAGAAAATGAGATTCAGGAATGCTGCTGCACATACTGGCTCATTTAAACCCCCCCATTGTAATTAGCACTTGCACAAAATAGAACAAAGAAATTGGAACACTGGGATACTTTGTCATCACATATTCTTGGGGTTTCTATCTTTGAAACCTTTCTCAAAATACTTACATGCAGATTTAATAGAGACCTCTATATATAATATATGCACCTATATATAATATATTTAACTGATAGAAGCTGGACTTCTGTGTGATCAATGGCTAATAAAATCATCTTTGTTTTGTCAGCCAAGATAAAACGAGCCCTAAAGATGTTAAAGCAGACATCCAGTGCTATGATGGGACTCATTAAGAAATGAAGGACTGAAGGAAAAAAGGGCAGGGAAAGTCTCCAAGTGTCCTACTCACTGTCCCATTGACAAAGGAGGTATTCGGATGTTCTGGGCAAGGAACAGTAATAGAAAGACAGGGCATGGATTTTTAAAAGGTTTTTTTTTTTTTCAGGGAGCCAAAAGTCAAGTCATAGTCAAGCAGGATAAGAGAAGAACTCTCTTTCCTCAGATCCCCTAAGTGCACTGTCCTGGCCCACGGCTGCAGTTGGTGGCCTTGTTTCATTCCCTGTTACAAATAACCTCCCTGTATCCTCTGGTGCAATAAATCACTTCAAGTCTAAGTGGGAGGAACAGCAAAATTAATCTCCTGTTCTCTCCTGCAGTCACAGCTCTACTTTCCCTGTGACCACATCAGAGCCCTCCACACAGTTGCCATGTAACTCCGGGAAGCTCATCAGCCATTTTGGCAAGCTCCCTTCCCACCCTACCCTCTCTTCTGGGCAAATGTGGACAACAATAAATAACAGAATAGTTCCTCTGTAGCCATCTTCTTCTTCTGGATGTTGCAAAACAGCTTCTGGACTCACCAGTCCCTGCCACCCCATATGGTACCCACTCGCACCATGGAATGGCAGCCTCCCATCCAGAAGAGATTCCTAGTGCTCCCTGGCATCCATCTTTTGAGTGGTCTGAAACAAGTACTTCAAAACAACCAGGAATGGTTTCAAGTCCAGGTACAAATATTAAATACTCCTCCTGGTTTCCAAAAAAAAATTAGTTTGTACTGACACTGTTGCAACTATTTAACTCTGTTCATTTACATGGCTTTTTTTTCAGACCTGGCACCCTGAACTATCAGAGCAGATCAAGAACAGCAATGGGCATTTTGCCCTTAAGGTGAAACGACATCCTAAAGCCTGTACTTTGCTAGCAAGGACTTCTAAACCTATGCTGGCCCCCGGGTTCAGCACATCATCAAATTCAGTCTTAGCTGGAGCAACAGAAGCTCTAAGGAGAATTCTGAGAATATCTTTTCTTTAGGACTATTACCAGGTGTTTAATGGGGCAAATGTGTGATCCTATAACGTGTAATGGAGACGTTTTATGAATTGCAGTGAAGCTGAAAGCTGTAGCATAGGTGGTGTTACATTAGAAACCTCGCCTGTGTTGTTCTTACCCCAACCTCTCCAAGGCAAAGCTGTCACATAAGCACTCGATAGATAAATAGGAAAGTTTGCTCTGCATCCCTCAAAGGCCTCCATTTAAAATAAAAGTACATTTAATATGTGCTCTGAACAGCTGCTGTCTTACCATCTGCCTTGTGCTGCACATCTGGCGGAAGCTGGTCGGGAACATACCACTGATAGTCTGGCTGCACAGAACAATAAAACATTATTGCTGCAATATGGCCTTCACACACACTTCAAACAGAAGAATAGGGACATGATAAAAACATAATTGTGCTGTGAAGCTTTTCATTAGTCTTACAAAAGTAATTTACCAAAAAAATCTTATATTTAGCTTTATGTTTCCACTGATCCAAGTCCCTCAGCTTGCTTCCTTTTCTATGGCACAGGGTTTAGATGCTGCACCTATCAGAAATGTTGGTGTAAACCTTTCTAGATCCCACAAATCAAAAGAAACACTCACAGAACCAAATCAGATTTTAAAAGAGCTGGGGATTGAAGTGTAGAAGATACTAGCAGGCATCTCTGTACTAAAACATCTCAGAGAAACCTGGTACACCTGCCAGGTGAAGCTGCTCCAGTTCAAATACACCTGTAACATGCTTCAGTGGGACAGGAATTAGTCATGGAATGAAGTTCCCTCCTCCCCTCCCTTTCCTCATGCCACTAGCTGTTATCAAATAACTTATTGAAAATATTATGAGGTAGAAAAAATTCCATCTTTCTTATAAGAGGAAGTATTGGGAAGGTTATGTCCATGCAAATACAGTTTTGTCCAGGGAAATCTTGCAAGAAAGAAATAGTGCATTATAGTTTACACCACACACTGTGGTAAATGAGCTGCAAACTACCACTAGAGAAAACAATTTTGGGACCAGACATTTCAGGTTAGGCTGTCTGTGGTGTAAGTAGTACATGCAAGCTTGTCAAATTCCAGGAAATTGCTGCTTCAGATCAGCTAAACTGGAAAAATAATTCTTGTTTTGCAGAAATTACTCTGACAAAATCCTGAGCCATGCCAAGGGGAATCTTACAGATTCCAATCTGTAGGCAACAAATTTCAGAGAATTCTAAAGAAGTTTTGCCTAAATTAAGATGGCAGGATGAAGCTGTAGATACAGAAAACAGATTTAACTTTTCTGTTTTGCTGTCATCCGCACCTGCAGAGCAGTGATCACTCTCATCCTTCAGGAAAGAAGGAGCTGTTGTATTTTCACACCAGTTGTACCATTCATAGGAATTGGTAACTAATTCCGTGCTTATGGGCAAACAACACAGGCTTTGATACAAAGCAAGGCTGCATTGTTTTTAGCACAGGTAGTTTTCCCACCAGTGGCTCAAATTACATTTATTTGCATTGGTTTTTTTGAGTTTCTGGTGGATTTTCTGTTCTCTGGTCAACTCTTCTCTTTCATAACTACTCACACCACACAAACTTGAATGAATTTCAGAAACAAGACTAAACAAAATGTTTCCACTACCAATGTAAAGAGGAAAGAAAAAGTGCAAGATATAAAAAGACCGAAAAAGCAAAAGCACAGACTAAACACCCAGGATTAAGTATCAGGACACTCATTAAATTCTAACACCTTCCTTCATTGCTAACAAATTGCTCGGGGACGTTCCCAAAGCTCAGAGCAGCAAGGCTGCACTGGCCCAGGCACAGCATTTCAAACAAGGGTCAGCATGAAACGGGGAGTTACAAAGCAGCCAGGCAAAGTGACCCCGGCGCTCCGGCAGGAATGGCAGAGCCATAAACCCGGTGATCCCTCACAGAACTAGAAACCCAGATGATGGAAGTTCAGGGAGAAGAGCCAAAATAATCTGGGCCAGTGTCCAAATTGCAGTGAAAAACATTCTGCAATACTTCCAACTTTGATAAATAGGCAGATAAGCACACTCCCGAAGCACAGAAATTACTTGTCCCACCGCAGCCTTTCCATTGGATTTCTGCAGCCTGAAAGCCTTACATGCATTTTTCAAAAGGCTGTAACTTCCCAAATAATGAGCATCTTTCCATATGTGACAGCTTTACAGCCAGAAACAGGCATTGAGTATTTAAAATGACATTCACCATGTTTAAACGCATTCTCACTAGATTGGAACAAGCACAGCCCACTTAGATAATCTGGAGCACTTCGAAAATACCTTTCTTTGAAGCAGTAGATAGATAACTCCCCCTCACATAACCTGCTCCAGTGCAAAGCTATTCTTCCTCGTGCTGAGGAAGACAGGACCCTGTTGTGTGCCAGGAAAAGAGGCACATTTCCCATGGTGTTAGCGACACTCAGACACACCTTCCACTCCTGCTGATTTGTTTTTTATTATCGTATTATTTTATTACTGTAGGTTGAAGGGTCAGAACTGGGCTCCAGAGAGCAGACCCATAATGCTGAATGTGGGTAGCTATACAGTAAGAAAGGGCTCTGAATGAGTGTTGTAAATTTACCTAAGGAATCAGCAAGACTCCAATCCAACAACTTTAATTTTCTAATTAAGGTACAAATGTTCCTTACCACAGAACAACCCCATTTTTCTTCTGAGTGGCATTATAGATAGATAGTGTTTGATGAAGTAAATTTGATATTGATCTGGAACTAACAACAAACTGTGAAACCACAAATTCAGTTGCTGGTGTTGAGGGCACTGTGATAGCACCAGTTACTCTGTGGTCACCATGCTGAGAGAAAAACAGTGTCCTTGACACATGGGAAGTAGTGGGAATCTTACCAAGTGCTGCTGCTGCTCATGTGCCCTGCAAGGCCCTGGTTGTACTCGAGGATCTGCATAGTGAAGAACCATCCCACACCTCCCATAATTCACACAGGGTGAGAGGAAGAGTGGAGGTGGGTAACTGGGCCTCTCAGGTTGTACTGGGAGGTCTTTCGTCTGTCACAAAAATAAAAAGAAATGCATCAGCAGCAGGATACAATGACCAACGGAATAGTCAAGTACAAATTCATCAATGAAAAGCAACGGGGAAGAAACACTCCTCTCTCAGCCCTGGGTCACAATGCTGCTGGTTTAGCCCCTCCTGACCACTTATTGTTTAAAAATTATTTAGGAAAGCACCACAGCAGAGTCCTGGCACTTTTTATGTGAGAAAAATATTGGTTTCAAGATATGACAAGAGCGTTTCTGGGTGTGTTCTATATTCAAGTATTCTATATCTTCATTACACGCAGTTGCTTTTGATAATTTGAAGCAGAACTACATGGACACTTGCATGACAAGAAAAGTAAATAATTTTGGTATAGGACCAAAGTCAATGGCCTCAAGGTTTAGGCCTGCCTTTTCTTTAGGCCCTCTGCATTACAGTAAAGTCAACAGGAATTTGCTTCAGGACAGAGGAAGGAGGGGTAAAAGATGATTAACATTCTGTGATTCTATGAGTCACAACTAAATGTTTCAACTTAAGAAAACAAACTAATAAATATTTTGTATGGCTGCTCTCATCTTTAAAGTCCTTCACAAGCTTTGTTTAACCAAATCCCGAGGCAGGAAGAGACAAACAAGAAGATCTCCAGTGTGAACTGTGGATGCACTGCAGGGACAGACAAGTTGTACATACATGTTACACAGCACCTGTACAGCCCTTCAGGTGTTGGCACTTCTCTTGATCCTACTGGGGAGGAGTGGGAAAGGCCTTTTAGCTCTGTTTTTAGACACCCCCCCTACTCACTGCCTCTGATACTACAGCAAGACCTTACTAGTACTGATGCTTGGGCTGGTTGAGAATAAGTCAATAGTGAAGTTTCTGTTTCACAACAATGTCGGGGAGGACAATAAATCATCACAGAGCATGCTGGTAACTGGCCATTCTTTTAAAACATTGCACAACTTCGTCAAGACAGGAAACCTCGAAATTTCGTCATTTTTTTTAATGGGGATTGAGAAAGCTCAGAGTTTTGCATGCCATGATTTTACTATGGCTTCCTACTGACACTACTTTGAAGAGATAAAAAGGATGTTGCAAGAAAAAATTATTGCGGCGGCTGCTCAGCTCATTTGTATGGAGCCCATTTTGTTCCTCAGTGATATTACCAGCCCTGTAATTCAATTGCAGAGGTCAGGGTTAACTAGAGTAGCTCTTTATTTCAAAAGTTTGTTTGATGTTATAACTCTTATATCAAGTGCCAGTGAAACAATCAAAGTCCTCTGGACTTGTTTTTGGCAATTCCCCCCCCCCCGCCACCATTTTAAGATAAGTTTGAAAAGTTTTTTGCAATAAATACTCCCTTCATCTACTCGTTTTGGAAGCCTTCTCTAATCGTTTCTCATCTTCTTATACTGCATTACTTCAGAATGATTTCATCCCAGGTGGTGACCTCATATAAAATCCAATGTCAATTAATGGAAGCCAGAAAGCTTTGAGTTGCGTGGAAAGTGAGAAAACAAAAATAAAGTGCACATGTGCTGGCAGTGGGAGCTTTCTTTTGCCTCATACCTGAGAGCTGAGTTTATTCAGTTGAGACTGCAGTCTCTCGTTAGCTTTCTGCAGTGCTTCTTTCTCCTCGTTGAGTCTTTCTCGGTCAGATCTCTCCTTTCTGAAGTCTTCCTCATATATTTGAACCTGCAATTGTTAATACCAAGGATGGGAATCTCAGCAGAGCCACTTCATCCACTTTGGTTGTCTGGTGGCTTTTTAAACACTGCCCAAGCCACAGAGTGCATTCCACAGGGATCCCCTCCTCTGGACAATCCTACAGCCAGAAGTTTGCCTTGTCTTTTTTTATGACCAATACAAAATGACAAGTAATGACTGTTCTCCAATGGCACCCGTCAATCAAAACAGTCCACAGCTTCAGTATTTGTAGACCCTTGAAATTTAAAAGGCTGACTGGCAAATATCAGCTTTAAATATTATAAACCAGACAGCAAACACTACTATCAAGCTTTTTAAGGGATTAACAGTAGCAGGACAAAGATTTTACCAACACTTTTTCCAGTTTTCTCTTCCCTCCTGTAGCTCAGGTGCAAGCAATTGGGGAAGAACCTCCCTGCTCCAGTGAAGAAGCAGAGGGGAATGCAACGTACACGATTCAAAATGCAAATACAGATGTTTGACCTGGTTCCTAGAAGATAAGCTTCTGCTGAGGCCTGGAATGGTTTAGCTGTTTTTGTGTCCCCAGGAATCAAAGTGCTTCATCCCACTAAACAAATGTCTGACCACCCCGGGCTCAGGCAGCAAGAAGCGAAGCACAGATCTGTCAATTATTTGGTGTTAAGCTGACTGGCTGAATTCTCCAGCTAATGAATGGGCAGGAATTCACCCGGTGAGGAGCTGGAGGTTGGTGGCACTTCTACTGACAAATAACAGCAAAGGCATGTCTGGGTGGGAACCACCACAAGAACTTTCAGAAGTCCTTTCATGTCCTCTTGGTTGCTCCCTAAAGCTGCTGACAGTCTGTTTCCAAAGGCCTTTCTCACTGTGGCTCATGCCCTGCCCATCAGATAGATCCAGTTTTCCTTTTGCTGGCAGCAGGACTATGACTTCACAGAAGGACTAAAGAAATGTTAATACCTCAGGGGAAGAAAAAAGTCAACACAGGGCGCTATAAATTATTTTCACAACTTGCCTGTTGCAGTTAATTTTTGCAAGGGTTTTTTTGGACCTGGTGGTCCCCACTAGATAGAACCTCCTTCCTGAATAACACCGTGGAAAAGGAACAAAGGCTTTCTGTGTGGCTGTGGGGGGACTCCACTCCACAGCCCATGTGTGGAGAAGGCCTGCACACCCCTGACCCTCCAAGGCAGAGGCAAAGCTGCAATCCCTGTGTCCCTTGTCCAGCTACACACTTCCCCCCTCAGCATTTCTTCACTTCTTCTCTCCCGATTCTGTCCCACCTCCCTCCCTCTCACTCCCCAGCCGCACAACCTGCTGAGGCTGCAAGGGAACCCCTTTGGTACAGAGGGGGACACCTCCCAAGGAAAGAATGCCTTCATCTCTCCTGTCATGACCAGGGATGGGTTGATGACAACCAGGCTCTGGTGAGACCCTACCACCTCACTGGTTGTCCCAGGAGTCCCTTCTCTATACACTTACAGCCTCCTGCTCCACTTTGTGTACGAGCAACTCTGGGCTCACTGTACTGATTTATACAACTAGAAAAATACATTCATAACACGGATACCCCATGAGAATTCTGGAAAAAAAAAATTGGTTTACTCTATTTTATTGTGTAGAATGAAATAAGTTATTACTGTACAATCAAGTGCAGGATTTTGTTCTCCAGCATGTGGCAAGCATTACATTAGAGAGCAAAATCTGGCTCTGCTGTCAAACGTGACAGAAACAAGTATTTTATTCCCATTGAATAAAATTCACATTCTGATCACATCCATTTGTGTGTCAATAACATTAACCCTAACACTGTCCAGACCCAAAATGTAAAATTATCAGAAAACTATAACGTTTTTTAAACAGGTTCTTTCATAAGGAAAGAAAGGCAGTGCGCAAAGCACTTGAGTTGTTCAGAACAAAGATTTAAAAAGAAATAAATATGCCTCTAAAGAGGTTGGGATGTAGGTTATGGATGCAAATGCAACACCAACGTTCTAGTTTTCCAAGACTTCCTTTCAAAAACTCTGTGTAGCAAGTCTGCCAGGCACAATTCTTGGGAGATAAGGCAAAATTATGCTGTGTGAAGTCCATCCAGCCTTAATTCCAGCTGCTCTTACCTGCTGCCTCAGCACTTCAAGTTGGGTTCTCATCTCCTCAATGCTGTTCCTGTCACCCTTTCCCGGGGGAGTCCCAAGGACAGGCGAGTGCTGCTTTTTCAACACATCCAGAAGGGCCTGTAACATCAAACAGCAAAAATACTAAGTAGAGATTCACTACATGAAAAGGAAAAAAATATCCTTTTAAATTCTTAGAAAGAGGTTTTCCCTTCACTTGCATTTGCCTCCGTTATGTACCCTGGATATAAACCCCATGAATAACATATATCCATGACTAGGTCCACACTTTCAAAGATACCACACTACATCCATGAATTTGAGTCAATTTAGGGGACTGTGCTTTTACTTATAACCATATACAATATTTACTTACAGAAATCACAGCTGCAAATCTCATCCATAAACACCATTTCCCTGTGCAAGTTGGAATTTGGGAAAACAGATAGGTGTCTAAACTTAGCTGAGGCCAAAAGCAAGCAAACAGAAAAACCCCAAGAAAATAAAAGCAATATTTTAAATTAAAAATGTGACTAATGGAAAGTCGGACTGAAACATTTTTTGCACTTAAAGTACAGATTTCTTCAACTGGAAGGGAGTAAACTCTCCCGTTTGAGAGGACGTTGTGTAGTCTCGATAGCTTGTCACTAGAGGGAGTTAGGAATACACACAACATTGTACCGCTCTTGCTCAGCTTTATAGTGAAATTCTGCCACAGCTCTTTGTAGATTTTGATTATTTTTAACAGCATTACGTTACACAGCTCTCCCTGGGACTGGAATAATTTTTAATTAATTATCAAAAGGCCAATCAAAACCAAGCCCTTTCCATGGAAGGCATAGAAAAGGAAGGCTTTTTACCTGATGAGCTGCTGTCCCTAAGGATTGTGCAGAAGAGAAATTGCTATAATAATGGCAAAGCTTGTGTTCCATGTCAACACATAAATAAGGCTGAACTTCAACATGGGAGTTTGAAGATACAGATACCTGACCGATTCACTTACTTTTTGTTCCTTTTTAAGACACTTTTTAATATCTTTTTGAGGAGGTTCTACATCTCAGGATTATGGAGGGGAAAAAAAAATAAATATCCAGAAAATTCAATACTCAAGAGGTTAACAGCAGAGAAAAATAAGGTGAAGATTATTTTAAACTGCATTTGAAAGCAATACTGTGATACTTTGTTTTATCATTTCAAATAAAAGAAGAAGAAGTTGTTTGATTTGTCATAACATCAAGTGGCTGAACCTGCAATAGCAGGGGACTAGACTTAGAAAGGTCCCTTCCAGTCTTATGTGCATTCCTGACATGAGATTTGAAGGATGCAGATACACAGATAATCAGTAAATTACTGTTGGGAAAGTGTGCTACATGAATCGATGCTTCATTTAAAACAATCTTCTATTTACCCATCTGTCTTATTCCAAGCACATCATAAGGCAGCAAAAGAAAACATTGAAATAAGTTGTTTCACAAAACAGTGTGAATGAACCTTGAATAAAAGTTACACTGAGGCTTTGAGCAAGTCCTGTCAATGCATTTCAAAAAGAGCTAGAGATCATATGTTCTGACATAATTTTTTTATTATGGCAAACATTATGTTTTTTGGCCTGACTTTTGCACATCATGGCCCTTTAGCTTGTTAAAGCGCTTAAAGTTACACAGCAATGGTTACTGCAGTGCATTTCCTCAGGAAGTGTTTGTGGTTCACCATGAAATAAAAAATTGTTAGAAAACACCCACTGCTTTATGTGATCTTTTGATTAAACAAAATTACATTTATTACTTTCCCTCAGTTAAAAAAAAAAAAAATCCCATTTAGCTATTTAATGGCAATTTCCTCAGTGAGACCTAAGTACACATAATACTTATATGCATGAATATATGTATGTATGGGTACAAACAGTAAGACAGGACTGTGTCTTGTGAAGAGGAGCCATTATTCTCAAACACAGAATACAAGTAAAACAACAGTTTTAAAACTGTGTGACTTCTTTTTAACCACGGTGCACATAAAGTCATCTTTGTGCCATTTCCCTTTTGTTCTAAGGAGGGAGGATGTAGAAGGAGCTTAGAAATGACATGTAGACGGGTTTCACAGGAGAAGCCAAAGATTCCATTAACCTTCCTCTTTGCAACGCAGCCCTACTACCTGCCAGGAACACCTATTAGCTCAGGTTGGGTCTTGCTTGTTTCCCCAATTCCCAAAAGCTGATCATGGTCTGCTACCTTGTTCACCCAGGATTGAAAAGATGGGCATCTGGTAGTGTCACTGCCTGACAAGGGAGCTCCTGCAATCAAAAGAACAGCTCCTGGTCAGCAGCTCACTCCTGCTCCTACCTTGTTGAGACGGCTTATCTCCCCCTCATAGTGCTCTTTCTTTCTAGCCATGGAGGCGTTCTTCTGCTTCAGCAGCTTGTTCTCCTCCCTCATCTCCTGGAGGGCTTCACTGAGGACTTTTGTTTCTTTCTGGGGTGCAAAAACACAGAGAGGTGCTACTGAAGTGCAGATGGAAACGGTTTTCAAGAACAATTTTCAGAGTATCTTCTGCCTGACAGATGTGCTGCATTTTTTGTTGTCCCAAGCACAGCTGGGAAGGGAGGCAACAGGAAGGCAGATCGTTGGAAGCCCAGATATGATAAAGTCCGAAGACATTGTTTTAACCACTCACCACATGATGGGACAGAGACAACACAGCGGACTAAATCCCTGCTCTCTGCAGTCACACAAAGGCATGAGAAAGCTGGCAGGCCAAGCAGGGCAGAATCATACAGACAATTATCCCAGACTTGCACTTCTCTTATGTATCCACAGTACAAGGCCAAGGCTAAATGCTGGAGGAGTCCCAGCCATTCCCAGTGCCATGCAACACTAAAGACAAAACCAGATCTCAGTGTCACGCAGTCTTAAGGCTTTACTCACTACAGGAGAGATAAGACAGGTCTCAGCCCACTCTAGATTCACCATGCAGCCAATCAAGGCTTAAAAATCTACTTTTTTTTGAGCCCATCACAGTTGTTGAATTTCAATCTGACCATTCCTAGTGCATATGCCTGCACTGTTGCCTTCCCAGCAAACTACCAGGAAGATGTCCCTACTTGCAACATGAGCCTTCCAAGATGGTACTATAAGAATTATTAAGGCATGTTTGCCAACCTGTAAGTTTGACTCTCTTATTCTATGGCTTTCACAGTGGCTATTTTCAATTTACAGCAAAGGGAGCTGAGATCCAAATCAGACCCTGAAGCAAATGGCATCCCATAAGCTTCCTTTGCAGGGTAACACATTCCTCACTAGCCCACTCTTGCCAGACTGGTCTTGGAACAAAGCTGTTTGGACATATGAAACACAACAGCTTTTTTACAAAAGAAAAAGAAAGTATTTCAAATATTCTTCTGCAGCTGCTTTATGTGAATAAAAAAATCGAGATCAAACAATCACATACACAGGACACCATATGAATGGTATCTTTTCCCAGCTCCTAGCACACATTCTCCTTCTCAAAGGCTGGCACCTCCAGGAACATGAACATTTACAACAAAGTATCTCCAGTTTCTTCAGGTTTTTGAACCATCTGAATTCTTACACCTTATTGCCCCTTATTCAACACTGAATCTTAGGTGTTCTAACACTGAGATTTTCCAGTGATTAGGCCGGTCTTTAATTCCTGTCTGTGGGCACATAGGGATGCCCAGGGAGAAGAAAAATAAATAATTTTTAAAGAAATTGGTGATCTAAGGCTGAAATTCCATGCAGGTTAACCTGTCCCCATAAGAAATTTTTGGATTACATTGTCATTTATTTCATTTTTCATGTATGTAGTAAAAAATTTTGCAGAGTGTATTCTCATCCTTGTCTTTATAAAAAGACAGTTAGGGGTATTTTTCCCAGATATGGTATATTAAAAGGCAGGCAGTAATATGAAGAGGAAGATGGATTGTCTTACACTGAATCCACACTCAGAGCAAATATAGGAAGTGATTCAGCGAGTACATAATGACTTAGTTTGCTTTAAAACATGTACAGAGTCCCCTTGGTTGGAAATCAAGTACATGCTTGGCTAGCACTAGTTGATAAGCAGGTAGGATGAATGTTCAGCTCATGCAGATACAAGCTGAGGGCTTTGCACTTCTTTTCCTGCAGCAGGTAACTCACATCTCATCTGAGCCTGGCAGTGACACGCTTGCCACTTGTTTGCAGGTTTGCTTCAAGTTACCAAGTGAACAGAGAAGCTCAACCTCAGCCATCAGATCACCATCCAGAAACTCTCATGAGAGGTCACCAAGTACATCATCCCACGGAGCAGAATGAGAACAGGAAGTACCTCTCTGTGGGGCTTGGAAAACGGAGCACAAGGTTTTGTGTGTTTGTCAGGCATAAACATGCTGATCACTCTGACTGGTGGTTTTATTGAGGTGGGAATTCAGCTTAGGAATTTAATTTTAGATGCAAAAGAATACGTAAGAGCCAGTGCCCGAGGAGTCTTGAGAGAGGAGCCCAGCCACTGTCGGGGTGAGGTGAACAGCACTCTAGAGCGGCTGACCAGGCCTAATAACTGCAGTGACTGTACTACTAACATCTGCAGGGAGCTGAAACAGCCTGTATTGCCAACACCAAAATCTGGGTGTCTGGAGATGAATTGTATTTATTGCCAAGCACTGTGTGTAACACCTGCAGTGATGCTCCCGTTCCATTTGAAATAGCTGCAGCATTTTTGTTCACAAAGCACTTCCCCCTGAACTGCACAGCGAGGAGGGAAATCTCTGCAGCGCTTCTATCAATCTGCTCTTTACGCCCCCCACGCACACACTGATGCTGTGCTGTCTGCCAGGTTCTATTGAAATGACTCTCCCTCTGTGCACAGCTCTCTGATGAGGCACATCAGCAGCCACTGACTTGGCTACAACACTCAGCACCACATCTCATCTCGCAGCCCACGCTCGGCCCTGCATGAGCAGAGAACGATGAAAGGCAAGAAAGTGTTGAGCACAGAGCACAAAGGAGGTGACAGAGTGCACCCTCCTACCTTTTCCTGCCACAGCTTCTCTCTGCCCAGCACTCCCGACCTCTCATCCCCTGGCTGCTGCCGATGTCTCTCCTGCTCCAGCTCGCTCACTCTCCTCTCTGACACATCCAGCCTTGCTTTCATCTCTGCCAGCTGAAAAGCAAGGGACAGACCATGGTGGGCTGACTGGAGATTCCCAAAGGCACACCATCTCCAAGGTGCCTACCCAGGGGCATAAAACAGCTCCATTTTAAATGAGGAAGAGCCATTTGAATTCCTCTTCTCTTTGAAGAAAGAAAGAAAAAAAAAGAGACAGTAAATGATTCAGATCTCGGTAAAGCTTGTCAGAAAACGCTGGAGAGAAAATCTTCCTGAGGAGCACATGAGATCATCCTGTAAACTTCCTCCTCATAGCAGGAAGCAATAGATGAGAACTGTCAGTCAATGAACCAACTTGGGTTTGGGAATACCAGGCAAAGTTGTGAGCAGTCAGCTTCCCTAGGCAGCTGATGATAATGGCTGCAGCAGTGATGTCACACAGCCATAAGCAAGGAACAAAAGCTACGTCAACCGGATCTTGGGAGAAAAAAAAAATAAAAAAGAAAGAAAGAAAAAGTATTTCTCTAGAATTCATCTCGACAGTCCCTGCTTACGGGGGGCAACGTTCACAGAGGATTTACCTGAGAGCTCCACCATTACAGCAAGGCCCCAGGGAGCTCCCAGGTTTCCCAAGCCAGGCACGAGAGATGGGACAAGAACCAACAGATATGTGAGGAGGAGGAGCAGGGGCTGGGCACAGTAGGCACTGCAGGCTGATTTTACCATGGCTGTGGCTGGGTGGTATTTGAACACAGACTTAGGTGACATACATATTCCAATAGAAGTCATCAACAGTGTTACCTGCTTTTCATAGAGCTGCTTCATGTTTCTAAATTGATGATCCCATTGCTTGTTCACCTCCAGAAGCTGTAATTACCAGGAAGTCACAGTTAATAACCCTTATTTCAACATTGTCAATAAATCAAAAATAGATTGGCATTCTAATCCTCCAGCTATGATTGTTCACTACCTCCTCATCATCTGGCCAGTTCATTCCAGAAAAAGCAAGTTTAAGGTCTGGCAAGCTTTCCAGCCCATCTGCCAGTGCTTTGGTATTCCAGCTAAAGCACAGGAACACTCAGGAAGCAACATCCAGCAAACATGCAAAGCACCATAAGCTGCAGGTGAATCATTGGCAGCGCTGCACCGATCCCAAGCTG
Organism: Pseudopipra pipra; assembly: GCF_036250125.1. Taxonomy (NCBI): domain Eukaryota; kingdom Metazoa; phylum Chordata; class Aves; order Passeriformes; family Pipridae; genus Pseudopipra; species Pseudopipra pipra. The sequence continues at coordinate 4,686,526 of NC_087552.1, forward strand.
CAGCTCCTAAATGGCCAAGGACTTCCCTGCTAGTTTGCTTTCAGTTCCATAAATAGGGTTCCAATTAGAATTTCTTTGATTCCAAACAAATGAACTGAAGGATATAGGGTCACTCTTTAGGATGCTCAGGAAAAGACCAGCTTCCAGTTTGCTACTACCTGTGACCAAGACACAACTGGCTGCTACTCGCAGTTGTTCCTTGGCCTTTTTAACGGTGATAATTAATAAAATTTGCCCTTTGCACCCCATAAATCTCTGCTCTTCTACATTCATAGCCACGGTACAATAAGTCATCCTCTGTTTTTAGCAACAGTTCTCTAAATATAACTGCCAAGTGTGGTACAGAGAACTAGGAACTCGTTTTAAATGTAATTTTAAACGTAATTTTAAATGTAATTTAAGTGCTTGCACACTTCAAGCTGTGAAGAAACGCAAAGCAGCAAGCATCCACATAGAAATTATCTGACAAGAGCACAGGATGAGACTCTCAGAGGAAGAACACAGGCCTTGCTGGACTGGTGGATAAAACAAACAGCTGCTTAAATACAGTGTAATTAACAGTGATAACACATTCAGTGATTTCCTGCTTCCATTACTGATATTGCAAGGTCTGTCTTGGTCTATCTGTAAAGGTCAGGGGTATATCTAAGGTTACCTCTCGTCTCTGTCTTTCCAGTGAGAGGATGTGTTGTTCCAGAGAACTGGGTGATGAAGTCTTCTTTTTGGTCAGTAACGTGTGCCTTGACTGGAGAAAAGAAATGTTCAAAAATTCATGCTTTTGGCATGATTATTGTGTAAAGCTCCATCCACTCTGGCAGGTGCACGTAAAGGAACTGAAACAGAAACTTTTTCCTGCATTGCATTTGTATTTTGGTACCTTCACACCTACTGAGAGCAGATTCTGAAGTGTACATCTGCCTTAACCTTGCTTAGTCTGTGTTTTAATTGAAGCATTATGCAAACAGCCACTGAAATAAACAAAATCACATCTATTTGTACCATCTGAGACACAGAACACAAAATTGGATTTTAATTATCTTACAGATGGTAATTTAAACAATTAGTACAAGCCACAAAAGTTGAGCATAACTTGAAGTGGGCGTAATTCCCTTCATTTACAAGAACCAGAGTAATTAGTAGCATTGCCCCTGGTAAGTGCTTGCAGGCCCAAGGTAATAAACTTTAGCACAGTGGGCTCAAAGCAAGCAATCCAGAAAACAAATAGGCCATTTGGAGAAATTAGGAAATCAGTCTGCAGTTGTTTTTTGAAGCATGGAGGTTGGCCCATGCAGGACAACAGCAACAACCCTCATTTTTATAATGGCAGTGTCACAGATCATAATTTCCAAGAAGTTTCTGTGGATTGCCATGAAAACAAACATGTGATCTATTAGAGAGGGAGAACTGCACTGGAAAAAAGAGGCATGCTCATAAAAAAAGAACATGCTATGTACAAATGACTGTTCAGGGAGTTGTGTTTCCCTCCCTAAATCCTCAACCAACACATGAAAAACCAGAATAAAAGTGTGATCGCTTTTGAGGGCTTGAATCTCCTGACATAAATTTTCTTCAGCTAGAGAATTTAATGCCAAATACCAATGAGGATCAAAGAAGAGTTTTGTTGTGTCTTTTCACAGGCAAAAATCCTGCCCACATATTTGCCCTGCGGCCAGTCCTGCTGAGCTCAAATGTGGAACCCTTGACTTCCAAGGCAGGAAACATTTAATCCCTCTTCTTGTAGCTCATAGACATGTTTAACTTAAACTATCTGAAGTGATACCTGGCAGCCAAAGGAGTTATTCAGATGCTGAATTGCTTAGGCATATATTTAATTGCATGTTTAAGATTAATATTGATATGAATAAGACAACTCACATGTCTCACAACTATATATACACTTGGCACCAACCAGCCTGAATATTGCTCAAAGAAGTTTTTGGGTTACTAAAACGAATTACTTTGCACCTTTTGTGCAACAACAAATTAAAATGACCAAATACTTCTGGGGGGGTAAAAAAAAAAAATGCTAGGGGAGGTTTTTCTTTCTAAGAATGCCATATCCAAAAATATTTCTATCTGATCTTAAACATTGTAAATCATTCAGAAGAGTCCACTGGAACACAAAAGTGAACCCACAAGTGTCAGTCTACAAAGTCACACACATGATACCTGCACCAGCTCAAGGAGCTCCTGACAATCAGAAAACTCTTCAGAGAACAGCTAAAAAAGTCACTTACTTCCAGAGGGTCTGCTGGGGCTTCCATGTCACTCCCATCTGCCCACGTGCATCCAAGATGGCCTTGAGTGGCTGTCTCACTGTGGACCTTTGGAAGAAGAAGAGCAATGGAACAGAGGTTTTCTGCTGGCTAAAGGAGCAGGGGAATGGCTTTAAGACCCAGGAGATCCACGAGTGCTCCCCGTGGAAGCAGCCAAGGTTCAGAAATAAGGGGTGGAATTCTGATTTTAACCTTTTCCTCCTTCCTGGCTGGGGCTTTCCAGAAAGGATGAAGCACACTGCTTGTGACTAATATGCCGGGCAAGGCAGTTCTTTCTCTGCTCAGAGTGAGTGTAAATCACAGTGGACTGGCCAGATCTCCCCAGAGAGGAAGTTGCAAGGATAAGGGAAGGAAGGGGATATGCTTTTTCAGTAAATAAGAGCACAGGCTTTTCTATCCCTACTTCCAGTTGTGAAAAAGGACTTATGTAAGTACCATTATGAAGTGACACTAGGACAGAGTGTGCCCTGCTCATAAAGGAGCAATAGCCAAGTCTGTTAACAGCCCCATACAAACCTCAAAACGTCTAGGGGAAAACCGTAATTGGAAAATTGATTTATTTCCCTCAAGAAAAGCTGCACAAAGATGAAGAATGACAGGGTTGCTATTCCTCTCCTAGGGACATCTTATCTTCAGTTCTGCTACTTGTCTTACACTTAAGCCAGATCTAAGCTTCAAGCTACTCAAGACTTGAGTACTCAAGGTATCCAATACTCCAAACTTGTGCCTTAGTTTCCCATTTGGGAAAAGAGGTTAACCTTACCAAGTTAAACTTACAGGAGAGGTCAACAAAGAAAAGGCTTCCACAGACTTCACATATGAAGTCAGAACAAAATAGAAAAGTGCAAAATATTGTCACCTTCAGTCTTCTGAATAATAATGGAATTGAGAAGGAAGCATGAAAGAAAAATCATATTCCTTATTGTGCAAAGACCTCTATGTCTAGAGCTTTTTCAGTGGCAGCAGAGGTTGCTTATTTAATTTTCAAGGAATGCAATGAATGCTAGCCTGTGAAATATGACATAAAATAATATAAATCCTTCCTTCTGTTTCCAGAAAAGGATTTAGATAAAGTAAAGCAATCCTGTGAAATGCTGGAATTTAACAACCACATTCCAGATTTCTGGTTCACAATGCATGACTAAGCAACTCCTCTTTTGCAAGATACAAACCCCAATTTGGAAGAAAGCTACTGCTTTATGATATTTGCATATGATATAAATCCTCCTTACCCTGACGCTCTTTTTGGTTTTTCCTGGTTTATGGAGTAACTGGAAAACTTGCGGGTTTTTTAATGTTATTTTAAGGCTATTCTAATGAAGACATTTCAGATTCTCCATAGGAGTCATCCTAGCCATCAAAAAACAAATTAATTTTGTCTGTGCCTATACGAAAACTAGTTTTGGAGCACGTCCCTCCCCGGTGACAACATTGCAGACTATAAACTAAATGCCAGTGAGTAGGGAACAAAAGCTCAAGCTCTTCAGAGGTGGTGGTGTTCTTCCAGCAAAAACTGGGAATGGTTGAAGCAAAATCATTGTCTGTCTTTATAGAAACAGTTAATAGCAATGTAAAGAAACAGAAGGAGGTGACAACATTCATTTTTGTTGGTATTGCAGAGATAAAGACACCACGTTCGTTTAGGTCTATGGCAATACAGTTGAGGACGACTCAGTTGTCCAACAGCACTTCAGAAACCTGAGATATATAAGAAATCCTTGAAAGAGGGGCTCTTGACAACTATCAGACTTCAAAAGTCAAAAAGACAAAAACATTCTAGGGTATTTCTACTTGGTTTGAAGCCATTGAGCCACATACACAGTTTTAAATTGCTCTGACAATTCCGGTTGACCACCAGACTGTAAATGCAGTTGCAAACCTAAATGTCTGCCAGATATGGAAAAAGCTTCCCAGGAAGCAAATGGGACCAGGCAAGATTTGCTGCCCTCTGAAACTCCCTGAGTTAACTCCCAAGTGGCAGCATAAACCCTGCCTCCAAGGGCAAGGGGAGATGAACTGATTAGAAGCCTTTTATTAATTTCTCTTCTATTTCTATAATATTCTGTAATTTCTTTTAGTAGCAGCTTTGACACTGGGCTTTTTTTTACTACTCTGTTTAAAAGTGAGAAATATTTTACTTTGTATTCTAGGAAGAACTGAGCTTTCTGAGAGTAAAAGCCTTTTAGCCATGTTTGGAAAGCTTGCAATGGGACAAAAATGAAAGCCTTGGAGCTGTGGCCAACACTGAATCCTCCAAGCATTGGCACCACAAGAAGATAAAAGCTCTTATTTTCAGAGTGCTGGATTTTAATCTTAATTCTGGAATGCCTTCTGTTACAGTATTACAAAATATCACTCATAAATTAAGATAATGAAAGCCATTTGTCACTTCTGAAAATTTAGTCTGCTCAGTGCAGTGAAACAAAGACCCATTAAAAGGCTTGATGCAAGTAAATGTGAACTTCCCTTGATGATGATAAAATGGCAAAGTAATTTTTTTCCCTGTTTTTTCCCCCTAGCTGATTGTGTATCCACTGTAAGGTTTGTTGGGGAATTTTTTTTTTTAATTTTTATTTTTTACTTATTGTACTCTTCAGTTGCATAATTGGAGAAATTAGATTAACTCTGAGATTACTTGGGTTAAAATTTGATGGCTTCTGGAGAACCTTTTCTTTTGCTTATGTGCTGGCTGAGCTTTGGTTTTGGCTCTGTTCCTGAAGCTGCTGTTACGCCAGCAGTGCTTGCCACAGTATCCATCACAACCCCTTTTCCCATCCTGGTGCACGTGGTGAAATGGTAAGAAGTGAGAGATTCTGGCTGAGGAATAAAATTAGCTCCTAAACCAGAGGAAGAATGTACCTCCTCCTGTCCCAGCCTGGTCCATGTGCTTCACCACAGAAGTGTGCTGGGAAGGGATTGTCCCTTCAGCAACAGTGTCAGCCTCAGCCTTCCGTGCTGCTCAGTTACAAACTCTCCCTGACACGCAAACGTGTGTCTTGATAGGTGGGAACCAACCAGATCAAATTAGAGCAAGATGTGGTTTCTGAGTAAGTAAAACGTAGCACAGCGTTTCCTTTGTTTCAGGAACACGTTTCAGCATTTCCTTTATCCACTGGTTTGCACCAGTGCCAAGGAGACCAGCCACAAGGGCATGGCTACTCAAGCACCCAAGGGTTTGCAAACTCGGGCCTGATGATGAAAATCCCAGTTTCATGGAACAATAACTGGGTGATCATTTGGAACTGGAGCAAACAGGCTATTTCCTAGTTTATAACACAGTGGTTGTGAGCACAGATAGCCCTTGAACGAATTTTTTTTTCTCTCACTTCACACCCAAAACAGTTTAGGTGCTTGAAAGTTTATTGTAGCCTTTTTTTTTTTTTTACCAATGGATCCTATGAAATATGGTATCTCTGCCAATTTACTTTATGTTCACACACTGCCAGTTATCCCTTCCTATTTGACACCTTTATCCACCCTCACCTCCCCCAGAAAACATCCCTCCTGAATTCAAAATCTTAATCAGGCACTAGATATACTCAATACATTCTGCATTAGTACTTTTGGGTAATATTTGTCTTTTGATGCAAATCTTTTCCCTCTCCCAGAGTGGAGAATGCAACATCCTGACAAGCTGCAGTTAAAGTAGTACAGCTGAAGGAATCATAGGCTGAAGGATGTGCTGAGAATGGGTTCATTTTGCAGACCTACATTTTATCTCTCTCAAATATTTGCATTTAAAACCACACTAATATCATAAATTCCTATGAAAAAAATCCTAGTCAGAAGGAGAATCTATTTACAGACATTTTCAGGTAAGTCTTGAAAGTAATTTAAGCCCAGATGGAAATGCCATTTTGCAGAGTGCAATTTGTACTCTTCCCTCCTGGAAAAAGTTAAAGAATGAAAACAACTTGCTGGCTCTGCCAAAAAACTTCCTGATGAATGACCAATGCTACATGGAAGGTCACGATTTGTTTCATTATTAACTTTTACCTACCTCCTAAATATATTATTTTCCCTTTATTTTACGTCCGAATCAGCACCTAATTTCACAAACTGACATTTTCTGGTGTGGTTTTTTTTTTTTTTTTTCAAATACTATTTCATAACCTTCATAACTGAAAGTCTGCTAGGTGTTAAAAATATGACCTCCTTTTCCAAACCACACAGTCTGAGACATGTGCTCCTTAACATCTTATATTGAGGTTGTTGAAGACCATCACTGTTGTCAAGCTGTCACTCACTTGAAGTCCAGCTCAGCAACCAGCCGAGTGAAAAGCTCCTTGACTTAAAAGTATAAATAAAAAATACCCAGCACGTTTCTAGTGCAGAAATATCATAAACCATCCTCCTTTAAGCTGTGAAAACCACACATCTTTCACAGGCAAAAAAAAGTGCCATAAATGTAAAGAGAAAGGCACGACAGATCAAATACTGCCACGGTGTTCTGGGTGAGCACTGAAGCACCCCAGAGAAACAGCTGAGGTAAATCACATCCCTTCTTTTTCCTCCTCAAATCCTTTCCTATTCTCCTTCTGTTGGAGGGAGCCTAACATGGGGAAGCAGGTGTTTCCACAGGTTTCCAAGCTGGATGCTCCTTGACTCTGGGCTGGCTTCTGTTTCACCATGCTAATTCCTCCCCCTGCATCCGGGAATCCCCATCCCTCCCTGTGGCTTCCCTCTCACTGTTTCTAGTCCCACTAGTCTGACCCTGGGGTGTCTCCTTAGGCTCAGCTCGGTTTCGTGCCCCGAGGTCATGACTCATTTTGGAGCTGGCGGTTTGCATGTGAAAGGAGCCCTGTGTAATTTCGGATTTCATCGAAGAGAGTCATCTATCTCTCTTTTACCTCCTCCCCGATTTCCTGCATCATGCCTTGGGGCACAGCCTTCAGAGGTTTCCTTCCCCCAGCCCGTGGGAGTGTCACACAGGCAGGTAAGTGTGTCACCCCTTGCAGGTGGATGGCATTCAGGGCTTAATCACTCCTCCTGCTTCCCAGTTCCAGGAAACAGGGAAATTCATTTTGTCCTTCTACCACATTCACTATTTCAGGGGAGAGGAGAGAAACTGAGAGGGAAACCTGAGAACAAGTTTCTGTCATGCTTGTTAACCGCTGCTTCACTGCAAGCAAAGACAGGGGCCTTGGCAGGTGGCTGACAATTCTCTGTCTGCAATACCACAGGAGTGTGGGTTTGAATCATCAGCATCTTCCTTCTTCTTCCTTCCTATTCACCTAAAAGCCTTTCTGACACTTCCAAAGATCTCTCTCCCACACACCTCTGCTCGTTCTCAGTTAAACCAGAACTACCAAACAACCTAAAGAAATGACAGTGGTTTTGGGGTTATGTAGTTTCAGGGCTCTGTGTTATCCCAAAGGCACATGTGGCTGCAGAGTGGATCATCAGAGTGGTTTAGCTGACCTTTTAAAGCACTGTAAAACGTAACTTCTCAGCCAGTCTTCCTCCTAACAGAAAGTAGCTATATCAGGGAAAAATAAATGTGTAGCAAGTTCATTGCATCATTTCAGAAATCCCAAAGTTTCATGCATAACCAAGTCACCCAGGGAACATCCCCTGAATGCTCCTTCCTGGCAGATAAACATTGCAAAAGCACAGTGCCTTTACCTTAAGGGAACACGAAGTTCTCTGAGGGTTCAGACTGTCTTGTGCAATAGGTTTGGGGTCCTCACACGACTGAGAAGTGTTACTCTTCCCTATCAGGTTCCTTATTTCAACATCCAGCTCTTTACTTTCACACCTGCTTAGAAAGAAAAAGCAACGTTAAACTTGACACCAAAACTTGGAGTAAAGAACAGGTCAATTTTTCAGCTCCCTCCTGACTGTGAGCACATAGACAGCAGAGCTGCTCCTGCACTGAGCTCCTGCTCCCTTCCTTCCTGCTGTGCAAGCAGAGAGCACTAAAACACTGTCACACAAGCACTGTCTCAGTGCTTTTGGGGCAGAAATTAATTTAAAATAGTTACACGAGCTGTCTTTATGAATTTTACTACATTGCACCTACAAAATCCAAAGCGACCGTTTTGAGGATTCTATGAAGACTGCCACGTGTCCTCAACCCCACCCACTCACATGCAGTTCCAAGAATTTTAAATTCAACTTTAAATAAATTGTGATCAAAATAGTTCGATTGGTTTGGAACTGCAAAACTAGTTACTCAGTTATTAACAACAAAATGGTGTTTATTTGGTGGTAAAATTCATTTCTTTCATTGCTCCCTGCTAAGGACATACAGGACTTATGGGCACGTGAGGGCTCCAAATTCAGGGAACTGTCAACTGGGGCTGATTCACTTGGTACAATGTAATGGGGGAATGTGACTTTCAGGAAATGGACTGAGGCATAATTAAAAGGAACCCCCAAATGTCCTAGCTCAACCCAAGTTATCAAGAAATATTCAGCCCTTTTGAAAGCCCAGACCTTCATTTCCTAATCAGCTTAATCCAGTTCTAAATGTAACTAATGCGTGACCTGAAAGCAAACTGCAAGTCTCGAAAGTATCACTAACCTGTTAGAGCAAGATTACTTCTTTATTTAGGCAGAAAATACTCAATTATTCAATTAAGCTACCAGAAAAACTGAAAGCAGTAAGAATTTATTAGTTATGCTGCTTGCAGTTTAGACAAGGATTGCACTGTAGGTTCTGAGGAAACTCTTGAAGCAAAATTGATAAAATTACCCAATACCAATACCAAAACCAAAATTACCCAAACAAACCAATCTATCCTAATGATATGAGTAAATAAGTGTGGTGAATTTCATGCTGGTAGCATAGCAGGATTCATTTTATTCTCAATATTTAAAACACAGAGACTCTAACAGAAATATGTCTACACTAGGCATGGATGCAAAAATCATTTGCAGAGGTTCTACAATGAAACACCAACAGTAGCAAGTAAGGACCAGAAAAACTCAAAAGCTGGGAGGTTTTTTGACTTGCCACTTAGTAGCTGGACAAGCTGGAATTTCATGGCCATAACTGCCTTTCAAAGCCATGAGGATGAAGAGAAAGACCTTCTCCAAGCACATTTCCATGGACTCCATGGTGGTGAAGCTGCTCGGGAGGCTTGTGGTGGTTTCCAAAGCCCCAGCAGTACGTGGGTGGCAGGTGAGCATTGGAAGAAAACTACAGAGGGAAAACAACAAACCTCAGGAAAGGAACCCAGCCCTTCTGTGTCTCGCTAAATATTGCAGAATCTGGATAAACCACGGCAAGTGGTGCTTTTCTTTTCCCAAGCAACTCTGTGCTGAGCTTCCTGGACCTCAGGCAGCAGCAGGACCAAGCACTCCAGTGCACTTACCCGGAAAACAGCATCTCCAGCCCATCCAGGCTCCCATGCCTGACCCAGTGTGAGATTGCTCTGTGTAACAATCAGATATATAACAGTGCAGAGCTCTCAGTGCTTTTGAAGCTGCCCAGAAGAACTGAAAAGCCACAGCACAGAAGCAGTGACTCTCTCCTGCAGTCACCATCCCCAGCTGGCAGCACAACCCGGCTTGGTCAAAGGAAACAACGTTTCATAAACTCTTTTAGGTCAAATAAAACTGCCTAGCCTAAAATAAATATTCAAAATAAAGGAGCAACACCGAGGATAAGACAGTAAAGCTGGGCAGCAATCTGGTAGGAGTGCAGCAGGAAGTATTTAGGCAGGCTGCACTCATCTCTGCTGCTGGCTCAGCCACAGTGAGCGAAGATGAGTGACCACAATCTCCTGAGAGCATGAATCAAGATGAGAAGTACCCCATAAAGATGGAGGTTGGCTTTAGGTATTTCTTTTCAGCCAGAAAAGGTTCATTCTTCTGCTCTCCTCCCCAGAGTTTGATGTTGTGGCTGTAAATGCTGTTCACCTCTGGCTGCTCCCAGCCTGTCTCTCTGCAGTCTCCTTTCTGCACTCAGAAGTGCCTGGGTGAGAGCAGGACCCAGCTGTGCCAGGGTAAAAGAAAGGGAACCACAAAAGGCTCCAATCCCTACAAACCCATTGCTGCTCCATAATATCCACGTGTTTCAAGACCATCACTTCATTGACTGGATTTCTTGGTGCATTTGGTTTCCCCTCAGTTCTTAGACTGAGAAACTGTTACTCCATTTATCTGCATTTTAACATTAGCCCCTTTGATAGCTGGCAGGATATTTATTTGTTGCTAATCTACCCATCTGGTGTGTAGATCCAATTTAGAATCCGGACTTTCAAGCACACAGGTGCTTTGAGTGCTGGAACTCCTGATTAGGAGCTACCCCAGACCAAGACAGTTCCTGCTGATTACCAGAGCTTCCCCCGATGGGCTCTAGAGGGCACACAGGATTCAGCTTCTGCAGAAAACTATTGCCAAAACTGCTTTTGGTTTTGTGAAGTTCACAGGTGCACTTCTGTACCGTTAAAACCTTTCCTGTTCTGTGCTGTTGCCAACATTTTCTAAATATGGGGTGTTTCGGGTTTTAATAATTAAATTATGCAAATAGGCAATATGTTAGAAAAAAAAAACCCTTACAAACGGAAAAGGAAATAATTTCAAATTCGGGAGATACATTTTTTTTAATATTTTGTAAAATCGACCATCAGAGAATATTAAAAGCATTTTCATGTGGTCATATGGGATAAAGTATATCCCTTCTATGTGCAAAAGCTTTCTAAAGAATAGGAAGATATAAAATCTACACAACCCATCCTACTTACATAGCATGGTGTGATTAATGCAGGAGCCAACAAAAGATTAGAATATTACTCCTCTTTGTAACCTTCGAGTTAGTTGCTAAATTTCCTTTTATTTTGGGAAAATTAGGACATTTTATATGGAAGCAGAATTTATAGGTGTATTGAAGAAGGCTGGTCTCCCAGAATAAGTTTTAGCAACTTGCAGGAAAAGGGAAGAGTCCAACCTCACTTGTGATTTCCGTGTCCTATCTGAAAAGTAGCAGCCAATATCCTTCCCCCCATGTCCTCCCAGTGTAAGACATTCCCTTTGGTTTGCCGCTTGCCATATCCATGCAGAACTTGACTATGCACCCCATTAAAGGTGTTTTCATTTCTCCCATGTGTTAATTTCTTCCAGCTGCCTTTAAAGTAGTTTTCACTTTTTTCCGTATGGGACATCTTTGTGCCACTTCAATTTCTAGGCTCCATTGGCCTATTTATAACTATTAACATTATTTATAACATTATAATACATATAATGCTCTAAATAATTAATTTTTTTTAATTTATTAATGGTTGCATACTTTTTTACAGCAATTCCACTTTTAAGCTGGGAGCCAGAACACGATGAGCCAAATATTTTGGGCTTGTAGCAGCACAGATTGAAGGCTGAGAAATATAAGTTTACCAAATAACCAGGTCCAAGCCCTTAAGAGTCTCAGCTTTGCTGCTGGTACCATCTGTGAGCTCTTGGCTCCCCCTGGTTTCCATTGGAAATTGGCATTATTCCTCACTCATAGAAGTAACGAGGTGACAATGGACATACTTACAACACATCCCAAGGCATTTATTGCACAGTATTAATACCCAGGGCATGTAATTCTATTTGAAATATTAATTTCAAGGCTGGTGTGCCCGGGCCATTCTCTTGTGATTGGTGAAAGCACAAATACACACCATAAACAATCGTGAAAAAGGGGTTTAAGCCAGGATTTACAGCCAGACTCCACCACCACAGAGTCAGATTTTGACAGGAAATGAATTCCAGAATCTAAGGGTTAAACATGTGCTTCGTCCCCTTGGGTGGGCACTTGGGATGTAGAAGTCTTGCTTGGCTAAGCCTGGGGAGCAGATTCATGGAAAGAAATAAATTTCTGCATTGAATTATGGAGGATGAACTGGTCTGGGTAAATTAAAAAATGGCAAATTTCAAGACCAACTGTTTCAGCTCATACTTCCCCTATTTATGATAATGCACTTCAGTTCAGAAAAGGGCCTGTAGAATATGGGAGAGTATGAGACTGAATTACAGAATATTTAATCTAACTTGGACTAGAAATAGCAATAAAATTAGGGATATAATTCTTAAAAATGATGGTATATCTATAGAACTAGTCTATTCTCTGAAGTTCCATATGATTTGAAAGGATTTTTACTCTCTTCAAATTCAGTTTTATAGATTTTTTTTTCATGTAAATACATTGGGATTTTTATATTAAAAACTTATCCAGTTAAGACTAAAGAATTTCCGGTTTAATAAGCAATGGGAAGGACAAAATTCTGCCAAGAAGACAGAGAGACTTTTGTTACAGAAAAAAAATTCTACAGCCTCATAATCTCTTAGAGTTTAGCAGATTCTGAGCTGATAAAGAATAGTTACAATGTGGTGCAATTCCCTAAGGGTCAGTGGTGTTATTCCAGTACTCAACACCCAGCAAGAGGGTCTCCATCAAAGTTTAGGCCTGGGAATTTGAGCCAGAACTCTTGAAATTGAGCTCCATGAGTTCTGTATTCCACCTCACATGTACCACTACAAAAAGATTTTATTGGGTTTAAAGCATACCGTGCTGGTACAGACACAGAAAGAACACCAGCCTTTGAGGATTTTGAGTATATACTTAAAAGGAAAGTTGGGGGGGGGGGGAACAAAAAGGCAACACATTATTTCAAATTATTTCCAACCTAAATTTTTAACCTAAGTTTCACCCCCAAAAATTTACCCAGTATTTCAAGGGCATAGGTGGAAAGCCAGCCAGGCAGCAACTGAGATCTCCCTGGCAGAACTGCAGTGTGAGGTGTTCCAGATGCTGCAAAAAAAGCGCTGTTGCTTCGGAGGTAAGCGTGAGATCAGAAACAATCCCACTGCAGCCTCAAGGAGAGAGCTCCAGAAGACAAGGTGTATGATAGGGGTTAAAACATGTACTCACTGTGACTCTAACAGAGAAACCACTTAAACTCTCACTCCAGTCTGATGTAGCCAAAACATCTGCCTATCACCCCATAAACGTCCCTACACTCCTGCTCCCTTTACGACAAAGGAATGGGGCTTTTAAGGCACATTTAATAGCCAGCAGCTGCTTGGCTGTCAAATGCCACATCTGGAGAAGCTGTGGGCTGTTAATGTGAACAGAAACAATTATTCTTTAATAGTTTTGCCTAATTTTAAGAATTATACAAATGACAACCAAAGAGGTGCGTATTCTTAATGAAAACACATCTGGTTTCTCTGAAAATAAGCCAAAAAAAAACCAACACAAAGGGCTCAGTGATTAAGTGAAGCTGCACATCCTGAGTCAGTGAAGAGAGAAGGAAAGGTACTGATATGTAGGCACTCAGTGCCTCTCAGTGTTTGATAACCCCCCTCAGTAACCTGCAACGTGCAAGAAGACCATGAGTAGTTGGTTTGCATTAAATGACATGTTACTGATCCCAGGGTGCTGCTCCCCTCCCTGCCTGGAGGTTCCTGCCCTTTGGGACTGGGTTTCCATGCCACTGCCTCACTTCTGCACCCTGAACAGCTTGTACATCAGGAAAATAGCATCATTCCCTTTTCACTTGGATCTTCTCCTTAATTATCCTACCAACACTGTAACTGAATGTCTTCCTGATGGACAGCATTTGGGCCGAGTTCAAACCTCAGGAAAGCCAATTAATTTATTTCCACCAACTTTCTGAGGCTTTAAATGAGCCATGGGTGAGTTGCAGATGCCTGTTTCTCTGAAGAAGCAGTGAGTGGAGCACTGTCACCCAGACTCATCACCCAGGGCTCACGTAGCTGCGCGTGGATCACCAGTGAAAGGGAACCGAAGTTTTGCCATGAAAATCAGTCATGGAAAGCTGGGCCAGGCAGGGCCACCAAGCAGCATGTGCTTTGTGAGCAGATGGGCTCCCCCACTGAAAAACCACACGCGCAGAAAGCTGGGGAGAGGTGGCAGGAAAGCATTGGAAGAACTGAAAACTGAGAGTTAAAAGACGGAGAAGGAGGACAGATCTATATGTTTTCAAGTGCTGGCTCTTTTTTCTGTGAAGATCAATATCTAGAAAAGCTTGCACCCATTTCAGGACACTTTCCTATCCTCAGTATGTGCTTTTCTGAACTGGTCTCCCTCCCACAGCCCTTTCTGGACTGGCTGTTTGCCCTACACACACAGCTTAAGTACCACAGGTCCATTCATATCTTGTGTGCACTTGTTTCTGCGGAAAACTATGATTCTGATGCACTGCAGTTGCATGGCTGGCATTTTTAACTGGTCTTTTACATCACTACTCTTTCTTTTCGAATCAGGCATCACCACAAACAGCCCATTTCTGCCTCCCACTTCAGCCTTGGCCAGGATGTGGATGCTTCACCAAGGCCTTACTGACCTGGGCTCACAGCTGGGCTGAACCTTTGGAGGAAAACAAGTCCATGATTCATTTTAGGTCTGTGTCTCCCACGCAGACCTGAGATACCTTCAGTGACCTACTGCCAGCGCCAGCAGAATGAACAGATGAAACCATTTGGGAAGACAGCCAGGCAATGTAACACACAGTAGCTGAGGGAGGACAAGCCGCTCTGTTAAGTCAGGCCAACTCCTGGCCCGTGGCAGCTGTGAGGCAGCCGAGCTGTGTGGCAGGGGATGCTGAGAGGCAGAGGAATCTCCCTGCGTGGCTGGCGGTGTCACAGTTCCAGGGCTCGGACTGCCAGCCACCGGCACACGGTTTCACCAGGGATGTCATCAACAGATGGGAACCTGGTGCCCCCCTCCCTTCACAGAAACAGGCTGGAGGCAAACTACACTGGCAACAGCTCACAGTGTCTTGAATAAATGGGAAGTCCCAAGGGATTTTCAATTCAGTTATTTCACAATAAACTAACCTGAGACAAAATGTTTCTTTACAGGAGGAAAGAAGGGTAGGATATTATTCCTTAAGCTTCTCCAAACAATCTGCAGTTACCTTAAAGAAATTTTTCTTTTTCCTCTCTTTCCCAAATCCACACACTGCCCTTAATACTTAGTATCAGTATTATGAATAGAAATATTATTGCTTTGTGAAGCAGCAGGTGCCCAAAGAAGTTGTGAAATCTCCATACTTGGAAGTATTCAAAACTCAGCCAGGCAGGCCCTGAGTTACCTGACCTAACCAGCCCTGCTGGAAGCAGCAGATCAGTCCAGACAATCTCCAAGCTATTCCCTGTAATTTTGCCCGTCTGAGTACAGAAAATTTCCACATTTCACACATTTAAACAGATCTCCACAGTACAGATTAAAGCAGAAAAGAAAAAGCATTAACCTGTGTCTCTGGAAGATACATGGACACACAGGGAACACTCAACTACAGATTTCCAGTAATGCAAAGTAAATTACCTTTCAAGGAATAAAAATAAAAGAAGTCTCTCCATGTAACATTAAGACAGTTAATACCTTTCTATCTCAACACACTGATGGAGGCACAACTCCAGACGATCCTCTGCATCCTTATTCTTCCTTTTGAGCTGCTCACAGTGAATCTATTAAGAACAGGGAGGGAAAAAATCAGACTTTAAGGGGGAAATAAAAAGATTAACAAGCTAAGAAGAAACAGATATCCAGCTACAATGAGAAGAGATAATGGTGTCTCATCGGTATCTCTATTTTATTCTTTATTCATAAATGGTTGTCAAAAAGCCAGGAATATACTTCTTCCTTCCCAGCATCATCCTCTCTTCCATCCAACCACAGTTCTGCAAGGGCAGGAGCAATAACAGTCTCTGTGGGGGCAAATATCTACCCAAGGAACAAACTGCCAGCAGTTGCAGGAACACTGCAAGTGTTGCAAAAAGAGCTTTCATTATTCATCCTAAAAGAATCCATTATCTTAAATACTCTAGAGTTCAAGCATGTCCTCGTATTTTCCAGAATATTCATGGAAGCATCTGGTAAAAGTACTCCAAAATGAAGGGAATTTGAGTAAGGACTCTGATCTAAATCACTTGGAGAGGAAAACAAAGGAGCCATGTGTAAGTTATTGAGCATGAGAGTGTTGTTCAAGCCCTCTACAAGCTCCTAACAAGCTTCCCTCTGGTCAGGACCAGTTACTGTCCAGCACCGAATTTCCAAAGAGAAGGGAGAGAAGGAAAAAAAACCCCAAAAAACAGCCCTCCAATAGAGAAGGACATACATCAGGGTAAGAGCAAACAGTCCACACCAAGATAATCCTTTAGAATGGAGGTTTTGGATTGAAACTCCAAACATGACAAAAGCAGCACCTCTCCATAACAAGTGGGAGAACAGATGGTACCAAGAATGAGCCTCATCCAGAGGAGTCATTTGCTCCCGTGCTGCAGTCTGGGCACAGCCCCGGGGATGTTCCTTCAGGCTGTGTGGGACACCTCTAGTTCATCACAAAAGGAGCCCAGAAGCCTCATTCTTCTCTTTAGATCCAAGTGACAAACAGTATCATTATGACAGTCGCTAGAATTAGAAAACCAACCTCTGGTAAGGGCAGCAACGTGACCACTGAAACAAACTGGGGAGCCATCAAGAGCTAAACCTGCTATTTATTTTTAAGCAAATAAGTTTTCAGCTACAAGTCATTCCTTTATTGGTAACATCAGCTTAATGTGAAACCACAGCTGAACATTTTACAGAAATCATGCCTCCTCATCTATGTGCAGAGCAGAAATCTGAAATGAAAGGTTGCCAGCAGAAGATCTGAGGTGTTTGGCATCCCTCCCCCACTCTTAATTCCAATTCCTGCAGGCATTTCACACGTTTTAAACGCATCTGGTAATCACTAATTACAAGGCTCCTATTAAGGAAAAAAAATGTCCATTCAGTTTCATGTGAAACTTGATTCCAGCTTGTCCAAGTTTTATGAGTGTCTGTTTAATCATAACAAAATCTCGTTGAAGTATGGAAAGCTGTATTTGATTGATTTCAATGGGAGCTGCACACACTGGGGACTAATGAGGATTAAGCCTTATTTTGGAGTGCCTAAACTTGGCTTTCAGGTGTCTAGCTTCAAAATATTAAATTTGAAAAATGTTGCCTTAGAATGAACACTCTGTGCCACCACTGAAACAACAAAAAAAACAAAACAGAACAAAATGACTAAAGAAAATATGGCCATAATTTTTTGAAATAAACAAAAGCAGAAACAAACAAACCAACCAAAAAACACCACAGAATTCATATTCTACTCCAGCTCTGATTTACCCCATCGAGGTTTGACATGTCAGCAGTTTCAGATGGATTTGCCAGGCTGGGCACAGCGCTGCAGCCCCCGTGCCGAAAACCAGGCCACGATAAAGGGATGCAGGTTGGATGTCACTGAAAACGTGACACCAGTGTTGGTAAAAGTCATATAAGAAGAAAATAACATTCTGAAAAACTGGGGAAAAAAATAAATAAATAAAAAAGAAAGCAGTGAAAAACACGGAAAAAAAATATTGATGTGTTAACCATGTCCCTTCTTGGTTCTGGAGAGGCAGTTTCAGGTGCTCTCCCTGGGCCCACACAGTGGCTGCTCCAGGTTTTTCCGTGGCCCTGCTGTGCCGAGCCGGGGAAAAGCACAGAGAGGAGCTGCCAGGGCTGCCAAGTCCCAGAGCCCTGCGTGGCCCACCTGCACAGCCAGCCAGTGTGAACAAGCAGTTCTCCAGAAGCCCTGCTGCTCACACTGCTGGGGTGGGGGATGTTGGACACATCTCCTGACTCTTAGTCATATGCAGATTTTGCAGCTAAATCCAAACCTCCCCTTCTGAACCTGAATAAAGGAGATGCAGCTCAGTTACGGTGCCACGTGCAAGTGTTTGCTATTAGAGCAGCCATAAGTTTTTACAACGACAATATGCAATATAACGCTGTAGGGTTTTATTAGATCAGGCAGATTGAGGCCAAGATGGATAAAATTCAGCTACTTCAAAGAATTAAGGCTGTGTAAAGGAGGGGGTTGTAATGGTCATGTAAAGGATTGCTCAGAATTACATAAATTTTCTGCTTTCTGTCAAGGTTTTTAGGAACAGGAACACCCTGAAGTAAAACAGATTCAGTTCTGCTCACAGATTTATGGGGTTTTGCAATAATTGAAAATGTTTGGTAAAAAGCATGCAAAATTTCCTTGGTGCTTAACCACCAAATTTGTCAGGGCTCCAAGCCCTAATTACTCCCTAGATATACCCAGACAAAGCACTTTCTGGTTGGAGTATTAATTTGCATTAAAAACAAGTTTACCACATAGAAGAAAAAAAGAAAACAGACCACATTTGGAGAGAGAAAAACACATAGTTCAAGAAAGACAACAAGACTTACTAATTCTAATGAAATCTTAATTGTAAAAACAAGCACAGCCAGATAGGCCCTCAGCACACTGGTGTTTCAAAATGTTATGCAAAATGGATTTCACAAGCATGTCTATTGTTAATGTTAAATCCTGCACTGCTCTTGCCCCATTCTCTTTTTCTTTCTCCAAGTCCAGTTCCAGCTTAAGAGCATCCAGTGTTTGCAAACCTTTGCTCATTTTCCCCAAACCTGCTCAGTAATTCACTTGTTCTTCAGCTGTACCAAAGCAATATTTTGTGGGAATGCAACGTAAAATGAATGCCAGAAATGATCCAGCCTAAGGGAGGCAGAGAAGGGAAAGGAGATTTTTGCCTTGGTTGGGTTTTCCTGCCTAGATCAACTCAATGATTCAATTTGACAGACCACCACCATAACCAGACATATCATCCCAGTGGAGGGAGCAGAAAGCACAGCATTCCAAACAGATGGAAGCACGTGCCAACAAATTATACATAAGGAATAAACCCATTAATAAGCTACCTTTTCAGTGATACCCAGCTTTGTATTGTGAAAGATCCAGGGCCTGTCACAGCCAGGCTGAGTAAATCCACCTCGTTTAGGTATTACCCCATATTGCAAAATAGCTCCAAAACAAAGTGGAACATTTATCACCGTCAATGCTGTTGATAAACAAGCCAGCAGGTCAGAAATTATCTGTGTGTGGCTGTTGAGTAGGAGGAGTGGGAGGGAGAAATGCATTATTACTGTAAATGTGATCAAAATGGAACAACCAGAGAAATAAAAGAACATTTGATGAAGGAAAGCCTAAGCAACACTCGCTAAAACTGACCTAAAACAGGAAGAAAGCCCTCAAGACTTTTTTTTTGCTCTGAAGAAATCAAACATATAACATTTCTGTGATGTCCTCCTATCTAAACAGACCCAGGCTTGGTTCTCAGAGCAGCACTGGTGTGCAGTGCCAGCCTTGAACCAGCCTTTGCATTACATGTCTCTCTGCTCTCTGCTGAAAATGCAGCTCCAGTCAGGCAAATGCTGCCCAGAAAGAGCCACAAACATAGCAAGCCCTGCCAGTTCTCTCCTCCCCCTGCTATTTCCTGGTTAAAGCACTGAAAATTCAATCTGAGACATTTTCTAACCAAAACTTAGAATCTGAAGCTTGCTTTTTGCCAAAAATAAAGAGTAGTCGGGCTCCTCAGTTCCGCTGTGCCTAATTTGGTTAAGATAAAACAAAACCAGTACCTGCCCTGTGTGATGCAGGAAGATTTAACACTGAATACTTAAAATTGATCTCATCATTAAGAACAATTCTCCTTGGTCGGGGTAACTGTAGATTCAGAGCAGCAATCACCCCAAAAAAACTTAATTCCCAGATGCCCTCCCACAGAGCTGTGATATCCACAGCTTGATAAACAGCCCAGTCTATGAGTGCTGCTCCTCCACACCAAGTGTGTGAAAGTGCTGCCACTGACACACACAAATCTGTGCAAGTGCTGAGTACAAAACACTGCTTTAGACTACATGACCTTATTCAAAATCAATCCAACACTTTTTTCTTGAATTGAAACTGGGAGAAAATTGTCCCATTTAACAGCTTCTAAACATTGAAGATCTCGAGAATATCCAAAAGTGAGAAAGTTAATCCTTCATAAGTATAAATCCCTTTTTCAAGTAGAAATCAATGGCACAAGTGTTACCAAAAAGCAACCACAGTCATGCTCAGGCTTGGGTGACAGACATAAGTGA